>NC_139142.1:89876886-90476886 GCF_964270905.1 Leucopleurus acutus
GGAGGAAAAGAGGGAAAAGCCTAGTGGGAAGTGATTTCTGATTAGGAATTGGCCACATACAGGAAGAGGAAGGGACAAGAGAGGCACGCGAGGGGGTGGGCACAGCACATGCAAAGGCCAAGAGATGGGAGAAGCAGGTTTGTTATTAGAACTCAGTGAATTCATATACCCACAGTTTGGGGTGCCAAAAGAGGTGTCATCTAGGAGAACTGACATCCAAATGCTGACCTCTGGTCCCTCTTGGGCCTCATCTTTGTAAGCTCACCGCTGAATGTCACTGTGGAGCCTGGTTTTTCTTTTTCTATCCAAATCCACTTTGAGCCTCTCTTGAGATTAGCCACTAAGGTGATAGAAAGAGCAGTGGACCTAGAGACAGATGACCCAGAAGCCTTTTATTAACAGCCTGGCCTCAAGCAGTTCTTTACCTCCTCATCTGTACAGTGAAGATTCATTTACTAACTCAACCAACACTAAGTAGAGACCGGGTACCAGACGCCATGGTGGGTTATAAAGATAAAGCAGAGAACGAAACAGACCTAATTTCTGTTCTCTTGAAGCTGACATGGAGTTCAATGGAGATAATAATTTCTGTCCTAAACATTTAAGGATCAAAATAGATAAGGTAGGGCTTCCCTGGTGGCGCAGTGGTTGAGAGTCCGCCTGCCGATGCAGGCGACACGGGTTCGTGCCCCGGTCTGGGAAGTTCCCGCGAGCCGCGGAGCTGCTGGGCCCGTGAGCCATGGCCGCTGAGCCTGCGCGTCCGGAGCCTGTGCTCCGCACCGGGAGAGGCCACAACAGCGAGGGGCCCGCGTACCGCAAAAAAAAAAAAAAAAAAGATAAGGTATATTTGCTTTAAAAAGTGCAAGATGCTATAAAAGTGAAAGCTCGTTGCCCAACTCTCTGGTCTGGAATGACTATCACTGAGAGCTGGGGGTTCCTGATCCCACCCTCACACACAGAAGTTAGTGAAATACCTCCATCAGATCAGCTACAAAGTATATTTGGGGACACAGAGAGAGGCTAAGAAACCTAGAGCTTCCTGGTGTATGTGACCTGAGCTTCCCACAAGCATATCACACATTTTTTTTTTTTTTTTTTTGCGGTACGTGGGCCTCTCACTGTTGTGGCCTCTCCCGTTGCAGAGCACAGGCCCTGGACGCGCAGGCCCAGCGGCCATGGCTCATGGGCCCAGCCACTCCGCGGCATGTGGGATCTTACCGGACCGGGGCACGAACCCGCGTCCCCTGCATCGGCAGGCGGACTCTCAACCACTGCGCCACCAGGGAAGCCCATATCACACAATTTAAAGAAGAAATTGGAAGTGATCTGTTGACCAGTGGGAGGGGCTGCACCACCTCACCCCTGGGTCCAGGGAAGCTAGAGGGCGGCACCTAAAGGCAGTATTTCCAAGACCACGTGATTGGGAGGAGGGGAAAAAAATGCACCTTCTGCCATTCTATCTGGCACAGAGTCAGAATGCCACAATACTTTCATAAGCGCCAGTGGAGACACATTCCATGTTCAGCACATCAGTCGGTTTGTACTACAGAGCCCATTTGTGGTTTGGTGTTATAGATCAGAGGCAGCGATCACAGCTCTCCTGTCTCGGGGTTCAGAGGGGGCACATGCCTTTTGTATCCTAGGCAACGCCAGAGCTATAGGAAAAATTTAGAAGTGTGAATTGGGAATTCTGTTACTTTCGGTAAAGAGCCTTTTTCGACCCAGGCACCAAACTCAGAATCAATAAAAGCTAATGACTTAGACGGGCCTTAGAAATGGTCGATGTTGTAGCCCATCCCTTCATTTATAGATGAGGAAGCTGAAGCCAGAGCAGGTGCGGCCTCTTGGCTGCTAGAGTAGAATCTAGATTGCTCAGTCCCCTGTTACCTCTAGGTGTGTTTGATATGTTTGACGTCTGGGGTGAAATTAGCATCCCCATAAGGAGAGGCGAGAATAAATGTAGATAAGGGTAGTATAACCTTTGAGGCATAATTATCTCCAGCAATAGCATGGAGCACGCAGCCCTTCCTCAAGGTGGTGCCGCGGTCAGCCTTGCACTGGCTTCCTGGCACTCACCTGATCACAGAACATGATCACAGGAGCTCAGGGATTGCTCTTTAGGTAACTCACTCAGGCCTCACAGAACCTCTCTGAGAGGAGCTGCTAGTTATCCCCACTTCACGGGGAACTGAAGTACAGAGCAGAGCGGTTAAGCAGCTTGCCCGAGACTGCTTAAGGGACCAAGCTTGGTCTCCTCCCTAGGCATTCTGGCTGCAGAGTTCATGTTCGCAATCATGGTACAGCACTGCTCAGCACTCACTCGGGCTCCACCCCAGAGGAGGAAGGGCCCAACTCTTCTCATACCCGCTCGGTGTTGAATAGATTCAGTAAAACTCAGCAGTTGGCATTGATTTACCTAGACTCCCATTTTGCCTCTGTGGACCCAGAGGTTTCAAAAGCTTATAGATATGATAGATAACGGAGCCCAGACAAAGGGCAACAGGTGAGTCACAGGTGAGCTGACTCAGGCCCAAGCTGGGCCCTCACAGAGCTTTTTCTGGCCATAAAAATTCACTTGGGCCAATTTATTAGTCCAGGTCTGCTGGCTGAACCCTCACCAGGGGACCTCATTTCCATCAGTAGAACAAAATGACATTTTTAGAAGTTGTTTCGAAATGGTTATAAACTAACAGGAAGTTGCAACAATAGTAGGGTCCCATGTACTCTTCACCCAGGAAGTGGATTTTTAAAAACAAGTCAGAACTGAATTCTCTAATGGAATGCAGATAATGGTAGGGCTTTATCGTAGATCCTTCTGAACAGTTACTAATCATTCTCCACATTTGCCATAGACAAGCAGCTGTTACTGTGTTACTGTGTTTTCAAATACAGAGGGCAAATACAAAGGCCATATTTTTGGCAACTGGAAACCATAGTGCTTGGACCAGGAGTTTTTGGCTTTACACATTTTTTTAAAGCCTACTTTGCTTTCTCTGGGTTGTTAAATTTAACCCTTCTGTAAACCCTTCAGCAGCTATTTGAAATCATGACGTCACCTGGGAACCTCTGGTGAGGTGATTTGCAGAAGATGAAACAGGAAAACATTAGCTTCTTCATGTAGAGCAAATTCCTGTCATGGGCAGGGATGAGAAACATACATCAACAGACTCTCATGACGTCTGGGTTCTGCACCAGCTTTACCACTCTTGGACCTCAAGTCCCTTAATTTATCTCCTCATTCTCTCCTAGGAATAGTAGCAGCAGCCCATCCTCAGTCCTCCCTTGCCTGGGTATTGTTCATGTCCTTTGAAAACCTAAAACGGGCACCATACAGGATATTGAGAGCTATGGCTCCATAGTGGTGGCATCAGATAAGTCAGTAGAAACAGAACAAGCATGCTCTACTTCTGTCATCCCAGCCCAGAGGGCAGAACCAGGCATGGGCCCAGGCCCTATTAGCCTGAACAGAATGTCTGCGCAGGCCATATGGCAGCCCCAGCAGGTGATCTAGTAGAATAAGCCAATGTTCCAAAGACAGGCTGAGTCCTTTGGCATCTCAATCATCCCTTGGAACCAGGAGCCCTTCCTTTGTCTAGAACGGTTCCTTTCCTGGAGGCCAAAGGAGAGCAGCCAAGCCTGGCAGGGAGCACGCGTGCGGAGGAGATAACACAGGAAAAGCTTTTAATGTCTCTTGTCACTAGTTAGCCTTGAAAGCCCTGCAGTCCTCCCTGGAAAAAGGACACCATTGTATTCATTTCTGCCACGGCAACCTTCTGCTTTCTCTCTCTCTCTCTTTTTTTTTTTTTTCAATTGCAAAATATAAAATATATTTTATGTTTTCGCAAAGCTAGTGCTCATCTTGATCTCTTAAGAAGTTGATGTGTTTTGTCATCTGCCCGGGTAGCAGATTCTCTCTGCTTAGATATGGGGCTCATCCTCTCATTAGTTTCATTTGTTATTTTCACTTTAAATGATTGTTTCTAGGTCAGTTTAGCTTTAAAATGTTACCCGACGTGAGTTAGGATGGACAGGCAGAATCTGGTAGGCAAGGTGTCCCTAGAATTATGCTCCCCAGAGCCATGGTTCCGATCAGAGGTGGAATTCTGGGATTCCTGTTCAGATTTGCTTAGAATTTGGCAGAGACAGGTTAGATCCTGTTCTCTGTCCCTTCCTGCTCAGTTTCTTTTCAGTGCAGCTCCTTTCTGAATTATTAATATTTGACCAGAAGCATTACTGTTGGAGATATTGGTATGCTTTGCTTTAAGAACACCTAGACTTAAAATGAAAACCTGACATAAGAGCTGCTTTAATTTTCAGAAAACTTCTTTAAATAGCCAGCTTTCCTTATGCACGTAAAATATAATTAAAATAAACAAAACTGACCCAACCTTTAGGAAGACATTGATTATAAAAGCAAGGCATTAATAAAGAACACAACAGGCTTCCATACCCTGCAGTGTGCCCTTTTCTGCCTTCCATGGTGTCTACTGCCACCTTTCTTTCTTTTCTCTTCTATCAGAATCTAGCCCCAAGGAAAGATCTTACAAATGTATTCATACCGAGTTCTGGTTTATGTTACGCTCCAGCACTACATACTTTTATAACTGGAAAAAAAGTCCGTCAGCCAAAGAAAAGAATTTCCCATTGCAGAATCTCCAGCCATCAGTCAGCCATTAGGCAGGTTGGTTTTTATTTTATTTTTCCTTGTTGGGTAGTGGGGAGTCAACAGACTTCCTTCTCTGTCAGTTCCATATACCCCACTCTTTAATTTCAGGAACAGCTCAGTTTTCCTTGTTCTGGGAAAGCTGCAGAATGAGGCGGAATTTCAGTGGGGGGTGACGGAAATCACTTACTATTTTGGCCTGTGTTGCCCATGCCTCCGATCAAAGAGCAGGTTGTTAATGATGGGAGGGTGTTGCCATTTGCAAGAACCTCTTAGATTTGGAGCCCCTGGAAACGCCTGGGGCTGATGAGGGTTGTGTGCTACTGCTATTGCAGGGAACTGGTAGACCCAAGACTCCAGGTGTTTGGGGCGATGGTGACGCGGTGTTCAAGCCGTGGCACCTGTGCCACCACAGCTGAGTCAGCCACGTGTACAGCCTCCATCTACTTCTTTTTTCCTCTGTCCTTTACATAATGACTGAGGACCTCCTACATTCCAGGCCCTGTGCCTCATGCAAAGGATAAAGAGGACAAATACAACGTACTCTCTATCTGGAGCAGAGCCCAGTTTAGTAGGGAAAATGTGAAAATAAGTAACATTATGATGAGGTGGTGAGTTCTGTAATAGAAGTTTTACACAGTGTCATAGTACGATTAGTCATCCTGAGGGGAACAGAGCGCCCAGGGGAGCAGGATTTGGGGTAGTTGGAAGAATGGGAAAGGGGCAAAGGCCAGGGACATTTTGATCTGATAAATAGACAATTTCCAGGAAGGGCTTTTGAGAGAGAATAGTTATGTGTAGAAGACACTGCTTTGGGATGAAGATTGGGACGCGTTAGTAGCTGAAACAGAGAAGCTGGCAAGAATCAAATTGTGGAGGACCTTGTAAATCCTGGAAATAAATTTGGACCTTATCATAGAGGCCTTCGGGAACCATAAAATTGTTTTTAGACAAGGAAGTAACATGATGCTATTTGTGCTTTGAAAAGATTATTCTGGTGGCTTTGTGGAGAATAAACTAAAAGTCTAGGACGGCAGAAACCAGTTCAGGGTAGATTCTAGAACAATTAAAAGAGAAATCAACAGGATGTACTGACAGGTTGGAAACAGGATGATGGACGGGGAGAGATCGAGGGTGACTCCCAGGTTTAAGTCTTCAGTGACTGAGTAGGATCTTAAAAATATTACTAACAACAATAATAATTGTAACTGTTGGATCCTTACCAGGTGCAAAGGGTTTGGCTACGTGCTTTACACAGATTAGTACATTAAATCATTGTAATATTAGTGCTTAAATTATCTTCATTTTATGCGTGAAAACTTGAGACTTTGAGAGGTGAAGTGACAGGCCCAGGGTCACATGGCTGGTAAGTGATAGTGCATGAATTGGAACCCAAGCACTTGGAGCTCAGAGCCTGCCCTCTGTAGGGAATTTAGCAGGAGTACAAGTCAAGACAGAGTATCTGAAGTTCAGATTTGCACCTTCCAAATTTAAGTTGCCTGTATTTTATGAGCCGAAATAGCTAGCAAGAGAGTTGCAAGCTGGATCTGGAGCAGAGACGTATGATCTCTGCTGGGCATGTGGAGTGAGGATTCATCAATTAATCAGTGGTAGTGAAGAAAGTGTGTGTAATGTGGGTGAATCTTCAAAGAGCCTGAACAGAACCATGAAGAACCACATCTAAGGGTGGGCATGTTCGGACAAGTTTGGGAAGGTCGCTGACAAGGAGTAGCTGGAGAGGTGAGGAGATAACTATGAAAGCCAAAAGTAGAGCTTCAAGATCTGAAGGAGGGACCACCATGACAATACTTCAGGGAGATGAAAGAAGACTTAAAATGAGGATTGAGGGAATTCCCTGGCCGTCCAGTGGTTAGGACGCCACACTTCCACTGCACGAGGGCATGGGTTCGATCCCTGGTCGGGGAATTAAGATCCCGCGTGCTGCTGCGAGGCGCGGCCAAAAAAAAAAAAGAGGATTGAGTTGGATTTGACCGTAGGGTGATTGATGGGCAAGAGTTGAAGTTAGACTGAAGTGAGTTAAAAATTGAATAAAATGTGAGAAAATGGAGACAGTAGGCTGAGACTTCTCTTCAAAGCAGTTTGGCTGGGGAAGGTGTGAGAGACAGGGAGATAAAGGAGGCAGCCTCAGAATCAGGGAGATACTGTTTGTGATGAGTGCCACTTGAGATGCTGGTAATGTGGAGGGGAAAGAACGTGGGAGTGGTGGGTATTACACCAGGATGTGTATCTGAGCAGGCAGGGAAGTTGGATTCTGCCCTCCAGCCCTCAGAAGGAGCTCATGGACTCTGAGGAAAAGTGCTCCTACACTTTCAATTTGTCTCCCTTTTATTTTATTTTTTTAATAGACTTTATTTCTTGTTTTTTTTACATCTTTATTGGAGTATAGTTGCTTTACAATGGTGTGTTAGTTTCTGCTTTATAACAAGGTGAATCAGTTATACATATATATATGTTCCCATATCTCTTCCCTCTTGCGTCTCCCTCCCTCCCACCCTCCCTATCCCACCCCTCTAGGTGGTCACAAAGCACCGAGCTGATCTCCCTGTGCTATGTGGCTGCTTCCCACTAGCTATCTATTTTACGTTTGGTAGTGTATATATGTCCATGCCTCTCTCTCGCTTTGTCACAGCTTACCCTTCCCCCTCCCCATATCCTCAAGTCCATTCTCTAGTAGGTCTGTGTCTTCATTCCTGTCTTACCCCTAGGTTCTTCATGACATTTTTTTTTCTTAAATTCCATATATATATATGTGTTAGCATACGGTATTTGTCTTTCTCTTTCTGACTTACTTCACTCTGTATGACAGACTCTAGGTCCATCCACCTCATTACAAATAGCTCAATTTCGTTTCTTTTTATGGCTGAGTAATATTCCATTGTATATATGTACCACATCTTCTTTTTATCTCCCTTTTATTACATGAAGAAACTCAAGCCCAAAATGTGAGGTTTCCTGTCCATGGTCACATAGAAAGTCCATGACCCCAGATCTACTGGTGCCTGGTCCCTTCCTCTCCTGCTACCGGTGTCAGTGGGAGAAGCAGCCCTGACATTCCTTATGCTTCCAAGTTCCCAATCCTCCAGACTGACTGTTCCCTGCTCCATCAGAATGTACATCCTTACAGATTCTGCTGTGTCAGCAGGGCTTCAGCTGTGTTGGGGGCGTGAGTCAGAGAGCTGCTTTGTCATTTCCTCAGCATGCCAGAGGGCAATGTTTTAAGTTGTTAACAGAACAGTGCAGGAAGCCTCTTCCTCTCACCTGGGCACCCAAGTTCCCAGAGGGAGGAAGGGTCTCAAAGTCGAGGGCCTTTCAGAAACCTCTTCCTGGCCCAGGGTCAGGGAGGATATATTTGTTCATACATGGTGCCCTGGTCCCCAAGCCCTTGTGCAGGAGAGGATCGGGCCAAGGGGGGGGACGGTGGCAGTGGGGGTGACGGTAGAGCTTCCTTAAATGAGAGAGCTGATGCTCTCCCAAGAGACTCCATCAGTCAAGAATCACTTGGTGAGCCTGGATGTAAATAGCTACCCACACTGCTGAGAAGGGCCCAGAGTACCCTGCCCCAACTCTGCTAAGAGGTCTTCTGGAACCTGTATCATCATCTCTTCTTCTCACATTCTTATACTCCGGAGGTTATGCTGTCAGCCTGGTTGTCACACCATTCTCATTAAATACTGACGTTGAGCACAGATTGAAATCCATAGCCCTACACAGAACGCACTGCCTAGTATCTAGAAACGTGAATGCTCTATAAACATAAGCTTCTCTTTTGTAGTTGACCTTCAGTGACAACCCTCCGTGTGTTGGTAAGGTTCCCAGGAATAGCAATGAACTTCCTTCTCTTTGTTCTTTTTCAATCTACTTAAACCCATTGCTCCATTTCCGTTTTGTCCTGTGGGGCTGTCAGGCCGTAGACCTATAACTCCTGTAACTCCATGGGCCGTCCTTCTCATGCACTGCAGTGTAAACAGTGCCCCCTGGAATCTCATAGACTGTGGAGTGAATGGTGCCCTTTGCTGCAGCTCCAGGCCCACCCCGCTTCTCTCCTGTAGTTCATAGCACACTCAAATAAAAGAATGAATGCTATTTGGGAGCAGAACCTAGGGTGCTCATCCTCCCTGGGTCTGCTGCTCTCTGTTGTTATTGTTGTTGTTTTGTTTAACAGTAGTAAGTAAAGCTGAATCAGACAGGAATCCAAAATGCTAATCTCGCCCTGAGAGATTTAGCAGAGCTGCTAGTTTTCAGGACACATGACTAGTTCTTTTGTTTCTTCCTTCATTTACAGTTTATTCACAGTTGTATCAAGTATTGACAGCTGTGAGACCTGCTTGTCCCAAGGGACTGACTCTTCTTCGGGCTCTGAAGAACTACAGGAGGACTTAACTAGGCCAAGGATGGGAGGCAAGAAGGGTCATCCAGAGGGAAAGGAGGAGCAAAGGCTTGGTGGAAGTAGATAGCATATGACACATTCCAAGGCCAGAACCATAGCCAGGGTGGTAGAAGCATGAATAAAGAGGGAGAGAGACTCAAGATAAGGCTGGAGAGGGAGCCAGGACTCAGAACAGGAACTGCCTTAAAGCCTCATTGCAAAGATCTGGACTTTCTCCTAAGAGTAATAGGAAGTTCCTGGGGGATCATGAGATTCTATGATGGGGCTTATATTCTGAAAAGCTCATTCTTGTTGCATCTACAGAATGAACGGCAGACAAACAAGGGGCAGACAGAAAAGTAGGGAAAAGGTCAGAAGAATGTGGGAAAAGGCAAGCAAGGCTTTAAAAAGCTGTGGACAGTCAACTGCGTCTAAAGCTACTGAGGGATTACATGAGATGGGACTGGGAAGTATCCATTGCATTGAGCTACCTGGAGGTCATCAGTGTTTTTACTAAAAGATGTTATTGAGAGAGGAGCTACAACAGAGGCAGTAGAAGACTGAGTGGGAGGTGAGGAGATGACAACAGTGAGAATGAAAAACTTTTTGTCAGTGTCGGCGAATGGCAAGAAAGAGATAGGCGGTGACTAGAGGAGGATCTGGGGTGACAGGAGCTTTTTCACCTTTTTTGTTTTTGAGAGGGATGTGGGCAAATTTAAGTGCTGATGGATAATATTTAAGCAATAAAAATTTATAGAACGTGCCGGAAGAGAAGAATATATAATCCATGTTTTTTTCTGTTCCAGGAAAAACAGAAGGGGTTGGGTTTAAAGCACATGGAGGGGAGTTGGGGAGTGAAATCCTCTTAAAACAGGAGAGAGGGGGGGAAAACTTCATGACGAAGCATATAGGTTGATGTTCTTGGTAATGGGAAGGGGGAAGGATTGAGGCAGTTCCTAACTTACGGCTTTATTTTCTATGTGAAGTAGCTGTGAGGAGGGAGAAGAGATGAGGGCCTTGAGGTGAATGGGGAAAGTTTAAACTTACTGATTTGGGGTGTGGGCAAATCTAGTAGAGAAACATAGGATCCCCGCAGTTTTATAGTGTGAGTTGTAGTTGGTGGTCAAGAATTCTGTGACGTTAGTACATACCAAATTGCCGCAGACTGTGGTTGTCTTCCCTACAGCAGCTCAGCTGCTCTGGGGAAGAAAGGTGCAGAAGGCTGTGTTCATCCTAGCTAGAAACTTTGCAAGAAAGTCTGACACATGGACCAGGACTGCTAAAGTCTTTGAAATGTTTTTCTTAGAGAAAGTGACTGGGAAGTTATCAGCTAAAAGAAAGGAGGAGGGGCAGAACCTCAAGTAAGCACAGCATTTTATTGTGAAAGGATGGAGGCCCAAAGTCTAGAAGAAATACTGGGAAACTGGGCAGAAGCAACTCCACTGTCAGATCCTGAGGTGTAGGGAGAGTATGAGAGTCTAAACAGCTCCTCTTTGAGAAGTAACATTTCCAGAAGAGAGCCAGGGATTTAAAATCAGCATGGTTCTTTCTGGGTTCTTTGGACTGGGGAGAAAATTAAGTAGGCATACTGCATTTCTGAATTCTCATTTCCTTTGAACTAATATAGCTTTAAGAGAGACAGACTATAGATCAATTTCTCTATCTGGGATTCATTAATTTCAAATTTGGCCACTATTCTGTAACCATAAAAAGAACTTGTATTAACCAACCCTATAAATTCTCTTGCTTAAAGAACTTTCTTTCAGTATTTCTTTTAGTTTGGGCCTGCTAACAATAAATCTCTCAGTTTTTTCTTATCTTAAACATCTCATCTTGCTTCATTTTTGAAGAATATTTTCACTGATTATAGAATTCTAGGCTTGAAATGTAATTTCTTTCAGCACTTTAAAAATGTCATTCTGTGCTCTACTGAATTCCATCATTTCTATTGATAAGTCGTCCATCAGTATTCTTGCTTCTTTGAAGGTAAACTATCTTAGCTTCATCAGTTTTGCAGCCATTATCTTGTCAGTTATCGTTTCTGTCCATTCTTCTCTCTCCTCACTCTCAGGAACTCCCATATGTGACATCTTTTCACAAGATCCTGTGTGTCTCTTACTCTCTGGTCTGTTTTTTCCAACCTTTTTGCTGTCCATGTTTCTGTGTGGTATTTTCTATTAACCTATCTTTCAGTTCACTAATCTTTTCTTCAGCTGTAAGAAATACGTTGCTAAACACATCTATTAAGAAGCTTTAGTTCTGTGCTTTTTAGATGTAGAATTTATATTTAATTATTTTTTAATAGATTCTAGGTATCTGGTGAAATTCTCCATCTTGTCATCTTTTTTTCTTGGACAAAATAAACATAGTTACTTTTTTAAACTATATCTGAGAATTCTAATACCTGGGTTACCTGTGGTCCTATTTTCTATTGTCTTTTTTCTCTCTTAATCTTAGTTCTTGGAATGTCTAGTAATTGCCGCTTGAATGTTGAGCATTTTGTGTAAAAAATTATAGTCTCTGTCACTCAAGCCCTGGCTGTCTCGGCAGCTCTGAACTCCTTTTAAGAGCTATCCTCATTATATTTGGGTTTAAAATCAAGACTGTAAGGGGGAAGCCCATACAAAAAAAAAAAAATCCAAAATATACTTACTCAGATTCCCTGCTCTCTCACTGAAAGGAATAACCTCATATAGGTATGTTCTTTACTATAAGCTTACACGTAAGGAAGGTGGTTCCCTCCTCCTTCTTGGAGGCATCAGTGTCTATGAAGCTGTACCTTATCCTCTAAGAATACCTCTATTATTGTTATGATGATGTACATAAACAGTTGTAAATAAATAGCTGTACAAAATAAACGAGTAAACATATTTCTTTTTTTTTTTGGCCCTTTTGCACAGTAAGATCTAACAATAATAGTCATGATAATATTCAATAAGATTTACTAAAGATTTATTATAGGCCAGGTCCTGTGTTAGACGTTTTGTATAGATTATCTCATTTAATCCCCAGAAGACCCTATGAGGTAGTAAAGGTAATTATTCCTATTTTACACATGAGAAAACTGAGGTTTAAAGGGTTAATTCACCTTAAACGAGGTTCCAGAGCCAGGAAGTAAACGGCACAAGCAAGTCTGTACTCAGATCTTTCTAACCTCAAGGTCTAGGTTCTTTTCCAACATTTTGTCCTGCCTCATGTCTTGCCTTCATTCCACATAACTGGTTTGATGATTTCACCGAGCCCTGGAATCCTGGGATACTTCCTTAAATAAGGTGAGAACGAAGTAGTCTGAGGGGTTTACATGCAAATAAATCTCCTTCCTGGTACATTTTTCTTGGGTATTTCCAGATTCTTACCTCCCCTACTCAGCTTCGCTTTGATATATGTTTTTACATGAAATGCTTCCATTTATAAGTTCTGTGGCAAATCTGAAAGTAATTTTTTAAATAAAGCTTTATGCAGGGACAGGAAGTAATTAGTGGTGGGGTTTTATTTTTGGAGGATGAGATTGGTGAGGGGTGGGGTATAGGGAGAAATTGCTTTCTGCAGTGTCAGATGAATGAGTTACAGGAAATGATGGCTCAGCCAGCAGCTTGGTGCTTGCCAGTGAGTCAGCAGTGATTCCACCCTCAGTCTCAATGCTGGAATCACAGCTGTGAAAGACACTCTTCCTGGTGAGGGCCCCTCCCTGCCTTGCTGTTGGGGGCATGGAAGCTCTGCCCACATAATGTGAACCATTCAGTTACCTGTCCTAGTGGAGAAAGATTCACAGAACTACCTTCTTGGGTTCATGCAGATATTTCTGTGTTTCTTTAGGATTCATGGGTGTTTCTGGTTTTTTCCTCTGATACCCAGCAGAAACATCCAGTTTGGGATTGATGTAATAGCAGAATTTAATTCCTAGGGCAACATTTCATATTTTTACACTGCTTCAATGTCTAGGGTCTTTTTTTATTATTATTATTGAAGTATAGTTGATTTACAAATATTGTGTTAGTTTCGGGTGAACAGCAAAGTGATTCACTTATACATATATATATATTCCTTTTCAGGTTCTTTTCCTTTATAGATTATCACAAAATATTGAGTATACTTCCCTCTGCTATATGGTAGGTCCTTGTTGTTTATTTATATATAGTAGCGTGTATATGTTAATCCCAAACTCCTAATTTACCCCCCCCTTCCCGTTTGGTAACCATAAATTTGTTTTCTATGTCTGTGGGTCTATTTCTGTTTTGTAAATAAGTTCATTTGTATCTTTTTTATTTATAGCTTTCGCATATAAGCAATATCATATGATATTTGTTTTTCTCTGTCTGACTTAATGATAATCTCTAGGTCCATCCATGTTGCTGCAAATGGCATTATTTCATTCTTTTTTATGGCTGAGTAATATTCCATTGTATACATATATATGTGGTATATGTATATATACCACATCTTCTTTAGGATCTTTATAAATGGGAAAACACTGTGGAAAAGCAAGACAGGAAGGTGCTGCTTCAGGAAAAATGGTAGATTGAAAGAGGTCATTTTGTCATGATTGAAAATATGTGTGTGTGGCAAGAAGATGAGAACGAAATCATTACGGTTGTTGGGTTGAGATGGTAGGATTGTTGGTGATTGCTTTTTACTTTTTTTCTAGGTTTGATAAATAGGCTCAAGTTGTAAAATTTATTCTAAGAACAGTCGTTTCCTATTTTAAACTAACTATCCACTTGTGGGGAAAAAAACTGGCCAAATAGCTTTAATATTTTAGGATATCTTTTTCCAGACTTTGGTCATATTGTTAAGGTCAACTTGGTCATATCCATGGTGTCCTATAGGAAGTGGGCAAGGAAGATTAACTTTGCTCAGAAGCTGTAGGTGCCAAGCGTTTAGTTCTTTTAGAAATTAATGCTAAGAGAGATCGAAGAACCTTTCCCAGGTCGATTAGCTGGTAAGTGGTGGAGTTCCATTCAAGCCCCAGTCCCATTGCCACCAAAGTCCACACTCTTTCAACTAGAGTATAGAATGATGCTGCCGCAGGGCCCAGTCCTCCAGGCCTTTTTTGCAGGGCATTTTTATTTTTTAATTAATTTTTATTGGAGTATAGTTGATTTACAATGTTGTGTTAGTTTCTGCTGTACAGCAAGGTAAATCAGTTATACATATACATAAACATATAGCCACTCTTTTTTAGATTCTATTCCCATGTAAGTCATTAGAGTACTGAGTAGAGTTCCCTGTCCTATACAGTAGGTTCTTTTTTTTTTTTTTAACATCTTTATTGGAGTATAATTGCTTTACAGTGGTGTGTTAGTTTCTGCTTTATAACAAAGTGAATCAGTTATACATATACATATGTTCCCATATGTCTTCCCTACAGTAGGTTCTTATTAGTTACCTATTTTATATATAGTAGTGTGAATATGTCAATCCCAATCTCCCAATTTAGTCCCCCTTCCCCCTTGGTAACCATAAGTTTGTTTTCTATATCTGTGACTCTATTTCTGTTTTGTAAATAGGTTCATTTGTACCATTTTTTTAGATTCCACATATAAGCGATATAGTATTTTAAGTGTGTTAACTTACCGCTGGATTAGTTGTCCACTGAGAAAAATCGTATTGCAATATTTTTCTCTCTTCTTGAAAAGCTAGGATTCTAAATTCCACGTATACATACTTGGCTTCTACTCTAGTTAGAAAGACAAATACTGAGAGTGTTGTATAGAATGCATGTGTGTGCATCTGTGTTTTTGACATTAAGATGAAAGAGGCATGGGAAGTACTTAGCTGAGTGGTTGTACTCCCCCAGAATTTGAAGTGATTCTCATGATCACACCTAAAGTTCTTAGATATATGAGATTGAGGCTAAAGGTAAATGTTTTACTGTTCAGTATAGTAGCTCTAAGTGACAGTTTCTGTTGAAGAAGGAGTGATATTGTTGCGAAGCAGAAATTTTACAGTTTCACAAAAATACCCATTGGCCCAGTAGGGCCTTAATTTATTTTTCTAATGAATTAATAACACTTAAAGATTTTTGCAGCTAATATTGTACAATTAACACTATAAGCTTTGTTGAGATACTGACATACAATATATCTGCACATATGTAATTGTACAACTTGTTAAAATTTAACATATGCCTACACCTATGAAACATCCCTTCAGTAAAGATAATGAGTGTATTCATTACCCCCCCAAAGATTTTTTTGGAGTGCTATATTTTCTAAGAAAAAAAAAAAACCCAGCCATTTAATTTCATTATCTAATTTGATGAAAAAGGCCTGGATGGGGACTCAGGTGATGTGAGTCTGGACTCTGATCTTGCCCTAAATAGCTCCATGAAATTCAGCCAGTCCCTTAATTTTTCCAGGTCTTAGTTTTCTTATCTGAAAAATGAGGGGGTTGAACTAGATGGTCCCTAAGGCCCTGTATGGCTCTAAAGCTTAATAAAGCGAAGAGGACAGGCATACTTAGGGTATTGGTTTGTGTCCAAATGGTTTTATGTAAAAATATAGGCTTCCCCAGTAATCTGGTGTCAGCTGTGCTGCTGTGTCCCGGCCCCTCTCTGATTGATTGATGATGAACTCATTTCATTTCTTTTAATTCTCTTTCACCCTGATTCAAGGTCATTCATGTCATTACTTTCATGTTCTTTCTAAGCTTAGGGAACTGTTCTACTTAAGAATTTAGGGGTAGGGCTTAAATAATGCTGGGAATTTGGCAGGCCTCAAGGGGCTGTGAGGGGCAACAGGACTGATAGCTCCTTGGATACTCTCTAGGCAGCTTGGGCATCTTAGGGGGGAGGGGGCAGAGACGAGCTGTACTAGATTTATTTCAGGGATGGGGGAAGGGAAGCAGATTGGAGTTTAATTAAAATTCTAATCCCAACTCTGCCCATCTTCTTATCAGCCACCAACATTTCTGTTTGTGGTTCTGGTGATTTTGCTGTGATAACATATGTAGTTACCTCAAAAACTCTTGCAAATTGGCCTCAAATTTCAATATGCTCACCAGATGCTTTCATCAGACTTGGCATGGTTCCATCTTTGGCCTGTGTTTTCAGAGATACCTCCTCCACCACTGCCATCTTTCTGATGGGAGGGAGGGCATTGGAGAGCTGGTGGTGAAAATTGAGCTGATTGCAAATGACAAAACAGTTTCATCACAGCAGAGAGATCTTTCCAAACTATTTCTGTTTTCCCGTAGCTAAGTGGGATTTCTGAGGAGGGGCTGCTCTGATTTCATCTTGGCCCACCATGAGGTTCTTCCTGCTTTGTGCCTACATGCTGCTTCTGATGATTTCCCAGCTGAGAGCAGTCAGCTTTCCTGAAGACGATGAACCCCTTAATACTGTTGACTATCACTGTAAGTAATCTAAAGAACATTCTCCTTTTCTAAGAAGGAAGCTTTTTTGGTTTTGATTTTCTAAGCATATTCATCTTTAGAAAGAGAGAGAGCGTTTTATGTCTTTATAATGTTTTACATACTAATTTATCCATAATCATTTCCTAGCGTCTGGAGAAAATGGGACAGTTTAGTTAGGTGCTTTTCTAAAGCAGCCCATATATAGGTTATATGTTTTCAGTTAAAAGAAAAAGACCATTTGCTGACATTCACTGTCCTTTATTCATTCATATTCAAGACCCTAAGAGGGGAATTTAGTTAAAACCCTTTTACAACTAGTATATACAGCTAATCAATGCTGTATATCGATTCTTCAGCTCCGTAATCCTGACTGATGGTTTAGCCCATTTTTACTTGCAGATTCAAGGCAATATCCGGTTTTTAGAGGACGCCCTTCAGGCAATGAATCACAGCATAGGCTGGACTTTCAGCTGATGTTGAAAATTCGAGACACACTTTATATTGCTGGCAGGTAATTTTCCTCTCGTTGGTTTATTAGATTAAAATTCTTTTCTCTTGTGGTGCTTGCATTAATGTGTCTAGTTCATGAAAAACTAATATGTATTGTGATCAAAAATTGCAAGTAGCCAAAAATATTCACCCGGAAGAGTCAGTGTTGTGTACCAGGAACAAAATATAGCAAAAACCTTTCGCAGTCTTATTTTATTACTGCCATCAAGAAATCATGCACCATTCTTTATTCCTAAAGCAGCAGGAGAAAAAAATCATTCTTTATTCTTTTTTTAACTTGGAATTATTCAACACATATTAGAAGTATGTCTGTGCTAATACCAAGTAGCAGTTTGACCCATGCCTGAAGAGCTTTCTTTGCTCCCTAACCACAGTGATATATAAAAGCGACTCACTAATGAAAAAGCACTCTTTGTTGACTTTGTCGGAGACAGAGAAAATCCAAATGATCTCCAAAACACAATAAAAGCAGATCTGTAAAAATAAAATAAGAATCAGCTTAACGTTTTTATGTGTTCGCATGATATGACTTACTGCCTTGTTTCCAACAGGGATCAAGTTTATACGGTAAACTTAAATGAAATCCCCCAAACAGAAGTAATACCAAAGAAGGTGAGCAAGTGGAGTTGGCAAATTTATTTGCACTCTCTCAGAACTTGGTTAATGTCCCTCTCCCCTCGATATTTAAAATATTGAACTTTGGTTTGCTTGATTGATACAGAAACTGACATGGCGGTCAAGACAACAGGATCGAGAAAACTGTGCTATGAAAGGCAAGCATAAAGTAAGTGAAACAAACAAGTGCCTACTAGACTGAGTCTCTGTGGGGGCTTGAGCCCACAGTGTAAGCATATGGAATGTCTAATGTTAATGTAATTGTTACTTTCTTTAGGATGAATGCCACAACTTTATTAAAGTATTTGTTCCGAGAAACGATGAGATGGTTTTTGTTTGTGGCACCAATGCTTTTAATCCCATGTGTAGATACTATAGGGTAAGTATATTTTATACAATGTGCTTTTTTTAAATCAACTTTTCTTCCTTTACGGGAATGTCGTTAGCGTCAAATCCTTTCTCCTATAGACCCAGTAATTTGTTTTATCTCTAATGCTATGGAGGAATAAAGACAGAATTCTTCCCGTAGAATTTCAGTGCAAATAAAGCAGTATTGCCTTCAAACATGTACATTGAACAGATGTGACACTAGCTGTTTATTTTTCTTTTGTAGTTGAATACCTTAGAGTATGATGGGGAAGAAATTAGTGGCTTGGCAAGGTGCCCATTTGATGCCAGACAAACCAACGTTGCCCTTTTTGCCGGTAAGATTCTTTAGTGTAATGAATATAAATGATTAATGACATTGAAGGTGCAAAAGGAATTTAAAGGAAGAAAAAAGCTCATAACTAGGATAGCTACCTCGACACAGGTGTTTCAAAGACTAAAAGCTGGGCTTCCCTGGTGGCGCAGTGGTTGGGAGTCCGCCTGCCGATGCAGGGGACACGGGTTCGTGCCCCGGTCCACATGCCGCGGAGCGGCTGGGCCCGTGAGCCATGGCCGCTGAACCTGCACGTCCGGAGCCTGTGCTCTGCAACGGGAGAGGCCACAACAGTGAGAGCCCCGCGTACCGCAAAAAAAAAAAAAAAAAAGACTAAAAGCTATGAACAAGTTTTCAAAAAAGAGGAATTAAACGTGAGCACATTATAAGTATTCTGACACTTGGCTCTGTTGTTAACTAGGCCAGTGACCCTGAATAAGTTGCTTAACTTTTTGGTGCTTCAGTCCCTCATCTGTAAACTTAGATAATACCGTGGGTCAACCTGTCACAGGTTGATTCTGAGCATCGGGTTTAGATTTATTTGTATATGTAGCAATAATGTAGGTGAAGTCACTCCAGAGGATATAATACCCTATATAAGATAACACACTTAGGATAATTATGGCTGTTTTATCTAATTTATAACTTTGGTTTCAGATGGGAAGCTGTATTCTGCCACAGTGGCTGACTTCCTGGCCAGTGATGCCGTTATTTACCGAAGCATGGGCGATGGATCTGCCCTTCGTACTATAAAATATGATTCCAAGTGGATCAAAGGTATCTTTGAAGAACGGCTTTGGGAGATCACCAAGGGAAGTACCATGGCCGAGTGGGAACAGGAGACCTGGGCATCAGGAAATTCAGTGCATGACTTTATACTGTTTATTTAGAGCCAAGTGCAAGCTGCCTTGGTTGTGAACGGAGCGTTAATGGGGGATGAGGAGACCAGTAGCCACGTCAGGAAAGTAGATTTTTATCCTAAGGGACCTCAGAAAAAAGATCTCAATTCTGTGTGCCATTTGCCTAACTCTAAATGCATGTGATAATCCTTGCCCGCTTCCATCTACCTACCCTGGAAAGATAACCCTGGGAATCAGTAGTTCGTATCTGCGGAGTTATTTTGATCTTTGGAGTCTAGAAATCAAGGTGTTTTATTTTCAGCATAAGAAGTTTCCTTCCCTAGGTAACTACAAGTTAATGAATAAATCTGTTGAAACAAAGACCTTTGTTGTAGTTCATTTCCCTGTAGGCTTTTTCTAGTCCATTAGCTAACATTAAAGACTCTGGGTTCCCTGAAGCTTCAGCACACCCATACTGGGATCCACAGACTCGTTGGCATATCAGAGTTCTCCTTGGCTTGAATGTAGCAGTGTGACATCTGTCAGTCATGCCTGGCAGTCAGGGTCTGATACTAATTGAATTATCCTTTAGGAACCAGTTTGTTTTCAATTTCTCTTTCAGAACCACACTTTCTTCATGCCATAGAATACGGAAACTATGTCTATTTCTTCTTCCGAGAAATTGCTGTCGAACATAATAATTTAGGCAAGGCAAGTATATGATTGTGCCCTCATACTGCATGGAATTGAGCCCGCTTTGGTAAAGTCTTTGCATATTTTCCAGCACTCAAAGCATTTAGGGCCAAGTGCAGAGAGGTGAGTTGCTTATCCTGAGAATAATTGCTGTGGAATGCCTGCACAACGGCCAGAGTGGGAACAGCAGCCTTGGGCCTTGAGATTTCTTTTTTTTCTTTTCCTGTTACTACAGAGAATGTTCTGCAGGCTCCCTTGAGCTATGGATGCTTTAACTCTTTAGAATCTATTGATAGCTATTCTTTCTCAGCGTCAGAAGGCAGGATGGAAAGCAAGGGCCCCTGTTCACTGTTGAATACTTCAGTACAAGCCCATATGATTCTGAAATATTGCGGCCCCTTCTATGCCAGGTTTAAGAATGGTGCATTTTGTTAACAATATGAGAACAGAGCATGGGAATGGTTTCCATTCAGCCGGGCCGTTCGATAGCTCACTTCTTATGGAGCTTGTTTGGCAGAGCAGGAAAATGGCCCTTTTTTCTCACAGATAAATCTAGTTGACATTCTTACTATACAGATCCCTAGGGAGAAGGCTGCCGGAGTCTTTTGAACCACATGTATCTTTAACATGTTTCATCCCTCCCTTATCTGGCAGCTTTTTCTTCCCGTTCTTCCAACGTGCTCATAACCCCGTTGCTTTGCTTTTGTCCCGTGGGCAGGCTGTATATTCCCGTGTGGCCCGCATATGTAAAAACGACATGGGTGGCTCCCAGCGGGTCCTGGAGAAACACTGGACTTCATTTCTGAAGGCTCGTCTTAACTGTTCTGTCCCCGGAGATTCCTTTTTCTACTTTGATGTTCTGCAGTCTGTCACAGACATAATACAAATCAATGGCGTCCCCACTGTGGTCGGGGTGTTTACCACACAGCTCAACAGGTGAGAACAGATCCCCGGCGCTTCAAAAGGCCAAGAACAGGCCCATTGTCTCCTGATACCCTTCCTCTTTTTCAGCATTCCTGGTTCTGCAGTCTGTGCATTTAGCATGGATGACATTGAAAAAGTATTCAGAGGACGGTTTAAAGAACAGAAAACTCCAGATTCTGTTTGGACAGCAGTCCCTGAAGACAAAGTACCGAAGCCAAGGTAAGAAAAAAAAAAAAAAACGGAGAGGATTTTTGTCTTTGACAAAACCCTCCGGTCATGGGAAGCATCCGTCCTCAGAGAGCAGCTGGGCCAACCTCCCACTCCAGGAAGGGTCCCTGTGCAGCGCTACAGACAGAAAGTCAGTGAATATGACTCTGAGAGCCTGAATATGGAGAGCCCCCAGAGTTCAGGGAAATAGCATCGCTCCTCTGGTTTGGTTCACTCTCCTTTCTCTCTTGACCTCGTCTTCCACAATGGACACTTAATCCCTAGATACAAATTGTGAGGGGGAACCAAACACACTATGTTCCTTTCAGGCCTGGCTGTTGTGCAAAGCACGGGCTTGCCGAAGCTTATAAAACCTCCATCGATTTCCCGGATGAAACCCTGTCGTTCATTAAATCCCACCCCCTGATGGACTCTGCCGTCCCACCCATTGCCGACGAGCCCTGGTTCACAAAGACTCGGATCAGGTAAGACTGTGCAGAAACACGGGCCCTCTCCCATCCAGTGGCTTCCCTTCCTGTTGGCCGCCCCCCTGACCTGGCTCCCCTCCTCCGGCAGGTACAGACTGACGGCCATCGCCGTTGACCATTCCGCGGGACCCCACCAGAACTACACAGTCATCTTTGTTGGCTCGGAAGCTGGCATGGTACTTAAAGTTTTGGCAAAAACCAGTCCTTTCTCTTTGAATGACAGCGTGTTACTGGAAGAGATTGAAGCGTACAACCATGCAAAGTAGGTATATTATACGAGAACACTTCCTAGTACTTCCAGTGTGTGTTTCATCTAGTCATTTCCTTCCAGCCCTCTAAATTAGCAGTGGTTTGGCATATCAGTGTTTTGTTTTGTTTTTTTCCTCACTGAAATAAAACCCGGGTTTGTTGTTTTCCTGAGTCCGCTAGGGCTTGGAGGGTAGACAGTGATGAGTTTAAAAATAATTCAGCCCTTGTTTGTCACCTATGGAAAATGAGAATATTTTATCACCACCCTCTTACCTTGAAGATATATTTCAGGATGCTACGTGGAGCAGACAGCTGATTGCAAACACACACACACAGTACACCGTAATTCTTCTAACCACTGATATAAAAAATTATGTGGACCATTAAAACAAACAAGAAATAGATGAGAGAAATGGAGCAAAGAAGACTAAGGAGAGATCCAGAAGTATCTAGTACAGGAAGATTTAAATGCACTAAAACATTATCCTTTTTCTTCCCTATAGTCTAACATGCTGTTCACAAATGCAATTCCCTTCGATCATCAGAACGGGAAGCCAATCTTTAAAAAACCCTTTGTCCAGCTTGAAATTAAACCAGCCATGCAGAGCAGTAGAAGATGAATCACATCATTATTACTTCCTAAACTACGTGCTTGCCTGGTTTGCTACTGAGAATATTCCTTAACGCCTCCCCGGCTCTCAATAATTGCAAAAACCAAAGCTCACTTGCCTCATGTAGTTCCTGTAGCTTTTGACTTACTAAACGTCTATCTTCAAAATGTCTCCCACAATATAGGTGCAATGCGGAGAATGAGGAGGACAGAAGGGTCATCTCACTCCAGTTGGATAAAGTTCATCATGCTTTATACGTGGCGTTCTCTAGCTGTGTTATCCGCATCCCCCTCAGTCGCTGTGAGCGTTATGCATCATGTAAAAAGTAGGCTGATGTTTCTTTCCTTATCCCGGGTCTTACAGCATCATTACCTTTGATGATGAGAAAATTCAAGTTACGTTCTGTTTGGTTTTATACAGGTCTTGTATTGCATCTCGAGACCCGTACTGTGGCTGGTTAAGCCCAGGGGCCTGTGGACAAGTGACCCCAGGGATGCTGTAAGTATACTTTGTCACATTAGCTGAGATCTTCTCCAGATGTGCTTCTATCTTCTCCAGGGACTCTAAAGCTAGAAATTTTAGAAAACTTCCAATAGCACTACTTTTCTTTTTTGCTTTACTCTTCTTTCTTTCTTTCCTTTTTTCTGTTTTTTGTTTTTTGTTTGTTTGTTTTGTATGGGAGAAGGAAAAAAAGAAAATCTGGAGCTGTGAGAGGGAAAGGAGATTGTAGACAGTGAAATACCTACGGGAAATGGATGGAGAGAAAGAACCAATTCTCCTCTGCTCTCTTAAACATTCTAGTTACCAAATGTTTACTAGAAATACTCATTTTAGCAAGCTATGTTGAAATGTCCTTTGTTTTTTTCTGTCTGCTCATTCTTACTAATCCATCTGTGTTCTTGGTTCTGCTCTGGTTGTCACTTGTGTTCCTATGAAGGCTGTTAACTGAAGACTTCTTTGCTTTCCATAACCACAGCGCTGGAGGATTTGAACAGGACACGGAATATGGCAACACAGCCCATCTAGGGGACTGCCATGGTAAGACCGAATCTTCCTTTCCCTCCTGGTGCTTCTTTTTGACCACATTTGCACGTGAACATTATTTTACAATCAGCCTTTTATAATGACTCAGGACACATGCCACCTAGCATTTAACTTAAACGTCACAAAAGCTGAGCTGTTTGGTCATGGGGATACATTAGAGAAGAATCTTACTTTTTTTTTTTCCTTCGCCATTTACAATCTTGTAGGAAATCTAGAGAAAGGTAGTCTAAGCAGTAGGTGACTCTTTTAATTTATAGTCCTTTCTTTTGACTTTTTGAGTTAATTGGAATTCGTAAATTTTTGCTTTCTTTTGGTTACTTTTTACTGATTACTTGTTCCTTTAATTCTTTTAGAAATTTTGCCTACTTCAACTACACCAGATTACAAAATATTTGGCGGTCCAACATCTGGTTAGTTTTTTTTAATTTTTTTGAATTAACAACCTTTTCTTTCCTTCAGTTCAGCATTTTCAGCCCCTTCTCCCTTCCTTTTGCACAGTTTGGCAGCCCTTCATTTTTCTGCTTTGACTCATAACCCCCCTGATGGTCCGAAAGACTTTTTCTTATTCAGCACTTCACCCTGTGTAGCATGTTAACAGCCCATCATTGACCAAGGCACATCCTTTAAGAAAAATCCAATGGATTAACATAGGCTGCATTCCAGCTGCACGCCCGTCCACCCAAGCTTTCTTCTCTCTCACCCCTGTGCATTGTGAATGTTCCCTCTGGTCATCTATACTCAATGGATGGCAGAATTTCATTATTTACCCCTTCTCTCCTCACCTTTCCTAAGACCTAGTAAACAAATACACATTTCCCCAAAATGTGTATTTATAAATTTGAGAGATCTTTTCTGAATGGTTTGTGGTGATCCTAGAAACCTTTGAATGTTGTGGTCTCAGTGGTGTGAAAAAGGTTCCCATCGAATGAAGCTGGTTTCTGATGTGTTCAGATGGTCGCTGGGCTCCCTGTGCCCCTCTTGTCTGCATCCGTTTTGGAGTCTTCATCTGTGACCGTTGCACCAGTCTGAATTGGGGTCTCCAGGGGTTTAACCTAAGATCACATGCTTACATTCTGAGGGAAAATCTGCTTGGCAGAAATCAGTAATAGACACACAAAGAGGTTAAGTTACTCTCGATCCTGTTGCTGGTTCTAAAACTTACCAGCAGTTTCATTCCTCAGAGGGGAGAAAAGGATGGAAGATCTTGTGTATCAGAACATCCTTATTCAGCTTGTGAATGCCATTTCTTTTGCATGAGTTGCTGCTAACTCTTTGGAAGAAACTCCCCGGGCATTTTGGAAGGCACGGACAAGGTTCATCCCTGCTTCAGTGCTTTACCATGGATGGTGAGCCCTCAGTGCAGTCAGTAATCTACAGATAGACAAGATGTCTGTGGTAAAGCAGGACAGCCTTTGTCAGGTCTAAAATCAAGTGTCTATGCAGACCTAATCAGGTGTTTTCTGATGACGTTACACTGTAGGTTCCCCAGTGAAGGCAATACAGTTTCCAACCATCTATGAAAATGCTTTAAACAAATATACACAAAAGAAGTGATGTTGTCTCACAAAAGGATGAGAAACTAGCAATTAGTCTTTGGGATTCGTCGTACCTTTTACATGAGTGTCATTAATCACCGCAGAGGCTTCGTAGAGGAGTATTTTCAGTGTCTTCAAGTTCGAAATCTGCTTAATATGTCTTTATTGTTCATTTTTAGCTTATATTTTTCCCTTGCAAGAAAAGGATTTGGTATAATCTCCTTGGATGTGTTTTTATGAAATCCTAGAACAGGCTTTCTCATAAAATTTGCTTAAACTTTACTTGAAAATACAACAGACCAGTCAGAAGCCATCCGCTGTCACTACCCATGTTAATAAAAATCTGTTTGCCACCACAGACATGGAGGTATCTTCATCTTCTGTTACCACAATGGCAAGTATCCCAGAAATTACACCTAAAGTGATTGATACCTGGAGACCTAAACTGACCAGCTCCCGGAAATTTGTAGTTCAAGATGACCCAAACACTTCTGATTTTACTGATCCTTTATCAGGTATCCCAAAGGGTAAGGCCTCACCAGGGAACTAATCTCTCACTGAGTGGAAACCTGATTCCTAATATCTCTGAGGAACGTGTGGAGGTGAAGCCGGACGGAGCTGCCTCTGTTGTTACCATCGCCGCCGCTGGCCACACTCACACCGGTTTTCTGTGGTTACGTGGAGTGTGCATTCCTTAGCCGATGAAAGAGGTGGAAAGCTGTTGAAGAAGGAGTTGGTAAAACAGCCACTCAGACAATCGAATCCGTGTCGGCTTCTGTCTGAAAAAGCTACACTCTGCTGGGTATCAGAGAATTCCGAGGGTCGTCCCAGCGATATCCAAAAGCAAAACTCATTAATTGCAAATATCCTGATATCGGATGTTTTGTGGAGGAGCCTTTCCCAGACTTTTGTTTAGCTGCAATTTACAATGCAATCTGAAAAGTACGGGAGGCGCGAAGTTGTTTGAATGCCACAAGCACTGAAACCTAACAGAGTGCTCGTCCGTAACTATCATTTTCAGCCCGTAATAGAAGCATTTATCAGAGAGCTGTCTGCTGAGTTACCTTGTTAGACAGATCACTCTGGGAAAAAATCTATTCTTTAGTGCTTCCCAAACTGTGGTATCAGGTTTCCAATCAGTTTTTATAGCAGTGCATTGTCATTTATGATTTACATCTATTGATTTTGGTTTTATTTGTTTTCATTGTAAACAATTTTATAATCATTCTTCCTCTTTTATTTTCTTTAGTAATTCCATTTCTCTCTACGTTTCTTTCTTTGTCTTTCACAATGCCACTGAATTCCATAGCCCTCGACATTGGTGAAAAACAACTAATGTTCAAAGGCCTTAGTACTAACCTAAAGCAAGAGAATCTTCAAATCACTCTGACTTACCTTACTCTGGGATAGCTGTGCTTGTAGCATGTAACAGACTTGGATACCTCTTAAACTAACATGTCTAGATGTCTGTGGTTGCATTAAAAATCCCAATAATTATAAACTAATTCACTCTTCTATTTCTAGTCTAATTTAGATATTTCTTAAATATCTTAAGACAATTGGATAATATTACTTAACATAGTATATTTCCTTAGACTGTCTGGATTTCTTTCATAGCAGGCAATTCAAGAGTGCTTCACTCCAAGATGGAATGAAAAAAAAAAAAATCAAAGTAAACATGAGAGGCTATATTTGTAGCTAACAGTGACCAAGCAGATGCTTTTAGTTGGTGAACGAACTATATACTTTCATTCTAATTAAGATAGCATAATTGTATTAGCATAATTATTTTAGCAAAATATATATTTATACCAATTCATACATTTCCCTAATCCCAGTAGCTGCCCTTTAATCCTGATTTATGAATTAAGAGAAAATCGTGAGAAAAAAACATTTTATGAGTTTAAAATGGGCCACTTAGAAAATATATACCTTCTAGCTCTAATTTTTAGGTAGAAACCCTTAAAATTTTGAATGTTATGTAACAACTATGTAAGAGGGATTGGAGGGGAAAAGACAAATACAGATCAGTGGAAGATTAGAGTTGTCCTGGTATTTGTAGCGATCATAAATGTCTCTGGGGATCCTATTGGGATTAAAGGAAAAAATATGGAATTTTGGAGTCCACCTCACCCTCCAAGCTAAGCATATGGACCATGTGAAGGTAGTGTTGGTTCAGTGGAAGCCACTTGCTGGCTCATCTTGTTTTAAAGAAGCTCCTCACTCAGACTCTTCTCCTGTGTGTCTGTTGCAGGTGTACGATGGGAAGTCCAGTCTGGAGAGTCCAACCAGATGGTCCACATGAATGTCCTCATCACCTGTGTCTTTGCGGCTTTTGTCTTGGGTGCATTCATTGCAGGTGTGGCAGTATACTGCTATCGTGACATGTTTGTTCGGAGAAACAGAAAGATCCATAAAGATGCAGAATCTGCCCAGTCGTGCACGGACTCCAGTGGAAGTTTTGCCAAGCTGAATGGTCTCTTTGACAGCCCAGTCAAGGAATATCAACAGAATATAGATTCTCCCAAATTGTATAGTAACCTGCTGACCAGTCGGAAAGAGCTGCCACCCAGTGGAGATACGAAATCCATGGTCATGGACCATCGAGGCCAACCTCCCGAGCTGGCTGCTCTCCCGACACCTGAGTCTACACCTGTGCTTCACCAGAAGACCCTGCAGGCCATGAAGAGCCACTCAGACAAGGCCCACGGCCATGGGGCTTCAAGGAAGGAAACCCCCCAGTTTTTTCCTTCTAGTCCCCCACCGCATTCCCCCCTAAGTCATGGACATATCCCCAGTGCCATTGTCCTTCCTAATGCTACCCATGACTACAACACATCTTTCTCAAACTCCAACGCTCACAAAGCTGAAAAGAAACTTCAGAACATTGACCACCCTCTTGCAAAGTCATCCAGTAAAAGGGATCACCGGCGGTCTGTGGATTCCAGAAACACCCTCAACGATCTCCTGAAGCATCTAAATGACCCAAATAGTAACCCCAAAGCCATCATGGGAGACATCCAAATGGCCCACCAGACCCTAATGCTGGATCCCGTGGGACCTATGTCTGAGGTCCCGCCCAAGGTCCCTAACCGCGAGGCCTCACTCTACTCTCCTCCCTCGACTCTCCCCAGAAATAGCCCAACCAAGCGAGTGGACGTCCCCACCACTCCTGGCGTCCCAATGACTTCTCTGGAAAGACAAAGGGGTTATCATAAAAATTCCTCCCAGAGGCACTCTATATCTGCTATGCCTAAAAACTTAAGTTCACCAAATGGTGTTTTGTTATCTAGACAGCCTAGTATGAACCGTGGAGGCTACATGGCCACCCCCGCAGGGGCGAAGGTGGACTATATTCAGGGAACACCGGTGAGTGTTCATCTGCAGCCTTCCCTCTCCAGACAGAGCAGCTACACCAGTAACGGCACCCTTCCCAGGACGGGACTAAAGAGGACACCGTCATTAAAACCCGATGTACCACCAAAGCCTTCATTTGTTCCCCAAACCCCATCTGTCAGACCACTGAACAAATATACTTACTAGGCCTCAAGTGTGCTCTTCCCCATGTGGCTTTATCCTGTCCATGTTGCTGAGAGGATGATGTTGTAAGGGTACGTTAAGACAAGAGACTCGCTTGTATTTTAAGAGAACCAAGTGGCCAAAGAAACGCTTCCTAACTTTGGCAACATCAGAACTTGCCATACGTAGCTACTGCAGCAAGGCTTCTGTGTACTTGCCCGAAAACAAAGGAAGGTGCTGGTCATTCCATTTCTTTTGTTTGAAACTAAAGAGAGATGTGGCTCCGAGGGGCTACCTGTAACCAGTATAAAGAGCTGATACAGTGCTCAGAAGAATCTGTCTGTGAGCAAATACTTGAAAATGGGTTCAACTTAGACTGCCATTCTGTGTGGTCTTCCCATTAAATGTGAACATTTTAATATGTATGCATTCACCTTGCCTCTTGCACAAATGTCAAAAAACAATGGTAATGTCTCAAAGAAAAGAAGTTGTAGATTACCAAACAATTTGCTAAAAATTCAGTCTTTGACCCAAACTGTAGCATTTTTTTACGTGTGGCATTTTTTTTCATGCCACCAACGAACTGTGTTGCGTGTGCATGTGTGTGTGCGTGTGTGCGTGTGTGTGTGTGCGTGTGTGTGTGTGTGTGTGTGTGTGTGTGTGTGTGTTCTGTCTCCACTAGGATTTGTTTAGGTGCCCATCGCATCTTTTAGTGCTATGGAGTTATTTACATCGCACATTACTGAACAAGAGACAATAACTTCTTCCCACAGCAGTCCATTGGGTTCAGCTTTGAGAAAGAAAGAAAACCGAGGCTGATTTTGACGGTCAAAATGATTAACTTGACTTACGTGTTACCCAATGCCAGAATGTAAGAGTTCTAAGTAATTTTGTGCTGCTATTCACTAAAACTTCTACAACAGTCTTGCCAGCTTAAGGAGATGGAGATGATAAGAGGTATCCTTGATTCATCCACCAGTATTCAGTAGTAAAATTCACCTGTCCACTGTGAATCCGAGCCGGAATCACTCTCCTCAACCTTGGACACACTAACGAGGTTTTATTTTGATGGTGTTTGGTTTCTCCCATGTAGTAAAATTCCTCTTCTTTTAATTCCCCCTAACCCCAAGGTAAAACAAACACACACACACACACACACACACACACACACACATACACACAAAACAGAAGACAAAAGAAGGGGATGTGAGAGGGTTGTAATTGGCTTAGCAGAAACAGTCTGTGAAAACCTAATAGTGGTGCAATCACGTTGTCTATGTTGTGTGATGTGAGAATTTTCTCCTAAGTCATGCAGGTAATGACAGTATACTGTACATATTACATGTGAGTTTACCTAAATCTGTGCATTTTGTGCCTTATTCATGAGAATGATAGAAGTACTCAAATATGTCAAGTGTTTTCAGTATAGCACATCATTTACTGAGTGCCAGTTGTAAATGTTTTTCAACCAGCACCTGAAAAGACTTTTAAAAAATCCTAACAATCTAGAACAGTTAATTGTAAAACAATCTATCCAAATAGCTGCATTACATCCTTTGCCATGATAAACATTCCACTCCTACTTTCTTAAGGATGAAACAGTGATAATGTGAAGTCAAATGAGGTTTCCTGGGTAATGTGACACCTGCGGAAACCGTACAGTCATTTATTTGTAGTTTTGCAGAAGCCACTTAGAGTTGATTATGTGCAACCCTGATGACGATTTCGGTTCATATGCTGCACACCACGGTTTATTGAACCTCATCTAGAAAGTATCAAGGCAGAGGAATGCTCCTGACTTAGTCAGACAAATAAGTTCACCTGTTTTCCTGTGATGATATCTATTACCTGGGGGAGATGGGTTGCAGAAGACCAGAGCATTTTGATGCAGAATGTAGAATACGGATGCAGTCATTCTTTTCCTTTGAGAATATTGTTTAATAAAGAACGCAATTCCCTGAGGTCTCTGGAAGCTCAAAAGCTAAAACTTCTGTTCTTGAAACACTTCAGCTTTGAAACTAAGGTATTACAGATTGATAATAAATTAAACCAACCAACGATAAACACTACTCAGTCCATCGCTGACAAACCTGTTTGAATTCACCTTACCAATATTAATCCCAGCGTGCGGAAAGTGGAACAGTAACTCTATGTGAACCCGGATAACATTTTGTAACATTGTGCTGCCTTGTAGTTTGTAATGTGAGTTCTATCAGTATTTATGTTGAAATTCCTAACATAAAATCTAGTCTGTATCCTGTTAATTTAATTTTAAAATGCTTTATCCATTTGTGCAAAGGTAAACACAGATTGTATCTTTTTTAATGGTACGGCATAAAAAGTAACCCTAAAGTGAAGTGGCTCTATACTGTTTTATAGAGTACTTTAACATGTATAGATATCTTGTAAACTTGTATTGTGGATGTGTAAATAATATGTACTTTGGGTTTTTAACACCGCATGTAAAGTCAAAATAAAATATACAAATCATTATATCCTGCCTCTTGATGTTGAAGAGGTCTGGAAGGTATCGTGTTTTTAAAATATTTTTAAGTCAGTCAACATCCTTGAGAGCTTCTTTTAAAATATACCAAAATATTCTTACCTGGAATACTTGCCGTCAGGTCGTGGTTACACCACCATTCTCATCTTGGAAGGCTGGGCAGAGCCCCTGAAAAACGTATAATTCAGAAAACCAGATGAACTGTACTACAGCAACAGTCAAATGCTTCAGGCCAACATCCCAGTGGCTCACCTTGTCCACGTATCGCTAGTTCAACAGGCATTTTTAAAATTCATGATATGTGTTCTCGTGTGAAATTTTTAATATTTTAGTTTAAAATTATAGCTGGTAAATCAGGTTCCTGTGAACATCTCTTGCTATTTGGTATAGGGCATTTCTCAATTCCATTGTTTCAATTGAGTCAGAATGTAGTAAGAGATAACGTTCCTCAAATATGGAAATGGGAGGTAAAGTAATGATTCCACTTAGTTCTTTCCTTAGCTTGGCATGAGTTAGTGGCTGCTGTCATTGGGCTTAGACAGATGAATGAAGGAAGAGACAATTAAGGGAAATGTATCTTCAGCCTTGCTTCTCCCTGGGCTTCTTGAGCATTGTATTCTCTTTCATTTCTATGGTCTCTTTCTATTAAGTTGCTTTTTATTATACCTTCTGGCCATTTTACAAATTTTCCTGGGTTCACTGATTTTCTTTTTCTTCTAAAAAGCGCATCTTTCTCTTCTTCCTTTATAGCAAATTTTAGCCTTTTTCAATCATGGACATTCTTTGATAATTTAATGAATGGTACGGACTGAGAGCTGAATTTCATTTTCCATTTTCAGGGGATTTACAGACCCCTAAAACCACATCTACAAATCCTCGAGATAAATGCTTAGATGCCATTTGAGAGAAATGGAGTTAGAGAACTTGGAGCTTTTCATAAGGAAAGCATTGTAAAGAAAATGAATTAACCAAGACACACCACCCGTACTCTGGTTCCAGAGATCCCGTTGGTTGGCATTTAGGTTACTCTGGGAAATGGCAACACAAGAGACGCTGGTTCAGGCTAAGAAGAAAGGGTGTCTCACATGCAAAGTAGTGGGCCTTGTGTGGCCTAGGTGCTGGCCAGGTACCAGGAGGACTCGCCTTTCTGCCATCTGAGAGAAGCCAACTTTCTCCCTTCTCCTCTCCCAGCTCATCTCCTTCATCCTCCTTATCAGAGGAGGGCAAAGAACAAGGGGTCCAAAATAGCCCTGCGTCCAGGTCTGGGAGCTGGGTTCAAATCCCGACTCCACTACCCATCAAGTAACTGCAGCACACTATACCTCTCTTTTTTTTTTTAACTTTTATTTCATATTGGAGTATAGTTGATTAACAATGTTGCATTAGTTTCAGATGTACAGCAAAGGGATTCAGTTACACATATACATGTATTCTTTTTCAAATTCTTTTCCCATTTAAATTGTTACATAATACTGAGCAGAGTTCCCTGTACTATACAGTAGGTCCTTGTTGGTTATCCATTTAAAATATAGCAATGTGTACATGTCAATCCCAAACTGCTTAACTATCCCTCCCCCCCAACCCTTCTCTCCCCACTGTAACCAAAAGTTCATTCTCTAAGTCTGTGAATCTGTTTCTGTTTTGTAAAGAAGTTCATTTGTATCATTTCTTTTTAGAATATCATATGATATTTCTCTTTCTCTTTCTGACTTACTTCATTCAGTATGATGATCTCTAGGTCCATCCATGTTGCCACAAATGGCATTATTTCATTCTTTTTAATGGCTGAGTAATATTCCATTGTATATATGTACCACACCTTCTTTACTAATTCCTCTGTTGATGAACATTTAGGTTGCTTCCATGTCTTGGCTGTTATGAACATTGGGGTGCATGTATCCTTTCGGACCATGTTTTTCTCCAGATATATGTCCAGTAGTGGGATTGCAGGATCATATGGTACCTTTATTTTTAGTTTTTTAAGGAACCTCCATACTGTTCTCCACAGTGGCTGTATCAATTTACATTCCCACCAACAGTGTAAGAGGGTTCCCTCTCTTGATTTCAGTTTTCTCATTTTTGAAAGGAGATGGTTCAACATCCATTTCTCTGACACTTCTATGGTATCTGTCAACTCTATAGCACCATTAGCTATTTTATGAGTGCTACGCTTAAATGTTACTCTTTCAATAGCTTGGTCTGTAAGCTTTTTATGGATGTGTGAGCCCTGTTCCCTGTTAGATGTGAGGTATATATGAGATTGGCAATAAAATAAGTCATGAAAACAATGCATTTTAAGCCATTTAGCTTGTGTCTATATTTGATGTTTACCCTTTTTGCATATATAGCATGCAAAACACTTAAATCTCTGCTAACGTTGCCTTCTTTATCAAATAGATGTGATACCATAAACAAGGAGGAAATGGACGGATAATAAAATCAATCTTTAATTCACAGAGGAATCGGGGGGTGAGAGGTTGGGGGAGGGCAGTCAAACCCTGGATATTCAGACCATGAATCAACTGGGACTCACATATTAAGGAAAATAGACTATTTCTAGACCCTGTCCCGTGATATAATTCTTTTTAGAATTAGGTATTGATTATTAGTTGATAAATCTCTGTGTAGCATACACTTTGGCTTATCTTAGCCTCTTGTGCTGGGTTTGGGTGAAGGAAAGTATGAAAATATGGCATTTGTTTCATATGCACTGTTAATTCAGACTGTTGTTCATTTGTGTGAGATGGACTCACCTGAAGCTACTGTAAAGACTGACTTAGGGCCAGTTGGAGAAGTTGTGAGAGGGAAGATTTGTCAGTGTCAGACAGCCCTGTCCAGTGGAAGTTTCTATGCTGGTGGAGACTCTGTGCTGTCCAATATGGTAGCCACTAGCATATATGGCTTCTGAGCAGTTGGAATGTAGCCAATGTACTTCAGTAGCCAATGCCACTGAAGTACTATATTGCACAGCACTGATCTGGAAAGCCACCACTGCTGCTGCCACAACCGTCAGAGGTCAAACTGCTGCTCTGAATGTAACAACTCCAAGGGACACTTGATCTGCCTTGTACATTTTGTATATCTACCCTTGTGTCTCATAAACACTGAGCTCACAGTTGATCAACCAATCAATCACAGTTCTAGTTTGAGGGTCTTTGGGTTTTTTTTTTTTCTTGTTTAGAAACAATGATGGGCACATCCATTGGGACCTGAGAGAGGGTCAGCACTTGGCTTTGGTGAACAGTTTCCTCTTACATTTTCCTGGTGCTTTTGAGCTCTGTGAGTTAATTCTCAACATGCTTTTTGTTGGAAAGGAATAACATGTGTCATTCCCATTTTCCAGGTGCAGAAATTGAGATCAGTGGGGCTGTGACAGCTATGGAAATATAGATGACAGCCAATTCACAAGTCAGGGCTAATCCACATATTCTCACACTCAGGCCCTGTGCAGAAATCAACCCTCTCCATGAAAGGGCTGAAAGAGAATATCAGTGTTCAATCAGAAAGGATGGCCTCTCTCCAGTGTTTCATGTATAACGAGAAGAGACAAAAAGGGTAGAATAATTACAGTATCCAGGGGTATGTGCCAAATACCAAGTGAAAAATGAAACATTTAGTGAATCAGTCACATGCTTGGCTATCATAAAGAACATGCCAAATCAATTATTCGGAAAAACAAAAAATCCCTGGATGGAGCTGGTGCAGTACTGTAGGCTGAAAGCAACCAGAGGGGATGAATTTAGAGATGTTAAAAGAAACTAACCTGATGTGTCCAAATTGTACCCATCTAAGTTTCTGGGCATCCTGCCAGATCTACATCTGTGGACTGTCAGAGTCTTTGGGAGCGAATTCACTTTATTTCTTATTTTGGAATTTCTTCATGTGGAGCTGGGGTTGTATATTGGGAGTTAAACACGGTTGTAATTTTTCCACTTTTCCCTATGGTTGGGAGACCTATAGGAATCACACTTTATCTTCACGGAAAATGTTTTCTGATGATCTGAGCTGCCTAGCCTTCTGTGAGGCTTGGAATAAGAACAGAGAAAATGTCTGTTGAAGGAGCAAATTTGATGACTGCCTCAGGGTTTTATTCTAAGTCAAGTGGCAGAGACTGACCAGACAATTGCAAACGTTAATGCTACTAAACACAGCAGAAGCATATACCACTTAGCATTTGCAAATCAGGTTCCCAAATAAGAGGATTAGAGAATTCTTTAACATTCTGAAGGGAGCATGCCATAGGTTTGGGAGCGCTTTAGAGAGTGTGAAAAGGAAATGGAAACGGGGTACGTTTGCAAACTTGAAAGCCTCAGGCGTTAGTGTGCATCTGGAATTTGAGTTAGGCTCCAAAATTCAAGGACATCTCAGGTTGAGAGACAGGACCATTAGCTGATCTAAGCAATCTGGATTGTTTGTTGGTCAGTTACCTACCTACAGCAACTCATAAAATTGAAGTCAAACCTTAAGATTCAACCTGACTTGATGACAGCCTCTCAGACTGACCAAGTGAAGGCTGCCCCCTGAATAAGCCCATCTGAATTCTGGGACTTATTAAGCTATTATTTCCAATTACCTATGCAACCCATCTCCAGAGAGGTAGAAACAGTTGAACTCTTGAAGCTGGCATAATTTACATAAATATTTACCATAAATTTATTTAATGAAAATGGTAAAAAATTTAACTGAAGAAAGCAATGGAATTCAAATTATTTTAAATGTAAGTATACATGTAGAAGGGAGTCTGGAAAGAAACACACAAAATACTAAAAACTGGCTGTAACCATTAAAACTTAACATTTTGAAATGTGCCCCATTCAAACATATATTTTGGAGAAATGTCTTTAATTTAGATTCTTCTAAATTTGTTTTTAGAAAGGAAAAAAAAACCTCCTGGAGACAGCCCCTGACTTTGATTTGTTTTCTGGTCTCAAGAAAAGGTGACATCGGTCCACCGCTGGAAACAAACTCCGGGAAGGTTTGATTTAGCTGGGAGAGAGATGTCCCAGTGGTTATTGACCTTGGTGTCCTTTGGTTTCCAAGGTGTTTAAACAGTGTATTTCATTTTCAGCTGGAGATCCTAGGACTGACGTGGTGAAATATGAAAATTGTGAAAATCCCAAAAGGCAGAAAAGAGGCTTCCGAGGAAAGAACGAAGACTCAGGCAGAGCGGCCTGGGCAGCAGCTGAGCAGGGCATGAGTAGATGCTAAGTCCAGAGCAGGACCTCAGAATGGAGAAGCTGCGTCAGCCTTGGTCTTATTCTCAAAGGGCACAGACACAGAAACCTGTAAAGACCCATTTTCTCATTTGTCTTCTCTTCCCTGGATTCCAGAATAACAGAAAGCTAGGAAGCGCGTGAATAGAAAACAGGTAGCTCTGGGGACAATGAGATTGTTACGGCAATGACAACTCGTGAAAACACAAAATCATTAGTAGAGCAAAATCCTCTCCTCTGTGACAGCATGCCAATTAAGGCTGTCAGAAAAGCCACACCCCTTTCCAAAATTCCCTGTGGTTCCTCCCCTCGCCCCTCCCACTGACCCCCTCCCTTTTTTTAAAGTGAATTTTCTGAATTGAACAAGTTCTCCCTTTGAAGAAGTGACTTTGTCCCCTCCTCTCTATTGTAGCATGGACCACCTTAAAGGGATTAAAGACGTTTTTTGGGTAATCTTAACCAGTGTAGCCAGACTAAAATGGAATTCAACCTCTAACATGGCATTTAAGGTCTTAGCTGTATGTCATATTTTTTATTGGCATTTCTGCTGTTCTAACTTATATAGAGTATCGATAGCCAAGACAATTCAGTGGGAAGTTCTTTTTCTCTGAAAATAAGCTTACAATGCAAAAGGAAGAATGAAACCACTAAAGAGAAAGTTACCCCCATTGTTGAAAAAATGTAAATTAATCATATAACTGGACTTGCGTCTTTTGGTTTTAGATTGGTCACCTAATGCCAGGGAATGAAGAGCTATTTGTAAAGGAAGAGTACTTTCCTCATCTTTACATATGAAATCACCTCAATTGAATCATTTTAATTTCTAAATCTAAAATGGGTGGCCTGGGCACACTGAAAACACATTGGTTACAACGTTTTGAAACCCTGGCTGCTCTAGGCGTTATTCACATTTTATTAGACTCTGATCAGGCCCTGGTCTGACAAAGTTGTTGCCCTGTGCCTGAATTGAAGGTGACCAGGAGTCACAATTCTGTTGTAATCTTTTTTGAATGGTTTTGTGTCTTTTCCGATGATCAGATCTTTTGCTTCTTTTCTTCTCTCCTTTACTCAGACATCAGTATATTTAGGGAGTTGTTTAGACAGAAAGGACTCAGGTTTACTATGTATATAAATTTGTTTAACAACGCTTTGGTTTTATTCACATCTGATTAAAAGATAACCTTCCCTGGTGGCGCAGTGGTTGAGAATCTGCCTGCTAATGCAGGGGACACGGGTTCGAGCCCTGGTCTGGGAGGATCCCACATGCTGCAGAGCAACTAGGCCCGTGAGCCACAACTACTGAGCCTGCGCGTCTGGAGCCTGTGCTCCACAACAAGAGAGGCCGCGACAGTGAGAGGCCCGTGCACCACGATGAAGAGTGACCCCCGCTCGCCGCAACTAGAGAAAGCCCTCGCACAGAAACGAAGACCCAACACAGCAAAAATAAATAAATTAATTAATAATAATTTAAAAAAGATAACAGAAAAGGCCATACCTACTAAAAACAACCAACAACATAACAAAGCAAAACAAAACTCTTTGGCAGAATGGTTGTATTTTAGAGCTTTGTGAAGAAACTCCTTTCCATGTTGCAATAGACATGGGAAAAGAAGAGAGTCTGGAAAGAATGAATTCCTCTCTATCCTGCATTAGGGAACTTCTACCATTTGGGTAGCAAAAGTCATGGGGAAATATGGCATCTTTGGAAATGCAAAACATCATCCCAAGGTCTTACATTCCCCTAGGAGAGAATGCATCTTCCAGCAGCTTAGGAGGGACAAAATTAATTACTGGCTTTCATTGGGAAAGTAGAAAGAGAATAAAGGATCTTAAAAGCTACATGGGAATATCGGGAGACCCAGAAAACTTTTCTTTCTTTTTTTAAATATATATACTTTTAATTGGGGTATAGTTGTTTTACAATGCTGTGTTAATTTCTACTGTACAGTGGAGTTCCCTGTGCTATACAGCAGGTTCTTATTCTTATCCATTTTATACACATCAGTGTATACAGGTCAATCCCAATCTCCCAATTCATCCCACCAACACCCTGCCATTTTCCCCCCTTGGTGTCCATACATTTGTTCTCTACATCTGTGTCTCTATTTCTGCCTTGCAAACTGGTTCATCTGTACCATTTTTCTAGACTCCACATATATGTATTAATACACATTATTTGTTTTTCTCTTTCTGACTTACTTCACTCTGTATGACAGTCTCTAGGTCCATCCACATCTCTGCAAATGACCCAATTTCATTCCTTTTTATGGCTGAGTAATATTCCATTGTATATATGTACCACATATATACACAACTTCTTTATCCATTCATCTGTTGATGGGCATTTAGGTTGCTTCCATGACCTGGCTATTGTAAATAGTGCTGCAATGAACATTGGGGTGCATGTGTCTTTTTGAATTATGGTTTTCTCTGGATATATGGCCAGTAGTGGGATTGCTGGGTCAATTACCAAATATGATAATTCTATTTTTAGTTTTTTAAGGAACCTCCATACTGTTCTCTATAGTGGTTGTATCAATTTACATTCCCACCAACAGTGCAAGAGGGTTCGCTTTTCTCCACACCCTCTCCAGCATTTGTTGTTTGTACATTTTCTGATGATGCCCATTCTAACCAGTGTGAGGTGATACCTCATTGTAATTTTGATTTGCATTTCTCTAATGATCAGTGATGTTGAGCGGGTTTTCATGTGCTTCTTGGCCATCTGTATGTCTTCTTTGGAGAAATGCCTATTTAGGTCTTCTGCCCATTTTTTGATTGGGTTTTTTGGTTTTTTTGATATTGAGCTGCATGAACTGTTTATATATTTTGGAGATTAATCCTTTGTCCATTGATTCGTTTGCAAATATGCAGAAAACTTTTCTAAGTGCAAGCGACTAGTTGAAAGATAGAGGAGTAGTTAGAAAATATTTTGCTTCATAACTATGTTGCCCTCACATCCCAAACAACAAAGTATGAGGTAAGCTACTTTGTACTCAGTTTTAATTGGACTCTGATAAAAGTTGAAGGAGTGGAAAGGAGAGATGAATGAGAGGGAAAACTGAGGAAAGTTGGGCAGTAATAGATAATATTTAGAGATTAGTAAGAAAAATACCTGTGTTTTGCATGTATTTGGCTTGAAAGAACTGCTGTAATGTACAATATGATCCTCTTTTGGTAAATAAACCATGACACCCCCTCTCCAACACATAAGTATATGCATTTTCTTAAAATTTACTTTATTTTTTATTTATTTATTTTTGGCTGCGTTATGTCTTTGTTGCTGTGCGCAGGCCTTCTCTAGTTGCAGTGAGCAGGGGCTACTCTTCGTTGCGGTGCGCGGGCTTCTCATTGCGGTGGCTTCTCTTGTTGTGGAGCACAGGCTCTAGGCTCACAGGCTTCAGTAGTTGTGGCACACAGGCTTCAGTAGTTGCGGCTCGTGGGCTCTAGAGCACAGACTCAGTAGTTGTGGCGCACAGGCTCTAGAGTGCAGGTTTAGTAGCTGTGGCACGTGGGCTTAGTTGCTCCGCAGCATGTGGAATCTTCCGGGACCAGGGATCGAACCCGTGTCCTCTGCACTGGCAGGCGGACTATTAACCACTGCGCCACCAGGGAAGTCCTAGTATATGCATTTTTGATGATTTATGTATGCATTGAGAACATTACTAAAGGATAAACACCAGGTGTGAACATTTGTTATTGGCCTAAAACAGAATAAGTTAAAACTATTATAATAACAATACTAGAATGTGAGAGGGAGAATGACCACAGTAAAGACCATCTATGATGTAATTCTATTCATGTGTGTACATGTATATAGAGATACATAAACATGTATCTTTATATGAGCGTAAGGGTGTGCATGAAAGAATCAAGGTGGTTGGTAGTCTACCCAGTAACCTTCCACCCTTCTTCTCCTGCTGCGAACTTGCTAGGAGAGCCCACCTCCCACTACAGAGGCTTAACATGCCAAGTACTTCTTTTCCAGTCTCTTTGACAGTGAGGACATGGAAATGTAACCCATTTCTGGCCAGCAGAACCTTAGCAAAAGTCTGGGAAGGCTTTGGGAAAGTTTTCCTTCCCTAATAGAAGGGAATACATGAGGAGAAGCTCCCCTCCTTTGGATGGTGGCAAGTGATATATGGTGCATGAATCAGCAGGTACCTTCTTGGTACCGTGAAGTAAACTGGGAGAAAAGCCCACATGCTGAAGGAGGCAGAGGAAAGATGGTTATACAGAGCTTCTGAACTCACCAACTTTGAAGCCCCTCATATCTGAATTTCCTATGAAGGGAGAGATTAATATTCTTGTTGTCCCATGGCTGATGGGATATTGTTTCTTCCAGTTGAAAGCACCCTAACTGATAGAGTCACCAACATGCTAAAGGTAGTCATCTCACAGTGGAGGGGTGATGAGGTGGAAATCTCTCTCATCTATCTATTTGCCCATACATAATTTGTTTTATATCAGTGGTTTTCAATTTTGGCTGCATATTAGAATCACCTGGGGAGCTTTTCAAACCTACCAATGCTTGGGCCACATTCCAGAACAATTAAATCAATTAAGTCAGCATCTCTGGGGTGGGCCCAGGCATTGGTATGTTCAAAGTGCTCTCCACAAGATTTTGATGTGCAGCCAGAATTAAAATTCACTGCTCTATGTTATATCTTTCTTGTGTGTCATGAAAATGTTAGTATGTGTATTCGTCATCTGAAATAAATTACTTGTATTAATTTTCTATTGCTGCAGAACAAATTAGCACAAACTAGATGCTTGTTAGCACATGATTCTATACGTCAGTGTTGTGGGTATGCTGGACTGGGTTCTCTGCTCAGGGTCTCACAAGGCTGTAAGAAGTTCTCGGCTGAGTTGGGCTCTTACCTGGAGGCTCTAAGAAAGAATCTGCTTCCAACTCTTTCAGACCGTCGGCAGAATTCAGTTTTGGTTATACAACTGAGGCCCCAGCTCCCTTGCTGGCTGGAGCCACTCTTCGAAATGCTGTCAGTAATTCCTTGTCAGGAAAGAAAGAAAACCTTTAAGAAAAACTAAAGAAAACTCGCTGCTTTTAAAGTGCTCGCTTCAGCACTTTAAATGATTGCATCAGGACCCTATCACAAGGTCAACTACTTGGGACTTTAATTATATTTGAAAAATCCCTTCACAGCAGTACCTATATTAGTATTTGATTAAATAAGAAGGGAATGAGAATCTTGGCGGGGCAGGGGGCCCTCTTTAAAATTCTGTCTACCACAACATCCCAAATTTAATGGCTGACAACAACGATTATTTTCCACAATTCTATAGGTTGGCAATTTGGGGAGGGCTCAGTTGGGACAGCTCACCTCTGCTCCACATGGTGTTGGCTGGGGTTTCTCGTGCACCTGCAATCCATCAGCTGGTAGAGCTGTCCGTGAGGCTGGCTGGTCTTTGATGGCCTCACATACCTTGGGCCTCAGCTGGGATGTCTGGGATGACTGGACCTCTACTGTAACAGGATCTCTGTCTGTCTTTCTCCCTGTCTCTCCCTCAAAGAGGCTATCTTAGGCTTGCTTCAAGGTGTAGAGTCCCAAGAATGTGAGAGTGGAAGCTCCAAGGCCGCGTTAAGCAGAGGCGTGGAAACCACACAGAATCATGTCTGTCACTTCCTTTGGTCAGAGCAAGTCAAAGGGCCAGCCCAGATCCAGCGGGGAGGGGAGAAAAGACCTCCACTGCTTGATGGAAGGAGCTGTAAAAATTTCACAGCCATATATTGTCATAGTGAGCAATCAATATTTATGATGATATGTAACAAAGAGGTGTTTGTATGTTTTAGAGGTGCAAAAAGCACAGGTTGATGGACCTGAAGTAGCCTCAGCTATAGGCCAACACATTTCAGCTAACTCTGATGGAGAAAATCCCAAGTGGTTGACTGAAACTGTATGTTAAGTTGTGACCATCAGGGGCCCACAACACAGACGGCAGAAAGAAACAAAACAATCTGCTTCTATAAGTCCAACCCTTCGAATCTTAGAGTGGCTACAAAATCATGCAATTGGATGTCCAACACTATAAAGGACCGTAGGAATCAAAGAACTCTCTTTCCCAAAGTGATGTTAAAAACTCAGAAGGGGAGCATTTCTTATTCTTAGTCTCAGGATACTCTTGGTGGCCATTAAGGATCTAGAAGTTCCTTGTTACTTTATATTTACTGAAATGATAGATAATTGAATACATTAAATGTGTTTACACTAATTTCATAGGGACTTGTCTTCTAAAACTATACAGCACTCTTAGACTGTGTAAGGTCGGTAAAGTTAATACAAAACAGAGTTAAGGCAGCCACATCTATGTCTGGACTGAAAAGCCCTTTGGTCATTAAAGTTTTCATTATCACTTTTTGAAAGCAACAAAAGCTTAGGTGCACGTCTGTCTTTCCACCTCCCAACTGATCTTCTACGTGACCATCAGCGGGATTTTCTAAAACAGCTTTTGGTTACTAAGTTACTCCCTGATTGCTTAAAAAGCTTCAGTCATTTCCTATAACAAAAAGAATAAGTAATAAATCCCAACTTCCTTATTTGTATACTAGGCCCTTCCCAACATGGCTTCAGTGATGGGTCCTCATTATCTCCTATCATTTCCCTAAGTCATACTTAGAAGCAAATACTGTTCACTCAGTAATCTAGTTATTCATTCATTCAAATAAGAATTCATTGAGGGCCTATTACGGACCATATACAGTCTTCCAGTTGCTGGAGATTCAAATACGAACAAAGTATTTTCCCCCCTCCCCCACTTCCCACCATTGGATTCAAGGCTTACTTAGGGCCAGGAATAAAAATTTAAATGGCAATTAGAGGACTTCCCTGGTGGCGCAGTGATTAAGAATCCACTTGCCAATGCAGGGGACATGGGTTCAATCCCTGCTCCAGGAAGATCTCACATGCTGCGGAGCAGCTAAGCCCGTGTGCCACAACTACTGAGCCCGCATGCCACAACTACTGAGGCCCGCGCGCCTAGAGCCTGTGCTCTGCAACAAGAGAAGCCACCGCAATGAGAAGCCCACACGCCACAACCAGAGAAAGCCCGCATGCAGCAACAAAGAACCAATGCAGGCAAAAATAAATAAATAAATAAACAAATAATGGCAATTAGAGTGCACACATTGTAATAATTATGATAGTTCTCTAACCCAGGTACCCTTTTGCAAACATGCATTCATTCATTCAATGGACATTTAGTGAGTGTCTACTGCTGAGCAGTATGGAAACACCTAGAGAAACTGGTGGGAATGCACTGAGCTTAAATTTCCCAATTTAAGTGGGGTTCCATAGTGTTCCTGTAGTGTTGCTTTCTTTCCACAGAAAAGAAGTTATTATTCTGTTAGAAGTCTCTGTAATTTTTTTTTTTTTTCGGTACGCGGGCCTCTCACTGTTGCAGCCTCTCCTGTTGCGGAGCACAGGCTCCGGACGCGCAGGCTCAGCGGCCATGGCTCACGGGCCCAGCCGCTCCGCGGCATGTGGGATCTTCCCGGACCGGGGCACGAACCCGTGTCCCCTGCATCGGCAGGTGGACTCCCAACCACTGTGCCACCAGGGAAGCCCAAAGTCTCCATAATTTTGCTGCTATGTTCACTGGGCAGATATGAGGACGCTTTGCTCCTTACAAACTGTTCCTGAGTGGATGCAAAAGGAGTCTTAAAGCAAGCCCCTAGAATCAGCATGGACAAGCATAGATGACTGGAGGAAAATATCACAGACTAAAATGAGAAGAATGCTGCACAGATGACAACGTGGGTCAGGAACAGGCCTGAGCACTCCCATTTCTGGCCATTTATAACTGGAGCAGTGACACCAATCACCACTGAGATGGACCACGGGAAAAGAAGAAAAACTGCACCTATATATAAGGCGCTGCTTCAGCAAACCTAGCTAATTTATATAAAGTGTTGTTATTCTTGTCAGATAGGTTTTCTTTTGTGTGTGTGTGTGTGTGTGTGTGTGTGTGTGTCTAAAATCCTTGTAAATTCCATAGAGACATTTTCCTAGCAGAAATCCTTGCAATCACTGTGGTGTCTCCTGAACACACTATCATTTTTGGAGAAGAAAATCCATGCAGCGTATGTCCCAGAGCTGAACCCTGATGTGATAACTGCCCATCACCATGACTATGAGGACACAAACTGAGAAGGACCACATCCTGCTGAGGTTAACTTGACTTTCAGTGAGTCTCTGGGCTTAGCACACGTGTGTCAGCAGCTCTGTGGCCAAGCCAGTTCTCCAAGGGTGGTTTTCAATGGCACAGCCTCACATAATCTGCATAGAAATTATAAACTACCAGTGATCTGCAATTCCCTGAATCAACCTCACATCCCTGTTTGGACTAATACAATTTAAATTTCTTCCTTAAGAAAAATAAACACTGTGGTATGTTTTGGGCTGTCCTCTTATACATTCTTCCAAACAAATTCTATCATCACCTTGAGATAAATGAGTTTTAAAAGCCAGTTGCTGATCCAAACAACAATTACAGAAAGGGGGAGGGAGGCAGGAAGGAGTGTTAAATAGAACATCTAACTCAAGGGGTTTTGTTGTTGTTTTGGTTTCGTAACTATTTTGTTGTTTTTAAACAATGCAGCATAGTTTAGGTCAGAGTGCACAAGATTGGAGGTCAGGAACTAGACCCTTCTCTGCTATGTAAGGCTGAACCCTCAATTTCCTGAGTAACAAGAGGTTGCATCAACTAAGCTCTAACATTCATTTCACGTCTTGCTTTTGTGAGTTTATGCAGTGGAACCAGTTGACCTGGGGTTGCTTCACAATCTCTGCCATTTATTAGCCTATAAGCTGTGCAAATTTGTCCTTCTCGAAAAAATAAATTATCCTCTGTCTCCTCATTTGTCAAATGGGTACAATAACAGTATATATCCCTCTTAGGGAGTTTGTGGAGATTAAATGAGTTTCTATATGTAAAGTGTTTAGGCAGCTCTGGCACTAGGAAGTACTCTATGCATATTAGCTATTGGTATTTACATTTTTATTATTATTCAGTCTTCATTGAGGAAAGCTAAACCAACATTTCTCACTGTAAGGGGAAAATGCAAGCTGAAGACTGGGTGAAGATTCATGTAGGCATGGGCTTGAGTAGCAAGGTTTGGGGGAGGGGCTTAAGTTTTATGATACTTGAATGATGGAGAAATGAATGCCCTTGAAACTCTGCAAAAGCTTTTGCCCCTTGACCCTCTTCCCAGTGAAGTCACTTCTTTCTGGATAAACAAGTCAGGTTCCATCCAGGGGAAGCACTCCAAGTGAAGCCTCCTTCTTTGTGTGTGACAGGAGTCTGAAATAAGCATTTCAATTAGATTCATTAAGACAGTTATTACTTGGTAATTGAATAGCGACAGATTGTAAAGGAACACTTATTGAGGTCTAATAAGTATGTAGGAGAGAAACCTTCCGTAATTCCATCAGCTATTAACCAGTGTAATTAGATTCTTACTAACACATTCAAATTGAAGGGAATGTTGAGGCATATAATTGGCACTTAGGAAGACACCTGCATTATGTTAGGGTGCTTCCATATACATACTTATTAAGTGTTAGTTTAAGTTGTTAAATAATTGAGAATAGTGGACAGTAGTAGGTCAAGTGGTTAAGTAAGAATTAAATTCTTAAATGTATAAATTAGGACCAGATCTATTTTAAAATATAAAATGCAACTTTACTGTGTCCATAAGTTTGCATCAATACACATAATATTTCAATGCTTCTCATTAAAATATTCAGGACTATGAATTGATTTTCTGAAGTATGACAGATTCATTCATTTGCAATCATTTTTTGAGCAATTACTGTTTGTAAAAGAGTATGTTTTTTTGATAATGGAGAGTTTGATAATGGAGATAAGGTAAGTACTATATATGAAAAATCCATAGTTTGTGACACAAGCAAAGCATGCTGGGAGAAACAAAAAGGAAGAAAAAAAATTCTTTTCATAGTCTCTCCTTTTCGTGGAACACAATCCTCTTTGGGATTTCAATTTTCTACCAATTATATGACTAGATAGTTCTATTTACAAATCAAAGTACACACTTCAGAGGCAAGTCCTTATTCTTTATTATTTTTGATGTAAAATCATGACCAGATGCTATGTGTATAGCAAGTTAAATTAAGTACTTAAAAAAACCTCAGATAATTTCTTGTAATGAAAATGTATTTAATTTTTTGAGAAATTACATTTAATGCAATTATATTAATAACCAAAATTCGGATAACCTAGTTTATCTTTCACTGAAACCATTCATAAGAAAGACTCATATCCCAGAAAATCTATAGGGAAACAAAATCTAAAATGACTGCACATGCGTGAACAATTCAGACCATATTTATAAGGCAGGAGGCTCGCTTGACTGTTGACTGGTGCAAAAATGTATCACTTTTTTTTAACCAAAGTCACTGAGAAGCAAAGAAAAGCCACCAACCCCAGAGGACCTTCAATATGGCGGAGGAGTAAGACGTGGAGATCACCTTCCTCCCCACAAATACGTCAAAAATACATCTGCATGTGGAACAACTCCTACAGAACACATACTGAACGCTGGCAGAAGACCTCAGATCTCCCAAAATGCAAGAAACTCCCCACGTACTTGGGTAGAGCAAAAGAAAAGAGACAAACGAATAGGAATGGGATCTGCACCTCTGGGAGGGAGCCATGAAGGAGGAAAAGTTTCCACACACCAGGAAGCCCCTTCACTAGCAGAGGGAGGAAAACTCCCAAACTCATTCTACGAGGCCACCATCACCCTGATACCAAAACCAGACAAAGATGTCACAGAGAAAGAAAACTACAGACCAATATCACTGATGAACATAGATGCAAAAATCCTCAAGAGAATACTAGCAAACAGAATCCAACAGCACATTAAAAGGATCATACACCATGATCGAGTGGGGTTTATCCCAGGAATGCAAGTATTCTTCAATATACGCAAATCAATCAATGTGATACACCATATTAACCAAATGAACAATAAAAACCATATGATAATCTCAATAGATGCAGAAAAAGCTTTCAACACCCATTTATGATAAATACCCTCCAGAAAGTAGGCATAGAAGGAACTTACCTCAACATAAAAAAGGTCATATATGACAAACCCACAGCCAACATCATTCTCAATGGTGAAAAATTGAAACCATTTCCACTAAGATCAGGAACAAGACAAGGTTGCTTACTCTTGCCACTATTATTCAACATAGTTTTGGAGAGTTTTAGCCACAGCAATCAGAGAAGAAAACGAAATAAAAGGAATCCAGATTGGAAAAGAAGAAGTAAAACTGTCACTGTTTGCAGATGACATGCTGCATAGAGAATCCTAAAGATGCCTCCAGGAAACTACTAGAGCCAATCAATGATTTGGGTAAAGTAGCACGATACAAAATTAATGCACAGAAATCTCTTGCATTCCTATACAGTAATGATGAAAAATCTGAAAGAGAAATGAAGGAAACACTCCCATTTACCACTGCAACAAAAAGATAAAATACCTAGGAATAAACCTATCTAAGGTGACAAAAGACCTGCATGCAGAAAACTGTAAGGCACTGATGAAATAAATTAAAGATGATACAGACAGATGGAGAGAAATACCACGTTCTTGGACTGGAAGAATCAACATTGTCAAAATGACTATATTACCCCAAGCAATCTACAGATTCAATGCAATCCCTATCAAACTACCAATGGCATTTTTCACAGAATTAGAACAAAAAATTTCACAATATGTATGGAAATACCAAAGACCCCGAATAGCCAAAGCAAGCTTGAGAGAGAAAAATGGAACTGGAGGAATCAGGCTCCTGGACTTCAGACTATACTACAAAGCTACAATAGTCAAGACAGTATGGTACTGGCACAAAAACAGAAATATAGATCAATAGAACAGGATAGAAAGCTCAGAGATAGACCCACACACATATGGTCACCTTATCTTTGATAAAGGAGGCAAGAATATACAATGGGGAAAAGACAACCTCTTCAATAAGTAGTGCTGGGAAAACAGGACAGCTACATGGAAAACTACATGGAAAACTCCTTAACACCATACACAAAAATAAACTCAAAATGGATTAAAGACCTAAATGTAAGGCCAGAAACTGTAAAACTCTTAGAGGAAAACATAGGCAGAACACTGTATGACATAAATCACAGCAAGGTCCTTTTTGACCCACCTCCTGGAGAAAGGGACATAAAAACAAAAACAAATGGGACCTAATGAAACTTAAAAGCTTTTGCACAACAAAGGAAACCATAAACAAGACGAAAAGACAACCCTCAGAATGAGAGAAAATATTTGCAAATGAAGCAACTGACAAAGGATTTATCTCCAAAGTATACAAGCAGCTCATGCAGCTCAACATCAAAAAAACAAACAACCCAATCCAAAAATGGGCAGAAGACCTAAATAGACATTTCTCCAAAGAAGATATACAGATTGCCAACAAACACATGAAAGGATGCTCAATATTACAAATCATGAGAGAAATGCAAATCAAAACTACAATGAAATATCACCACATACTGGTCAGAACGGCCATCATCAAAAAGTCTACAAACAATAAATGCTGGAGAGGGTGTGGAGAAAATGGAATGCTCTTGCACTGTTGGTGGGAATGTAAATTGATAGAGTCACTATTGAGAACAGTATGGAGGTTCCTTAAAAAACTACAATATCGCCCAGCAATGCCACTACTAGGCATATACCCGGAGAAAATCATAATTCAAAAAGAGTCATGTGTCACAATGTTCACTGCAGCACTATTTACAATAGCCAGGACATGGAAGCAACCTATGTGTCCATTGACAGAAGAATGTATAAAGAAGATGTGGCATATATATACAATGGAATATTAGCCATAAAAAGAAATGAAATTGAGTTATTTGTAGTGAGGTGGATGGACCTAGAGTCTGTCATACAGAGTGAAGAAAGTCAGAAAGAGAAAAATAATACCATATATTAACACATATATATGGAATTTAAAAAAAAAATGGTTCTGAAGTACCTAGGGGCAGGACAGTAATAAATACGCAGATATAGAGAATGGACTTGAGGACACGGGGAGGGGGAAGGGTAAGCTGGGATGAAATGAGAGAGTGGCATGGACATATATACACTACCAAATGTAAAATAGATAGCTAGGGGGAAGCAGCCACATAGCACAGGGAGATCAGCTCGGTGCTTTGTGACCCCCTAGGTGGGTGGGATAGGGAGGGTGGGAGGGAGACACAAGAGGGAGGAGATATGTGGTATATGTATACTTATAGCTGATTCACTTTGTTATATAGCAGAAACTAACACACCATTTTAAAGCAATTTTACTCCAATAAAGATGTTAAAAATATATATACTGTGATAAACCATAATGGAAAAGAATATGAAAAAGTATATATATATATGTATAACTGAGTCATTTTGCTGTCCAGCAGAAATTAACATACCATTTTACATCAACTGTACTTCAATAAAATTTTTAAAAAATAAATTAAAAAAAGGAAAAGCCACCAATCCCCCCTCCACTCCCCCTATGCCAAAAAGTAGGATTTGACAATATCCATTTTTGATGATTTCTAATTTATAAACCTTGCCAGGATGTGTACAGATTGCTAAAAGTTCTCACTGTTGACAACATTTTCCCTTCTCCTCTCTGTTTTAACTACCTATTTATCTAGCAAGGGACAGAAAGGAAAAAAAAATGTCTTCTTTACTATTCTGGCACCATTTTGGTTTTACTATCAAAGCCTTGGTAATACCACAATCTTTTATTTATAAATCCAACTCCTTATCTAGCAGACCAACCTCTCCCTGTTCCCTCTTTGTCACAGATACCATTGTCTCCCTCATCTTTCATGCTCACCATTACAGGCCTGCTTCTGACACTATCCTTTTCTCCCTGTCACTAAAAAATGGATGTCACTAAGCCTTGTCACTTTTCTCTACAACATCTCTTAACTTCATCTTAGCTCTCCATGTCTGTTAAATCTTTACCCAAGTTTTATCCTGTGTAAAGACGTAAAACGGGCTTATGTGACAACCAGAAGGATTTATCTTGAATATAAGGGAGAATTTCTTGACCATGAATCATTGTAAAAGGCTTTTATAAAAGTCTATTGTAATGTTTAAGGATGACAGACTCACCTTGGATGGGAACCAGTTAAAATTTTCTGAAACCCGACTTTATTCCTCTGCTTATTTGTGGTCCTGCTTCCCTCTCCCATATGCAGCCCTCACTCTGCTACTTCCTCTGGCTCCTATTGCTGCCTTTATTATTTCTTCCTCGGCCAACTGAACGGATTTCTCTATTGCTGATGCCTTAGGATTTCTTTACAAATTCCCATGAACATCCCTCTGCAGTCACTTAAATGACCTTTACAATGGAAGCTAACCTTTATTAAGCACTTACTGTGTGCCAGACAATGTCGTAAGCACTTTGGTTGTATTATCTTATTTAACCCCATAACAACCATAGAAGTCAGATACTATTATTAGCTTATTTTCCAAGTTGGGAAAATGAGATGTAAGTAAAACAAGTTGTCCAAGATCACATGGGTAGTAAGTGGCAAAACCTGGGTTTACACCTGGGAAATCTCCCTCTTAACTACCCACAGCCTAAAATTATTAAATTTTAGGTTTGTTTCCAATAGGGCTGACATTTACTGCTATGTTCCAGTAGGCCTCCCCTCTCCTTTCTTCATATCCCCCAGATTTTAATGAAAAACAAAAAAGCCACTCATCCCCAAAGGGCCCCAGTATTTGTGAGAAACTGACCCACTCACAGTTCCAAATGGTGGACCCTTGTTGATGAAAACCAATCAAGGCATTCCATTTCCTGAGCCATGTCATTTGTAAGCAGTGGGCACGTGACCTAAGTGTCTGAACCTCAAAATCCTTGCTTGTAAGGCCGGGATAGAAGTGCTCTCCCCGTTGCCAGATGTGAAAGCAGCAGCATGGAGCTCCATTTCCTCCTGGCGCCCGCCCTATGACCACAGAAGAACCAGCCTTAGGATAAAGCTATCATCTAGAAGGCAGAGTGGACACATTAGAAGAAACTGGTTGGACAGCTTCAAAGCCCACCTGACCTCTGGAGTTCTTGTTTTGCGGGCCAGATTGCTCAAGACAACTTCAATTGGGGTATTTTAAGGGTGGGAAGGTGACCCGTTTGCCCAGGACAGTCCAGGTTTATACCTGTTGTCCTGGACTAATTATTGGCAGTGCCTCCTTTCGCTCTCAAACTCAAAGTTTGGATAATAAATCATATGGTCACCCTAGTTTTTCTATAACTTGAAACAAGTCCTAACTAGCCCATTCAGTTCTCCCTCAGACTGGATTTCTTTCTACACATTTCACAGATACTCCAAAACTTGATGTGAGAGGATCAGAAAATAAAGATCCCCTGATAAATGGGACATGGTAATTTTGACACGTTAAATTCCTGAACCCTCCTTGCTTCTAGCCAGCTAAGAAAAGGCCTCTTCAGGCCCAAATCTAATGAAAAGGCCATTTGGGGATCCAGTAAGTTAATCCTGCTGTAAGCTGCACCCAAACTCAGCTGATCACTGATCCTGAGGTCAGTGACATGAATCTAGAAGCACCTCCCCCACATTCACTTGTCAGCAGGTAGAGATTAGGCTGTGTCTTGCTGCTCTATAAACAGTCAAACGTAGCCTCTTAGAATAGAAAGAACTATGCATCTCTGAGCATCACACTGATGCCCTGGCATAGCACATCGATGCCGACACCCTGGGAACCAGATTGCAAAGGTGTTCTTGGCATGTGACTCAGAGCTAGAGCAACATACTGAGTGAGCTACAGATTCCAGCTATGAATGCTAATTTTAGCATTTTCTCTTTAGTGAAAGAGAAAATGAGGAGAAAATCGCTCTAACGGAGAATAATAATTGGGAACATTTGGATTTATATCATGAAATGCAGTGCAGGCCTCAGGACTTGAGGTTTGGTGAAGAGAAAACATAATGATTACAAAGTAAAAATAAGGAAGGATTCAAGCACCCTAATTATTCATGCACTTTACACCCTTGAACATTTTCTTTCCTCTCAAATACTAAGAAGAAAAATTTTGAAAATATTTACTTTTTTTCTCCAGTTTCATGTCCACCTCGGACAGAGGATGGGTCTCCAATTCTTTGAGGATCTCTCTTTGCATATAGTAGTTGTAACTAGTAGAAGAAAAGGCGAAGCTCTTCTAATGACCCTGGTTGGTCCCATTATGTCTATGTGTCTGAGGGTCCCAGAGGGTCTGCAGCCAGTGGAAAGGAGTCTAGTGAGGAGGGACAGACAAGGGACAGGGCCAAGGTCTTGAAAGGTAATGGAGTTCTGAACACAGCTCAGATGCTCCTGTAGAATTTGTCCTTATCCAGGGATCCAGGAATCTATTGCTGCATAACAGAACATTCCCCATCTTAAAAACAATGACCAGGGGCTTCCCTGGTGGCACAGTGGTTAAGAATCTGTCTGCCAATGCAGGGGACATGGGTTTGATCTGGTCCAGGAGGATCCCACATGCCGCGGAGCAGCTAAGCCCGTGCGCCACAACTACTGAGCCCGTGCGCCACAACTACTGAAGCCTGCGCTCCTAGAGCCCGAGCTCTGCAACAAGAGAAGCCACCGCAGTGAGAAGCCCGTACACCACAACGAAGAGTAGCCCCCGCTCGCCGCAACTAGAGAAAGCCCACGTGCAGGAACGAAGACCCAAGGCAGCCACAAATAAATAAATTTCTAAAAATAAACAATGACCATTTTTATATAGGTCAGGAACTGGTCGGTTCCTCTGCCATGTGTCGAGTTGACTGGGGTCACTTCATGGCATTCAGCTGGTGACTGGCTTCCCCTGGAGGGGCCAGAGGCTTCGGCTGCATGCCTGGGGCCTTGGCCGGCGTGGCTGGAAGGCTGGACTCAGCTGGACCCTTTCCCTTTCCGTGGAGTCTTAGGGCCTCTGCACATAGTTTCTCAAGCAAGGTAGTCAGATTTCTTATACGCTGGGGCCAGGTTCCAAGAGGTCAAGGCAGAGGCTGTCAGCCCTCGTAAAAGCCAGGGGCAGATCCAGCGTAGATTCACTTCCATGGTACTCATTCTCCTAGTCACACATGGGCCAGCCAGAGTCATGGGGACGGGTGGGGAGAGAACAGATAGGTCCCACTTCTCCTTGGGAAGCCTGTCAAAGAATTTGCCCCCATCTCAATTTAGTCATATCCAGTTACACTAGCAGTGTGTGTGTGTGTGTGTGTGTGTGTGTGTGTGTGTGTGTTTATACTTTGAAAGAGTATATCCCTAAGTCCTTGAGGGCTGCTCATGTAATCTCGCTCTGGGAACCTTACTCCCTTTCAAACGGAAAATGAAGTCATTTTCTACCTTTGACTTCAAAAGTAAGCACGTCTGGCACCCACTTCAACCTCAGACAGGTGAAAGCAATACTCACTGCTGTAGGGATGCAGGCAGATTTCCACCTTCAGAGCCGTGTCTCTGAGGAATGGCTAGCCTGGGGGGCTCCTGATCTAGGCTCACACCCACCAGGCTGGGAGGAGGAAAGAGCTGGATCACTAATTGCTGTGATATTTTGAGGCTCCAGCTGAAGTTCTGCAGGAAATCCTGTCTTCCACCCTCAACTTTCCCAGCCCCACCCTCAGCTTCTGACTTTGCAGGAGCAGTGATAAGGATCTCTGGCACCCGGTCAGGAGTTCCACCTTCCCTGACATGGAGAACAGTTGATTTTCAATTCCTGCAGGATTCAGGCCATAGCAACAGAGACAGCAGCTGTATTCTAGAATCAGAATGGTCCCTCCCCAGAAACAACAAGGCAGGGTTGCAGAGTGTCCATGAAACAGAGTAGAAGTTTAGAAAGCAGCAGTGATGAGCCATAACAAGACCAATTACCCTGGGGGTAGAGTGGCTTGGGGTGTGCCGTTAAATACGAAAGGGGCTTGGAGCCATTACGATTTGTGTATTAAAACTCAATTCATGCTTATTGGCTGGTGAAGCCTGAGATGGGCACATTATATAGATAGGATTTTTCTTTTTTAATGAAGAAACAGAGTTAAAATAAAACATCGGTTAGCTACTGACAGCCGACTTAGCAAAAGGAAAGGTGAAAACAATGGAAGAGTGATGCAAAATAATCTTCTTTACTCTGCTCCATCTACCTTACTTCTGCACTTACAGAGTTTGTATTTCAGTCCCAGTGGGAAGAGGTGAGTAGTACGTACTCTCGAGCTCCAGTTACAGGCTTTTGTAGAGGTCCTCAGGGCATCCACAAAATAGTCCTGTTTCAGTCTGGAAGCTGAGACTGAGCATCCCCATCTTTTTTCCCTTTGGGTTATAAGTGCTTAAACTGTAAACCGGAATCTTGAGAGGCATGGACATCCTTAGTGGAAGCATCATTTGTAATCATCTTGTGCAAGTTCCTTCCTTCAACTTATTTCTCAGAAATGTGAATACCGCATTTCATCATAAATGGTACTATTAAGAAGGGAAGAAATTATTAAAGCAAAAGAAGCTATTCGATGATCTTACTTAAACTCCAGTTTGAATTGTAGTGTAACTCAGCATCCCTTAATGAGGTGAAAACTTTTAATAACAGTCATAGATTCCAGTGTGTTTAAAGCAATGCTATGTTTCATTTTTTCTTTTCTTTCCTTCTACTTTTCAAAATGATTTTTTTCATAAATGTAAAAATAATCTGTAATATTTAGATCTACTATTTAAGGACAACAACTATAGCACTGAGAAGAGAATAAATTGTTTAAATTAAAAGTGATCTTAAAAAAATGATCTTATTGATTAAATGTTCCACGGTAAGAAAGGACACGTTGAGAAACTGCAAGATGTGTAGCTGTGTGTATCTGTATACAATGTGTGTGTAAATATATGTATCTATATTTTATATGTGAAAGAAAAATATTAATAATCAATTTAACCACCTCTTTTATGAGACTAAATCTCTCAGATAACATGATGAAAAGTTAAACCATCTTTTGGAAAGAAAGTAAAAACTAAGGAAAATAAAAGACCATGAGTCATTGTGTAGATAGAAGTTGAACATACAGACCATCCCTAAATCAGTAAATAAATTTACCACCTTTACCAGATATAATTGACATACAACATTGTGTAAGTTTAAGGTTTACAGTGTGATGATTTGATACACGTATATATTGTGAAATGATTACCACATTAAGGTTAGTTAACACATCCATCACCTCACATAATTACCATTTGTGTGTGTGTGTGGTGAGAACATTCTACAAAACCTTCCATAAAATATGCCATATCCACCTGATGTGGTTTTAGAACCATCCATCCTCCTGAATGACATGAGATCCACCGGAGCTGGAGCTTATCCCAGCCACGGGTACAGCGAGACACCGAGACCAGCTTCGTAGGTAAGTTCTTCCACTGCCACTTGCATGTGGGCTGAGGGACTCCCACTGTGAAACAGTGCACCCCTTTTGCAGCTGTAAACCCCAGGTAACTCTCTGCAGGGCTGCTGCCTGGAGGGACTTAATGAACCTCCCCTGCGCTCCCCCGGGCTCAAGTGGAGGGCGTTGGCAGGAGAAGTGGGGAGTGGGTGTAAGGTCATAGGATAGAAATCAGTGTCATCTACCCGGCCACAGCACTGAGACTGGAGGCTGGGAGAGTGCTGGAATGAGAATTGGGAAAGACACATGTGTTAGGACCCAGCCACGGAAGCAGAGTCCATAGACCAGAGGGTTTGGCATCACCTGGGAGTTGGTTCAGAGCTGCAGACTGAGGACAAATCACCTGGGGGTCTGGTTCAACATGAGCTCTGATTGGGTAGGTGTGGGGTGAGCCCTGAGATACTGCACTTCTCCCGGGGACATTACTAATACTGCTGCTCCTTCAACAAGAGTGGTTCTGGGGCACCTGGTAATTTCAGTGCAGTTCCTCTCTGTTTTCAAGCAAGTGCTTTTAAAATTGGAAAATATATGGGCTTCCCTGGTGACGCAGTGGTTGAGAGTCCGCCTGCCGATGCAGGGGACACAGGTTCGTGCCCCGGTCTGGGAAGATCCCACGTGCCGCGGAATAGCTGGGCCCGTGAGCCATGGCCGCGGAGCCTGCGCGTCCGGAGCCTGTGCTCCGCAACGGGAGAGGCCACAACAGTGAGAGGCCTGCTTACCGCAAAACAAAAATTAATTAATTAATTAATTTTAAAAATTGGAAAATATGATTAGGTATTCCCATGAAATCGATCTCATTATTCTAGGGACTAAAAATATTGGAATCAATGAGGGGAGGGGGCTGATAGTCGAGCGAGCGGTAGGTGGAGAGGAGAGACTTAGAAACAGTTACTCTAGATCCAGCAGTTTGTACATAAATATTTGGGCACCTGTTTCTAGTCGCCAAGTCTATGCATCTCCCAGGTGCTCGTTGTGTTTATATTGTTCTTATTATCATTATTATAGCAGCACAGTAATTAAGAGAATGTGGAGGGTAGTTTAGAAAGATGACTCCTCTGTTTGCTATTTGCATGACCTTGGACAAGTCTCTTACCCTCTCTGAGCTTCAGTTTTTTCATCTGTAAAATGGCAATAAGAATTATGCCTCTCTCACTGACTTGTGAGAATGAACTGGAGTTAAAGACATTATGAGTTAAAGAATAATGACCTATTCAGATGTTAATTGTCGATACTGCTCTTATCAGCGATTACACTGCATGGACCCAGTTGTCCTGGAGTGTGCTTAGGTGCCTTTTCCTTGGGCAACAATGGGAAATTAAATCCCTTCTGTTAAAATATGAATGCTACAAACCAGTCAGAACAGGGGAATTATTGGAATAAACTAAGCAATTTGCCTGAGTCAAAGAGGGAACTACTTCTAAGGACTCAGAGTGCTTCTGAGAATAAATATCTATGCCCTTGGGGCTCTGTGGAAGGGTCTGCCTGGGTTCGAGTGACAGCCATGCTTTTTGTCCCTCATCAACCAATGAAGCCACAGGCAGACTCTCCTTCATTGGCCTAATAGCTGGAGCCCAGTTCATGAAACTTGCCTGATGGTGAAGTCCCATGCTGTGTTGCTGGTTCAGGTGAAAATAAATGATGCAGTCAGAAGAGGATAGGAAAGAATATTTAGGAACTGGTGAGAAAGTGAAGACTCCCAGCTCAGAGAGATTTCATCACTTTTTCCTATTGCTCGTTAAACTTTGGAATGGAAGGGAGGAAGGGCAGGGAACTCAGATCTGAATAAAAGTATTCTATGAGTCAGTTCTAGATGTTGTTAGCCTGTTTAATTTTCACAACATTATGGGTTAGATAAAATTTCCACTGTTTCAGAGTTGAGTAGACTAAAGCTCAGAGAGGTTAAACTGCATGTTTGTCTAAGCTCACACAGCTCACAAAGGATGGACTTGAGACACAAACCCAGGTCGGGCCAGACTCCAAAGCCCATAGTTTTTCCATCCGATCTCGCTACTTCTTGAAAAAGACAATTTGGGAGATGTTAATGTTACTGCACAAATGGTGTCAACACAGTTTGTCTAAAGAATTTCTTTACTTAAGACAATTGTTCTCAAACTTTAGCAGGCATCAGAATCTCCTACAGATCTTGTTAAAACACAAGTTGCTGGGCTCACCCCCAGTTTCTGAATCAGTCTGACTGAGGTGAGGCCAGAGAGTTTGCCTTTCTAACAAGCTCCCAAGGGATCCCGCTGCTGCTGGTCTGAGGACCACTCTTTGAGAACTGCGGACTTACGGCAGTGGTTCTCAAACTCAGCTGCACATCAAAATCACCTAGGGGGTTTAAGAATCCCAGTGCCCAACCTGCACCCCATACCAACTACATCAGAATTTGGGGAGTGGGGGGTTGGGACCAAGGCATCAGTGTTTTTAAAAAACCCTCCAGGTGATTCAAATGCCCAGGCAAGTTTGAGAGCTTGTATCTAAAGGTACTGATATGATGAGCCAATCGGGGATGCGGCTGTGGCATGGGCAGCCCTGAGCATTTGTGGAATGCCAGTGGGTTGCTGTTCTTACAGTTACAGGATAGGGAGGGGAAGAGGAACTGGATTGTTGGTTTTTTGTTCTGTTTTGTTTTTTCCCAGCGTTGGTGGGGAACTCCTTGGTGGAGAAACCCACTGACAATCCACAAATGGGAAGGTCAATAAGGAAAGTTTCCACTCTTGTCATGTTTTCTGTTTTCTATTCCATGTCAGAGAAGACCAGTAGCCTGCTTATTCTCTCCAGCCTCTGTGAGTTCCTTCTTTGCTCTCCTGCTTTCAGGACTAGAGCCTGTGATTTAGAAGAAACAGAATGCAAATCAAACCTAACTACGGGCTACAACTCTTAAAATAAAAGTAAGCTAATCTGATTATGCTGATGCCACGCAGTGCAGTGTGACAACACCCTGAACCTTGTGGTATATTTAGAATCATAAATGTATGTTATTATTTTTTTTCCTAGTCCCCCAAGCATTCATGGCTACACTGCTTCCCTGCTTTTTTTTTTTTTTTTTTTTTTTTTTTTTTTGCGGTACGCGGGCCTCTCACTGCTGTGGCCTCTCCCGTTGCAGAGCACCGGCTCCAGACGTGCAGGCTCAGCGGCCATGGCTCACGGGCCTAGCCGCTCCGCGGCATGTGGGATCCTCCCGGACTGGGGCATGAACCTGTGTTCCCTGCATTGGCAGGCGGACTCTCAACCACTGCACCACCAGGGAAGCCCCTATCTCCCCTGCTTTTTGACCCTTGTATTAGAAGCTTATGGGTTCTTAATTTTGAATAAATGAGATATTGATTTGTTTTGCAAAATATTCTAGCAGGTAAACCTTAATTGACTGTTCCTAAAGACCCAGGTTATAAAAAAGCCATCAGACTCCACAATTACACTCTGATTTTTTTTCCTTCTAACTTCAGGAGACATTAAAAAGCATTCCCGCCAACATGGCCTCCTTCAGAATTGTTCAGAATCCTGAAGAACAGAAGCAGGTGCAAACTTTTGTATATAAGATGGATAAACAACAAGGTCCTACTGTATAGCACAGGGAACTATATTCAATATCCCATGATAAACCATACTGGAAAAGAATATGACAAAGAATATATATATATATATATATATATATATATATATATATATATATATATATATAACTGTACAGCAGAAATTTACACAATACTGTAAACCAACTATACTTCAATAAAATAAATTAAAAAAAAAAAAGAACAGAAGTTTCCCTTACTCTCAGAGGAGCTGTCCCATGGAACTCTGACCTCTGGAATCCTGTCATCTCCAGAGTGAATTTTCATCTCAGGCATTCAGCTTGGCTTGGGGTCTCAGGTCTGTTCAGGAGAAGGGGGAAAAGCAGCAATTTTCTAGGGAATGTAGGAGTCAAGTGCTTCCTGCTGATCAAGGAAAAGGTGAGGTCTCTGAATGTAAAGGGATTACTAGTGTCTGGGGGCCAGCCCACTTGAGCAGGATGTCTATGAGATAACTAATCACATCCTTGCTCTGCAGCTTACTGAACTGGCTTGCTGGTTGACAGCACAGAAGGGAGATGGAGGAGGGGGCAGGGTCGGAAGGTAGGAAGAATCATCTGAACATTATATTCCAGAGTGTGCAACTGTATCTTTCTGCCAGATAATTAAACATTAACCTGTGTCACTAAAATTTAAACATGTGACTAATAAACTAATGCATGAGGCCATCAGGCTAAACAGAAAAGCCAATTTGTAGTTGCATCCTTCATCCTGGGGCTATACTTTCGGGTTTTGAGGCATGGACCGAAATGTTCATTTTTCAAAATACGGCAAAACTCAGGACTTAATGCCACCAATAAGGACTAAACAGATTATGAGTAAGAACCTTCAGGAGGTCTCACATTCACACTGCAGTAATGTTCTAAGTGGCCCTCAAGCCATTCCCAACCAAGTGCTCTCTAGATATCCTGAACAGATAAGTGCCGGCGTTTGGTGGTGGGGTAAACCTAATTGTATAATTACTGCTTCCTTAATTTGATTACAGTTTTCCCCCAGTTTGGCCTACCTGCTGTAATAGTGGTTTTCCTGTCAAAAGGAATTATTTCATACCGTGCAAAGATTCAGTCTGAGCAGCATATGGTGCTATGCAAATCAGCAAGGATGATACACATCACCTCAAGCAGAATCTAAATGAGGTGACATAGGCTGATCTCATCAAGCCAGCGAACCCCAATTCAACAAATCACCAAGTAATTACCGTGCCATGGTAGGCAAAGCTAATCTGATTGTCTTTGTTTTCTCTAAACACATATATACACATGCCGTTTTATTTATTTATTTGGGGGAAAATGATAGCTGCTGGTGGGGAAAAGAAAAAGCAAGCATACAGTGTACAAAGAGCTAAGTAAGAAATAGCCTCTAACAGAGGCAGCAGGGAATTTTAGGGACCATAACTCCAGAGATTCACATACAGATAGAAGGAGGCTGGGAGACAAGTTTCACAAAAATGAGATTACTATACTATAATATCTATGTATTAAATGTTTTAAGTTTAATTTTTATAAATGTTAGCAGAATAGAACCAAATATAATACAACAAAACATTGATCTTTAGATAAAATTTTTTAACATTTAAAAAATGTTAAATTTTTTTAACATTTAACATAAGATAAAATTTTAACATTTAAAATTTTTAAAAAATTTTTAACATTTTTGTTAACATTTAACAAAAAAATTTGTTAACATTTTAACATCTAAAAGATGCCTAAAATTTGAAAGTGAAGATTATGGATAACATGAAGAGACAAAATCATTTAAAAGGGAAAAAAAACTCCCTTAACTTTAAACAGTGTTTATTGATGTTTTATTATAAATTATAAGGAAATTAGCATCCTACTCTTTCTCTCCATCTCATGATTATTATTATTATGTTATTCAGGCTGGTGAGGTCTGTGGCGACAGTAAAACAAAAACTCACTTACCCTGTGCCTAAATATTTGTTATAAATGCTAACTGTTAAATGAAATTCTCTTTATCTTCCTACCTTGATAAATATACCTTCATAATACCAAACTGAAAAATATGTAAAACTATAGTTTTTTTATATGGCTAAAAGTTGGGAACTATCATAGACAAGTGAATATAATTATTTTTGCTCCTACTGATGTGTTTTGATGTATAAATGAGTAATAAGAGACATACGTAACTTACAAAGTATTATGTATTTATTTTTTGTACTTAAGCCAAATCACATTATATTTATATAGTTGAGATTTTCATATAGGTTGTATTATATTGACAGTAGTGAGACAAAGAATTAAACATAAAATGTAGTTTCATATAATGTGTGAATATGTTTGGACCAAAAGTGTAAATTAAGGTAAACATAAACATAAAACAATCAAAATTATTTTTCATGTGGATTTTTCACCTGAGTGTTCAACTGTAGTTTATCATTAAATGTTGTTATGGAGAAGTTTAAGGTCACTTAGGTATATTTTTTCTTGTGATTATGATTTGCTTGAATGCCACAAGATTCTTTTTTTAAACTTTGTCACTAGTTACTTTGATGTAGATCACTTTCTATCAGTTTTTCTGCTGACACAGTGTGCTATTTTGTACAGCCTGACACACAGTAAATGCCATCTCTTACTATTACTGCTAACATTTCAATAAAATTTTGTAAATTATATCTCTGAATATTTTAAGACTCCATTTGTTTTGTATCACATATGAGAGGCTGTATAGCATAGCAGTTGAGAACATTTGAGACTTCAGGTTTCAAATCTCAGCTCTGCTGCCTACCTTCTGAGTGACCTTGGATAAGTTACTTAACCTCTTTGGGCCTTGTCGTCCTCACCTATTGTGTTAGTCTGTTTGGGCTGCCATAACAAAAACCATAGACTAGGCGGCTTGGACAACAGAAATTCACAGTTCTGGAGACTGCAAGTCTGAGATCAGAGTGCCAGCGAGGTTGGGTTCTCATCAGCATCTTCTTTCTGGCTTTCAGACGGCTGTCTTCTCACTGTGTGCTCACATGGTGGAGAGAGAGAGAGAGAGCTCTCTGGGGTCTCCCCTTAATGGATAGTAATCCATTAAGGGCCTCAGCCTCATGACCTCATTTAACCTTAATTAATCCCTTACAGGCTTCATCTCCAAATACAGCCACTCTAGGTGCAGGTGGGGGTAGGGTTTCAACATGTAAATTTGGTGAGGGGGGCACAGGTGTTCAGTCCATAACACCCATGAACTGGAGACCTACTTTATACAGCTTTTATAAAGATTAAATGAGGTAATAAAAGCCTTAGAAAATGCCTGACGTTTAGTAAGTACTATATAAATATTAGCTATTATTATTATTCAGGAACACCAGCCATATATATTAATATATATAATAAACAGCTATCTTATACATATGTATGTATATCTATATACATATATATATGATTACCTTTTGTTTGCATTTCGTATTTTTCATTTTATTGATAACACTTTGTCTTTTTAAATTATATTGTGATAATTCTCTCAGGCTTGTTATCCATGCCTCTAACAATGTTTGCATTCAATTTCCTTTCGCTGTTTGTATTTTCTTTATGTGACTTTCTTCTTTGCAATAGTTTGACTTTCTCTTCCATTTCTTTTCTGCGCTCGGCCAGGTCACTTTTCAACTTTTCAGCTGTCTTACCATCTTTTCTTTGATCTCCCTTTTGTTTTGCAGGTTTTCTTTTTCTTCCAGAAGAACTATGCCATCTTATATTTCTCTAAGACTCTAAGAGACTATCTTGTGAACTCTTCCGTTTCCTGTAGTAATGAATTGATTTGTACTTACTGGTTGCAAATGATAGACACTCAACTCAAACTAGCTTAGTGTAAAAGTGAATTTATTTGTTCATATCACTGAAAAGTCCAAAGGCAATGCAGTTTTAGGATCATCTAGGATCTCACCTGATGTCTTCAAGTCTCCATCTATTGGTTAAGCTCTCTACAAGTGATTGCCCTGACAGCTGCTGCCAACTCAAGACATATTCTACTGTTTAGCAACACAGCTAAGAAAAGAGCTTTTTTTTTTTCCGAGCACTGGCAAAGAAGTTCCAGGGAAGACTGATTGGCCCAGATTCAACCACATGCCCATCCTTGAAGCTATCAGTCCTGTCTCATAAATATTTATTCTGATTGGCCAGGTTTGGATCACATATCTCTGGCAGGAAAAGTGAGAGAGAATGATTGGTAATCACACCAGAGCACATGAAAAGGGTATTCTGATTAAATTTAGAAGGAATGTTGACCATCTGCCTTTGTTTGTGTTCCTCCCTCCCTTTCGCACCATGAGAATCAACGCATGAGATCTATGCTCTTTCTCTTCTGTCTAAGGATACTCTAAATGGAGCTGTCTCTATTGTGGTCAGCTGGAATATTACCTAGAGGGGCAGGAGGAGTGAATTAGCCAAATTCATGGTTTTAGTTAGGGTGAGGGTGTGCTATCTTTTTGGTTTTTTTTTTTCCCTCGGTACGCAGGCCTCTCACTGTCGTGGCCCCTCCCGCCGCGGAGCACAGGCTCCGGACGCGCAGGCTCAGCGGCCATGGCTCACGGGCCCAGCCGCTCCGCGGCACGTGGGATCTTCCCGGACCGGGGCACGAACTTGTATCCCCCACATCGGCAGGCGGACCCTCAACCACTGCGCCACCAGGGAAGCCCCAAGGGTGTGCTCTCTTAATCATGCTCTCACTAAATCTGCTACATCTCCCTAGGAGTAATTCACCCCCCAGTTTTCATTTCATTTCCCATTTTCTGGGAAAGCAAGAAGTCAATCAGGTTCACAGTAATACCACTTAAGTCTCTAGACTCTCCACGGGACTATTGCTTCCCTTCATTTTTCATCTGAGTGTAACTCCCATAGTTTTCCTTGCATATCAGACCTACAGTGCCTGTCTGAACAGGTTTTCCTTTATATCTACCTGTCATTTTGATGAGGAATAAATCTACAGGACATCCCCCTGTTATTTTGCTGGCCCATCCAGGCCACTAGATCATTGGATAGACCTTTTAGGAATGTGACAAACTTAAAGAAATCCATATCCTTCCTATAGTCTAAAGTAATATGTATTGGTTCTCAGGGTCCTCCTACATTTTATCCCAACTTTCATTGTATTAGGCAATATATTAGATGTCTGCTGCTGTGTAACAAATTACCCCCAAACTTTGAGGCTTCAAACAGTAAACATTTATCATCCATAGTATTTTGGGGTCAGGAATTTGAGAGTGGCTGAGGGTGTCTCATGAGGCGGCAGTCGAGATATCTGCTGGGAGTGCAGTCATTTGAAGGCCTGATGGAGGCAGAGGATACACTACCAAGATGATTTACTCACATGGGCGTTGGCAGGAGATGTTAGGTCTTAACCACACTGGTCTAGCCTAGGCTGCCTGAATCCTTGTGATACAACAGCTGGCTTCCCACAGTGCCAGTGATCCAAGAACACACGCCGGAAACCACACTGTCTTTTATGACCCAGCCTCAGAAATCACACTCCATCCTTTCTGCCGTATCCTAATGGTGACATAGGTCAGCCCTATTCTTTGTGGGAGGGGTCCCTAACACAGACATGAATACTGGCGCCATCTTGGGGTTGGCTACTACTGGCAGATATTACTCATGGTTTAATAACAGAAATGGCTTCAGGGCTTTGCTCTGCCACTTAATAGTCACGTGACATTCTTGTTACTATCGAATGGGCAGACAATATCATCCAAATTTGGAGATAAGTGCAAGGCATATCATGGAGATGACTGAAGCAAGTTTAATGTCAATGCTGTACCAGTTTGCAGATTCCCAACGGAGTCTAAGAATATCCAAATTTGGAGTTACATTCATCACGTTTCCCTGTAAGCAGAAGGGAAACTAGAGTCTTACGTGAGCCAGCACTCCCTCTTTCCTCCTGCAAACCAAATCAGGTGGGCGTATTGAGAAGCTGCGCTCTCATTCCCTAAGCCACTGGCTGAAGGGACACATTCCTGTCTACACAGGTTGCTTCCCCTTCAGAACTGGGGTTCTGGGCACCACCCATCAGTCTCAAGTTCAGATAAAGTTCACTTTGTCCCCATATCTGGCCTGCACATACCATTCTCAGGAAGGGTCAGCCACAGGCACAATTTTGAATCCTCCTTTCTCAGCACCTTCTCCTCTCTCAGCACCCAACTCCCTCCCAGCATGTGCCTCTTCTGTTTTCTTTCCTCCAGGTCTTGTTTTCAGCTAGCTGTCATTTAGTTGTCAACAAATTTCTGGAGGTATTACCTGACGGATTATTCTTATCTCGTTCGGGGGCATGACATTTTAATAGGGCTTACTTAAGGCAAAGACATCTTCAGTACCCAAAGGAATACACCCTAACAGTGACTTTTAAGCACAGTGACTAAAAAGGGTGCTGGATAGGATCAGAGAGAGATTTTGTGGCTAAGAGGTCCTAATATTGGCTCTTCAAATCACTGCTCATAGGGCAAGTGTGCTTTGGGAGTTTAGTCTTCATTCCCTTCTCTCCTACCTCACCTTCTGGGCTTAATTTCTACACCTGGGGCCCCCACACCATTTCTCGCCTGGAGTCCCTTCCAGCGCTCCCGTGCAGCTACTCAGATTCACTTGTGCCTTCAGCTGAAAAGTGCCATTCCTTCCCCTCTCTCTGCCTTCATTCAGGCTGTGCATGTGGTGGGGGTGTCTTCTTTACCCTTCTTCGTTCTCCCTTTCACGAATTTCAAAATCTGACTCAGCCTCTAAGTTCCAACATAAATATCCCCTCCTCTGAAAAGACTTCCCCTAAATTCCCCAGGTCGATCTTATGGTATCTGATTCCCAGGATCCCCCTGGAACGTCTGTGTACTTCAAATGGAGCACATGCTGTAAAGTGCTTAGTGCATTGTGCCTTCCTGGAGGGAACCACTGAGTCCTAGTCAACTTGGTATGTTTGGCTCCCAGCACAAGCTTTGGCGTTTTGGTGCCCAATAGAAGCCTCACTGGTTTGTCGTTGTTGTTGTCTGTTTGTTTTTTTTAAATGCTGCTTACAGTTTCTGCCATGAACTAACTCTGTGCTCTTGGTTAAATCATTTCCATTTCTCTGGGCCTCAGTTTCCTCCACTTTAAAATGAAGAAGCTGGGCAAGAATTACCCTAAAGCTTTTCCCATCAATAAAACGTTATACCACCGCATCATGGCTCAAGCTCTCCAAAACAAAGAATTAATATTTTCTTCACAGTGTTTGTTTTTTAGAGACCGTCTGACAAATAAATTTTAGAGACCTTTGTGCAAATAAATGAACACTGCCATCTCATTTGTCCTGGAACCACAAGTTCACATACCAAAGAGAACTGAGATGGGGCACGGGAAAAACACTTCCAATTTATCAAAGTAGGAGTGTACCACTCCCCATTTTTATTCCATGAGTACTAGCCATTGTTGTCCTGTCACTCTGCAGAATGGGAAAGTTCTGGATGGCTTCTCTGAGGAGCATGAGGGTCAAGGATGGCCGCCAAGGCATCAAGAGATATCATCACACCTGTCCTTCTTCTTGTTGACTTTGCTTATATCATTACAATCGAAATGCAGGAGAAACCCTAAAGGAAACGTGAAGCTGAGAGGGACCTAGCTCTCTGACCATGACCACAGAAAGAAACAAAGAAAGAAACCATCATTCCTTTGATGGTTTCACTTGATTGCCTCTTCTGTCCAGCCGTGAAGGGTCTGAGCAAACGCCCATGTCCAAGGGAACGACAATAGACCAGACTTTTTCTCTCTGCCCTGTTAAACCTTCTTCTCTCTCCCGCATCCACACTCTGCTCCTGCAGTAGATGCTATGGGGTGGGAGTGGGGGGCAGGGGCCTGGGCCCAGATCCCCTTAACCAGCTGGTGCCCCGATCCCACTTACTGTGCTTATGACCCATAGCTGTCCTCGTCTCCAGAAAACCACCCTCAGAGGACAGGAGCTGCATTGCCCAGGAAGATACGCACCCTCCCTAGAGGCCCACTGCCGGTGCCTGATATACACGGGCATAGAGAAAGCCGACCTCCTTGCCTAAAAGGGGACGATTGTTCTGTGCGGCATGTGCTCCAGAACCTTTCTCCCATAGATCAGACCAAGGCAGGGCCTTACCAAACCACACCCTCGCTAAGCTTCTCTGCCTGCCCTACTGTGTGTCAGGCTCCGCTTCTAAGGAACCCAACATGATTCAGCCCATCTCTCCTAGGACTTTCCACATAAGTCTCTTCTAGAAAAGCCAGTTTAAATGGTAGGTAGCCTGCTTTGCTGCATGGCCGCTCTTTGGAGGTTTTATGCAATCCTAACAAATGTGCCCTGTGGTTCATTTATATTTAAACGCTAGTGGGTCTCCAGTAGTCATGTTTTCAGATCACTGGGGAGGAAGAAATGAGGCTTGTGGTGTCATGGTGTCGTGGCAGAGGACTGGCTTGGGATGAGGGGAACTGTCCAGCTCCGCCCCGCAACCGTCATCTTGACCGGGATTGGCTGGTGTAGCTCTTGGGTCTCAATTTACTGTTCTGTCAAGCGGAGAGAGGAAAAGATGAGCCCCAGATTTCCTTCCTGTTCTGCCATTCTAGGGCTTATGATTCACACTCTCTTCTTTCCATTTCTACCCAGAAGGAACATACAGGAAGATATGCATATGCAGGAAGAGATATGTGATGGGGTGGACCCTGAACTCAATTATTCATTTCCTAGCTCCAAAGCAGGGAATCCACACACGTATTTTGGTGATATTTATTCAGCACTTAGTGCCTTCAAAGAACTGGTTTTGGATAATATGGTCTAAGCACCTACATTTTTGGGGGGAAGCTGGCAGCGGGGCTTCCTCCTTTCACTCTGGCAGCCACTCAACATCTGCTCTTCTTGGCTCTGCACTCACAGAGCTCTGTGAGAGCCTGTTGGCAAAGGCCAAATCTGCTCAGATCAGCACAGGAGTCATTTGTAAAAAAAGGAGGGTTCTTACTGAATCCATCGTGGAGAACAACGTTCAAGAGTAGAGCGTTCCCTTGTTTTCTCTTTCCTTTTGATTTTCCAAAACACAACCCTTCCTTCATCTGGTCTCCCTGCTGACCTTGTAACATCCTGCCTTGTTACTACATATTACCTTGTAACGTACCTCTATTTGAAAAGCAAGGAAACTGAGGAAGGGTGTGGTTATGTGACTCGATTTTCTTGTCACAGTGCATTAATGTCAAAAGCAGTCCTAGGGCACAGTTCTCAGGCTCTCAGCCACCTGAATTGCTACCAAACCACACTGCCTTTCTTAAAAGAGTTTTAAAAAGTGTTCTCCAAGGATTTCAAGTTTCTTGGAAGGTGGATAATTGCTAATGCAAAAAGGAGTGGCGTGTGATGAAATAAGTATGGGAAAGGCTAGGTTACACAGGCTGCTTTACCGTAAGACATCCTGGAGCCTTCACGCTACTTAAGTGTTCCAAGACAAGGCAATGCACGTAGCAGTTCCAAACGTACTTGACCGTACAGACCTTTACTTCCAGATCATCTTGCATCTTGGAAAGCACTCTAAGAAGTCATACTCATTGCTGTATATGATACCCACAGTTTGGATATTTGGAAGATTTCTGGTATCAAGTAGGCATAACCTACTATTCAAGTTATTTCAGTGCCCAGTAACCTAATGCCTTGGTTTTGTGTGTTTATTTGAGTGTGTGCATGCGTGTGTGCTAGCAAGCCCCACTTGGTTGTAGTGTGATGAGTGCCCTGTCTGGCCCTCTGTCTTTGAAAAGTTTGCCACAGGGGACTTAGTGACCACTCTTGCAGAACTGGCTCAGATCTCACCTTCTCCAAGTTTCCAGTAGCCTAACTGGGCCTCATGATTTCCAGCAATCCGGACATTCGAGGTATACTAGTTCTGACACAGCTTGTAATACCTTAATCTTAAACCTTATCCAAGCTGCTTTCTGCTGAGAAGGTCCACAGCCCTCCAAAACAAGTTGACAATCATCTATAATTACAAGGATTCAACGGCCCACACATAAGAAAATTTCAAGGACTCTAATCATGGTCTCCACATAGACATATACTTCTTTTACTTAGATACGAAGTACCACTGATGGACTCACTTTATTCATCTCCCCAGTTCGAATAAATGTCCCCAGGTCTTGGATTTTGCTCAGTGGAGAGCCCTGGCTGCTGCCGCCCTGTTTCCTGTCACCACTGGCAGCAGCTCAGGCCCTATACGGACCTTGTTAGAGGCATAAAGGCTCAGGTCCTCCCCATTCTGGGGCACTAATGAAACTCCAGGGCACGAGGCTAGGAATTGGCCCTCTCCCAGAAGGGCTGAGTGACACAGCCTGGCAGTGTGTGTTTGGGGGGTGAGGGATGGGATGATACCCAGAGAGACCACACCTGACCAGTAAGTGGCAGAGGAGGCAGAAAGAAACCACCAGGAAAACACTACTCCTGTTCTCCCCTCAGCAGAACGTCCTGAGGCCCAGGGGCTCCTCACAGCACCTCCAGAGCCCTTGCAGCAACCAACTGTGCTTTCTCATGAAGCTGTAGCTGCCTCACAAACCACTGTCTTTGTCTTTGACTTGCTTTGTCTGCTCCCCTTGCCTTACTCTCTGTGCCCTGGAATCGTATACCCCCAGTGAAGCCTTAGCATTTAAACCCTGCCTTAAGCTCTGCTCTAGGAAACTCAGGCTGATAATTCCGTGAATATCCAAGGGTTTTGCCTATTTTTAAAGCAATCATATCTTGTATACGGAACCTTATTATACAGACTCCACACACACTGTACTTCCTACCTCTCATTGGATGAGAATAAAATTGTGATAGGCCACTTCCTGCAACACTTTGTTTAGTCTTAAGGGTCCTAAAGTAGATCTCTTCCAAAGTATTTCCTGCAGAGGACAGATGTAAGAGTTCATTAAGAACATAATTATGCTCTAGACAAGAGTGCTGCCAGGTTTCATCATTGTTGAAGCACGATTAGCTCATGATCTTCCAACCCAATCCTGTTCAAGGGATAAAATACATTCAGATAAAAAGCGGGAATAGCATATGTATATATATTATAGGGGTTATAGGTTGCCCACAGGCCTAGGAAGAAAGGCAGATCAGTTTCATCATAAACTTTAATAAAGCACTGGAAAACATTGGTTAATTCTCTATTCTCCCACAATAAAATCATATATAGCTAAAGTTTTATGGAAACTTGGTTCTTTCCTACGTCCTCGATAATATATATTTCCCTGGACTGGAAGTGAGAAGGACTTTTTCAAACCCTCATCTGGAGAGGTGTTTCTATAAGCTGTGAACACAGATGCTTTCCGGCTAGAAGCTCCCCTCTTCCCAGAAGGGATCGTGAGAGTCCAGCAGAACAGCGCAGGCTGTGCTGCATTAACAAGCAAGGCAATTATCTTAGTAGCTTATGACAGTAAACACTTGCTTCTCACTCTCCTTATATGTCCATCAACGGCTGACAGGGGCTCTGCTCCAAGTCATCTCCATTTTCGAAGCCACCATCACCTGACCATTGCCAGTCACCTTGTCAGGGAAATAAGAGGTGGTGAATTAGGTAGTAACTCTTAAAGCTTCAACAGGAGATGGTACAATTATTTCCATCCTTATTTTAGTGAGCAAAGCAAGTCAGAGGGCCACAGCTCACTTCAAAGTGGGTGGGGCAGAAGAGTTCTACTAAATGTCCTAAAGAAGCAAGTGAATATCTGCTTTCAGCCCTAAGGACTATGGCTCTTCAGCTCTAATTACTGTGCTTCTATGCACCATCACCAAAAGAAGAAATTACATCCTGGGAAACGAAAATCAACAAAGCATTTTGTTCCAAGTACAGCCTGATTCTTCTGAGGTCGTAGATATCCAGGAGTTCTCAGATATTTGAAAGTGGTGTTACTATACGGGCACAACATACTACCACACACACACACACACACACACACACACACACACACACACACACACACCCCTCCCCAGACTGCCTAGTGTAAATGTTTACTTAAACCTCCCACATTAGAGAAGGGAGAATTGGACTCCCCCTGTGTTGAGCAGCTGGGTAGGGGGTAGGGGGAGTAGAATTTTGCCAGCCCCATTCTGGAGCAGAATGAGATTCAGAAATCATCCTACCCCAACTGTCCTCCACAGTGCCGAGGGCTTCCTTCTCCTCTTTCTGCAGACTTAGCCTTGGCAATACAATGGAGTCCCTAATGATCTGACACCCGGTGTACATTGCATCCAGATACATCAGTCTGCTCTGGGGAGCTTTGCAAATGCAATCCCCAAGTTCTCTGCAGACGGCATCCTGTCAACCTGGGAGCTAGCTTGTTTTCTGTGGTGCTGTCTTAGCATAAAGCCATTTTCCAGAGGGCTCCTTTGAATGGTTCCTATAAACCAGAGTTGAAAGACATCATGGCCAGAAGCCTTTTAAAGAAATTTCTGTTCTTTCTTCTCCAGCCTTTTAAAAGACCACATTTTCAGAAGCCATTTTCTTTATCTATCCGGGGCTAAGTAGAGAATTCTATAGATCAGAGACAGAAGAAGAATTTTCTTTATTTAAAAAAAAAAAGAAAGAAAGAAAGGAAAGAACAAATCATAAAGAGTTTTTAGGTACACGGACCTAGAAACTTTGATACTGGGTGTATTTTTATCACTCGATAAAAATGTCTTTGTTTCTTCTTCTACCTCATTAAAGGGGACAAAGGAGAAAAGCACATTTCTCGTTTTCCCCTCTGAGGTTATTCCCCTTTACGCGGCCCATGTGCCCAAAGCTCAGCACATTAGCATCACCAAGCCCCACAAAGGTCTCGCCTCTCTGCTCACCACCTCTCAGATCCTCTCTGGCTGCTTGGCAAGCAAGCAGCAGTTTAATGAGACAAGTCCCCCTTGGAGACTCCTCTTCCCTCTAGGAATTCGGTAAGTGCTTTACATAAAACAGTAATAGGATGGTTCAGCCAGACTCTCTGGCTCACATACACTAACTGGTATTCCCGTTGGGAAGGAAGAGCAGGTAGCCGAGTGATAAGGCCATTACGACTGACTGCACTGTGTGAGCTGCTGGTCCCTGGAGCCACTTTTCTTGCCTGTTGTAAGTATGAAAGGAAGTCAGTGAATGGCTGATCAGGACAGATTTCCTGGTGGGATGTGAAGATGTCCATGGGCAGAGTCTGGATAATAATGGGCAAAGAGTGATGTGGTACCATGATTATTCCTCAACAGAGGCTGGAAGCATTGCCCCCAGGAAGCTCAGAGGAGCTGCAGAAGGAGAGATGAGTGAGAAAGCAGATATGCTGACCCCACAGAGGTTGCCTGCTCTTGTCATTAGAAGGAACGAAGGGAATCCTCTGGGAGGCCTTAGCGAAGCCTCGCAGAACACTAGGAGACATCAGGTAAGAGAAGATCACAAACGTGGGAGAACTGGAGAATTTCTCTCCTTACGCATCACATTACCTTGTCCTCTGAATTCATAGATTTTCAGCTCTCAAATGACTCTAGGCATCAAGGGTACCTGGGGCTCTGCCTATGTTGGGCCCTTTTTCCTAAGAAGTTAAGAATGTTGTAATACCTCAACGATTGTAAGATCAACAATTGGAGTTAGGGGGAAGTTAGTTAAAGCCGTGAGCAATGTCAGAATGGCTTAAGGGATGGGGATGGGGTTTCAGATGGAAGTGAATGGCAGGATAAAGAGTGACAGGAATAGAGTTATGCTTTTCTGTTTTTTTCTTCCTTTTCTTCTTCATTTTAATGCATGGTGTTTGTTGATATCTCCCTAACAACGGCACAAATTAGAAATTCTACTCAACCAGTGAAGTGATTTTAAGAGAAGTCCACAAATTCTTTGCTACTCCACCCTTTTAGAAATGGAGACTAATTCCCCTTAGGTGTGGGCTGGACTCTGCTATTTGCTGCCAACAAATAAAATAAAGCACATAGTCTGTGACTTTGGAGACTAGACTGTAGAGAGTCTGTGGCTTCATGCTTGTTCTCGTTCCCTCTCTCACTTGAAGCTTTCATTCCGGGGGGAGCCAGCTGCCGTGGCATGAGGACTCTCAGGCAGCCTGTGGAGAATTCCACAGGCTAAGGAACCGAGGCCTCCTGCCAGCAGCCACGTGAGTGCGCCATCTTGGAAGCAATTCTCCAGCCCAAGTCAAACCTTCACTCTCTGCAGCTACAGTCAACATCCTGACTGCCACCGCACGAGAGATCCTGAGCCAGACCACCCAGCTAAGCCACTCCCAAATTCCTGACCAGCAGAAATTGTGAGATAACGGGTTTGTTGTTTTAAGCCACTGCATTTTGGGGTGATGTTATGCAGCGGTAGATAACTATGACAACTGGGATTATAGTCACCGTGATAATGACAGTGGTCCAAAGTAACAGATCACTAACGCAAAGTCTGCACCGCTGTTCCTCTACTCAGTGCCACCGTTCATTAGCACCTCAAAAATCTGGGGAGGAAGAAAAAGAAAATAAGCTAAAAGCTTTCCATTCAGTGCTTGTCCCCGGCAAAATGAATTCGTTATTTTAAAGCATCCCAAGCTTTGTTCCTGGGTACCTTTCCTTGGGCCAAGTGAACAAGACCTCAAGCGGAAGCTACGTTCAAAGTTGTGGTTATGTATTCATGTGATCATCCTTTTGGAGTCATTTAGAGAATACATTTTCCTATTCTAGGTTTAGACATCCTTAGACTGGAAAAATTAGAGCAGAAATGCAGGAGAGAAGGAGGAAAAGAAAAGGAGAGGAGAAATGAGTAAACGTGAGATCGACAGTTTATATTAGCTCGTCTGGAAGCATCAAAAATAAGGACATTTCATATCTGAGCAGCTAGAGAAACTCCTGCAGTTCGAGTTTTTATGCATTTTGTCCCTAAGCTTTTCATACCTATCTGGATTTATTAGCCCTTCTCAGCATTATATCTTGTAGACCTGCCAGAAGAACACAGTAGAATGAAACATCTGTCAAATTTTCCCAGATCCTATTATGAAATATCTTCAATTTTCAATTCAGTGAAAAGTAAACAAGTCATTGTCTCCCCCAGAAGCGAGTGATTCACTTTGCTGTCAGAACCCAGGGGTTGTAGGCGATGGAGGTTCCTGAGTCCTTCCTCGGGCTGATGGGCACATGGAGCTCTGTCTTCGGCAGTCTAGGTCAGCTGGAAGGGTCACAGGACTCTCGGATACTTCACCTAAGTAAATACACCTGCTTGCTCAGTGAGGTGGTGATGTTTTAATTTCCAAGTGATGTGCTTTGATGCTATTAAGGGGTCACTTATGAATTGACATTATATCAGTGAATAGTAATTGCTTAATTTCTGCAGAAATGTCTAGTTTCATTTCCATTCCAACTTTCCAACCCCCCCCACACACACACACTTAAAAGAGACAACATGAATACCATGGCCATCTACAGCTGCTTGTAGTATCACATAGCCAGATTCCTTTTCAAAGGGAAGAATTCTAGCAGATCTTTCTGACGTCAGTCTGCTCTGAACTTGAATTAAAATGCACACTATTTCTTAAAGCTTTGTATTCATTCAACATAAAACAAAGCCAAATAACTGGAAGAGACTGACTACTATGCTGGTGAGTATACCCAGGGATTTTTTTTTTTCAACAAAGCATCTTTAGAGATATAACATATAGAGATACTAAGCAGATACCCTGGACTGACAGACAGGGAGTCCTGAACCAGAAGGACTTGAAACAAGCACGTACTAGCTTTCAACTGCCCTGAGTCTCTGCCAAGAGAGTCTGAGTGACTTAGAACCAGACGATTCTATAACAACACATATGGAGACACGGAGCTCGAATGTGGGAAACAAATTTGGTTAGCGTTCTACGTAAGTGATGCCAGTGTGGTGTAAACAATTCAGATGTAGGATGTCGGGGAAGAATAGGCAAAGATAAACAACTCCAAAATTAGAATGGGTCAACTGGATTCTAAAGTCATTGCTACCCCATTGCAGAGACTCAGAAATGACCCACAACAGGACCTTTTAACTGTTGGTAGGGTCCAATGCATGTGAATCATCCCAGACTGTCTCAGCAGTCCAGAAAGTGGAAAGCCTTCTTTGACAAGGAGCTCTGGTTCATCTTTACAGAGATTAAGTTATAAAGACGTTAAGTGCAGAATCTATGATTGTCTATTTTTTTTAATTTTTAGTGAAATATAGTTGATTTACAAACGGTGTGTTAACTTCAGGTGTACAGCAAAGCGATTCAGTTTTTTATATATATATATATATATATATATTTTTTAGATGTTCTTTTTTTAGATTCTTTTCCATTATAGGTTATTACAAGATATTGAGTATAGTTCCCCAGGCTACACAGTAGGTCCTTGTTGATTATCTATTGTATATATAGTAGTGTATACATTTCAATCCCAAACTCCTACTTTATCCCTCACCCCTCCTTTCCCCTTTGGTAACCATAAGTTTGTCTTCTATGTCTGTAAGTCTATTTCTGTTTTGTAAATAAGTCCATTTGTATCATTATTTCTTTAGATTCCACATATAAATGATACCATATGATAGTTTCATTCTCCGTCTGACTTACTTCCCTTAGTATAATAATCTCTAGGTCTATCCATGTTTCTGCGAATGGCATTATTTCATTCTTTTTTATGGCTGAGTAATATTCCATTGATTAAGTCTTTAATGGTTCCCATCTCAAGCATGGTGCTGGGTATGTAATAAGCATTCAATAAATGCTTGTTGAATCCCACTGCTGGGCATATACCCAGAGAAAACCATAATTCAAAAAGACACATGTACCCCAATGTTCATTGCAGCGCTATTTACAATAGCCAGGTCATGGAAGCGACCTAAATGCCCATCGACAGACGAATGGATAAAGAAGATGTGGTACATATATACAATGGAATATTACTCAGCCATAAAAAGGAATGAAATTGGGTCATTTGTAGAGATGTGGATGGATCTAGAGATCCATCTGTCACACAGAGTGAAGTAAGTCAGAAAGAGAAAAACACATATCATATATTGACGCATATATGTGGAACCTAGAAAAATGGTACAGATGAACCGGTTTGCAGGGCAGAAATAGAGACACAGATGTAGAGAACAAACGTATGGACACCAAGGGGGGAAAGTGGCAGGGGGGTGGTGGTGGTGGGGTGATGAACTGGGAGATCGGAATTGACATGTATACACTAAGATGTATAAAATGGATAACTAATAAGAATGTGCTGTCTAAAAAAATAAATTAAATAAAATTCAAAAAAATAAGTAAAATAAATGCTTGTTGAAGTGAAAAATGGAACAGTTTCCATCATTTTGGATCACACCTTCTACATTTCTTGCTTTTCTTCTTCCTTTTAAAGCTGAATGAAGGTAGAAAGGGGCTCCAGCACTCCTTAAATTTCCTTCTTGAAATAAATGAGCCAGCTGGAAACTCTCAAACTTTGAGGCTCTAGTAATCTTGTTCAGGCAGTTCCTCTGTCTTTCTCTCTTTTTGATTTCACCTTAATAAGCACTAAGCCTATTAATGCTTCCACCCAGGGCCCCGAGCAAGGGAGAGAAGAGGGAACATCGCCTGCATTTTACCTTTCCTTTTCTCAGGGAGCCAAATTATGTTATTTTTGTGAAAGCATCTCTCCTCTATTCCTATCATCTGTTCCAGTCATATCTTGTATCTGACTGTGGAGCGTCTCAGCACGGGGCCTGCTTATCTTGGTGGGGATCTCGTGGTAGGCTTTAAAAGTTGCCTTAAGCTGAGCTGGATGTCTGCAATTCTCAGCACTATTTACTTGGGGGGAAAAAAAGTGGGGGAAAAGTCATCGCTGATGCGCTGGTGTAGAAAATGTTAGCGAACATTTTTATTTTCAGCTCCAGTTTCTTAATTCCTTACAGTGGAAGAAAGAAAGACAGTAGGCTAGTAAACTTGGAAATTCACAGGCCCGTGCTCATGCCTGGCATTTTTGTAACTATTGTACTAAGGCTCAGGAATGAAAGACAAAGACACGGGAGAACGTCTAAAGGCAAAATGCTCCCATCAGTACTATTTTCTTCTATCACAAACATTTATTCTTTTCGCTAAGCCTGTTTGAAACCGCTAATCCAGGTTTACTTATGGTTGGCCTCAGCCTGTAAGCTGGCAGGCTGGCCAAGCCAGACAGCCACGAGGAAGCCCATTCCCATTTCCCGTCCCAGCTTCACCTACGCGTCACAAGCCTCGTGGAGGATGAATACGCCGCAGTGTCAACAAGGGCGGTTGAAGCTGGAGCGAAGAGAAACCGGCCTCGACGTTTTCCTGTTTTACATGAAAAAAATTGGCAAAGCTTGTTCCAAACCTGCTTTGGGAAACCAGGGTTCAGAAAACAGTGGACAGGAAGCGTTCGATGAGTTAAGGAAAATCTTGATTCCTCCACCGGGACCCTCACCTTGGATGGGACAGGAGAGCTGGTGTGAAAACGATAGACCAGCTGAAAAGCATTTAATACAAATGGGTGGGCTGCTCGTGGGCTGCTGAGTGGTGGCATCTCAGCGGCCCAGAGCTGATGCCCCTCTGCTTGGTTCGTATGCATGGGCCCTGCTGGCCTGGAGGAAAGGCCCTGAGTGCCAGAAGCAGACACTAGCTCATCTACTGTCAGCGTCCATAAAATAGAGAAATTAAAGTCAGGCCTGAAAAATAAGAAGGCAAAGAATGGCTCCAGAGCCAGGCAAGAGGACATGCAGGCAGCGCACGAATTAGCTGTATCCTCTCCTACCTGTTCATTTAACCCAGGTTACACTGTGTTCCAGTGTAACCCAGGCCCAGAGAAGGCTGGGCTTCCACAAATATCTAGCCCAAATGGCACCAGGAAAATCAACTCAAAGTGTATAATAAATGAATTAAAGAGAAGAAAAAAATGCTATTTTATGAAACTGAAGGCCGCTTTTCACTCTAACGGGTAGGGGCGACTACTTGTGGAGAAGTCATGAGTGAGGACAGGCTGGTGCCGCTCTTTTGTTTAAAGGGGTATCGGTTAGGGAGGCAAGAACGTGGTCTGGAATGGGGTTGTCAAGACAAAGGGACTTAACGTACTGTACACAGTAAGGCAATTCTGAGACTGAGAGCTTGTTCTCATGTGAAATGAGGTTTTCATTTCCTCTGTGGCAGCCTCTGTCACAGAGAGAGGAGAGCAGAGTGGGGTCAGGGATTCAATAAGGTAAACATAGGTCCCAGGGATAAGATGAGGAAGCCAGGTCTGAGGAAAGGGCTCCATGATGATGGGGAGGCCAACGCCAGGTGTTCAGCAACTCTGCTGTTCCACAGCCAGTGTGGTTCTGTGTCCAGGATGTGCTACAATCCCTCTACATGCTTCCCCACCTTCAAGACAGCTTGACGAACCATTTAGTTTAGGGTACACCTGGTGACAACCCTGCTTTGGGTGGGCTGTGCTCACATGGCAGGTCCCAGGACCCCAGATGCCAGAGGGCACCGAGAAAGTGAGCCAGGTTTGGAGAGGGTGCTCACAGGTGACTCAAGGACACATGGGGACCACCCAGGCATTTTCAGAAATGTCCAGGAAGGTACTAGGGGTGTGGCAGTCAAAATGAGGGATGGGCTGGAGCTATCTTACTTCTTTTTTTTTTTTTTTTTTTTTTTCATTAAACAGAGTTTATTCAACTACATCCTCAAGGAAAAGGTTGAGTAATACTTATTTCAGGCAACTCCATTCTGGAGCAGGCAACTATCCCCTTGTGTGCACCTGTTCAAGTAGGAGGTCTGAGCCAAAAGAACGAGACTGGGTTTGAAGGGAGAGACAAGCCTCAGCTTTGAGTGGGTCAGAAGCCTGCATGATGCTGGGGTGTGGGTGGGATCAGAATGAGGCAGCGGCTATAGGTCGTTTCTGAAGCGAGAGTCCAGAACCAGGCAGACTGCAGCCAAGAGTCCGGAGCTATCTTACTTGAATAGTAAAATCAAAGCTAACCCAGAAGTCTAGGGCTGGAGGATACCACGTCGCATGACCACTAAATCCTGCTTCTGCTGATGGGGGCACGGCAGGGAGGACTAACCACATCTAGTTTAAGCAATGCTGATTTAGCTGCCTCTGCCATCCCTGTGATTCCTAGGCAGACTTCCTCAACTCCCTAGCTCCTCTCCTCTCCTCTCCTCTTCAAATCTACTTGGGTTGTGCAGCAATTAGCAGGCCTGGTGGTGTAGGGCTTGCCGAGCCTGGTGGCTACACCGTCGGTCAACAGCCTAATGGCAGCCACGGAGCGTGGGAGGCTGCGACGATTGATTAGATTTATTATTTCCACCAATAGGAGTAAACAGGCCAAACTGCTTTGCTTTTCTTTTTTTTAAGGCCAGGAATTAAACTACTACTCCTGAGTTACCATTAAGCTGAAATAAAATGATTGGTGGAAAGCTTTAGTGTACCATCATGCTAAACGTGTAATGGTATAAGGTTAAATTGCTTCCTGTTCTCTGTTCTTTTTGTCTTAAGGTCTGACGCTCTGTGTGATATCATCTGATGATATGTATTTTCCATCACTAAACCAGGTAAAATGTTACTTCTTCATTGTCCAGAGACTTGATGAGATTGCTTCATTTTGGTTGCCTTCTTTGAGTTACTATTTGGGGAGAGGGTTTTTTTCTGTTTTTTTTATGTCTTGTTATTGAGTTGATTTACACACAGATAATGAGTTTTTATAAATGTATACACCTGTGTAATCACTTCCCTAAACAAGACATAGACCACCTCCATTATTCCAGAAAGTTGCCTTCTGTCCTCTTCCAGTGACTCCCAACTACCTCTATCCCCTGAAAGGTAACCACTGTTCTTTTTTCAAAGGGTAGCTTTGTCTGTTCTTGAACTTCATATAAATAGAAGCATACTGTACATAGTCTTTTGGTGTCTGATTCTTTTGCTCAACAAGTCACTGCGTGCACAAATGACTTGTTCATTTTTATTGCTGAGTCGTATTCCATTATATAAACGTATTTGTGTACCCTTTCTCCTGTTGATGGACATTTGAGTAGTTTCCAGTTGGGGCTATTGTGAATAAAGCTGCTATAAAAGTTCTTGTGTAGGCCTTTTTGAGGGTATGTTATCATTTCTCTTGCATAGCAGTAGAATGGCATGATCAAAAGGTAGATGTATGTTTAACATTATATAGAACTGCCAACTAGTTTTCCAAAGTGGTTACAACATTTTTCATTTCCACCAACAGAGTGTGAGAGCTCTGGTTGTTCCACCTCCTGGACACATTCTTTGATTTCAGCTATTCTAGTAAATGTGAAATGGCATTTCATTGTGGTTTTAATTTTCATTTCCCTGATGATAATGATGTCGAGCCTTTCTTCATGTGATTATTGGCCATTTGCAGATCTTTTATTGAGAAGTGTCTATTCCAATATTTTCCCCATTTCATTATTGAATTGCTTGTCTTTTTAAATTCATTTATTTGTAGAAGCTTTTATATATTCTAGATAATATGTTCTGTAGTCTGTGGCATATCTTTTCATTTTCTTAACAGTATTTTTTAAAAAGAAGTTTTAAATTTTGGTAGTCTAGTTTATCGACTCTTTCCCTTTACATGTAGCATTTTTTGTTTCCTCTAGAAAATCTTTACGTGTTTGGGTGACTTTTTGACTGAAACTTTTAAAGAACATTTTCTAAGTGTTCTCAAGAATAAAAATTTCCCGATTATCCATGTTCACAAAAATACTTCTTTATTTTCATTATTTTCATTTTAATTACCCAAATGCAGGGTTGTGCTGGTAAACTGGCTTTCTGGGAGGCGAGGGAAGCCCTGGTTTATAGTATTTGCCAATCTCCATGGTATAAATGCTCCCACCATGACTAATTTCAAGCTGCAACTAGTTTAACAACTAGATTACAAAATTCCTGAATATTTAACAATCAACTCTCACTAGCTATTATGATTCTCTCTAGTACACGATTGCAAATGCCATATGAAAACAAGTGGCAAGAGGTAAACCCTTGGGGAAGGCTGATCCCAGGGACATTATAAAGATGCCATGTGTTTTTTTTTTTTGCGGTACGTGGGCCTCTCACTGCTGTGGCCTCTCCCGTTGCGGAGCACAGGCTCCGGACGCGCAGGCCCAGCAGCCATGGCTCGCGGGCCCAGCCACTCCGCGGCATGTGGGATCCTCCCGGACCGGGGCACGAACCCGCGTCTCCTGCGTTGGCAGGCGGACTCTCAACCACTGCGCCACCAGGGAAGCCCAAGATGCCATGTTTTGAGGGACACTTGGAGACCCAAATTGAAGAGTCAGGGACCATGACTGAGAACAGAGCCTGACCTGACTTCCTACTGTGGCTAACATTAACAGAAGTGCAGAGATGAGTGATGAGAGAGTTAAAAAATAAACACTTAAAATGGGAAACCCACTGTTCTGACAAATTAGTGTAAAAGCAGAGGTTCTGTGATATTCCAGTTATTGGTGAGATCAAGAGGCAACTGCCTCCTGAAAATACAAAAGGGGACTGGATGGGAGGTTGGATGACCTTGTAGGGCTGGGGGGTGGACATTTAGATTATAAACAAAGGGAGCAGAATAGAAACCAAGATGAAGTGATTCATGGAGAGACCCAGGACACATCTTGCCTAGTGAGTTCACTTGGAATAGGAATTATTAAACAGCAAAAGCCTAGTGAGATAGTAAATGAACATATTTCATCCACAGCTGCTATGGCCAAGTGGTGTGCTTGACGATTTGGTCCAGCAAATGATCATGGAACCAAGACCTTCAAGGCATAAGAAAGAGTCTCACAGATGACTTTCTATTTTTTTTCCTTTTTTTGGCCGCGCTGCGTGGCTTGCGGGATGTAGTCCCCAGCTGGGGATTGAACCTGCGCCCTTGACAGTGAAGGCGCAGAGTCCTAACCACTGGACCTCCAGGGAAGGAGGTTGACTTTCTTTGACTTTCTTTTCATCAAAAGGTAAGAAAATTTATAGTAACCTCCTACCACAGCAGTAAGCAGAAGGAGGCATTTCATAGCAATCATTCTACAAAGAATTTGCATATTAGAGTAGAAAAAACCTGGAGATTTGCAACTGTGTATGGTTTTCTGTAGCAGCAATAACAGAAATAGAACAAGGGAAATACATTTTAAAATCGTTATTCTTTCAAAATTAAGCTTTGGCCAGTTATGAACTGAGATTTAGAAGTATTTCCAGTTTATACCTATATAATTTTATATTTTATTTACTTCATTAAATATATCATACATGCAAACAAACATACCTATTTAATTTAGTTTAAATAATAGTAATAAAATGAATGCACTTATACTCACCACCAAGCTTATGTAATAAAAGATCACCAATGCCCATATCTATACATCTCTTGAGCCATTTCCCTCACTCCTCCCATTCATAGAGGAATTTTTTTCTTCATTTCATATCCCAGTGGTCTTCCTAACTTTACTGCCGGCTCAGCCGTGAACTAAAAAGATGTTGTTGTTGTTTTATAATTTATCCTGCAGTTTTAGGTGTCCTGTATTAGGGGACGTTTCTCTGTAGCACTGATATGCCACATCATCAGAAACAGAAAGTCCATATGGCTTTTAGTATCACTAAGTAATAGGCTTGAGGACATGCTAGTCAAGGGGCCAGCCCCTCTCATGGCCTTTCTCCGAGAATCGGTGCTCCCCTAACCCCAGCTGAGTAAGCAGCAGAGGGTGTGACCCTGTCCACACCCCACTCCTGCTAACAGATGATTGCATGAGGTTTGGGCACCTGAAACAAGCAAGGCTTGTTAATAAGAAATGGAGAAACAGAGATCTACTTAGCTCATGTTGACCACTGGGTTGGAGAAGATGGGTAGAACTGGGGCTGTGGGTACCACTTCCTCTGAGGTACTCTGTTTATTCTGTTCTGTGGTGTCTGTTTACTCTGTTCTGCAGAGAGAAAAGATGAAGGAGGGCAGTTTTGAATTGTGCTTCCTTGTGATTCCCGGCTGTAATTCTTGCTTATGGGTAACGTGTGCTTCTTGTTTGTTCTTCCAATGGCTACCTCTTTTATGTGTGTTTGTTTGAACTAGTTTTAATAGGTTTGTTTCTTGAGTTTAAATAGTCCATAATCACAAGCTGGGATTGGGCAGAAAGAAAATGTGACGGTAACTGTAATGTCCCAGTGTGGGAATAAATGAAAGTCTAGACAGGATAACACCAACCTCTTCGAGTATTTCCAATACAGAGAATTTAATGCCTGGAATTCGTAATGCAAGCTCCAATCTGGAGATGCTGTGTAACCCAGAGATTAGCAACAGCAGGAAGCCACTGTCATACCTGGGCAAGAGAGACAGGAGGAGGAGGATGTTACTGGAGCCAAGGGCTTGCATCATGGTGAGAAGGGAGCTGAGGAGAAGGCGTGGCTGCTGCTAAGAAAGCACCCAAGGGAGAGTGGAAAGAGAGAAACAGCTGGGCTTTTTCCTTCCCCTGTCCTGCAATCTCCTGTTAGTAGCGCCTTCAACTAGGTGAATTCAGCCAGCAGCCAGCTGACCCTGAGACCTGTAATACGGAGCAAAACAGAGGAAGAATGAGGAGTGAATTTAAGGCCCAGGACTGGTATAGTGAAAGCAAGGAATTCTCTCCTCTTCAGCAGAGTTAAATAACCACGAATATTGTGAATGTGAAAACCACCTAAATGCCCAGGCATAGATAAATGTTTAATTAATTAGAAAACAGTAAGTGGGCTTTGAAAAAAGATATTAAAAAGAATTTATAACTATATGAAAATATTTAAAGGTTAAGGTTAAGTAAACATATAGGAAAATATTGAGCATCTGTTACTTTTATAATAAAAAAAAAAGAATGTTCTCATCATCCCCTGAAATATAGAATCCACTGAGTTACACAGCTCCCAGGGAGATTATCTATCATTTGTGGACATTACTATTAGAAATGGTAGTTTTGATGCTCTCATGCATTCTTATAGTATTGTATTTTGTAAAGGGCTTTTATTATTTTTTTTATAATAACCACATGAGCTAGGTTTTTCTGCCCTGCAGATAAAGAAATGGAAACAACACAAGATCAGGCTGGTAGCAAAAGGCAAAGCCAAAGTCGGAGCACTGACCTTGATGTCCCTTGTCAAACGACACTGTGGGGGACAATCCAACTGCTTCATATGTTCCTCTTTCAAGACACATGGTAGCGATGCCTTCTCCAGCTCCTGGAAGCATGGTCATGTGATTTTCTATGGCTAAAGAAAAATGAGCAGAAATGATGTGTTTAACTTCCCGGTAGAAACTTTCAAAGCAGGGTGCAGTTAGTCATTGTCTTTTCCAGAGAATGGGAAATCTACCGAAATCCTGGGAATCCATTTAAAAATGAAGCCTCGGGCTTCCCTGATGGCGCAGTGGTTGAGAGTCTGCCTGCCGATGCAGGGGACACGGGTTCGTGCCCCGGTCCGGGAAGATCCCACATGCCGCGGAGCAGCTAGACCTGTGAGCCATGGCCGCTGAGCCTGCGCGTCTGGAGCCTGTGCTCCGCAAAGAGAGAGGCCGCGACAGTGAGAGGCCCGCGCACCGCGATGAAGAGTGGCCCCCGCTTGCCACAACTAGAGAAAGCCCTCACACAGAAACGAAGACCCAACGCAGCAAAAATAAATTAATTAATTAATAAACTCCTACCCCCAACATCTTAAAAAAAAAAAAAAGCCATTAAGGTGGACCCAAATATGCAGGTGATCTGAAGGAGGCAGGCCCAAGCAAGGGTAACCGGGGGGGTAGTGCCAGGTGAGGAGACTGGAGATGCTGGGATCCAGGTTTCTCACATTCAGAGACAGGAAGTACACATATAGGACGGGGGAAGATGGAATGAACCTGTAATGCTGGAGTGGAATTGGAAGTATCAGTGAGCACTCATGGTTTTCTATCTAGTTAGAAAGATAGAGAATAAACAAATAAATATATATATAAATTACCGATTCCCCAGGACTGGGTCAAACAAAAAACAAGATGAGTCTAGAACACCTTTTTGTGACAGTAAGTAAAGAAATGGTCAAAGAATGATGGGGACATGCCAAAAGCTCACATACATAGGGGCTCCCATTGGCTGAACTTGGACAATGTGAGCATCAAAATAAATAATAATCTGAGAATGAATTACAACACGGTGAATGACATAGGAAGCCATGAGACCACACTGATATAAATAAATGAATAAATAAATTAATGAATGGAAAGAGAAAGTTCTTTCCGAGGATAGGAAACCAACTAATAAATGTAGAAGGAACCAAGGTATTGGAAAAAACACCATTTCCATCATAGTAGTGAGTAATTCAGGCAAGAAATGTGCTGAAGTGTGCTAAAACTTGTGGGTAAAAACTGCATGAGGAATAAGATTTTACATAGCCTCAAAATGTCACCCACAGTATACTGATTAATTAGAAAGAAAAAAAAAAAGTTACCTTGCAATAGAGAAACCTGGCAGACACCATCTCAATCACATTATCAAAACTCACACCAGTTACAAGACAAATAGACATCATGTGCCACTGGATAGGAAGTATTGGAAAGAACTCCAACATCTGTGATATTCCCTCCACAAAATATATAACTGGGGCCTAATCATGAGGAAACACTGGAAACCCCAAACTGAGGAACATTCCACAAAATGACTGGTTGACAATCTTCAAAAATGTCAAGGTCACGGAGGTTAGAGAAGACTAAGGAACTAGCCGGTTGAAAGAACAGAGAGGCTGACAACAGGCTTAATGGTTGATCCTGTGTAGACCTTCTGCTATAAGGGATGTTGCAGAGACATTGAGCAAAATTTGAATGGCGTTCTGGGTCAAGATTCTATAGGAGGTTTTTCTACTATTCTTATGACTTTTCTGTAAGGTTGGAAGTATCAAAATGAAATATTACACAAATCTCTTTGCATGGCACGATAGTTTCCCAGGAGCTGACAAAGAGAAGGTGGGGAGCAGGGAATGGAGAGGAAACACTGAGCCTGGCAGAGGCCAGAGGCATCACAAATATTTCTCAGTCCTGTCCAGCAAATCAGCCCTTCCAGTGCTTCACTGCAATGAGGGGGTCACAGGGACAGATGCTGGGGTGGGGCAGGTAAAGAGGCTTTCCAGCTTCTGGAAATTCTGCTTTGCACAGTCAGGTCGGGGAAGAGTACTTTGGGGAGCACAGGCAAGAGGGGGAGGAGGGGGAGGGCCCAGAGGTAGAACAAGCCCCGGAGGAGGTGGGACCCAGGCAGTTAGGCAGATAGCAGACCCTGGTGACAAAGTCAGGAGCCGTGAGCCGTGAACATGAGCCTGGGGGTGGAAGAGCCTCTGCAAAGGAACAGAAGGGGAAGGTGTGGGTCTGAGAAGTCAAAAGTAGGTGGCCAGGGTACAACGCTGGTCAAAAGGAAGCCGGGCCAGAGAAATGAAGCAAAGATATGTTAAAAACTAAAGACAAAAAATAAAAATACGTCAAGTTGATAAGAAGCAAAGGTCAGCAGGGCCTCACAGAGATAGGTGGATTTTTTATTGGTGTTAGAAGGCGAGATTACAGAAAATTGAAATAAATTCTGAGAGGTCATGGGAAAGGCTGGCAGACGGGGAACAGAAAATCTAAATTTCAAGAGGGGAGAAAGCACAGTCAGAAAAAGTAAGGGAGCATACATAGGTGATGGTATAAAGATTATACTACCTGGATCGTGACGAAGCATAAAGTTGGGAATGACCACAGCCTAGTATTCAAAAGTGGCAGGGGAAAAAACAGTGATACTTCTCTTTAAAATCATCTCCTCGTAGCAAGAAAGGAACCTGTTCAATATCTTATTCAGTAACTAGATGAACGTCTAGTGCTCAAAACATCATTGTGCCATCAGAGGGGGCAGAAGAAAAGTGGGAAAGGCTCACCCAGCATTCCTAGTCAGGACCCCCAGGCTTCTGATGGGAGCGACAGGAAGACACACAAGTGTTCCTTGCACAACCTGAGGACATTCATCTTTGGATCCTCAGTCCCAGTCACCTAGCAGTTGCTCAATGAATGTTGTTTTAACTGTCTGAAGAATAAAGCTTTCTCTCAAATGATAAGGACAAGTAGAGAAAAACAGAGAGGTCTGTATAATTTGGTAAAATCTCTGGGAAATTATTAGGAATAAATAATTATAGATAAAATTTTACATTAAGTCTACCTTTCATTTCATTTCCAAACATTCTGAAACAAACCCTTGTAAAGATGTTAGCCGGTAATGTATCACTCTAAATAGTGGGTTTAGTAACCATGTCTGCCGGTCTTAAAAGTACGATATAAAAGTTCAGATAGACTCTGACTACGGAAAAGAAAAGAAAAGAAAAGAAATGATTTGGAGAGGGAGAAATGTTTTCCTATTTTAAAAGGCAACGTGGAAAACTGTCCTCTTCTGATAGCAAAGACTAAATTTCAGGGAAAACTCAAATTCAGGAAAGATAGAATCTTGAAAGTCATAGAGAATAGTAGACCATCCTGAAAAGTAAGAAGGCAGGCAGGGCTATGGATTTAATTATTTGTGTTGACCGCTGCTGATGCAGAAGTGCTGACAGTTGAGAATAAGTAGCCAGAAGGGACCAGACAGCACCAATGGTGCAAGACCTAATCTGATGACAGAAGACCAGCGCGCAGCTCAAGCAGTCAGACAGCTAGAGAGAGTGAAAGAGAGGAGAGAATTCTCCTTTCTTTCACTTTTTTGTTCTGTTCAGGCCCTCAAAGGGTTGGGTGAGGTCTACACTGACCATGATAATCTACTTTACTCAGTCTACAGATCCAATGCTAATCTCCTCTGGAAACACTCTCACAGATACACCTAGAAATAATTTTTAGCCAAATATCTGGGCATCCAATGGTCCAGCCAAATTGACACATAAAATTAACCATTGCAGGGGCTAATTTAAAAAAATAATTCCCGGAGAATCTGTGTTGTACACTGAGACTAAAAACATATTAACCTATGACTAACAGTAAAGGGCACAGAATTATAGATTAAAAAAGCCTTCTCTAAAACTGTTCTTTGGGTGAAAGGAAAAACAGTCTCCCCTTTCTCAGTGATATGACTGGGGAAGTAAACCAAACCAGGAGAACCACGAGGACATATACTGATTATAAAAGACCTTCTTTACTACTGAGTTCCACAAACCTAGAACTCAAATAAATGGCAACAGGAAGAGTCATATGAGAAGAAGTTTCATTAAAAACCTTAAATATTAATTGAATTCCATTCTGCAGAGTGAAGAGCTTTGGAGAAGGATGAAAAATCAATATCATATGCTAACACATATATGTGGAATCTAAACAAAAAAGTTCTGTAGAAACTAGGGGCAGGACAGGAATAAAGACACAGACGTAGAGAATGGACTTGAGGACATGTGGAGGGGGAAGGGTAAGCTGGGACGAAGTGAGAGAGTGGTATGGACATATATACACTACCAAATGTAAAATAGCTAGCTAGTGGGAAGCAGCCGCATAGCACAGGGAGATCAGCTTGGGGCTTTGTGACCACCTAGAGGGGCGGGATAGGGAGGGTGGGGGGAGACGCAAGAGGGAGGAGATATGGGGATATATGTATACGTATAGCTGATTCAATTTGTTATAAAGTAGAAACTAACGCACCATTGTAAAACAATTATACTCCAATAAATATGTTAAAAAAAAAAGGATGAATCAATAGAGAATCAATCTTCTCCTTCTCTTCAGAGCAGAACTCACTCCTCTCCCCTCTTCTCCCACTAGATTGGCTTTATCTTCCTAAAATACAACTCTGGACAAAAACTTGAGTGGAAGATGCTGAGTGGATGGGAACTCAATTTCCACTGACCATCTGAGGTGGTCTGACTTCCTCGGGAGCAATGTTTCAGGAAGGAAGACAAGAAAGACATCAGAGAAGCCAGAAAACGCTCAATTCGCTAGGACAAGGAGACACTCAGGTGGAAGGAATCTCCTACATCTATGTGTTCAACAAGCAGAACTGAGCACCTACTATGTGCGGAGCCCTGTTCTTGGCACTCGGGCGCTGCTCCCTACTGGGGATGCTAAGCAGAAGTCGTTGTCACCAATGGAAAGGTGTAGTTGAATCACAGCGAGAAGAGGAAGGCAGACAGTGGAGGCTAAGGTGAAAATGGGAAGTGGCTGTTCTCTGTCTGCTAAGAAATTGGAAGATTAAAGCTGGAGTGTCAGGGTGCATGGATGGTGCGTTGTTTGCAACAGGCATTCACTGCGGGAGGAACTTCTCTGCATTTTGAGACAATTGTGTTAGTGGCTTTCCATTTAGAGCAGCTTACATACTACTACAGGACAGGATGACGGAGTTAACTTTTGAGGTCAGTCCACATTTTAAATCCTGGGTGCTTATGCTTTCTATCTTGCCTTATTTGTACACTGTTTCTATTCTTAAACATGCCTAATGCTTTAAAGGGGCAAGTCACTGAATTAAGCAACTTGAGACCTAAAGAATAAAGGAGACATGGCCTCTGACTTTAAGGGACTCATAAAAGGTGATAAAGCAGGTGCCCAAATGATATTCTGTTTTTACATTTCTATCAAAACAGTAAAATTAAACCACAAGCAAAACCACTTCAAACCAGGCAATCAAAAAGGTTGGGGTCGACTGACTGCAAAAATTTCCCAAACCCTTCATTCCTCCTAAGCACGCCCGACAAAATGTGATTTTGCAGTTCCTTCAGTAAGGGGTTGAGTCTAGTTCCCCACTCTTGAAACCAAGTTGTTCTTGTGATGTTCTTTGGCCAGTAGAAAGGAGCAGAAGGGATAGCACGCCAGTTCTGAACCCAAGCCTCAAACGGCCTTGCACACTGCCTCTTTCTCTCAGAACCCTGTCACCACCATGAGACCAAGCCCAAGCTAACCTGCTGGAGGATGAGAGACGATGTGGAGGAAAGCACAGTTGTCTCGCCTAAGGCCATCCTAGACTACCTCACAGCCAGCCACCCCCCTTACACGTGAGAGCCCAGCCAAAAAGAGCAGAACTTTCTGCCATCACAGAGCGGTCTGCGGATACGTGGGTGAACCCAGCTGAGACCTGTAGACTTGTGAGGACAAATAAATGTTTACTGCACTTTGCTATCACAGTTTGGATATTTGTTACTCAGCTTCATTGTGACAATTCATAACTGATACCAAAGGCTTCACGAGGTAGTCATCTTTCAACAAAGCCATGAAGAACGAGGAGAATTGTGACAGGCAGTATAAACATGGAGGATTTCAGGCCAAAGGAATAGCATGAATAAAACCATGGAGTCAGAAAGCCCAAGATATGTTCACAGGATGGCAATAACTCAGTTCAATAAAAAAAGGCTCAGAGTTTCAAAATGACCCCTATCATGATATCAGCAACAAGAATGGATTTGGAAGGGTGGTTGTCCTCTAGACAAGCAGCCCTCCTGAAAGAGGGTTCATTCTGATACAAGCCTCCTTAGACATTGGGGCTGTGGAATACAGTTTGCACTCCTCACTGGGCTGAGACAAAGAGGTGCAAGACATGGAAAGAGTCCAACCTTGTAGTTTCACCTGTTTTAACACATGCATCTGAGCAGGGCAAGGAAGCAAATACTTTCCTGAAATAAAGACAGCATGACTGGATGGTGGAACGGGGGGCTGGAACAAGTGAATACAGACATTGTTGCTGAGACACGTTTTTTATTTCACTGGAACTCAGAAGCACTCAGGTTAGACATTTGTATTGGCTTGTTGTTGTTATTTTGCCGAGAAACTCAATTTAGGAGCACGCGGGTGTTACTGAGATGCTATCACATTGGACTGCCTCAAAAATCTTTGGGGAAGTAGGTGGCATATGAATAATCGATAAATAACTAATCCCTTTCTAGAGAAACTGGAAGAAAAACAGAAACGCAGTGTTGACTTCCTCATATTGATGGTTTGCTTTTACTTCACTTTCCCCCCTCCCACTTCCTGAAATTGCCAGGATGCTAGGTGACCTTTGTGTGTTTAATTACCCAAAAGAAGCATGCAAGAAATGAATGCCAGAGGAAGAGGGAGGTCCCTATTCCTGAGTGTCTTGTCAAAAGAACCACCTTCAAGCTCTTTTCTCTTTCTGCGGGGTATGCGATGCTTCTTCGAAATGAACAGAAAATTAAATGGATGAAGCATATGGCTGTGAGGCCAGAGAAGGTAGCATCGGGTGGGGAATAGCTAAATAAAAACATGTCTCTGCAAGGAAGCGTCTCAGTGTCTTTCTTGGGAATCAGTGGCTCCTAAATTTCCCATTCTTGGGAACTCTTCAAACAGAGTTGTCAACTCAGACACTTCTATCGTGGAGCTTTCCGTCATTAGATCCCGTTATCTTGCCTGACCTGATCATTTCCAACCTGGCTATTGAATAGACAGAGCCTTTCGCATAAACAGTGCTGAAGAGAATAAGGAAGATGTTTCAGAGATATTGCTACTCAGTCAAGGGTCACACGCCACTTTCTCCAACGAGCACAGAGAAAATAATATTAATTTCCTCTCTCATCACTTTATTTGCATCTGATGCCTTAGGTACCTAATAAAAGCTACTTTACTGCCCTGGATTATTTCCTGACTTAGTGACTCTTTTATTTCACTATTATGGGGCTTAATAAGAGGTGCAGGGAGTAACACAGGAGAACTTCAATTTGAATTGTAAGGTTTCTAATTTGCAGTTTGGGCACTGAGACAGAACGGCTCAACTCCATTTCACAGCCTCCAGCCAGAGTCCACACTGGCAGGGAAGCAACTCAGAGTCCTTGAGCACGTGCTTGTCGGGGGGTGTTTTTTAGGTCTATAGAGAGACAACTTGGAAGTTAAGTATCTTTAGTGAGAGTTAAGAGAACAAAGTAGTGCGGGGAGGAGGTAAAGGGGACAAAGGAAGGAATCATGTCCGTGTTAAGAAGTCCAGTGCTTTTTTGTTCAGGCTGGAGACTATGGCTTTGCTCAGTATCTACTCAATGAGCGCCAGAGCTAGATGGGTGTCAGGGATTATAACCTCCAAACTACTCATTCCATCAAGAGGAAACTGAGATCAATTAAAAAAAAAAAGATGTTTGCCACACATAGAGCCCCACCTCCCCATTCTGGGTACTACTGCACCATGAGCTTATCTGGAGTCATACATGCTTCAGCCTAAGGACCTGCTGCCCTTCACACCCACCCCCATATACACAGAGAAGGACTTCTGAGCACTGAGATAGTCCTCTCTATCATGCTGTCCCCACAGACAACAGCAACCCAGAAGGGCACACATCAGTATGTGGGCTTGATGTGTCTCAGGGATGAATCCAGATGGATGGGCCCCACCAAATGGATGCCGTCGTGGTCTGGCTTCCCAGGCAACACTCTGTTAAACTCAGACCCAAAGACCATGTTGACCTACTTCAGATTACCTTCCCTTTATCTCAGCAGATTGTCTGTTGATAAAAAGGGAATGAACATCCCCATCCTTCCTGAACTGGACCCCTTTTTAGGCTACCAGCTACAGCAGGAATGATGGCAATGGAGTTTCTCCAGGAGACTAATCTTCCCAGCTGTCCGATCACAAGACCTGAAGGTCTAGTCCTCAGGAGCTAGCCTGAAAAGGAACGACTGCCAAGATTGACTGTGAAATGTGACTTCTTCTCTTGCCAGCAGAAAGGTATGGAAAAGCTGGTAAACACATGGATTTAAAGGGCTGAGATAGTGATTCTTCACCTGTGCCAAGGGAGCAACTACTTTGCCCCAGATCCTTTTTCTGTAAGTAATCATATTACTTTGCCTATGAATGACAGATTCATCAGCATACTAGCACCATCTTTAGACACCTAGAAGCGGCATTGGGAATACACTTCATAGAGTCTACCTTCTCATCATTGCCTCTTCAACAAATGCCTCTTCATCTCCAGTTTCCATGTGCAAGAATATTGGTTTTCATGTTTCAGCTTGAGATCCTGGATTTAAATACTGGATTTATTTTTTACTCACCTCCCAGGGTCGGTGTGGGAGAGTTCAGACATGTTTTCACATGCACTGAGATGTCAGAGAAATTAAGGAAGAGGAAGAATTTTCGTATCAGTCAAAGACTAATTAAAACTGTGCTTTCCGGCAAACCAGTGATTGTAGGCTAATTTTCAGTTATGAAACAGAAACTGAGGTTAATGACGCTAATTGTGTTTACCAGCATTTTCAAAAAAAAAAAAAAGGAGAAGAGAAGCCAACTCAATTTTGAAGAGAGTTCTTTGTCAAGAACAAATTGGGAAAAATTGCTACAGTTGTATCAGCATTTCCTAAAACTGCTCAGTGCCATTCTCAGGAAATGAATATCCTTGAACACAAGCTAGCAGTCCAGAAAATCAAGTCCTTAGACAGTGAGGCTTTCCTGATCCAAAGGGCATTGCTGCATGACATAACAGCTGAATCTTGGAGCCAATGAGGAGACGTTGCAGTGGCCAGCCCTCAATTCTGGCCCATCGTGCAAGGTGAGTAGCAGAAAGAATCATCATATACTGATATCTAATAAACCAAGATCTGGCTCTGCTGACTTCTAAAGACTGAGAGAGGCAAGGAGCCTCCTGAGAAGAAAACTTCATGTAGCTGGAGATTAATATGGCCTTGGCACTCCAGTGTGAGGTGACTACAGTACTGACATCCTCCTGCCTGAGATTGCCCGTGAATGGTTCATCCATCCTTTCCAACAATTTCATCAAGCTAGAAGATTGGCTATAACAACTCCTAGGAAAAATCATCAGTCAAGAGGCCAGAGTTTCCTGAGGCCACAAACAGCTTACCACGTAACAGAACAAGCATCGACTGAATACCAAGTACATAGAATAGAGAAAAATGCTTCTGTGATCATGTACAGCCTCCGTCTGGAATTAGAGGTAACAGGGACTGCTCGTAGATCCCACGTGGGCTTTGCCCATTTGCTCTAAAAGATCCTCCCCTTTGATTACACGAGACCACAGGGCAGAGTTAGCTGGGCTCTGAAAGAGGTTGATTTAAGGCCACCAACATCAGGTTACTCTGGTTCTAGATTTAGGTTCCAAGATCTCAATGTCTCTAAAGAGGCTTCTGCAGAGAGTCCTCTGGAGGCATTAGGCAGACTCTAGTGGTTCAATAGCTTTAAAGAGAACCGGTAGTATCTTGAAATGCACCACATTATCTATTATGATTCTAAACAACACTCCCTATTTTAAAGGAAGTCTTGGGTTCTTCCCCTTGAGATTGTTTGAAGGAACCAAATCTGTTGATACTCATGATGATGATGATGATGACGATAATGTACCCATGACCCAACCAGGGTTAATTGAGCACATGCTGTGTACCTGAGGAATACAAGAGAAAAAGATGACAGGGCTTGCACTAAAGGAGTTTATTCTCTGCCAGGGAGACCAGACTTCCCCCCCCGCCCCCCACTCTACCATGGCTGGCAAAATTGGGCATGAAACAAATCATACATTTTGAAAGACTGTCACATTGTATTTAATTAAATGCTACCGTGCAAGAATAACAAGTGCTGAAAACCATCAGAAATGAAAGATCATTCACATTCACCAAGGCTTAATTCAAAGGCAAACTCTTCAGTCTCTCTCATCGCTCTGGTCACTGTCAGCCCCATTTTCCTTAGGGTCCCAAAAAACAGGGTTTCAACTTTGATTCAGCACTTATTTCACCATGCCTTATTGGTATACTTGTCTATTTCACTAACTTCTTTAAATTATACATTCTTTAGGACAAGGGTCCCAACCTACCTTTATATTCTTCACAACACATAATACTGACATAAAGTAGGCTCTTGATAAATATTTACAAAAATGAAAATGAAAGAGAAGAGGAGTTATTTGTATTTTCTAGAAATTGTTAGGGAAAGAGTTCTAGATAATATGAAAAAGAAGCCAAAGCCACAAGAGCTAGAGGGATAAGGATTTAGGTAAGAGAAGAAGAGTTTGACATTTTAAGAAAGGGAGAGCAGACTGGGCAAATAGAAAGTAACAAACTTTGTGGGTGACTGGTGGGGGCAGGGTAGGGATCAAAAATGGGAGATCTGATATAGGTCATAGGTGGAGAAAAGCTGAGACAGATTGGGAGATTTTGAAGAAATTAGTTTTAAGTGTAAGAAGCTTAAGTTTGCCCAAACTCAATTCATTGACCTCTTACATCCCTTTCTGAAATGCATGAAGGTGAGTCCTGGATGGGCCTATGTGAGCTCAGAAAAATGTTTATGGCTGTGAGCTTGCAAAAATCCGGATGCCTGCTACCCTGGTCTTTTAAAAGCTGGAGGAGTGGGCTTCCCTGGTGGCGCAGTTGTTGAGAGTCCGCCTGCCGATGCAGGGGACACGGGTTTGTGCCCCGGTCCGGGAAGATCCCACATGCCACGGAGCGGCTGGGCCCGTGAGCCATGGCCGCTGAGCCTGTGCGTCCGGAGCCTGTGCTCCGTAATGGGAGAGGCCACAACAGTGAGAGGCCCGCATACCGCAAAAAAAAAAAAAAAAAAAAGCTGGAGGAGTAAGGTGCTTAGGTTGGCAACAAAGTTTCAGAATAAACCCTATGTACAAGGCAGTGATTCACCAAAAGTCAGGCCCAGAGTCTACTTATTGTGGGGATCCAGACTGTGTCGGGATGCGCGAAATAGCTTGGTCACTCTGATTAGTCTAGCCTGACTGGCGTACTAATGTGGTCTTGGCATTTAAGACCTGAGTGCCAGCTCATCAGGGTCAACAGGATTCATCAGTCATTTTCCATTGCGTGGCTTTTCAGATATCGCAACCGGTGCAGGGCACAGATATCACATTAGATTTTCCTACTTTCCCATGGGATCATAGCCTCAGTTCAGGAGAAAACAGGCCCAAGACCATGCTAGTTTGCAAAGACTCCATAATCATCTAAGGTTGGTGGGTCAGCTCCTTTTCCTGTGGTCACAGGCCTGAGTGTGAACCTCCCCATTCATGCCAAGGGACACTTTGTCACAATAGGGCTTTGAGGTCACTTGAATTCTGACATTCTACTCAGCAATCTCCAGAGCTCTCTATGGCAGAGCTGGACCATGGGTGGTTCCCAGTGGGCACAGAGGCTCAGCTCATTAACATTTTATGCCTATGAGATAACGGCATTTCGTTTTTGAATAGAAAACTAGTACAGAGTGGCACCCGAATTTCCCCATGTCTAGGCCTTCTATGCACTCTTGTTGGCAAAATTATTACAAAAAGATGCTTTCTTGCTATTTTGTAGGGAAAAGAGGAGGAAGAGGAGGGAGAGGGGCAGGAGGAGGAGGAAGGAGAATAATCTCCACCAAGGCCACTGCCACCAAAATGTGACCTGATTATTTCTCATATTTTCCAATCCAGCATTCTAGAAGACTCTCTAGTCTCCATTGTCAGACTTCGAATTTTAAAATATTCTGGAGGTCAAGGGAGAAGAATGAAAGTTCCCAGGGCAGATCCAGCGCCTATGCTCTTCAGAACCTGCCCACTCTTGGCTTTTGCAGCCTTGACTCCAATGATCCAGTCACTTCACGCCACCCGTCGCTCCCTGCATGTGCCCTGTGTTTTCTCGATTTGCCCACCCTGCCCAGGCTGCAGGCTCCCACCCTCTGCCAAGTGCCAGAAGTGCACAGCATTCTTGCAAGCCCGGTTCAAATCCCATCTCTTCAGAAAGGCGGGCGGAGCGTGTCACTCCCTCCCCAGCAGCCCCCTGACATGAAACTTTGCACACTTGCCCGTTATGTGATCTGTGATGTTGTAGTAAATGTAGTATGTTGATGACAGTGTCCCCTGCTTACTTGCAATCTAAGTAAGGGTATGGAATGGGTTTGCTCTCCTCATGCAGTAGTTGGCATGAAGTAGGTGTTCAGAAATAATATTTACTAAGTGAACGACTGAATGAGTGAATGAATAGATAAGTGAGTTAAACAGTAAACTTAAAGGAGGAAAGAGCTCTCCATTTTTACCTGAGTGAAGTCCTTTCTAAACAGGACAAGGATACCATCTAGCACTCGGTAGATTTTTCTGCAGCCTAAACTACTCTTGGAGCATAGAACTAAAGGCTTTGAACTTTGTCTTAGGGAATCTGGTAACTGACAGGACACAAAGAGGCTGGGAGGAAATTAAGAGAACCAAAGGCACAGTTATCTCTCCTGGGAGCATAGAGGGCAAACGGGCTGCCTTAACAGAGTGAACTCCTCTGCTGCTCTGTGTGTGTGTGTGTGTGTGTGTGTGTGTGTGTGTGTGTGTGTGTGTGTGTGTATGCACATAAGGCCACACTTGCATGTGTGAGGGCACTGTGAGTGTCTGGGGGAGGAGGGGGAGGCAGGGATGGGGGTGTGGACCACACGGACACTGGATTTGAGTAGAGTTAATAACAAACCATCCACAAATACAGAAAGCACTTTCACGTTGGAAATAACCATGATGAAAATACCGAAATTAAAGAAAAATTGCAGATTTCCAGAAACAATCCAAACCTTAGTCATTTAAAAAAACAAATAAAAATGAACATTTGTTATTGCAAAATACACTGTATCATTTTTCTCTATATTATCAATTTTATTTCTTTATATTCTTCCATTAAAAAAAGTTAATTTTTTATTTTGTCTTCCAGGTTAAAAGCAGGGAGAATCCCTACCAGTCTGGGCTGAGTTCTGTCTTCCCAGCATTAGGGAGGCCGGTGCTCAACACTGACCTGACCCAGGCGTCACTAAGGCTATTCCTGGCAACCCTCAGGAAGCATGATGTATTGATCTAAATTTTGAGAGAAGTGACTATAATCAGTCAGCATTTCCCAGGCCTACTGAGTTCCATAGTATAGAAAATCTGTCTATTTGTAAATATTATTTAATTTCACATACAAATACGTAGTTAGAATTTCATTTATAAAACGGGCTGCCATCACTAACATACAACATTCAGTCAAATTAGATTGTGGATGAGTCCAACATGCTGTGTAGGGTAAAACTTCATTTAGGTCTAATTTATACTAACAAAACTGGTCAATAAATAAGGGTTAAAGTGATTATCTCTTCTTTACCCCTCCAAAAAGGTTTTCATAATTTTTTCCCTAAAATTATTCAAGTAGTTGCCTAAATTCTCATATTCTCTTTGTATGTGTAGCTATAGATGATAACTTGTTTTCTCTAAAAATAAAATGCTTTCAAAAGCATTTTCTAATGCCTAAATGAAAGCCAAAAGAAAGACAAAACTAATACTATATTTTGTTGGAAGAATGTTTCAAGTTTAATTCAATTACAGAATCTCATGATTCAAAGGAACTTGAGAGATCATCTGATAGGCGCCTTCACTGAATTATTGAATCCTAGCCCAAGTGGGCATCAGCCTCTACTTGTCTCTTCTAATCACAAGAAGTACAAGACAGGGCATCTCATTTGTTTCCTGAAAGTTCTCATTGTTTAAAGTTCTGAATACAATCTGCCTCCTTGAAATTCAGTTCCAGTTCTGTATACTGGAGCTACACAAAAGCTTCCTCTTTCACATGTCAGCTTTACCCACCAACTTCAGCCTTGAGTGGAATTAAAGTTGTCAGGAGTGTGTCACTCAAAGAGTCGCATCCTACTTGAGTGATCATATCCCATTGTGAGAAAATTAGGACGAGTTCATGGTCAGCACCGATAAGCCTTTAGGAACCTATAAGGCTCGCTCGTCCAGTATGGTAACCATTAGCCATATGTGATTACTGAGTACTAGAAATACGGCTGGTCTGAACTGAGATATGTTCTGTGTGTAAAGTACACAGCAGAGTTTGAAGACCTGTAAGAATGTAAATAAATCTCACTAATTTTCTATACTGATTGCAGGTTGAAAAGCAATATTTTAGATATACTGGATAAATAAAAACATTTTTATTAAAATTAATTTCACCATTTGAACCTTTTTAAATATAGTTACTAGAAATTCTAAAATCATAGATCCTCCAGTCATGCTATTTTCACCATAGAATTGATCACAACTTGTACCAATGTTATTTTATGTGCACATGTGTGTCAGGGGAGGAGGTGTTTGTGTGTGTGTGTGTGTGCATGTGCGTGTGTATTTGCCTAATACATGTCTCTCTAGTCAAGTATGAGCTCCAGGCAGGAGGACATTTCACCTCACTCACTTTCTATTCCCAATACTTAGCACAGTATCTAGCATGTAGTAGCTGTACAAATTTTTGTTGAATGTTTGAATGAATGGAGCTTACTATATCAAAGACCAATTTCTGCATCATTAGAGAGTCCTCAAACATGAGGTTCTGAGTGCTGCATATTCAAATGAGGAGCCATATAAAAGTTGGCAATTTGGCCAGACATTAGTGAGGACAGGGCCAAGACATTCTACAAAATGCAGAAGGCAAGGGACATGGGCCGGTAGGATTGGGGAAAGGCAGAAATAGGCAAAGATAAAGCATGGGCTAGGCTAGCCTTGCATTTGTCACATCTGTAAGTACCTACTTACCCTTAGAGCAATGCTGTCCTATAAAAATATGGTGTTAGCCACATATGTGTTTATAGAGAGTTGTAGACAGCGTCTTTAAGGAAGTGATATTGAAGGAAAGATCCGGAAGGTAGAAGAGAGTCATCCAGGTGAAGACTGGAAGAAAGAACTTTTCAGCTGTGTGAAAGCCTCAAGGTGAGAAAGAGCTTGGCCACATTCAACTAAATGAAAAAAGGCCAATGTAATCGAATTGTGGGAAGCAGGAAGAGAATGGGCCAAGATGAGGTTGGAGAAGGAGTCAGGGGCCACTCGTCTTAAGAAATCTGGACTTTAAGTTTACTGACCGCCACCAGTGACATGATGAAATCTATTGGTTTTGGTTTTTTTAAGATCATTCTAACAGCCATGTGTAAAAAGGGACCGCCAAGGACCAAGAAAGGAAGCAGGAAGACTAGTGAGACTATTGTTGTCCAGGAAAGAGATATGAATGTTTAAACTTGAGGGAATGGGAATGGAGACAGTAGACGAACTCAAAATAATATCTGTAGAACTTGGACTAGATTGGGTAGAGTGCATGGTGAAGAAACTAGGGATTGAGGATTGCTCATGGTTTTTGGCTTCAGCACTTGGAAGGAGGAACATTTGCTCACCGAGTGGAAGAAGGCAGATGAAAGAGCAGTGGAGAGAAAGTCAAGAACTGCATTCAGCAAGTGTTTGGCAAGTTGCACCCACTATGATGAAAAAGTGTTGAGGATGGGGTAGAGGTCAAGGGAATGTGAGGAGTAGCTAGTAACCATCATGACCCTCTGCACAGATGAGAATAAACAGTCTTCTGCACCAATCCTGCAATTCCGAGGAGGTCTGCCTACCTTTATGACCAAGGGAATGTGTGCTCACCTGTGTGCAACAGGATTCAATCTGGAGGCTCTGAGACCATCCAGCAAGCTTTGAATTTGCCTGCAGAGCTTCTTCTCGACTGTTTATAAAAAAGGTTAAGAATTTTGAATGTAATATTGAAGAGGAAACATTAGGTAAAAGTGAGAATACTAGAATGCATCTTACTCGTAAGCGTGAACCTCCTGGGAAGCTTCTAAAAACTGGGTTATTTCGTGCTTTCTAGCTGGTAAGAAGAGTAAATCCCTCCCCAGACAGACTTAGAGTCCTTCCTAAATCTCTCACACTGTGGTACATAAAGGAGGTTCCATGTAAATAGAACTCGCCTGCTGACTTGCCAGGAAATAAAATACCTAAGCCTGCTGTGTCTTTCTCAGAGCCACAAAGAATGTTCCGCGGGAAGAAGGAAGCAGCGCGAGAACCCAATCAGATGGTGGTCCACAGAGGACCTTTGATGATTAAAAAGGCAAGTTCACCCAGCATGCATAAGGAGGCCCCCTTTGTGAGCCTATTACATTGCCTGCCACGTCGGAAGTTCTTATTGCAAAGGTGCCCCAACATATCACTTTGGTTCCTCTCTGCTTTTGTCCTTCATCAAATTCTTAAGTGAGATACTAACCCCAAACCCTGATTTTCATGTCTTCTGGAGACAGAACGCTGCTCCACCCCATACTTTCAGCAGACCTGCTCTCCTTTCCACACCCTCCTCCTGCCAACTACCTCATATTCTGGCGGTAGGTATTATTCCAAAATCTCAGAATATTTAAGGTGTTGTGTTTCCTGCACTGTCTTAACACTTCAGGTTAATGATGCTATCCATGCTCTGCACATTCACATCTCTTAAGTAAATATTTTTTTATACATTAAGATTCTAAATTGCCTATGAACAATTACAAAACGTGTCAAGACACAATAAGGACTAGTCAAGTACGAAATAGTACAGAGGAAAAGTGTTTCAAAGCAGACAAACTGACCTAAATTCACAGTCAATTGTTCTGTATCATTAGGATTTCACTAATGATTGTATTTGTTCCCTCTTGTCTAGGTTGATCTGCCATTTATGCAACCCATTGATTTACAGACGAGAATTAATTGCAGAACTCAACAACTTCTGTCAAAGTAAGGGACTTAGTTTGAAAATATAGTTTTCTGTTGCAGATATTTGCTGTTGATTATTTCTAAAATTGAAATTCAGGAGGTAACAACACCAAAAAAAGAAAAAGAAAATAGCTCTATGGAATCGAGACTTGCCAAAAGGAATTTGAAAACCTGTTGTATATTCTACATTGAGCTCACATATACTACACATTTCAAACGTTTCTTAAACATCTTTATTGGAATAATTTCCAGGAAAATTAAAATAAATCATTGCTTTATAGTTGTATACATGACAAAAATAAAGACAGGAAATGTAACACACTAATTTTTTTTTAACATCTTTATTGGAGTATAACTGTTTTACAACGGTGTGTTAGTTTCTGCTTTATAACAAAGTGAATCAGTTATACATATACGTATGTTCCCATATCTCTTCCCTCTTGCATCTCCCTCCCTCCCACCCTCCCTATCCCACCCCTCTAGGTGGTCACAAAGCACTGAGCTGATCTCCCTGTGCTATGTGGCTGCTTCCCACTAGCTAACTATTTTACATTCGGTAGTGTACATATGGCCATGCCACTCTCTCACTTTGTCCCAGCTTACCCTTCCCCCTCTCCGTATCCTCAGGTCCATTCTCTAGTAGGTCTGTGTCTTTGTTCCCATCTTGCCCCTAGTTTCTTCATGAGCTTTTTTTTTTTCTTAGATTCCATATATATGTGTTAGCATATGGTATTTGTTTTTCTCTTTCTGACTTACTTCACTCTGTATGACAGACTCTAGGTCCATCTACCTCACTACAAATAACTCAATTTCATTCATTTTTATGGCTGAGTAATATTCCATTGTATATATGTGTCACACCTTTTTTATCCATTCAACTGTTGATGGACACTTAGGTTGCTTCCATGTCCTGGCTATTGTAAATAGAGCTGCAATGAACATTTTGGTACATGACTCTTTTTGAATTATGGTTTTCTCAGGGTATATGTCCAGTAGTGGTATTGCTGGGTCGTATGGTAGTTCCATTTTTGGTTTTGTAAGGAACCTCCATACTGTTCTCCATAGTGGTTGTATCAATTTACATTCCCACCAACAGTGCAAGAGGGTTCCCTTTTCTCCACACCCTCTCCAGCATTTATTGTTTGTAGATTTTTTGATGATGGTCATTCTGACCGGTGTGAGATGATATCTCATTGTAGTTTTGATTTGCATTTCTCTAATGATTAATGTTGTTGAACATCCTTTCATCTGTAACAAACTAATTTTTTTTTTTTTTCTGCAGTACACGGGCCTCTCACCGCTGCGGCCTCTCCCGCCGCAGAGCACAGGCTCCGGACGCGCAGGCCCAGCGGCCATGGCTCACGGGCCCAGCCGCTCCATGGCACGTGGGATCCCCCCAGACCAGGGCACGAACCCGCGTCCCCTGCATCGGCAGGCAGACTCTCAACCACTGCGCCACCAGGGAAGCCCACAAACTAATTTTTAAATAACCCTGGCTCCTAATCTGTTTTTAATATCACAAGTCCACTTTTTCTTCTATTCATACAAGAAAGGAAATAAATAAGTGCATTTTGGTTATTTTTCAATCAAAGATGCTTGTTTACTTTTAATTTAATGTTTATTGAAGTTATATATATGCATAATAACAACTCAAGAGATAAGCATGGAAATCTTTCATCCCTTTACTCTATTCCCACTAGTCAAAAGCAATCTCAACGCTAGTCAGTTTTCAGTTGTTCTGAAGTTATCACTATGCCTCTTCAGAGATGCTTGTAACACCATGTCTTGATTTTTTTAATTTAGAAGATTTTCTACTGACTTTCAAAAATGAAAGATGAAGATCTGGGTCACTTACACTACCCCCCTTCTCCTCTTCTGCTCCCAGCATTTGATACTTAAATGTCTAATGTTTCTCTTGGCAGCTGTATAGAAAGTCCCATTGACTTTCAATATATTTCTTGATACCCTATTTGTAAAATAAAGATATTAGTGTCCTACTTTTTCCTCTGCTTTTTCTCCTCTTCCCTACATCCCCCCTTCCGTCTCCTCCACGTTGGCATTGCCAGTGTGCTTTACATTTACATTCATTCCAGCAACCACAAGCAAATGCACTTAGTTCACAGATTGATAGTAAACATCTAATAAAACAACAAAACCTGTTTACATTATTAGGACTGTGTAAATTGTGTTCATTGCTCTATTGAACAGCACGCCAGGACTGTGTTTCTTTCTTTGCAGGTCTAGCCTCATGATCCCTCAGTCATTGGTAGGAAAATTTCTAGCATCAGAGTTTAAAAACCCTTTATACCATTATACTCAATCAATTACATAAAATCAAACAATATCTTACTCTGCTTCATAGTTGGGCCATTCTACTCCTTTTGCTTATTTTTCTTGGAGTTTCTAATTTTATTTTTCATTTTAGTTTGCATTTTGGCCTTTATGATATCACCAAGTATGCCCAAGTTATCTGATGAAGACATTTGAAAATTTTTCTCCTCAGAATCTAAACTCTCTTTTTCTGTGTGGGGAATTTTGGGTCAAAGCCCAAGTTCCTCTACTGGAATCTACAGTCCTCTTTCCTAATCTCTTTTGCATCCATGGCCATGAACAAGTTACCTAGGGTTTGCCCATCAGATTTCCCTGCTCAGGACTTTGAGTTGAGAACTAGTGACTCAAAGAAACAAGGACCATAGAGTATTTGCTCTGGTTGGGATGGTGGTGGTGGTGGCATCAGCCAGGGTGTTGAGTTTCTGTGACCCCAAGATGGTGGTGTGAGGGTCCAGCGTCCAGGGCCAGCTGCAGCAGTGAAACAGGGTATGCAGTCAGTATTCTATGGAAGTGGGAACGGTTAACTCAGTTGTGACCTAATTTTGGCAACTCTCTGGTTGCTGTTCAGCCATGCCTTCTCTCCCACTTTCTCAATCTGATACTTCAACCTTGCCAGTCATAAGATGTACATTTTCTGAGTCTCTGATATCTAAAAAGGTTTCTATTCTGACCTCCCACTTGAGTGAGCAAAAATTCTAGGTTGAATTTTATTTTCCTCACAACTTTAAAATTGCCTGCTCTGTTGTCTTCTAGCATCCTAAGTTGCTTTTGAGAAGATTGATGTCAGTTGTATTCTTTTTTGCAAATTTAAATTTGCAAGGCTTTCCTACTTGCTGGCTATGAGAAGCCTCTAAAATGACCATTTATGTGTGATCAAAGTGAGATGCTCTCTGGACAAATCTTTTTCATAAGAAACTCAACACCGAATGGTGATATGAAGCCTATTGTAAAGTCAGAACACAGGCACAAAACCAGAATACATTCCATCTGGGCCAGGCACCAGGCCCATGGTTATAATGCTCATACTTCCGAAAGGTTGAGAATCACCTTCTCTTACTCTTGACAGATCTTCCCTTAGCTTCTCTCTCTAGTTACAATTGACCTTTAACCTCTATCGGTCCCCTATCAGCTACCAGAGTTAAGGAAACTTTGTCTAGATCGGTGGTTTTTAACATGCTCTAGGTTACTGGCTGCTTTGGGAATCTGGTAAAGAATAACAGCTCTTTCCCCGAGAAGAAAGGTACATATTCAAAATTGCTTTCATATAATTATAAGGATTTCAACCCATTCATAGACCTTGTGACCCAGAATTAAACACCCTTTTCTATGGTCCTGTAAAGTCCAAGTTTTATAAACTGGAAGACTAAGCAACAAGCAATACAAATATTTAACTATGTCAGAAAGGGTACTGTTACCAGCATTACTCTGAGAAAAGTGAGTAAAGAATTCTGATAATAGCACTCTGTCAAAAGATCTGCTGACAACTTGACTTTAAAAACAAACCAAAGGCCTAGGGCACAAGAGTTAGGAATTCCAGACCCCTCCCTGACAAGTAAATCTAAGCTATGTGAAAATGTGCTTCAAAATGAGTTTCCAGGGCTTCCCTGGTGGCGCAGTGGTTGAGAGTCCGCCTGCCGATGCAGGGGACACGGGTTCGTGCCCCGGTCCGGGAAGATCCCACGTGCCGCGGAGCGGCTGGGCCCGTGAGCCGTGGCCGCTGAGCCTGCGCGTCCGGAGCCTGTGCTCCTCAACGGGCAAGGCCACAACAGTGAGAGGCCCGCATACCGAAAAAAAAAAAATTAGTTTCCAGCCTGATTTTGTGCCTCTGGCTTGAGAATAAACCGGTTATCCTGTCCAGTGACACAAAGGACATCTCTCTGGAATTGGTGTGAATACAGGGCTGGATCTGGTTCATAGAAGAAGCCATGCAGTGGGAAGCCTATTCCACAGAATCGCTGTGGGCCTGACCCTGCTTACTTTTCTCTCTGAACTCTTCTCCCTTGTCTTGTCCGTCCGAGGAGAATGTTTAGCCTGGTCTGTCTTCTACTCCTTGGGTGCAGGGAGATGGAATCCTACAGTCCACAAAGATGGAGCTTCATGACAGGGAATTGCATCTAGGTCCAGAGTCACTATTATCCTTACAGTAGTGTCAGGAGATATAATTTCTCTTATTGGAGTTCGTGTCAAGGCAGCAAGATGAAAAATAGGAACTTGATACAGAACGTCTTTACCCACTTTCCCTTCTACTGGAGGAACGAGTTCTCTAACGGCTACCTAACATTGCCCTACTATACCTTAACTTTTGCATGGAGAAATACATGACCCTTAGAGCTGATTCATTTAAGAGTAACCACTAACTAGCTATGGAAACCCATTTTGAATTGTTAATGAAAAAGCCCACACAACTTACTTATATTAAGACGTCAGTGTTAATTTTCCAGCCCACACCTTGCATCTCAGAGCTACTTAACCACTATGTTCCAAAGGTGTCTGACAGTCTCAAGTCACGGCTGCACGTCGGAGACAAAGAGCCTCCGTGGGGTTATTTGACTATGCTTTACCACCTAGCTCAGGACTTGCTTGTGCCAGAACCAGGAGATGTTCACCTTTTATAATTGAAGCAATCTCCTCAAAGGTCAACCCCGACAGAAAATGCTGTGATTGGTGCAGCTGGAATTGCTGAATCCCTGGGCTATGACAACTCAGCGGAGTGTCTGCTGTTTCCTTTCACTGCTCTACAGACAGCAGCCCAACTCAGGCCACATGGACGTTTTTTTGGTTTTTGTTTTGGTTTTTTTTGCGGTACGCGGGCCTCTCACTGTTGTGGCCTCTCCCGCTGCGGAGCACAGGTTCGGGACGTGCAGGCTCAGCGGCCATGGGCTGCGGTCACGGGCCCAGCTGCTCTGTGGCATGTGGGATCGTCCCAGACCGGGGCACGAACCCGTGTCCCCTGCATCGGCAGGCGGACTCCCAACCACTGCGCCACCAGGGAAGCCCCACATGGGGTTTTTATATCACTAACTGGGGGAAAAAATCAAGCAAACACAACCATCACCACTCCCCGAGGGCAGGGATTTTGTCCTTTTCCATCATGGTGTCTGTAGTATTTAGCCCCGTGCCCAAAGTTTACTAAATGCTAGCATTTTCCTGGAGTTTCCTAAAGGGATACACCCAATTTTACCATATCCTAGAAACACCAAGGGCTCCAAGTTACACGTACTCGAGCAAAACAGAGAGAGAAAGATTCCCATGGTCTTACGCCGAGCTCCCCTCTAAGTGGGCGAGTGTGTGGTATGATCTTTGTGTCTCATAACCACCCCTCTGAAATCCATGTCGTGATTTTTATTTTACAGAAGGGGAAGCTGAGATTTAGAAAGATGAGAGAACTTTCCAAGATCGTCTGGATAAGTACATGGGGATCCGGGATTGAAATTCCGGTCTGTCAGAACCTGATATCTAAAGATATCTCCATCCCACAGCACTGAGGTAGCTTTGAGTGGTTCTTCTGGTCACCAAATGCCTCTAACTTTATCTGAAGCTCGCATCACCTACAAAGACGAGAATAAGGCCTCCCTTAAGCTCCAGTTCAGATGCAGCACAACATTGATTGAAATGTGGGCCTGTAGCCCTTTACTGCTAGCTTTTCCTTTTTTTTTAATATATATTTTTTATTGGAGTATAATTGCTTTACAATGTTGTGTGAGTTTCTGCTGTACAACAAAGTGAATCAGCTATACATACACGTATATCCCCATATCCCCTCCCTCTTGCATCTCCCTCCCTCCCACCCTCCCTATCCCACCCCTCTAGTGGTCACAAAGCACCAAGCTGATCTCCCTGTGCTATGCAGCAACTTCCCACTTTTTATATTGAGTCAAATTTCAGTTAGGATGAACTGAAGTCTGACATGCTCTGATTAGCACTAAGGCTGAGGGTGTAGAGTATGAAATAAATGCCTGAACTCCTGGACAGCTTCTTAGGTATATGACTGTGCGCAGAATCTCCCATGGCCAGGGGACAGTGGGAGACCTCAATCTAGTGCATTTTCCATGGCCCAATCCTAAATGTATCCGATATTGTTCAGAGGGAGAGGTCCTGGGTAATGGCGAACACTCCTGACCCTACCTACAGAATTCCACAAACACCCTTGGAGAAGGTCAGCAGCTAAGATCATCAAGACGCCAAGGAGTGAGTACTGGACCCAGCTGCTCACCCAGAAGCCTGCATAGCTCCAAGGGAAGTGGCGCCCCCAGGTCAGCTGGGGGTGCTGAAGGCTGCTGAGTGGCCCAGAGACTCAGCGCACTGTCTTTCTTCTGAGGTGTGGGTTCAGATGTCTCACTCAGAGGGAACTCTTATCTCCCCACCCCGCATTCTGCAAGGTATAACAGGAAGTCAGGTGCTTCCGGGAATATGACTCATTAGCTCTCTTCCCACCAGACGGGGATGATTTGGTCTGGTTCTAGTTCTACCCAAATGCACTTCAACAAACAGTGTTTTTTCCCTGAAGGTTGCCTACTCCTGTCTTTTACCTCCTTCGCACGTGGCAAGGAGAAATAAGATAATATATGTGCAATGTTTTGAGCTCCTTGGGAAAGCAGAACTCTCTAAGTGCATGATATTAATAACAGCAATATTTCTGTTACCATGAAGACAGGCTGAGTCCGTCTTTCTCGTGTCCTTTTAAGTCATCTTCCCTGAGGCTGCCTCCTCTGGTAAAATGGTTCTGAGCGAGCCACACATCTCTAGTTTTAAAACACTCATTGAGGAAGACACTAGTTGGTCTCCATATTACTTAGAAGGTGAATATTCCGATGTTTGTTTCTTGAAATGATGGTGCTTTGGTAGGTCAAGAATGGGAGAGCAATCTTCAGGTGACAGAGCTGTGAACGAGGCAATTGGTATGCAAAATAGAAATCCATGGAAGCCCTGCCTGCCATGTTCAGAATTCTGGGCCTGCTCCCTGAAGAGCAATGTGGCTGAAGGACAAGAAACTCCTTTCTTGGGAGTCATGAAACACAAGTATTCTTACCTTAAGAAAACAGACCAATACTGGGGGGGGGAAGGACAGGAGCGATGGATAAATTGGGAGTTTGGGATTGACATGTACACACTGCTATATTTAAAATAGATAACCAACAAGGACCTACTGTTAAATAAACAAACAAACAAACATACAAACAAACCAAAAAAGGAAACAGACCGAGGTTCCTGCAGTCAGGCAGCCAAGAGCCTCCCTCGATTAGAAACAGACCTGACTGATAATACTATACCCAACACTGGCAAAATACCATGATGATGATGATGTTGATGACGATGAGAACCACCGTTTATCAAAAGCCTGTCCCATCCACAGACCAAGCTAAAGTCTTTATATTCCTTGTCTCGTTTTATTTGATCCTCTAAACAAACCTAGCTGTTGATACTATTATTTTTAAAACTCAGGGATATTTAGCATTTTGCCCAATGTCACACAGCAACAATTGAAAATTTGAGGTTCCAGCTGAAAATAATATGCGTGGCTACTTAAAAACAAGTGGGGCCTACTCCTTTGCTGCGATCCCCCATCTCCCCCGTCACCTCCTCTCCATCCATTCCAACGCATTTGGTGTTTTTTGTGTCTGAGTTAGACACTGTTAGGTTCTGGGAATACAGTGATGGATAAATAAATGTTTCCATCCTGGAAGAGCAGAAACACACTCCAAGTGATAATGTGGGGACTCCAGCAGAGGAGTGAGGTCTATTTCCTTGTTTGCTGCTGGGACAATCACCCGATGGGCAGGTTGTGAGCCTGTGGTTTCCATGCCTTTAGCCTCTGTGCCTGGGTTCCCTCTCTCTCCTTAGGAGGGCACAAACATGTCATAAATAAAACCAAAGGACAGGGTGGAGCCTTGGGCAGTAAAGAGCACAGACTTCTGTGTAAATTAAAGCTGGGTTTTATTTCTGGATTTCCCACCTACTTGCTGCGTGACCAGGAACAAGTCACAACCTCTCCTTCAGAGCCTCAGTTGCTCATATTTTATTTATTTATTTATTTATTTTTGCGGTACGCGGGCCTCTCACTGTTGTGGCCTCACCCGTTGCAGAGCACAGGCTCCGGACGCGCAGACTCAGCGGCCATGGCTCACAGGCCCAGCCGCTCCACGGCATGTGGAATCTTCGCGGACCGGGGCACAAACCCGTGTCCCCTGCATTGGCAGGCGGACTCTCAACCACTGCGCCACCAGGGAAGCCCATTTGCTCATATTTTAAATGGAGCTAACACTACACATTGTGAAGGGCGGTTGAGAATATGAAATGAGCTATTGCATTTAAAGGGTCCGCTATAGGGCTTGGCGGCTATATGACCCTGAATTGTGGTAAACGCTCTTTCTGTCGTAAAATCCAAGAAGAATGCTCAAAAACAGCCAGGCTTGAGGAGTAAAATCCACTGGAGACTGGTGAAGTGCCACCACGGCCATTCTGAAGCCTGTGAAATCTGTAATATAACCTCCTTCCAGCACCCACATGTGTCCAAAACTCCTCTGCCTGGGAAGATTGCTAATAAAATGGGAACAAAAGAAATCGTGCAGGAACCATCCATTCGGTAATCAAATAATGCCAGTGCAAAACCAGCCACTGCCCCCTTAGCGCAACAGACTGGCTGGCCACAAGGCAGGGGACCCAGGGCGGCTGGAGAGCCCCCTTAGTACATGGAGCTCGGAAGAGAGGGTCGCCATTCGCTGGCTGCAGCCCCCTGGACGCTAAGGATTGTTCGCCCTTTCCTAACAAACAGGATTGACACAGAGGATTGACACAGTCCTGGGCATAATTAACTGCCTTCTAATTCATTCCCCTGCTGGTCCTTGTTCTTAGGAGACTGAGAATGAACTTGGCATTTTGCCTTAATGAAGGAAAACAAGCCTATGTGTAAAGAAACCTCCAGCTTTCTTGTGCGACTGGCAAGGGTATCTGGCTTTTCTCTTTCACACCAGCCACACACTCTATTTTTCTTTCCTTGCTGAAGACTGTCATTGTGAGACAGGCCAAATATGACAATTTAAATGTGTACCCCAGGGCTTAAGTCCCACAGTGCCAGAAATTCTAGTGATCCTGGTTGATACAGACCATCTGACCTCCAGCTGCAGTCCTTGGAAAAGCAAGCTGTGCTGCCCAAACACAAAACAAATAAGACCATTTTTTATATAAAGGATTCTGTCCAGTGTCTTTTTTATTTATTTTGCCTTTTGTCACACTCAGTCAGAAGTCTGTATATGAAAATTCTTTCTTGCTGTTCTCGGTCCTCATCTTACTAAAAATTTTCTTCACTTCATTTGTAAAAACAAGTACGTATAAACAAATACAGTTAATTATTTTAAGGTAGAGCTTTAAAATAACAACTAATTAAAAAGAAATGGAGCACACAGACATAAATACTGGCATAAAGATTAGCAATCTTAGGAAGTCCCACAAATACATCAAAGATGCTATAGCTAATCTCTGGGTATCAGTGACTTTTCTTCCTTGCTGCCAAGGCCCTGATTGGGTTTTAGCATTCACTCCTTCCCCTTATGAGTCACAGATACATCCTGAATTGCCCAGGCCAGTGATGGAGATACCATTTTTCCTGGTTTAGAGGTGGGCATGGACACTAGTCCTTGTCAATGAAATGTGAGGGAAGGCCCACTGGGAGTTTTCACGGAATGGTTTTAAAAAGAACCAACAAGCCCAAGAGCTATGCTACTTTGTAACATTTCGTTATGTAAGGTAATATTTTTTTCCCTTATTCTTTAAGCCTGTGGAGTTGAAGATTTCTTATTTGTCACTGAAAACATTCAAACTGATAAATGATAAGTGCTCAACTCATTTTGTAATCTCCTTGATGGAAAATGCTGTCAGAATCAATTTAACACCATCACAAGGAAATCTGTGTAGCAGTCAACTGTTGCTACTGCCCAGCATCCGTTCTCCTTTCTTAGTAGAGCAGTCAGTGCTCCTCAGACTCGAATGTGCAGATGAATCATCTGGGGGGCCTTGTGCAAACACAGATTTCGATTCTGTAGGTGTAGGGTGGGACCTGACACTCTGTCTGACCTGTATTTCTCCTTGGTGGTACAGAGCTTGCTGTTCCATGGACCACTCCTTACTTAGCAAGGGTCTATATTTCCACTGGCATAACCAAATCCTCTCCCATTTGCTATAATGTTTAGGTGAAATTAGCTTGAGATAGCAAGAGAAGTCTATTCCTGGACTACAGTTATTGGTTCATTGATGGGCATGTCACCCAATATGAGCCAATGAGATGTGAGATATTTGCTGGGAGCTGTTCATAAAGAAGCTTTCTCACTCTCCAAGAAAGCTACTGGAACAGTTTTCTTTGGATGGTGTGGTACAAGGATATGATGATTGGAATCGTGCATTTCTGCTGCAACGAGTGGAGCCACATGGGAACGAAGCCCACCCACTGAAAAGTCAGAGCTGAGAGAAGCACAGAGATATAGAGTCCCTGGGGATGAAGTTGCAAACCTCTGCATCAACAGAGGTTTAGAGATTAGAGACATTAGAGATTTTCTGACATTAGAGATTTTCCTGGAGTTTCCAGTGATATGATCCAGTAAAGTCCTTTTTTCCTTTGCTTAAAGCACTTTTGTCTAGGTTTTCTATTACTTGTAATTAAAATAGTCTTAAGTAATGCAGTTAGAATCAATGCTTTAGGTTAGAGCAGGGGTTGGCAAACTATAGTCAGAAATCTGTTTTTGTATGGCTCTGCAGCAAAAAATGGTGCTTACCTTTTTAATGAATTGTAAAAGGAAGGATGAATGGAAAGAAGGAAAAGAAAGAAAGAAGGAAGAAAGAAAAGGAACAACAGCCATGCAGATAGTATGTGGCTCCAAAGAAGGGATTTGTAAGACTTTTCTGCAAACAACCAGATAGTAAATATCCTAGGCTCTAAAGGCCATACAGTTACTGTTGCAACTACTCACCTCTGCTGTACTAGCTGAAAGCAGCCATAGATAATATGTAAATGAATGAGCTTGGCTGTGTACCAATAAAACTTTATTTGTAAAAGCAAGCAGCAGGTCATATTTGGCCCATGGGCCACAGTTTTCCTACCCCTGCTTTAAAGCCACACTTCCTTTTGACAAAAAAGAAAAAGAATCTGATCAAACGCTTTATTCAGTAAACTTGTTTTGAAACAGTTTTGGATGTTTTAAAATAAATCAATTCCTCTCTTAAGGAGTGATGAACATTTGTGATCAATGGAGATATTATAAAGGATGAGCCAAAGATCTTGAAGACGCTCCCAAGAAGGAGTGACCAAAGTGTTAAGCTGTGGCTGCATCTGGGTCATCAGCAGTCTTGCAGATGTCTACTTTGAGCTGTCTCCATAGACACATGAGCTCTGGCATGTTTGTATAACCCACCTTCCCAGGCCCACCAGTCACCAGATGTGAATAGCTGACAGGAACTCAACCCAGGATTCTTCTGGCTCGACCTCATATCACACTTACTCTGTGGGAAATCTGTCCCCCTTCAAATCCTCAAATGGTTCTTATAGCTATCATCTTTGTCAGCTCTGAATATTGTCCTCGTGCTACATTTCCAAAAGCTCTTGTCTTTTCTGCTCCAGATTTCTTTGGTAATAACAAAGGCAAGAGCTAGAGCAAGCCAAGGGACCACCACAAAGGCACATGATTCTACTACTGTCCTCTCAGCTCAGGTAATGAGTCCAAGGCCAAGGGCACTGATATTTGAGCCAATAGTGCTTATATTGTGGGCGTCAGTGGCTCCAATGAATGACCCTGAGGGCCCACTAGTGCTTCTGTTCTGCCTTTGCTCCTGGTCACTTACGGTAGTCTGTGGCCATCTAGACTTGGATGAAGTAGATTTTTTCAGTGTACTTTCCCCTTGACAGTCTTATCACAGCTTCCTTAACCTCAGGTTCAGGCATGCACTCTTTCAGCGGGGCCTCATTGTAGGTCAAATAATGACCTCCCCCCATCCAAGATAACCCCAGACCCTAATTCCTGGATCCTGTGAAGTTACCATGTATGGCAAAAGAGACTTTCAGGTATGATTAAGTTAAGGATTTGAGATGGGGAAATTATTCTGGATTATTTTCGCAGACCCTAAATGTAATCACAAGTGTCCTTGTAAGATTGGGTTGGAGGAGGAGATGGCATGGGGCAGAGGGAGATTTGACGTCAAGAGAGCATAAGGTGATGTGACCATGGAAGCAGACATTGGAGGGATGTAGCCACAAACCAAGGAATGCTGGCAGCCACCAGAAGCTGGAAGAGGCAAAAAATGAATTTTCCCTGGAATCTCTGGAAGGAAACAGCCCTATCTACATCTTGATTTTAGCCACATAAGACTAATTTCAGATTTCTGGCCTCCAGAAAAGTTTGTGGCAATTTGCTACCACAGCAAAAAAAAGAACAAAAACAAGCAAACAAAACCAAACAAACAATAAAAACCAAACAAAAACCAATACAAGCCTAGAGATGATCATCCTTATCTTCAGAATCTTCCATTCCTTCTGAAGTTCTTGAGTCACCTACATTTCCTTAGGTACCTCTTATTAAGATACCCTTGGCACACATACCCTACCAGTCCTCTGAACATAACCAAATATGCCTAAATCCAAGCTTAGGCTAAAGCAAGAAATCCTGATACTTATTTCTTCATAACCTAGTCATTCACTTTTGTAAATGACCCTGGAATGGCAGGGACTTGATTTATTTTAAATCTTGAAATTTTCCTGTCACTACTTTTCTCTTCACTTCATTCACTCCCAGGTTAAATTGTATTAGTTATAATAGGGAGAGAGATGATCTATCCAGCTTCTGAAGTTCTTTCCAGGTCAATGTTGCTATGGTTTTATCTTGTAAAGAGAACTCAAAACAGTGAATATAACTCTTCCCAAGGATGAACACCATGAATATCACTACCATGCAATGCAGAGTGGTCTTCTAGGAGGAGGCACTGTGGTGCTACAGAGGAGGAATCCTAGCCAATTTAGCAGAAGGTATCAAAAGACTTCAATAAACTCATATACATTTTCACCCAAAAATGTACTCCTAGGACTGTACGCCTATAAATTTAAAATTTATAATCAAATTAACCCAGATGTGCATGAAGATATATCTGCAAGGATGTTTATCACAATTTAGTTTATAGCTGTAAAAGGGAAAAATGAAAAGAAATAGACAAAGTATAACAGGAGATCCATTAAATAAATCATGGTACCTCTTTATGATTGAATGATATGCAACCATTAAGTGGTGTTATAAAAAATTAATGACATGGGAAATCTCATGAAATTATGTAGAAGAAAAAACAGGCTATAAAACAATGTTTATTTTAGGTTACCATGCGTATATACACAAAGATAAAAAATTGAAAAGATCTACATCAAAATGTTAAAAATGGTTATTCCTTGGTCATGGAATTAAAGATGATTTTTATCTTCTTGTACATGTCTGTATTTTTTAGATTTTCTACAGTGAGTATGCTATTCATGTGATATAAATGAAAAATGTTAATTTTAAAAGTAGGATAGCCCTAATCTGAGAGTCAGAATCCAGGGTCCCATTCTCACCTCCATCAAAAACTGGTTGGGTGGCTTTGGGTAAATCATTTCAAATCTCTGGGACTCAATGTCCTCCTCATCAAAAAGATCCCCAGGGCTGCACACAGGTGTCCAATGAATGAGTAGACACATGAACCCCCTACCCCTGCTTCAGTCAAATCAGCTATGCTTTTTTTTTTTTTTTTTTTTTTTTTTTTTGCGGTACACGGGCCTCTCACTGTTTTGGCCTCTCCCATTGCAGAGCACAGGCTCCGGACGCGCAGCCTCAGCGGCCATGGCTCACGGGCCCAGCCGCTCCGCGGCATGTGGGATCTTCCCGGACCGGGGCACGAACCCGTGTCCCCTGCATCGGCAGGCGGACTCTCAACCACTGCACCACCAGGGAAGCCCCAGCTATGCTTTTATCTGCTCTGAACATTGGGCCTGAACCTTATGTTGTGTTTGAAAAAATGTTTTGTTTTTAATTATTAAAAATTACTGATTTAGATAGTTTCCAAAATTCCTTCCAGCAATAACATACTTTGATCTAGTGGCTCTAATTTCATATCCATTCTCATAACTATTTCTAAAGCATTCAGACCATTTCCTGCTTGAATCGGAGGCTGCTACCAAGTAGACCTGAGAAAAGATGGGAACCCCAGAAGGGAAACAAGAAAGTTCATCTGTCAGGTTTTGGTACAAGGACGCAGCATGTCAAAGCCATTTGGAGTCTGGATTCAATCATCCATCCTCCTAGCCTGCCCTCTCTTTGGTGCGTTCCATGAACAAGGTCCTTAGCTCCCTCTTGGTCCACTCTGCCATCAGTCTACGTGTCCTACAGATGGATGATCATCTGGGTCTCTTTTATCCTCTTTTAGGACAGCCAGACCTGTGAGTGAAGGCACTTCCGGATGATTTCAGCCCCCAGCATAGAGTCACCATCAACCTTTGACTCTTCCCAGCTGAGGCCCCAGACATAATGGAACAGGGGTAAGCTGTCTCTGCTGCACCCTCCCTGAATTCCTGACCCACGGAATATATACGAAAAATAAGTCGATCGTTTTATGTCCCTAAGTTTTAGGATAATGTGTTACCCAGCAAAAGTAACTAGTGTGACCCCAGGCCTCATCGGCTACAGATTCAAAAGAAATCGAATTAACTTTAATAAACCAGTTGTGTTCCCCTTACACCCACCTGTTCACACAGCCCCTCTAACACCTGTCAAATTGTCTTGGAGGCTCCAGAAGAGTCTCAGGTGCCTTTCGCTGAGCTCTCCCCCAACCCCCCGGCCTCTGCTGATGACCCATCTTGTCCACTGGGCATTCACAGGGCCTGATAAGTTCCCCATCTCCTCCAGGGTTCCTGCCGCCGCTGCTCCCTCATCAGATGAATGCTGCCCTGTCCTGGGTGCTCTCTTATCATCTGCATAAGAACTAAGAAGCTACTCCTGGAACGAAGAGTTCCAGAGGGGGTTATAACAGCTGGGCAGATGAGAAGGCCATGAACTGGTATGGGTCAACAGCAATAGCAATTAGGGGATAGGGCACTGCCTGCTAAAGGGAATCTGGGTGGGGCACCAAAAGCCTCTGCTTCAGAGAGAGAGAAGGAGAAAGAGAGAAGAGGGAATGTAATTAAGGGCATGGACTTTAGAATCAAAATGCCTGGGTTCACATCACAGCTCCTGTACTTACTTGCTGTATCACCTTGGGGAGTTACTGAACTTTTTTGTGCCACAGTTTCTTCATTTGTCAAAAGGGGATGCTAGTAATACCTGCCTAATGAGAAAATATATATCAAGCACATAGGCCAGTGCTTGCCACTTAGAACAGCACTGTATCCCTGCAGTAGGGAAAGGCAGACCCTAAGACAGCTGGTTCCCAGGACTCTGGTGAACTCATAACAGGCCTCGGAGCCTGCCCTTCTCCTCCTATACATGGGAAGTGAGGAAAGAAGTAAACAACAAAAATATCCAGGAGTCTCATGCATTACTGGGGCTTAACATTACCAGAAACAAGTGTCCCTAGAGAGGAGCTTTTCCAATGACACTTAGCGGGGATGGGGGTGGGGAATGGGGAGAAGAAAGCCGAATTGCTCATTGGGCATTCCCTTAAGTGATTTCTGAAGGTTCATTTCTAAAGGCAAATACAGTAAACTGTCCCCCTAAGGAGTGACCCAGTGTACCAGAGGCTCCGAAAATATGTAGATGGAATTTCTGGGATTCGCAATGTTGCAATCAGTTGTTTTCCCTTTTTTTCAAGAGGCAGCCCCGAGGGAGCTAGCAGCAAAGCTCTTCTCAATGCCATAGATAAGCAAAGAGCAACTGAAAGAGACTCTCTTGCAGTCCCCAAGGTACAGACAGGCAGGGGCTGCAGCAGAGCTCACAAAGGGACGCAATTGGCATTTACGCTAAGATGATGTGCAGCTCTAATCCTGTGCCCTTTGCCCCGCACTATATTCCAATAGGTCAGAGCATCCTTGCTTGGTTTGCCTAATGCATATTTTCCTCTCTGGTCAATAAAACTCCCCTCTGTCTCCACACTGACAATAGATGTGAAGGTCAGCTCGCCCCCTCCAGCTGCAACAGTGTCTGAGCTGTCAGTGGGAATTTAAATTAAGGATATAGGTAATCATTTCATTGCTTTTAGGCAAAAATGGGAGAGTCTGTTGCTTTGGCTGCAATCAGATTCTCGGAAGAGAAGTGAAAAGATCTCTGGGCTCCCAGAGGAAAATATTTTAAAGTGCCTGAGAGGGCCTAAAGCACATACACACTGCCTTAAGTGGTTCATTTCCTAAGAGAGAGACTCTCTCTGTTACATTTTTCCTGGTGCAAGCTACCTTCTTTCTCAGCTTTCATTGCCAACAGTGTCACCTCCAGCAGAGCAATCGCGATTAGAGTGAAATGAATTCCGTACTGAAGAGATGACAAGAAAAGGAAGACAAGAGGAAATGAAGAGATCGCTAGAGACCTAGGTGGGAGGGAAGCTGCATATGGATTTGTGGGCCTGAGCCCTGGGCCGGCTCTGCTACTGACCCGTCGGTCGTGTGATCTTGTGTAGATCCATTAACCTCCCTGGGACTCAGTGCCCTTATCAGCAAAATGATTTGATTGAGGTTAAAAGTTCTTGAAGATCCTTTCAGGTGGGTTCCAGTATTTCCTGAGCTTAAAAGTCATTTCAGCTTAGAGTAGTTTAGTGTGCACTAGTCTCATTTTAGAAAAACTGGATGAGAGTGGTGTTTTGCCCTTGATCCTCAAATTCTATAAAGTTGAGCTGGAACAGAGCTCCACAGATTATCCTGTCCAACCTGCTCATTTAGAAGATGGAGAAACTAAAGTGGCTTTTCTACTTGGCTTTTTCAACCAAAATTTCCCCCTTGATCTCCCTTTTTTTTCTTCCCTCTCTTTCTAGCTCTCTTTTCCTGATCTCTGTTGATGGAAGATCTTCTAATTCAGTTCAGATTTTCTCAAGAAGTCAGTGAGAAATAGAACAGAGTCAGAGAGAGAAGGAAGTTGGTTCATACTTCTTTAAAAAGAACCAGACTCCTATTGCACACTGTATACACAAATAATTATGGGATGATTAAAGATTTAATTGCAAAAATCCAAACAACAAAGTACTAGATAAAAATACAGAAAAAATATATATTTGACCTTGCTATGTGTGAGAATTTCTGAACATGATCCTAAAGGCGGAAACCAAAAATGAACAGATCAATATATTGTAGTGACATAAAAATTAAAAGAATTGCACAACCAAAATACCTACACACAATTGAACGTCAAAAGAAGGTCCTGGAAGAAATGGGCAATTCATGTGGCTCATAGAGTTAGTCTTCTCAATATATAAAGGTTTCTTTCAATTTAAAAAGAAAAATATGAGCAGATAGTAAAAGGGAAAAAAGGTGTGAATTGCAAGTCCCAGAAATATGAATGCTCATTAAAACATATAAAAATACCCTACCTCGGGCTTCCCTGGTGACGCAGTGGTTGAGAGTCCGCCTGCCGATGCAGGGAACACAGGTTCATGCCCCGGTCCGCGAAGATCCCACATGCCGCGGAGCGGCTGGGCCCGTGAGCCATGACCGCTGGGCCTGCGCGTCCGGGGCCTCTGCTCCGCAACGGGAGAGGCCACAACAGTGAGAGGCCCGCGTACTGCAAAAAAACAAAACAAACAAAAAAACCTTACCTCAATAATTATTTCCAAATAAATACAAATTGTAAAATCTATCAGATGTGCTTTGCTTATGAAGTTAAAAAACTTTGCTTTACTTTTGTTTTTTATAGTAACAACAGCCAGCATTGGTAAATGAATATTTTTAAAAACTCTTAGTAGAAGTGTAAATGGGTATAGCTGGTAATCGGACAGCACATAACAATCTTTAAAACTGAATATGCTGTTTTGTGCTCTAGAGCCCACGAGCCACAACGACTGAAGCCCACGTGCCTAGAGCCCGTGCTCCCAACAAGAGAAGCCACCGCAATGAGAAGCCCGCACTCGCCGCAACTAGACCCGTGCACAGCAACGAAGACTCAACACAGACAAAAATAAATTAATTAATTTATAAAAAAAAAACCATACATTTCCCAAGAGTCCTTAATGATATTGGCATTTAGAGTTTTAGAACTAAACCTCAACTATATATATGTGTGTGTGTATATATATATATATGTATATACATATGTATACATATAATATATGGATGCATTATTAGACCCCCTTTTGGCACCTACTGCAGGGGGAAGTCACGTCTGAGCGGGGATAAATGGGTTCTCGCCTATGCAAAACCACAGGGGTCCCCAGGATAGGCAAGAAAAACAAGCATTTTTTTTTTCTTCATCTCCTTACTGTAACCTCCCTAAGAATATCATTGAAGAGAGACCCCCTGTATGAGTCTGCTCGGGCTGCCATGACAAAATACTGTAGACCGAATGACTTAAACAACAAAAATTTATATTCTCATAGTTCTAGAGGCTGGAAGTCTAAGATCAAGGTGCCAGAGTTGGTCTCTGGTGAAAGCTTTCTTCCTAGATTGCAGCGGGCAACCTTCTTACCACGTCCTCCCATGAAATTTCCTCTGTGTGTGAGTGCAAAGAGAGAGGAGAGAGATCTCTAGCTTTCCTCTTCTTAGAAGGACACTAGTCGTATCAGATTAGGAACCCACCTTTATGACCTCGCTTAACTTTACACCCTTGAAGACCCAATCATGTTGGGGGTTAAGGCTTCAATGTATGAATTTGGGGAGGACAAAATTCAGTCTATGACACCCCCAAGTGAACCAGTTTATTGGGTCATCTGGTTGTTCATTTAACCGATATTTACCAAACAACTACAATTGCCCATCAGTGTGCTGCATCTGGGACGTGTGGTTATTATGCTTGCTTTTCTTCCTTGACTTATGGAGTACATGAATTTGGGCTAAGGTTGTATCTAACCCAAATTCTCAAAGTCTCATACTAAAAAATAGGAAGGCAGAAAATTGTGTCAACACAAAAACCTGCACAAAAATGTTTATAGCAATTTGTTCATAATGGTCCAAAATTGGAAGCAACCCAGATGTCCTTTACTAGGTGAATGGATAAACAAACTGGAAAATTCATGCAGTGGAATATTATTCAGCAATAGAAAGAAATGAGCTATCAAACTATGAAAAGACATGGAGGAACCTTAAATGCATGTTATTAAATGAAAGAACTGATCTGAATAGGCTACATTCTATGATTTCAAGTATAACACATTCTGGAAAGGCACAACTATGGAGACAGTGAAAAGATCAGTGTTTGCCAGGACTTGGGGGTTGGAAGGGGTGAATAGACATAGTGTAGGAAATTTTTAGGGCAGTGGAACTATTCTGTGTGATACTACGGTGATGGATACGGGTTGTTGTACATTTGTCCAAACCCAAAGAATGCATATCTCCAAGAGTAAACCCTAAAGTCAACTATGGACTTTCATGCATAATTATGCATCAGTATTGGCTCATTAATTGTAACAAATACACTACACTAATGCGAGATGTTAATAATAGAGAAAAATTGGGGGAGAAAGTGAGGGCATATATGGGAACTCTTCATTCTTTCCATTATTTTTCTGTAAATCTAAAACACATCTAAGAAACTAAAGTCTATTCATGTTTTTTTTTTTTTTTTTTTTTTTTTTTTTTGCAGTATGCTGGCCTCTCCCGTTGCGGAGCACAGGCTCAGGACGCGCAGGCTCAGCGGCCATGGCTCACAGGTGCAGCCGCTCCACGGCATGTGGGATATTCCCGGACCGGGACACGAACCTGTGTCCCCTGCATCGGCAGGTGAACTCTCAACCACTGCGCCACCAGGGAATCCCTATTCATGTATTTTTTAAACGGGGAAAAAACAGAAAGGCAGAAAGCATTCTTCTCCACTCCCTCCCCTCCCCTCCCTACACACATACACCCTCAGTCAGTGTTCACTGAAAGGGCTGCTGAGAAGCTGACAATCTGATTCATGTAATATTTGGGACCCTGTCCCAAGCTGCCCCTCTGGGATTATTCTTCCTTCTATTCTGTCCAGCACTGCTTAGACTCAGTGTGCTTGCCATGATAACACTTGTCAAACACGCGGGACAGTTTCAGCCACAGCTACCAGGTTTACTGCTATCGAAGTTCAGTACGGGACTGATAAAAAGACTCCATGAGACCCCTGTTAGCCCAGGAAACACCTTTGAAAAAGATGACCCACCTCCCTACTGTTATCTTTTGATTATTCTTGAAGTCACTTACAGGCAGGAGAGTTCTGTCAAGTCACAGTGGACTTAAGCTTGGAGGTTAGTGGTAAAAAGGGGAAAAAAATTGAAAAGGAAATTGTTGAGGATTTCAGGTTCGCTGATCTTGGGATTTTCTTGTTTGACTCATGTTACAGAGGCCTGTTGTCTTTAAGAATAGTGAAATCTGAGTCTTAACTTTGATGCTCTATGAATGGGGTCAGGAATCTGTTACATAATACAAATTAAAATTTCAAAGAATCTTCTATTCGTTTCCAACGTCAGCCTCTCTGCCTGGTCACCAGACCTTCCCATGGATATTTCAATGCATGATTCATTCTTCATGTCCAGTTGGCAGCAGTGGGCACTGGGCTGACCCTGGCTGTTACCTACCCCATCTCCCATGCGCTATGGATGGTCCTCTAGACACTGTGCAAGGAAACTATTTGTCTGATCTGAAAAGACACAGGACAAGGGACACAGTCCCACTTCTACATCTCTCTTCCTCAGACAGATTAAGGGTATTTGATTGCCGATGCAATTCTGGTCTTAAAGGGAAAGAAAGAGACCCATTGACAAGCAAACATAACAAGTGATGCTTTCAGATACTATGTCCAAACTGTTTTGGGGGTATTAGAAATTTACTGTCAGTATTTGAGCCTTTAAAAAATACTATAAAAGGGACTTCCCTGGTGGCGCAGTGGTTAAGAATCCGCCTGCCGACACAGGGAACACGGGTTTGATCCCTGGTATGGGAAGATCCCACATTACCACAGAGCAACTAAGCCCGTGCACCACAACTACTGAGCCTGTGCTCTAGAGCCCACCAGCCACAACTACTGAAGCCCACGTGCCTAGAGCCCATGCTCCGCAACAAGAGAAGCCACCGCAGTGAGAAGCCTGTGCACTGCAACGAAGAGTAGTCCCCGCTCATCACAACTAGAGAAAGCCGGCACACAGCAAAGAAAACCCAACGCGGCCAAAAAAAGAAAAAGAAAAAGAAATACTATAAGAGACCAACTTTATGTCTTAGCTAAGTTCAAGTCCCCCTCCCCTGCCCTATAACTGATAAAAATATACGGGTCCACTCTCCTCAGAAATAGCATGACTGATGGTGGTTAGGAGGAGGTCAGAGGTCAAGCCAAAGTGGCATTTCTCCATCTCTTACAGAAATGGCCATTTTGCTCCCTTGCAAAGGTAAGAGTGCATTACTGCAGCAATAAGGCATTAAATGGTATTCTAATTGACCTTAAATAGATACTAGAGCTCTCTAAGCACCTAACTTTCTACTGAGGAGGGATTCGGACACATGGAATAATGGGGGTTTTGCTTATTAGCTGTACCACACAAGCTTCAGATAACCAAAGAGAGCTCGCTTTTGAGCCCCATAATAACCTCACTGCAAATTGGAATGCATCGAGCATCTCCATCTGTAAACTAGTCAGAACTGAAACTGTGTCTATTCAGATGGAACAAAAAGACCATGGAGCAATAGAACGCGTCACTTTGGATCACCACGGCCTGTCTCCTAAGTCCGGATGGATGTGCCACGTGTGCCCTGACCCCTCAGAGAGTGCTGCCCTATTAAGATGGCACGGCAGCTGGCTCAGTGATGCGTCAGGCTGGTCATTTTATTGTGTAGAGGCACGACCTGAATCAAGTCATTCATTCTTCATGTCTGGCAAACAGTGTTCCAAGATTTAAGTATTTGAGTTTTTAAACCGATGGCTCTTTTCCCCTCTATATTATATCCCAAGAAAAAAAGAATTATGTCTGAAAAATAACGTTCATCTGTCCCAAGCGCTGCTAAGTTAATGCCTTTATGTGAAGGTTTGCTTAGGGGAGAGAAAGGGAAGTGCTTTGGGTCCATTCCACAGACTCATACAGCCCTGCTGAAGAAACTGGCCCTAAATGACCCCCTCCAGAGTCATGACCTTTTTTTTCCCCAGTCTCCATTATCCATTGTCCATTTGTCCAGTTGTGCTAGTGGGTGACAGACTGGAAGGAAAGTGAGGTTTTTCAGGGACTGGAAGCCTTACGTTCTGCTCAGTGTCCTGGTTTTACTGGTTTGCATCTTGTGCCAGTTGATTTTATTGACAAAATTGTTTGTCCCAGTTTCAGTATATAATTGGCTAATTTTTTATCTGTGACTGTGAGTCTCTTATTTCTCTTTGATGTTAATTGTATGGAAAGCAGTTGAAAGGAGAGTTCTGTGTTTCTCCTCTAATAGGAAGCATGGTTGAAAGTCAGAATACAGGAAAATGAGAGAAGCTGATTAGTCAAATTGCTTCGGGAAGATAAATGGCAGTCATTGATTGTGTTAGGAGATTCGATTTCCAAATAATCCCCACTGCTCAGAAGTGCAGCACAGCACTAACCCCATTCAGCGTCACAGTTCGGATCAGCCATCGATCAGCTTTCGAGCAAAAACAAACTCTAGAGTCTAATCAGAATATTTGCAGAAAAGGTGACTCAAATTACGTCCTCCTTTAACCAAACACTAGCTCTTATTTTGTGTTCACTGAAGTCTGTTCTGATTTGGGAACTAGCCAGATGAGGAGTGCCAAGTGTACAGAACATGTGGCATTTTCCACTTTACATTCAGATGAGCTGGTGTCACTGAAAACCAGTGTTTCAGAAACGAAATGGAAAGGCCTAGAGGAACTTGCAGTTAACAGTGCTTGAAAGACACTTGTCTTTGTTAATATGTTTGCCTTAAAAATTTTTTCAGAGTCTAGAGAATACAACTCTTCGGCTTTTAAATATTTGCTATAATTCCTTGCTTCTCAATTATATAGTATATCTTTCCCTGAAGTCTGCCTCCCAATACCCTAAGAGGAATCCTGCAAAGGATTCTCTGCAACCACGTCAGGAAATTTTCAGCAGAAAAGTTGTGATTGGAAATTGAAACCAGTAAGACTATGTTGTTTTTTTCTTAAATCTAAACCCAACTCAGAGTATATTTGATGGCTCAGATGTAGAATTCAATGTGAATTCAAGCATGTATTAATGCTTTAGAGGGAATCTTAAAGCAATGGAATAATTAGTAGTACAGTACACGAGGATGCAGAGGGTCATACAAAACCGCAAAACTGATAGAAGCCTATGTTCATTTTCATGTAATGATCACACTCTCACCTAATTATCACATCTAGCCTATTTTTGTTAGAGCTCACACAGTACACTGAGTGCTCGATTGACTAATCACTTACACTATACACTTGCTAAAGATCATGATAGTAGCAATTTAGAAGCGTATCAGTGCAATTTGTTTGTTGTGCTGAGTCAATCAAAATATTGTTCCCAGTTTCCCTTTAATGGTTTTACTGAAGCAATTTAAATATTCTGTCCTTACCATCCATCTTTGACACTTTCCTTTTTGAAACTACGAAAGAATTCTAAATTTAGGGTGTGGGTAGAGATGTATGGAGCCACGCACAGAGAAATCTGTTCTTATTTTCAATTAAAGCATTTCTATTGACTTTGTTCTATAGACAATTTATAGACAGTATTGCTTTGAAATGGGAAGTGACTTGATGAAGTATACCAGGGTGTTTAGCTAGGCTGGACTTAGGACTCAGATATTTCTGATCAATAACTTGGTAAATAACAATTTTACCCCCTAAAATGTACATATTATATTTATTTCCTGAATTATACAGGGGCTAGGGAGACTCCTAGGGGAATGATGAGCAAAAACACAGTGTGGAAACACATTAATCAAAGTCACAAAAATGAATTTATTACAAACTATAATTAATGCCATTACAGAGAGAACACACTAAAGGGGGTCAAGAAAGACTTTCTGGGGTAGTGATGTTTGTGTTGACATCTAAAGAAGTTGGTTGGCTTGCAGAGTCCTGGGAGGATATTTATGACTGGGGTAAAAGAAGTGAGGAGAAGCCAGCGCATGCACAGCCTTTTCAAGGATGCTGGTCCTTCAGAGCAATAGGAAGGCACTAAAAGGGTCCTTTAAGCATGCTCACATTTGCATCTGGACTTTTCTGGTTCAACATAGGAATAAACTGGAGGAAGCCAGTTAACAAACTGTCTTAAGTTGTCCAGGTGATAAATAATGGTAACTGAGACCAGTAGGGGATGACATAGATGGAAACAAGTAGTCAGATTCAAGGCATTTGGGAGGCAGAATGTCCAAGTTTGGTGATGGTTATTTATTTTGTGGGGAGGTGAGTGAGGCAGATGATTTCCAGTTTTTTCACTTGCTCAACCGAATGGCTGTAATATTTACTAGGTAGATAACCCTGGAAGAGGACCAATCTTGGTGGGAGATATGCATTTGTAAAAATTAAACTTGAGATACCCTTGAGACATCCAAGTAAAGATGTCATGTAGACAATGACTTACATGGTCTAGAACACAAAGAAAAAATATGGACTATAAATATATATTTTGATATCACTGGCCTATGAGTAGCAGTTAAAGTTGAGGACAAGAATATGTTTCTTAGGAAGAACATATAGAAGAAGAAGAAAAGAAGACCAGGACTCAGCCTTGAAGAACTCAAATATTAATGATCGGGTGGAGAGAAATATGCAAGGGAAAGCTTTGGACAAAGAGAAGCCAGGTAGGCAGTAGGAATATATGAAGAGTGTGGTACCACAGTGACTAAAGAATAAGAGAACTTCAGGCAAAAGGGAGCATGGTAAATAGTGCAAGGATTGCCAAGAGACTGGATACAAAGAGCACTGAAAAAATATCCATTGCATTTGGTGACCTGGAAGGATTATCTGAACTGTTCTCTAGCACAATGGGATCAGATACCAGCCTGGAGCAGGTCAAGGAGAAAGTGGGACATGGGGAAATAGAGATCTCGGGTAGAAAAAGCCTTGTCAACTTGTAGCCCCTGGGTGGATTCCTAGAAATAATTAAGGAGGGAGACTGTACAAGCCTCACACTGGTAGAGCCTCAGACCAATGAAAACTAGGCATTAATGTATATATTAGTTTTATTTGTACTGGCTTCAGGTTGAAGTTTACTTAGTATTAAGGCCATTAAGCCTTAAACAATTAACCAATATATGATCAGATCACATTTTTCCACCTTAAGTTAGATCATAGAGCACAGCAAACCAATTGATTACTTGGCAGTTGGCCTATAAATGATCGATCCAGGCAAACATAGCGTCTTTGGTTCTGAACAGCCTCCACCATAAGCACAGTCACACATCCATCAACGGAGGCAGCTAGTTCTGACTAATGTCTAAGGAGATAAGGGAATGGTGTCTCTGTGAGAAGGGTGTCCACAGAGGACAGGCAGATAATATAAATGATCAAGTGATTGAAATGCAACTGCAGAAAACTAGAGGAAGTATACCCCCTTTAAAGGGGCAGCTGCCACTTCGTTCAAGCTGATTATAGCCGTGGGAAATGCCAGACATCCAAAGTTTTATGTGAAATCTGCCAATAGGCCATTACGTCAAAATTTAAAGATGTTTCTAGCCTATGACCTGCCAGTTTGTGACTTCTGTTGTAGGACTATAAACTTTAATTTAGGGGATGTTTCATGAGCACTTGCTATCTGTAAACTGTGATAGAAGCTTATGGGTAAGCACAGATGACATGGCCCCTGCTCCCTGAAAGGCCATTAACTAGTGAGGAGACGTGAAACAGCTATCATGTAAGGCAGAGGGACGAAATGCTAAAAAGAGGTACAATTACAAAGTTCCAAAATGCAGAGGAAGGAGCTGTTAATTTTGGTTGGAGAGAGGGCCATCAGAAGACTTTATAAAGGTGACATTTGCACTGGATTTGAAGGATGGCAATGGGGAAGAAGTAAATGGGAGGAATTCAATACTTCTCAGCAGTACCTAAAATCTTCCTTTAGAATATGAAATGTAACTTTCAGAATCAAAACAAATGCAAACAAACAAGTACAACGTATAACTTTTCTGGGTTAAAAAAGCTTTGTTTTGACATGCTAAGAGTTCCTCCAACGAAAGAGATGATTAATTAGCAAATGACATCACCTTGTAATTTGCTGATTTCTGTTAATGATAAGAGTAACAACTAACACATGTACTGCTTCATAGTTTACCTATAGCTTTCACTCACTTTTTCTCAGTGAAGGCTGCCATCTAGCCAAGACTCTCCCAAGCCAGGACAGCTACCTCAGAACTTACCAGAGTTGTCTGTGGCCAGAGTACTTGGTCCTCTGGTTATGCTCCAGGGAAGGGTGCAGGTTGCAGTGCCAGACAAGGGCTCATCTCCTTGTAAACAGTCCCCGGTGCTAGTTCGGTTCTGTTCTTTGGGCGCTTTCCAGGTCCTTTTCCATGGGAGGGCTCAGGCATTTTTTTTTTTACCCATTGAACATCATCATTCTCTGTTCAAGTAAAATACAGTGTGAAAGTAGGGATGGAGTGGGGAGGGCTGACCCACATTCAGGTTCTTAGAAAAAACGTATTCTTATTGGCCATGAATCTCTGAGCTTCCATGTCACTCCTGGGGAAGGATTTTAGTCTATGGATTCTCTGACTTGAGCAGGAGGTAGAGTGTGCAGGGTAGGGCCACTAGGGGATGGTAAAGTATTACCCTGCCAACCCTCCTTCACCTCCCTGGTGGACTCTTGCCCCAGGGTAATGGGTGAGGCATGGTAGCACACAGGAATTTTTCATGGTTCTCTAGAACCTCCATGGTGCTGTCTGCAAGACCACACTAGTAAGAATACTGCAGGAGCTCCTTGAGCCCAGGGTGCTTGTGTTTCATCACAAGAACAGAACTAGGTTGGTAAAAAAAAAAAAAAAAGGATTTTAAGACTGGCCAGCTCAAACTATTCCCAGTGGTTCCCAATCCACTGGAGTGATTTAGGTGGCCCCAATGATAGGAGGAAAGCAAAAAAAATATGGCTGCCATAAGGTGTCACTTCCATCCAGAATGTGAGCAGAGTAGTGTTTCTGGGTTGAAACTTTAGTCTCATCTAATATCAGGCTTTATTACCTTCAATCCCCATAGCTTAGTGGTTCTCAAACATTTCTGCCCCGCCCCAGACCACCTAAGCATTGTAATAAATGCAAATTCCTAAGACTCACCCCAAAATACTGACTCAAAAGTTTCAGAGTGGGGACCAAGAATGTAAATTTCTAATGGAAAGCCCAGATGATTTCTGAAGCAGGTGACAGTCCATGGACTTGCCTTTGAAAACCAATGGTAAGAATCACTTATTTCCTCAAATCACTTCCCACTCCCATAACTTACTTACCATCATGAACGAGTAGAATGAAGTAAGTGATGGCCTATCAAGAGTGTGAAAGGCGCAAAGGTCCTTGTGGTCAGGGTCTCCCATTCAATTACTGCCTAAATTTTAGATTTCTGACATTATATCCAAATAATGTTATTAATATATTTAATTACAGAAGTGAACCAACAGGATTGGAAGAAGCTGATGTTCATCAAATAATTTTAAACTTTGTCCCATTACCAGATTATAATACTTATAGGTGATATAATTTAAATTTTAAAATAAATCCTCCAATTACATTTTGAATGGCACAATTTTATTAAATTGTACTTTCTGAATTGAAGGTAAGAATATCTTTTTTTTTTTTTTTGGCTGCGTTGGGTCTTCATTGCTGCACGTGGGCATTTTCTCTAGTTGCAGCGAGCAGGGGTTATTCTTCATTGTGGTGTGCGTGCTTCTCATTGTGGTGGCTTCCCTTGCTGTGGAGCACAGGTTCCAGGCCCTCAGGCTTCAGTAGTTGCAGCGTGGGGACTCAGTAGTTGTGGCTCGCGGGCTCTAGAGCGCAGGCTCAGTAGTTGTGGCGCACGGGCTTAGTTGCTCCGCGGCATGTGGGATCTTCCCGGACCAGGGATCGAACCCATGTTTGCTGCACTGGCAGGTGATTCTTTACCACTGTACCAACAGGAAAGTCCCAACTAAGAGTATCTTAAATGCAAATATTGAACTTGTATAAGCTTCTGTAATTTTTATTTTGGCACTTGTTTTTATTTTATAGTGTACAAAGGGCCCCACCCCACCTCACCCCAACCCTACTCCCAAATACAGAAGTGACCTGGACCTCTCTCAATGTCTGTAGAGAAGGCACCTTAGGAGAGCAGAAAATAAAAGATAAACTTTCAGAAATGTTGCTTGTGGGCTTCCCTGGTGGCGCAGTGGTTGAGAGTCCGCCTGCCGATGCAGGGGACACGGCTTTGTGGCCCCGTCCGGTTAGATCCCACATGCCGCGGAGCAGCTGGACCCGTGAGCCATGGCCGCTGAGCCCGCGCATCCGGAGCCTGTGCTCTGCAACAGGAGAGGCCACAGCAGTGAGAGGCCTGAGAACCGCAAAAAAAAAAAAAAAAAAAAAATGTTGCTTGCTAGGATTTTAAATATGCACCACTAAACTAGGGTCTCAGGCTTTGCATGGCTGAATTCCTTTCCAATTGTACCATAGTACAATAGGAAGTTATCTACATTAAGATGAAGAAAATGACTTTTCACTCCCAAAAACTGAACCAGAAGAAAGGCCTTTCAGATGAAGAAAATAACTTTTCACTTCCAAAAACTGAACCAGAAAAAAAACCTTTCTCTAGCCATTACTAAGCTGAGCTATCCCTGGACAGATTGCAATAAAACATTCATTCACAGTTAGAAGATCCAGAACATTTATTGCATGTTTACCATCTATTTATGCCCTCTCTTTCTCTCTCTCCCCCCCTCAATCACAGGCGTGCAAACACACACGCACACACGCACACGCGCGTGCGCGCGCGCACACACACACCCCACACACCCAAACATGACAACCAGTACTTCAACTGATGACAGTACATCAGTGGTATAAGCCATTTCCTGCTACTTCTTTCATGATTTCCAGATGTCTGGTAGGAAACTCACTCCATTCTCTGTTTCCTTAGCAAATTCCACAGAGGGACGCTCCTGGTGGATTTTTAGCAGAGCTGTATACTTAATGGCCTGCTGGGCAATTTTGTCAAACTAGTTGTTTTCTGGTGACTTATCTATAATACTGAGGGAGCTACACAATGTTATCTGTTTGTAAATAATTGTAAATCCTTCCTGAGCTTGCAGGGAGAAATGCTTTATGGCTAAATGGAGTTGATTCCCCTGGTAGTTTAAGTTTCTTACATGAATCTCCTTCCTGACCTCAAAACAATACCTACATTTTTTCATCCTTTTTTCTCCCTGGAGAAGGAAAAAGAAATAAACAAAACCAGACTTGTTAGAATATAATAGTTTGTTAAGAGCGAGCTAGATTAGTTGGTGATTAGTGTTGTTTTAATTAAATAGGAAACAAAGATGGAGCCCATGGGAGGTTATTTACCTTTGGTGGAAATAAATTTAGGGAGAGAGATTACTACTGGGCTTCTACAATGGGAGCACGTTTTGTTTTGCAGTTTGGTGATGCTGTTTTTCAAGATTTCACTCAATCTGAAGACCAAGGACATTTAGACAATTGTTAAACATATAATTCCTCAGGGCCAATTAAAATAACAATACATTTGTGCTGGGTTTTCCAATTTATAGGATGCCTTGAGATAGTTAAATTTTTCTTTCTCTTTACTCTGTCTTAAAGCATCAAACTGGGTGGCCTTTTTCCCATCCCTAGCAATTACATCAAATAATAGTCCCTAGTTGAAACCTTAAAGTTCTTTGAAATGAGTTTCAATAGAGAATGGTAATCTTGAAAAATATTAAAAATTTTTAAAATGCTTTCTTTATTTTAGTGTACACTTTCCGTTATGCGATTTTTAAAAAAATCTGCCGCCTGAAAACTATATCTGGCTATGTTCCGGGCACAACCCAGTGGAGATAGAACTAAAGCCAGCCTTTTCAGAAGTCCTCTATTTCCAATCGCAGGCAGTTGGAAACTGTGGGGACATGGATAATTTTCAGTCAGGAATAAGCGGATTGGTACTAGAAAATGCATCCGTTAAACATCACATGGACTCCACTCACAGTGTTAAATAACAGCTAGAAAGAGGAACCTCCTGCAATGGCCCCAGACTGCCAAAGGGCTAATCCATGTGTGTCATTGTGACAGAGCTGTCTTCCTGATGGAGGCCATTGGAGGATTCCAGTGTCCCATGCTGTCATGTCAGGGAGTGAAGTAGCTCAGAGGCCCACTGGCTTCTGCTGCCTTGAAGAAAGCCTGGGAACTCAATCAAGAGTTTGTCTTCCATAAAGGAGATTATTTCAGAGAAAAATGAAAATTAATGAAAGACTTTTCAAAAATTTCAAAATAGCCCAGAAGAAGTAAATACACTAGGACTGGAGTCACAGAAGAAGAAACCAGACTTAGAAATAGTGCATTTTGCTGAGGTCACCCAGGAAGTAAATACTCTTCCCTTGGAGAAAATTAACTTGAAAATCACAATATCAAGAACTCATCAGAATCCATTTCCCAGTGCCCTCCTCCCATGTTTCTCTGCCTCATCCTGCTGCCAGAGGTTGGCAGTCAACCCAAGGCCAGCAGTCACAGTTGTAGACACATTCCAGATGGAAAGATCATTTTGTTTCTAGACACCGTAACAAAGGACTTGGCAGTTGGTGCGTAACCCTCCTGCCAGGAGCAGGTGTCTTCACTTTGACAAGATTGTATTTTACACCGAATGACTCGAAATGGACTGTAACTTGTAGTAGGTCAAACAAGTTGGGGTTTTCGAAAAGAGTTGGCTAACCAGCTTGAGGTGAGGAACAATGACATGGGAAATGAATTACCTGTTTACTAATGTCACAGTCATCTAGCCATTCATTCTGACTGCAGCAGGCTCCTTAGCGCAGCCTGAGGTTCTAGCCTCTGAATGGCTCAATGGAAACTGCTGGTTGGGAAGACAGTAAGTTAAAATGTATACACACATGCAGAGAAAAACAAACTAGATTTTGGAAAATAATTCCGTAGTGTGAGCTAGTATTTTCCTTTAGTGGAATATACCACTCTTCTAAAAGGTGAATGTATTGCCTTTGAGATAATGTTTTCTACAAACAATTCAACACAGTAAAAAATCTTTACGATAAATACCTAAACACCCAACAAGAGTAGATTGGTTAAGTAAACTGTAATATAGTTGCACCGTGGATGAACAATTAGAAATACATGCAACAATACGGATGATTCCCACAAACACAAGACTAAGCAAAAGAAATCACACCCCAAAAAGTACATACTACATCATTCCATTTATAAGTACAAAACAGGAGATACTAGCGTGTGGTTAGAAAGCAGCAGCGTGATTACAGGGGGGGTTTGTTAGTGACTGACAGAGGGCCAGAGGGGATACTAGTAATGTGCTGTTTCCTGATCTAGGTGTTGCTTATGTGAATGTGTTCAGTCTGTGATGATTCAGCAAAAGAAACACTTATACGCACTGTTCTGCATGTAGATTTCACCTTAATTCAAAATTAACACATTAAATTCCCCTAGCACATAGATGGTCTTAAAAGAAGCTCTGATTTATACATTTTTTAAACTGGGAAGACAATCTACTGAACTGCTGTAGAAAAATAAATTAGGCTTCAGATTTTATTCTTGATGAGTGATGGCTATGTCTATGGTTTAGAGAGTCCTGGATCATGGATGGACTTGAGACATGAGGCGTCTGAAATAAGCAGTGAGTGTCTTGTAGGTTACTTCAAACACATGTTTTCCATTCCCTTCCCAATAAAATTCTACCCATGACCTACCTTGGATTAACCTTCAATTGGAAACGCACCCTACTTCCGTCTCATGTTGAATGTAAAATTGTACCTGGTATATAAAAATAAATTATTTGAGAAAAGTATATTGTGAGCTTGGGGAACAAAGTTAGATTGAACTTTTTTCCCCCTAGATTCTTCTCCTTCCTCTTGCATGGATATTCATCTACCAAACCTTTTTCCCATTCAGTGGATTAGAAGTTGCTACTATAACTTGATTTTTATTTAAGTGGTGAATTGTATCACTGGGCATGGGGTGGTAATGAACTCAAGTAAGTATTGAGAATGTTGACATCTAATCTCAGGTTTTCCTCTCTCTCACACTGGAATCTTAGGTAAGTCACTTCCTCTCTCAGAGAGCTCAGTTTCTTCTTCTGTAGAATGAACCAGTTGACTTGGGCCACCTCTGAAAGAGTCGAGAAGCAACACAAATATATAGACAAAAGTCTGACAAAGTTAGATATACCACAGTATGAATATCCCACCAGAAGTGCTTCTCAGGTTCTTTCACTGGGTGATTTTTAGCAGGGGAGGGGAAGAAAAACCCCTAAGATTGGATTATGGCAGAGTTTTCTCACCTGTCCTAGAATAGAAATTATATTTCAGATTGCATTAAGATGGTGGTAGAAGGTTCAGAAGTTATGATTAGGTTTTTCTTTGACCTCAGTTCTACCTTTATCCTTGGTCATTACTCATTGTTGTCCTCATTTAAAACACTACAGTTCTGGGCTTCCCTGGTGGCGCAGTGGTTGAGAGTCCGCCTGCCGATGCAGAGAACACGGGTTCGCGCCCGGGTCCAAGAGGGTCCCACATACTGCGGAGCGGCTGGGCCCGTGAGCCATGGCTGCTGAGCTTGCGCGTCCGCAGCATGTGCTCTGCAATGGGAGAGGCCGCAGCAGTGAGAGGCCCGTGAACCATAAAACACTGCAGTTCTAATAGAGAAGAAAATGGCCCCCCCCAGAATGGAATATGTCAAACCAGAGTGACCTTTGTCCTTTAAATTTATTTATTTATTTAGGGCTGTGTTGGGTCTTCATTTCTGTGCGAGGGCGGCGAGCGGTGGCCACTCTTCATCGCGTTACTCGGGTCTCTCACTGTCGCGGTCTCTCTTGTTGCGGAGCACAGGCTCCAGACGCGCAGGCTCAGTAGTTGTGGCTCATGGGCCCAGTTGCTCCACGGCATGTGGGATCATTCCCAGACCAGGGCTCGAACCCGTGTCCCCTGCATTGGCAGGCAGATTCTCAACCACTGCGCCACCAGGGAAGCCCCCTTTGTCCTTTACAGTCAAGGAAGTAAGTCTTAACCTGAAGCTCAGGAATCCACCCCGTTGGCTTGTAACTGGGATTAGAGTATTGAGCTGGGCCGTACTTCCATCCTCTAGAGGAGAAGTGGTTTACGAAGGACTGGCACGTTTGAGGTTAAGGGAATGCTCTCAACCTGAGTAGGTATCAAACTGAGGGATACTGTTGTCACAAAGGGACCATTTTCAACACTGTAAGTTTTCCTTATTTCTTCTAAAACTCAGAGTTGATATAAGCTACAAGGCTATCAGAGAAGAGGACTTAAATTCTCCTGGGCATATAATTCAGGCACAACATGGAAAATGTAAAGACTTGGGAGGTGAGAAGAGCTGCCACATCAGATGTGTTCAATCCTGTCTCCCCCCCACCCCCCCTGCCGCCCCGCAACTTTGACAATCGGCAGATGCTAGTCCCCTATTCATGGAGAACTGGAGACAAACAAAACCAGACTTTCCAGGTTAAATGCCCCAAGCTTGGGACCATTTTAATAAGAGAAAAATGGAGTTTTCATACTTTCATCACGCTGGAGTTTGATCCTCCAAGGCAATTTCAAGGTATGTCATTAGGCCTGTTTATTACAGTTTTTTTTAAAAAAAGAGAGGGTGAGGCTCTGAAGCTTCTCCAGGTGATAGCACATCCAAGAGATTTGCCTCCTTCCTTCCTTAAAGCTGTCTTCTCTGAATTAGAAATAATTCCAGAAGAATTGCCTCTGAGACCCTGGGAACTAACCCAGAATCCTGCCTGCTTCAGGACCTTGCAGAATCTCGTTAATGCATCTTCTCTGATAGGTGAAGGGGAAGCAACTGAAAACCACTCTGACTGCCCTGGATGGTTGTGACGGTTGTTTTTTTTAACTCTTGAACTGCCTACTAGTGAAACTTACAAGGCATAAAAAGGAGGTGTTTTACCTTGTCCAGGTTACAATAGCTCACCCAGAATTTGGTGGGGGAGGGGAAAGGCTGTTTTTGGCTTATATTTGATGAAGTCAGTCAATTCCTCCACTAGTATAATACGAACCTTGTGTGTGAAAGATGATTACAACATTGGACTTGAAATCACAATTTGTTTTCAATGGGTGTTACTCCTAAAACAGTTTTTCTCTTAGAGTGTGTTATTTGCATTCAGTAACATATTTAAGTCAGCACACGTGTTTAAAGTACTGGGTGGTAATTTTAGTTTTACACCAGTATATGCCTTCTTCATTCTTTCAAGGCTTGCTAATCTCATTAAATGAAGTCTTTTTATAAATGAGTTCTAAATAGATTTGACTCTTTCCTAATTTCACTTGGGCTCAACTTAGCTAGAACTACTGCATTGTTAACCAGACCTGTACCTTTTAAATGCAAAAGGAGATGCCGTCTGGTCCTCAGAACATAGTTTTCCCTTATAATAATCATCTTAGGAAATGAGTTATACATGTGAACTTTGCTATCTGAACTACTCTCATATGAACTAACATATGAACTAATTTTGGATACAGAGTCCAAAATTACACATGTAGATATTGTTTGATTCTGAAATAAATTGTTCATTACCAATTGTTCATTACTGGTTACTGAAACGGGAGAATGCATGTGTTGGAGGGAAGGTGGTATACCCGGTGCCTTTATTTTTGCCTAAAGGAAAAGGGACTTTCAATCAAGGAGAACTAAGCTGCATTTGAGTCCTGCAAGTGTGCATACGTGTTCAGAGGGCTGTACGTGCCGCTGGGGACGGCCCATAATTAAAATACCAAAATACTTCCTCCTTACCAATTGGAAAACAGCCTCTCCCTCCAGCCCTAAAACGGCTACACCAGCACTTCCCTGAGGATCCTGGAACTTCCCCAGGATCCAGCCATCAAAGAAATTTAACCAGCAGAGCAAGGGGCCTCTAGGACCCAGTGGAGTATCATCACCTTCATCAGCCTCCCTGACTGAATCGGGGATCCCCAATAAGCCTTGGCTAGCATGCATGTTTGAATGAGCTGTCAATTAATAGCATGGGCCCTACGCCAGCATTCTGGCTCCTCCAAGGTTACTGGGTGACCTTGGGCAAGGAGCTTAGCCTTGCTGTGCCTAACTTCCTTATCTGTAAAATGAGGATAATGGTAGTGTTTACTTCCTGGGGTTGTTGACACAATTAAATTGAGTTTATGTATGTCAGATGCTTAGAACAGGGCCTGTGTAAGTGTTGGGGATGATAATGGTGATAAAGTTGATGAAAATGATGACTGGTCTAGATACGAGGAAGACCAACTGGCCATGAGGTGACCCTCTGATTATGTCGGGTGTTTGGTACATAATGGTGAAAACTAACCTGATCATATCCTCTGTCCTGGGAATTATGATTACTGATTTGCACTGAGACAATTCCTTCTTTGAGTCTGAGCAATATTCCAAACAGTGGGCATTCTTATTCTCCATGAGGGCAAGTGATATACCACAGGGATTGCAATAAACTCCCATTATTAAAGTTATTCTAGGCTTAGGTCCTTCATGTTGCCTGAGAGACCATCATGGTACAACTGGATGAAGGAAACTTTTGACCCATGAATCATATATGTATGCAAAATATTCATTATTGGAATCTTTCAAGAGAACATCAATTCCTAGAGCAGTGGTTCTTGCCCTTAAGAAGAATGTCTGCTGGTTCCCTAGAGTTTTCCAGACGATTGCAGACCAGTATACGGTGTGGCACTTTTGGTCTGGGTGAATCCATGGCCAGTTTAAGGTTGGAAAAAGAAGAGCAAAGAATAAAATTTAAAACTGTGACCCAAAAAAGAGGAAAAGAAAAGCAAAGGAAGAGAGAACGTTTTGTGCTTAGAGCAACTTTTCCCAATAGAGCATGAGTGCTCAGGATGGATTCAAAGTGATGTTGTCCCTATTATGACTCGTTTAAATGGAAAGTACACCATCTTTTGAGATTAATGCAAAGGAACACTGTCCTTGGATAGCTGTACGGAGAATGAGAAATTGTCGGTGAAACAAAGTATATCTGATCGGCCGGCCTGGGCCCCTCCCCTGTATCCCACTTTCTCTCTCAGTGTCCTTCCTGAGGGCACAAAAACAAAGTCACAGGGCATGACCTCAATAACCATGATTGGAGTGGATCAGAGGGCACTACCCTTGGGATTGAAGATGATTAAAGAAACCGCCTGCCCGGTGACTGTGTCTATGGCTTCAGTCCATTTCCTCTACTGTGACAAGCAGGTTCACAAAGGAATGCAGGAGCTTTGTCCCAAAGAAGTTCACGTAGTCCAAAAACTGGAGAAGGACCATTCTAGAAAATCCAGTGCATTTCATGGCTCTGTGCCATCACAGAGAGCCAGACAGGGGAAAAAAGATGACACGTGAGTGTCATTCAGACATTCTACCTGCATTGCGTTCCCTTCTCTAGTCATATTCTTCATATGCAGTAAGATTATATCTGAAAAATGGAAAACAGTGGTCTCAATGCACTCAGAATATTAATAGCATCTTTGGGCCTCTTTCTGCACAAGCGTTCTTCACCAAATTGTCAGGGAGCACGGGACTCTGTCATCTATCTTGCTAATGGTTTTTAAGATTTCTTAACCTACAGCCCTACAAGGAGAAAATAACTTTATTTTTGGTGTGAACAAGAATTATATTTACTAAATTGTCTAAAAGTACAAGTTCAAATGGGGAAAAAAATGCAGGTGCACTGGGGGAATTCCGATCAAGAGAATCTTGCTGCGGCACACAGCTTCCCTCATTTATCAGAGCCGAGCGAGAAAGCCATTTTCTTATTTTCCTAAATCCCAAAATATGTCAAGGACAGGGAACCCACCTTACCTCTGATCTGCGCGGAAAATGCTGACAGGAACAGAGCAGTATGTGTGGGGAAGGAAATACAGTTAGCAATTTTTTTCCAATTCAATATGCACCCCTGAGCACCCTGAACAGACTATTGACTCTTGGCCACCAAGCTCGGAGCTCTGAAAAGCTGCAGTACTGAGGGATCCTTACCCCTGAATGCTTTGTCCACCGTAGTGTTTTTGCTTCATCAAGGGGGAATGAGGCAAAGCTGTCAAGAGGACATAAAGACTACCCCCAACTGCTGACAGCAGATGGTGGCTAACGGCAAGTGTTTTTAACAGAGCTTTATTGTTCCAGGTTGAGGCATTAACATGTCTCTGTGGGGTTTTTCTGGCTTTATTTATTTATTTGCTATTTTAAAAAGTCACTTTGGAAAATGACAGTGTGACACGCATTGTAATTTTTGCCTACACTGGGCTCCCATGGCATATCTGTCTTCTCATTTTCCTGATGTGAGGGTGGCATTTGGGATCCAAACAAAAGCAAGTTTGTATTATTTTGAGCCTTGACAGTTAACAGGGAAAGCATCAGTTCTTCTAAATCAGAGCAAGGAATTGTCCCCCCATTTTCTGAGCGATTGCAAGAACTTTAAAATCAAAGTAAATACAGCCTGTTTCCACATGCAAGGTGGGTGTCACATCACTCAACGCAAACAGCCCCAAACCTGTTTGTGCCAGCTACAACTGTTCAGTAGCCTTAGAAGAAAAAGCTTCTTACCACTTTTATTTCCTTAACAAAGCAACTTTAGTCACTGCAGATTTAAATCTGATTTCTGGGTGATTCTCCTTTTGTTTGATTTCTAAATCCCAAGTATTCCTCTGGACTGCAGCAAGCTGTGACTAAAGCATCGGGCAGTTGATTAACGCAGACACAAAGGAAAGCTGGAAACAGGAAGAGTCCAAGACCCTTTTTTACACTTTACTCCCCATCAGAGTCCATCTCAATTATCGACAGAGGAAAATCATAACAGGCGAGAAGCTAGCCTCCCTCTCACCTGCCTTGCTCTAGTCCAGGGACCCAGGGAGTCTTGGAGACACGGCAGCCTAGCTGCAGACGTGAACACCAGAGGAAAGTGAGAGACAGCAGGGCTAGGAAGAGAGCACTGCATTTTCTGAATCTCCTTTAATAATTCCGGGGCACAGTCTGAAACATATTGCTGGGAGCTAGACTATTTCTTCCCCACTACCCCTCCCCTCCTCCCAAAATTAAGACATGTCTTCATGTCTCTGTAAAGCTAGCCGCAGTAGAGTGGTGATAACAGTGCACATCAGGATCCAACTTGCCATCAGACTTCTGTGGTTGGATGGAGTGGGGAGCAGGGTGGAAGGATGGGTATCTGTTGCTCTGGGTATTTTCCTAGTTTGGCAGGACCTTGCAGAGCATGGCCTTCCTAGGAAGGAAATTCTGGAGCAAGTCCTTCTGTCTGTCTTGTGTAGACATCTCCCCTCCTGCACTGGAATTCATGGCAGCCCCAAGACCTACCTCAGTGTGTCCAGCACAGCCTCGCAGTTGGAAGCCTCAGAGCCTTCCTTGGCCACCAGCTGTTTCCAATGTTAAGAGAAAATAACAAACAAGCAAACAAAACAAAAGATCAGGTTCTTTTGTTCTTTGGCAGTTATCAGCTGCTTGGAACTGTTGTATTCACTCAGGAAAAGCTGTAGAAAGTCTCTCACCCTTTTTAAATTGCAAAACAAGCAGCTCAACCTCTGAGACTCCAATATTGCTGCAGGGTGGGTGCTGCAGTGTCACGCATCTTGGACAGTGTTTGTACTTCAGGAGACAAGAAAAAACAGTGAATTTTGTACTTTTGATGCAGGCAAGAGCCCCATTGCTAATTAAACCACAGTAGCCAGAACCTGGAATCATCAGCCAGTAGGCACCTCCAGCAGTGTTAGAAGGTTCTCTTGAATGGGTAATGGCGATTTTGCACCTCAGATAGATTTCTAGAAATAGCCTTGATGTCACACCCCACGGCCTCCTCGTTTCACATTTATCATCCCTCCTCCCACTAGGCTGTTTGGGAAGTTGAATTTCTCAAATCCTTTCTGCCCCCGGCCTCCAAATCTTACAAGGGCCAGTTGAGTGGTTTTAAGCCAAGACCCTTAAAGATTGCTATTGTATCAAGTAGGATGACTTGGGCTGTAAATAACAGAAAAGGCTACCTCACCTGGCATAAACAGTAAGGGCAATTACAACTTACGTAACAATATTTCCTGGCATAGGTTGGCTCTAGCGTGGCTCAATGACACAGCTCAAGGGCATCAGGACCTTGGTTTATTCTTCATTCCACTATGCCAACCTCAGCATGTTGGCCTTGTTCTTATCAAGCTCCCCTCAAATTCGTGAGATGATTTCCCAAACTGCAAACATCATTGGCAAATGTAGATGTGCAGTCAAATAAGAGACAAATTGCTTATCATTTGTCTTTTTTAAAGAAGAATTTCTTTGCTAGAAAATGCCCACCAGATCTCCTCTTAATTCTCATTGGTTCTCATGCCCACCCCCATACCCAATTATAGGCTAGAGAATTGGAACTCCGGTGATTGACTAAGATGAATCAGGATTTACACCAGAGCCAAAGGGGGAAACCCCAGTGAAATCAGGATTTGTGAGCAAAGAAGAATAAATGGTTGTTGGGTACGAAACCAACATACCCGGTTTCAAAAGCCAAATAACCTCCTGAATGCCATTTATCCAGTATTCAATGAAATCTTTCAGGAGTAAAGCCCCCTCTGCCAGCAGTAGGGATAAAAGTAAGAAACGCTTACTTATTCACATTTTCTGGTGCTATAGTGCTCAGAAGTTCAAGATATAAGAATATGTAGGATCATTAAGACTAGAACAAAAATATATACATAGTATTTACTTCTCTAGGTTAATTTTTTTTATGTTGAAAGCTTGGGGTTTCAGAGACATTATTTTAGTGAGCTTATCTTATTTTCAAGATTTTGTTTTTCCTTTCCACAAAATTTCTAGAAAAGTAATATGCTCTTTTTTCACTGAATAACTCTGGTTACTGTGTGGATGGGAGCCTCCAACTTAATCTCCCCTGGGATGTGTGGATCTGGCCCAGCAGAGGGGCTTTTCTACACCATTAGGGTTCACAGATTTCACATCCACCTTTTCTTCTAGGGGGGTCACCTTTTCCTGAACCAACAATTCAGGATGGGGCACAGCATTGGCACCGCCACAGCCAGTTCTCACAGAGATGGAGACGAAATAGATTTGGTACTGGAGAGCTGATCGATATCAGGGTTTTTAAAAAACAAATCCCATAGAGTATCTACCCCATGTCAAACTGCTGGGAATTTTTTTTTCTACAGACGCCATAAAGAATTTCTTGTGTCTGTTTCACTAAACCATAATTATATTTTCTACTGCACAGCACAGTTTTAGAAATAATTTATAGAAAGAGTGAATCACATTATGATGGTTAATTTTTTGTGTCAACTTGACTGGGCTAAGGGTTGCCCAGATAACTGGTACAACATTATTTCTGGGTGTGTCTGTGGGGGTGTTTCCAGAAGAGATTAGCATTTGACTTGGTAGACTGAGTTTAAAAGATTGCCCTCACCAATGTGGCTAGGCAGCATCCAATCTCTTGAGGGCCTGAATAGAACAAAAAGGCAGAGAAAGGGTACGTTTGCTCTCTTTGCTTGAGCTGGGCCATCTAGCTTCTCCTGCTCAGACAGGTTCTTGGGTCTTTGGACTCTAACCAGCACTTACACCGTTGGTCCCTGATTCTCAGGCCTTTGGACTTGGACTGAATTACACCGTGGGCTTTCCTGGATCTCCAGCTCACAGACATCAGATCATGGGACTTATTGGCCTCCATAATTGTGTGAGCCAATTCCTATAATAAATCTCCTCTTGAATATATCTCTGTATGTCCTATTGGTTCTGCTTCTCTGGTGAACCCACACTAATACACAAAAATTATCCAGTGTCTGTTGTTTGGCAAACCCATGTGTTCTATCAACTGGAATCATTTAAAACTTGCTGTATTTTATGGATTTTATAGGCTATGTTGCTGCAGGTCCAGGCAGGCTGGTAAAAATTTGTTATGGGAAGAGCTCTGCTCTTGGCAAGATGGCAGATGAGATAACATGACAATCCTCTAGCTATGAAGACTTAGAAAATGCTGCAAAAATAAAATAAAATGTTTAAATGCACAATGAACTCACAAGCAAGAAGAGGAACACCCAGTTGCCTGAGACAAAGGTGGAATTAAAACAAGTTGAAAGCACATGAGCTAATGGATAAGGAGTCTCAGAGTGGGGCTGGCATAGGGGCATCCTAATACTCTGTGCGGGTACCGGAGACAGGACCTTTGAACCGAGTGAGAGGGGAGTAGGAACCAAGATTCTGGAATAAAGCGAGGAGCCCCCAAGGGTGGCAGCCTCATTGGCTGAAAGTATTATCCTTGTCGGGGACATGATATAGAAGCTTGTCCATCTCTGCCTGAGATTTGCGTGGGAAGACAATTCTTCCCTGAGTGAAAGTAATTGAAAGTAGGCCTGTACTTAAGGCGATCAGTGGTCAGAGTTTGCCCAAGACTGTCCTGGTTTTAAATCTGAGAGTCCTGGATCCTGGGAACCCCCTCAGGCTCAGGCAAATGAGGACAGCTGGTCACCCTATCTGCACCTTGTGTAGTGCAGGCATCCAAATTCACACTAGCCTACCTTTAGGAACTCCCACACCAAAGAGTGAACCAATTATGGCCTCAAAACTGGTGAGGAGGGCTTCCCTGGTGGCGCAGTGGTTGAAAGTCTGCCTGCCGATGCAGGGGACACAGGTTCGTGCCCCGGTCCGGGAAGATCCCACATGCCGCAGAGCAGCTGGACCCGTGAGCCATGGCCACTGAGCCTGCGCATCCGGAGCCTGTGCTCCGCAACGGGAGAGGCCACAACAGTGAGAGGCCCACGTACTGCAAAACAAAAACAAAAATGAAAACAAACAAACAAACAAAAACTGGTGAGGTAATTGGCAGAAGCAAATGCAAATCCTCTCAGTTCTCACAGCCCTGGGATGGGTTAAGAGCCGGGGAGAAGTGTTTATTTAAAATGAGCCTACGATGAAAATGATCATAAATACATGAGGAGTCAATCCACCAGGTGCAAGGGTCAGCAGAGAAAGAGGGATTAAAGCTCCAGAACCTGGAAAAACAGGACAGGAACATGGATGATACAGTGAGAATGTTAAAAAAAATACTACATATATATATGGACCCGTGCGTGCATACCCTAAGAAAACCGCTAGGCACTAAGTAAAAGCACAGGCAGATTTGAAAAGGAAAAATACGGTTGTCTGTCATTTTCTCCTTGTAATTCTGTCAATTTCTTTTGTATATTTGGATGCCACCTTGAGGTTACAAGTTAGTTACACATAACATATATATTACTCCTGGTAAATGTGTCCTGGTAAATATTTCCTTTTGTCATTAAATTATGCTTTTCCTTATTCTTAGTAAGGCATTATACCTTGCAGTCTTTTGCTAATATTAATATAGCTATAACAGGTCGGGTTTTTTTCATTCAATTTTTTAATTTTTGCTTTGGGGGGCGGGTAATGTACAAATCTAGGCCCCCCAGTGCCTCCAAGATGGCATTAAACATGCAAGAAATTCATTTTTGTCAGAGAAAATGCTGAAGGAGCTGGGAGAGGCTGAGAGAGCCATCAGACTGCGCTGCAAGCCTGGCCCTGAGTGAAGGAGAGAGGAAGGAAGGAAGGAAGGAAGGAAGGAAGGAAGGAAGGAAGGAAGGAAGGGAGGGAGGGAGGGAGGGAGGGAGGGAGGAAGGAAGGAAGGAAGGAAGGAAGGAAGGAAGGAAGGAAGGTAGAGAGGGAGGGAGGGAGGGAGGGAAGGAAGGTTGGGTGGAAGCATCTTAGATTGCAGTCCAGCCTAAAAGAAATTCAACGAGGTCATTAGAGAGTCCTCAAGCCAGAGTCATCTGTCAGAGGAGTCCTAAGTCTCCCAGGAACCTGCACACCTGCCACATGGAGCCAGTGGCTGGGAATAGCCCAGGGGAAGCTTGGGTCCAGAGCACAGTGGCTTGCTTTCTTGGTCATCTATGCTCCCTTCATCAGAGATCTGAGAGGTGTGTTCTCATGACTGCCACAGTTAGTATCAGACTAGTATTTTTTATATCATCCCTTTACTTTTATTTTTTCATATAATTTGGAATGTATCAGTTGTAAACAGTTTGTAGCTGGACTTTCAAATGTCCAGCCTGAGGGTATACATTTTGTAACTGGTGAGTTTAGTTCATTGATAATAATTACGGTTACTGATATAATTGACTTTGTTTCTCTTATAACATTTGTTCTTCTAATTTACCATATTTTTCTTTGCCTCTTTTTTTCTCATTAACTGCATTCTAATGATGATTTGTAGGGTCTGTAAAATGAAGGTGCTAGTAAAACAGTAAACACAATGACATGTAAAAAGACAGTATATGACAAAGATGTCAATTTACTAGACCATTTTTTATTTCCTTTATTCTTTGTACTGATTTGGAAGTTATATATTCCATTTCTATTTTTTAATGGTTACTCTTTGAATTTTAGATTGTATACTTGTCTCAGCAGAGTCTAAACTTAATCAACTTTTTCCAAATTAATTTAAATTCAACACAGTTACAAGAAAAACACCAGCAGGTTTTTTTTTTTTTGGAACTTAGCAAGTGTGCATTAACAATTGTGATATGATTCTAAAATATATATGGAACAGCAAAAGATCATGAATAGCCTAGAGGAGGGGGAAGAGGAAGGATTCACCTTCTCAGATAACAAGACTTTCTATAGAGCTAAAGTAAATTAAGGGGAATTAGCACCATGATAGACAAACACAGCAGAACAGAGAGCCCAGAAATAACCTCTCCCTTCCCTCCTTCCTTTCTTTTTCTCTCCCTCCCTCTCCTTTCCCCTACTTGCTCATTCTTTCATGTTCTCTCTCTCTCTCTCTCTCTTTCATGTTCTCTCTCTCTCTCTCTCTCTCTCTTTCATGTTCTCTCTCTCTCTCTCTCTCTCACACACACACACACATACACACACACACACACATAATATGGTTGTATAACAAAAGTGGCATCTCAAGACAATGAAGAAAGGATAGTCTGTTCAATAAAAGATCTTAAGACAATTAGATAGCTAAAGGAGACTATTAGAGAATTTTATAGAGAAAGGAGAAATTAGATTTTCCATTCATTCCATGAAAACACACACACAGAATTCCGAATGAATTACAGCCTTAAATTTGAAAAAAGCAAAACCTAGCATTTCAGAAAAAAATACAGAGAACATAAGATTATGATAAGAGAGAATTTTAAAACTAAAACACAAAATTCATAGGTTATAAAGGAAAACACTGATAAATTTGATATTAAAAACTAAAACCAATGGATGATTAAAAAGCATTCTAAAACTTGGGAAACATTTGCAACAAAATGATGGACCTTGAGGGCATTACGGTAAATAAAATAAGTCAGACAGAAAAAGGCAAATATTGTATTCTATCCCTTGTATGTGAGACCTAAAAAGCTTAACTCATAGAAACAGAGATGAATGGTGGTTATCAGGGGTTGGGGGTTGCAGGAAGTGGAGAGACGTCAGTCAGAGGATACAAACTTCCAGTTATAAGATGAATAAGTTCTGGGGATCTAATGTACAGCATGGTGATTAGAGTTAAATTGTATAATATACTTGAAAGTTGCCAAGAGAGTAGATCTTAAATGTTCTCACCACAAAAAAAGAGAAAGAAAATTATGTGAGGTGATTGATGTATTAACTAACTAACCCTGTTGTGGTAATTATTTTGTGATGTATTAGTGTATCAAATCAGCATATTGTACACCTTAAACTTACACAACGTTATATATCAATTATATCTCAATAAAGCTGGAAAAATTTTTTAATTTTTTTGAATTTGGGGAAAACACTTTAGACCAGAAGATGACCTTTTGCAATCTCTTTTTAATAGACATAAAATGAATATCTAAAAGGCATCTTACAAATTAATAAGAGAAAAAGTATATAACTCAATGGAAAACAGACGAAAATTAAGAAAGAAATTAACTGCGGAGGAAATGAAAATGATCAATAAAGATGAGAATTTGCTCAACTTCACTATTAAACAGAGAAATGAATATAAAAGTGAACTAAGGAAACACCAAGTCAGAGCCATCACACTGGCAAAAAAAATAGTTGTCAGATAACACTGAGTTTTGGGAAAATGTAGAGAAATAAGAATGTTTATACCTTGATGCTAAATGTGAACATGTTTGCAGCAATGTTGGCAAGAAGTTTGGCAAAAAGTAGAAAGTTCCAGATGTGCTCACCCTCCATTTGTGAAGGTCATCTTTTGGAAAGTCCCTGTTTACACATAAGGAGGTACATATAAGGACATCACTGCAGTACTGTGAGCAGAAGACTAAAAAAACAAACCACCAACTTGTCCATTAGCAGGAGAGAGAAATAAAACGAGGCTTATTAACACAAGGCAGTATCATACGGCAGTTACAACGAATTAAATCTATGTGTATCAAAAACCAACGCTGTGTCCTGGGAATTTACTCAAGAGAAATGAAAACATCTGTCCACACAACAACATGTACACGAATGTTTATAGCAGCATTGTTCACAATAGCCGAAAGGTGGAAACAACCCGTATGTCTGTCAACTGATGAACAGATAAACAAATTGTTGTATGTCCATATAATGGAATATTACAACATGGACAAACCTTGAAAACATCACGCTAAGTGAAAGTAGCCATTCACAAAAGACCACATATGATATGCTTCCATTAATATAAAATGTCTAGGATAGGCAATCTACAGAGACAGAAAGTAGATTAGTGGCTGCTTACAACAGGGGTTGGGGGAGGATTGACAGAAGAATGGGGGATGATAGCTAAAGATACAGGATTTCTTTTTGAGGTGATTAAAATGTTATAAAACTCACTGTGATGATGGTTGCAAATATCTATGAATATAATAAAAACCATTAAATTGTACACTTTAAATCAGCAGTGACCAACCTCCTTGGCACCAGGGACCAGCTTCATGGAAGACAATTTTTCCATGGACGGGGTTGGGGGGGAATGGTTTCGGGATGATTCAAGACAAATATATTTATTGTGCCCTTTATTTCTATATTTTTACATTGTAATATATAATGAGATAATTATACAGCTCACCATAATGCAGAATCAGTGGGAGTCCTGAGTTTGTTTTCCTGCAACTGGATGGTCCCATCTGGGGGTGATGAGAAACAGTGACACCCGAAGTGTGTTGCTTATGTCCCTGGTGCAAACTTCTATTCTATAATCTCGTTTTGGTCACTGTCCCTACAGAAAACCCTGCTTCACAAAGATAGGATGTTGGAAACGGAAGCAGGCTTTCAGTGCTTTTGTGGCAATCTCAGGATACTCCGCCTTGACTTTCATCCAGACATATGGAGATCTGAAGTTGTCTCAAACATACTTTTAAGGCCACTGTCATTTGCGATCTCAAGCAGTGGATCCTCTTCTAGCAAGGACAAAATCAATTCACCTGGCTTATTCACAAATGAGTCACAGATCCATTCCTTCCCAGTTCAGGGGCCTTTTGTGGTTGGGAAGGAATGCTCAAACTCTTTTGAAAGCTGAGATAGGTGATCGTGCACCAGCTGAGAGAAAGAAGGCCCTGGCTCAGTCTCTTTCAAAATCTCTGCTAATGTTTGAAACATGTCAAAAATCCCAACGTTCACTCGTTACCCCCATAATTCCAGTTTGGCTTTGAATGCGACCACTTTATCTGCTGACTCGAACACAGTTGTTGTTCTCCCCTGAAGTGACAGATCGAGTTCACTGAGCAGGTTGAATATGTCCCACAAGTAAGCAAGTTTTGAGACCCATTCTGTGTCACTGAAATATGCTGCCAGTGGTGACTGTTTTTCTAAAAGAAATCTCTGGAGTGGCTCTCACAACTCAAAAACCCTGGCCAGTGATCTACCTTTAGAAAGCCATCTCACTTCTGTGTATAAGAGAAGACGTGTGGTCTGTGTCCATCACCTCACAGAGCTGCGCAAACATACGTGAGTTAAGGGCATGTACTTTAATGGGATTGATAATTTTAATCACATCCTGCAAAATGCTGTTAAGTTCAGGTGACATTTTTCAGCTAGCCAGCATTTCTCTATTGATGACCCAGGGCGTAGGCTCACATTCAGAAGTGACCTCTTTGACCTGAGTAGTGAAACCAGAAAGCTGTCCAGTCAGGGCAGCCACTCTGTCCGTGCATATACCGACATAAAATGACCATATGAGTCTGCAAGCAATTGATTTATTATGGTCTCTGTGCAGTCAGACCTCTCTGCTAATGATAATCTGTATTTGCAGCCGCTCCCCAGCACTAGCATCACCACCTCAGCTCCACCTCAGATCATCAGGCATTAGATTCTCATAAGGAGCATGGCAACCTAGATCCTTCACACACATGGTTCACAGTAGGGTTCGCGGTCCTGTGAGAATCTAATGCCGCCGCTGATCTGACAGAAGGCGGAGATCAGGCGGTAATGCGAGCGATGGGGAGCGGCTGTAAATACAGACGAAGCTTCGCTCACTCGCCTGCCGCTCACCTCCTGCTGCACAGCCCCATTACCTAACAGGCCATGAACTCGTACCAGTCCGTGGCCCGAGGGTGGCAGACCCTTGCTTTAAATGGATGAATTGCATGTTATGTGAATTGTATCTCAATAAATTTGTTTGAAAAAAATGTAGACTAATACAACATTTAGGTAAGTAAGAAAACAAAAGTAGATTTTGTTTGGGGACATGTATACATACATGTGTCAAGTGTCAAAATAGGCATTGCAGTGATGCACGTTGAATTCAAGATAGAGATTGCTGTTGTAGAGGGAAGAAGGGGGACAAATGGGAGAACACTTGAGTGTACTATAACATAGTATTTCTTTTAAAAAGGCATATCCGAAGAAATATAGAAAAATGTTAACATAAGTTTACTCTTCAGAATTCATGCACAGATACTGTTGTATTATTTCCTGGGTTTGAAATCTTCCAAAATTATTTTTTTAATTTTAAACAAAAAATTCTTATAGTCTGTTAAATTCATTGAAATGAAAATTTAACCTTCAAGGGAGGAAATAAAATTTTTTCCCTTACTCCGATCTTGTAGACAATAAAGCCATCCTCTCTTTCTCCCTTTGACCGTGTTTTACAATTACTGAGGATGGTCTCAGGTGATAGGTATTTGAGTCCATAAAGTGTGTTTTGCATGAATCACACACCTTTCAAATGAATGTGGTATAATTCCAGCAACAGAGAACTACAAAGTGGTGCTTTTTGTCAGTTTAGGACATATTTTTAAAACAATTTTTTCTAAGAACAAAGATATTCACTAATTTATTTTCAGTATAATTATCAAAATCAGGAGATATAACAGTAATATGATTCACTATTCTAGGTATAGCACATTCAGCCCCTCTGGTCCAAGATTCAAACTAGAACAGATTTTTGTTATCCCTTCAGGAAGGATATGAATTAAATCACTCTTCCGCCATGCTAACATGTTAGCATATTTTAGCCTCAGTTTCTAAATGGATCACATCGTTTTTCCAAAATGAAGATTAGATGGCAATGGTGGTGGTAAGAGAAAAGTCAGGAATTTGGACATTTTTGAGAACTGAAAAAGAGCTGGGGGTCTCTTTACAGTCAGACTGTCAAAATGGGAACTTGCTGGTTGTGAAAAATGTAAATATTTTGTAGTTCAACTAAATCCAAGTTTGAAATATGAAAGGCACATAAAAATCAGTATTGTGCTCTCATCTCAGAAAGGACCTCTTTTATTGCAAATTGTAAAATAGATTCAGCTACTCTAGTCCTTCTGAAATGGCATATTAAACTGATACCTACAATGTTCTAAGGATATCACGAGCACAGCAAAGTAAATGACATAAATCTGTGCTGTACAATAAAAGAAAACTAATTGCAAAATGTACACCATCCTGGGATTATTTTTGTCAGAAAGTAGTAGGAGTCACTGGGTAGATCTTGTTTGGGGAGGTATTTATGGCCAATCCCTGGTGTGTCTGACATCACAGATCTAAGATGCTGGCAAAATCCACTATGCTTACTGGCTTAGCTGACCATCACACCCAAGAGGAAAGATTTTTATGGAGAAAAGTCTTTTAAATATGTGGCTGACTGCTAATAGATGGAACCAAGTACCCAAGAAATAAAACGAACAAATGGTTCGTCATCACTGCTCAGACTACTGTAATAACCTGTTTGTGATTAGGACTTCTTTCTGTACAATGACATCCCCTTGGAGAACGAATACCCAAGTTCTAAAGATCATTGATAACTCATTATTTCTTTCACCAGAATTTACCCTTGGTGGACGCTTGTACACCTCTGTAATCCACCAAAGTGGTGGTTTATAATGAACTTTAGCATATTCTGTATATGCCCCTTGAATCAAACAGTATGAAGTCTATTCTTTTTTCCTGGACCATTTTCAAAAGGAGTTTTGAGCAATCTGTTTGGCCATTAAATCAATCTGATGTGTTCTTAAAACAGCCTAAAACATCGGATTGAGTAGATTTGGAGCTAATGTTTAAATGACATAAACATTCCCCTGCTCAATCAATTAACAGAGCAGTCCCAAAGGCCTGAATAATTCGTTTCAGATGCAGTACATGAAGGTATTGGACTCATTCGTGCTTTTATGATCGACATCAAATTCATATTATGTCCATAAAAATCCTGAGAGAAATGGAATTTTTAATGCCTACAGGAAGTTTCTGGCAATGTTCTCCAGGTTGGCAACTTGATAAGTGGAATCCAATATCCTTTCAAAAGGGTTTCAAAATAACTATTAGTTAAAATTTAGATATTATTTGGACCATTGTTTCTTAAAATGTGTTCCATCTCATACAAGTCCCGGGAAACGTTACTAAAGTGGGGGTAGGGTTGAAGGAGAGGGGCCCTGTGATCAAAGTTTTTCTGGAAACAGTATATTCTAGCCTGTTTTTGGAGAGTCCCAGTGTATATTAGCATATTAAGGACACTGAGAAGTCCGACGACAAAGAAAACTAACCCTAACTCAGCATTATCCCTATTTATTTGATCAATAAATCCTATTTTTGCCCAACACTTATTCTACACGATGCACATGGGAAAACACCGACAGACACTAATCTCTTATGAATAATGACCTAGAAAGTTTAAACTATTTACCCAAGATCACACAAGCACTTAGTTAAAGAGTCACGAATCCTGGCTCCCTACCAGGCCTACTTCCTGGGATGATCCAATTAAGGGTAAGGTGGTCTAAATGATACTCTCAAATTACAAGAATTTTTAAAATAATAAAAAATGGAGTAATTTAGGAATTATCAAGAAACCTTTAGGCACTGCTCTTCTCTCTGGTTTAGAAGTAGCTGGATACGGGCAGGACAAATCAGGTAGAGATCCTCCACTCTACAACAGGTAATATAATCTCACTCCAAAGCCCCTCCCTGCTTTTCTTCACTTTCTCACCATGCATATTAATACTGCAGCTCCAAGCCCAGCTCTCCACTGGAAAAAATATCTTTTTAAATAAAAGAGTGGGCTCAGAGCACAGAAACAGTGGTGGGACCAAGACCTTGATAACCCAGAGGCCAAGAATGTCTCGAGGTCTCTTCCTTACATCATGCTTCCAGTTATACATCAGTTCTTGTAGGGAGACCCTCAGGAAAATCCCCATCTGTGCCTGAAAGCCTCTGACTTCACCATGTAACCATTTTTCCTTCCCGTCAGACGCAGATGGAATTAATAAACTGTGACAATTGTCTATTGTTCTAAGCAAGTTGCTCCATGATCTGTACGCCTCTTTCCCAGAAGATGGACAGCAGAGCACAATAAGGAATGAGAATGTGTAATGTCTGTGACTCTCTTGTTAAAAGTCCCTCTTTGTTTGGAAGTCATGCTAGCTTGACTTTCTGTGTTCTACTAGATGATATAAGAATCTTGATCCTCAGTGTCTCTGATGAAACTAGACTCATGATCGGGTGTCGCCAGGGTCTCGAGGTTTTCTGTCTTGAGGAAGCATAAAACAGGGGTCAGAATGTCTCTTCCTTTGGAAAGGAAGTTCTTCAGGCCTGCAGGACCCTCCCCCCTCCCCCCCCACTAGAGAGCCAGGCACCCATCTGTCACCTTTCCACCCACCACAGAGACAGCCAAGTCAGCCGGGGCTCAGACTCATTCTGATGATTGAAGAACCCACCTTCAGGCAGAGGCTAGGAGCTGTGTGGTGATATCTGACTTTTCTTACTTTAGTCTTTGATAGCATAATCTTTGATGGGGAATAAAGACTGGTGAGGCCTTTGCCTTTGGGTTTCTCTGAAATCTTGATCTTACTTTAGGTGGCTTGGACTCAAAAGGATGTCACCCTGCAATTCGTATAGTTCCTAAGTCAGTATGATTGCACTTTTTCACAGCAATTAATTGTATAGTTCACTTCTATTTCAATAACTAGTGCATTTATTAATGGGGAAATGTCTGGTCTGTGGATACCTGTTGATATCAATCATTAATGCTTGTTTACCCCTTGCACTTATAAAAGTTGCCTGCCTAGAGCTCCATAGAGAATCTAGGAAGATGGAATGAACTAAACGAATATTTATTTGGCATCTACTGTGTGTCAGGCACTGTGCTAGGTCTTCCATATATTACTATTAAATTTAATTTTCAACCTGACCTTGGAAAAGTAGCCTTCATTGTCATCTCTATTACAGATGATAAAACTAAGAATCAGAAAGGATCATTCAGTCTATCCAAGCAGCATTTATTACCTATTAACTTTAAGGAGGAGGAGAAATTAAAGAAGCAGAGAGGCTAAGCGAGTTTGCATCCTTGTTTCTCAGAGCGTGGCACACATGGATATCACATAGACCCTTGTTAGAAATGCAGATTCTTGGACCGCTCCTGAGCTACGTGTCAGAATCTGTTAAACAAGATCCCAGGTGTACTTTAAAGTCTGAGAGGCAGTGTCTGCCCAGTTAAAAGCTGACCCAGAAGGAAGGGAAGAGAGAGGAAAAAGAAAGTCTCTATGGGTAAGACTGAAAGACGGGGTTGTGAGAAATGTGAGAAAAAAGATGTTTAAGACCTTGGGTTGTGTCTAGGGAGACCTAGAGGGCAGTTGGGGAAGAAGCATTTTAACGTTTCCTTTTATACGTGGCTTTTAAATTATTTCCCCCTTTAAACGTTTTTCAGGAGAATACAGTACAACTTCGAATTTCATTTTCAATTATTCTTCATTTCTGGTCTGACCCTGGCCTTTCTCTGCACCATGAAGCTGCTGGGCTTTCAAATAAGTTGGTTCTTAATCAAGCTTGTTGAGCTTCACTGAATTGAAAAATCAGATGTGGTTCCCTGATTCTCCAGGAGGAGAACCGGGCTTGTGGTGCTCCTGTCTTCCCCTCTCTCCCCTCAGGTTATTAGGTGTGGGATATTTGGTCCTAACAAGCCTGCTTTCACCTAGGAGTCAAATTTGGGGCAGCAAATTGGGGTCCATGAGATGCTCAGACTCTATAGGGAGCCATGTCACCGAGCACGTCCTGTTGCCGCCACAGAGTCCGGGAGAGCCTTGTTACTCAATGTGTGAGTCAACTGACAGGCAGTACTGGCAGCACCGAGGAACCTGTTAGAAGCGCAGCCTCAAAGCCTCTTTCTACTAAATCAGAATCAGACACTCGAGCAATTCATGTGCACTTCAGAGTCTGACAACACTCCCGTGGCAGTATTCACATTATTTTTTATAACTTCTTCCCTCAAATTGACACCCCCTCCTGTCTGAGTCTGCTCAGGCAGGATACTATCACAAAATACCATAGACTGGGTGGCTCATAAAAAAACAGACATTTACTTCTCACAATTCTGGAGGCTGGAAATCTAAGTCAGGTGCTGCAGGGTTGGCTGAGGGTCCTGGTCTAGGTCACAGACCTCCTTGTATCCCCACATGGTGAAAGAGGGGCCAGACAGCTTTCTAGAGCATCTTTTATGAGAACACTAATTCCATTCATGAGGGCTCTGTCTTCACGATCTAGTCACCTCCCAAGGGCCCCACCTACTAATACCGCCACCTTGCAGTACATTTCAACACATGAATAGGGGGTAGAGATACACTTAGACCACAGCATCTCCCAAAACTCTCCCTCCCAAATCTGTCCTAGGCACACACACAGAGAGGCGGCTAATTTTTGGCCCATTTTTCTACAAATATGTCCCAGGCCAGACCTCCCAAAGTGCCTCCGGAGAGAGTGTGATGCTAAACAGATGCCAAATGCAATTTTTGGCAGAAGTAGAGCAAAAATCCTGGATTATCTACTCTGTGCTGGAGGGCAGAGGGATGTTAACCTTTTCTGGGTCTTGTTCACTTAATTAGAGAGCCATTGATGCCATGGCTGTTTCAGCAAATCTGACCCCAAGTTTTGAACCCACATATAAAAGATTTCACTACTATCTAATCTGGAGCCTTAGGGATTTTCATATTCAATATGTAGTTTGGTTTTAGTGATGCTGAGAGCAGGGTCTTCTTTTTTGTAGGTATGTAGAAAAATGACTGGCTTCACCATATGACCCCTCAATTCCACTCCTAGGTATATATCCAAGACAAACGAAAACATAGAGCCACACAAAACCTCGTGCTTGAATGTTCATAGTGGCGTTATTCATAATAGCCCCCAAATGAACACAACCCAAACGTCCATCAACTGGTGAATGGATAAATAAGTGAGGTTCGTCCGTACAATGGAATGTTATTTAGCCATAAAAAGAAATGAAGTCCTGATGCATACTATGAAGTGGATGACCCTCAAAAACATTATGCTAAGTAAAATAAGCCAGACACTAAAGGACAAATATTGTATGGTTCCAGTTATGTGAAATACCTGTAATAGACAGACTCATAGAGACAGAAGGTAGATCAGTAGTTGCCAGGGGCTGAGTGAGGGGTGGGAGAGGAGCGGAGAATGACTGCTGATGGGTATGGTATGGGATTTCCCGCAGGGGTGTTGAAAAGTGACTATGGTGATGATCGCCCAACTCTGTGAATATACTGAAAAAAAAAGCACTGAATTGTAGACATTAGATGTTACAGTATATGAATTATATCGTAATAAAGTTGTTTTAGGAGATGACTGACTCTGAAACAAGAGCAGCTCCACGTTTGAGGTGAAAGTTGGCTGAAGGAGGGTGTGCAGCCCCCGCTCGGGACAAGAGACACAGAGAAGCTCAGCCCCCAGGGTGATCAGCTTTCATCTTACAGCATGGGCAGCTGAGCATGGGAGACGCTTCTTAGTATCCAAGATCCTAGAAATGGGGGTGATCTCAGTATTAACTCCCTCCTCCCTGGTTGGGGCAGGTATTTCCGACACTGATCAGTTGTTTTTTTCCCCCACTAACCTCACTTAGTTTTTCACCAAGTCACTTTGCCAGGATATGTGTCTGATGTGGTAATAGTAAAGGAAATAATCTTTCCTGGAAATAGGCTCTTAATTCTCCTCTGTTCTAAGTTTAGCTTAACCCCCTGTGGGGAGTTGCTAGTCCCTGAGAAGTTGCTCCCCAAGTGAATCAACTCTACCTTGTAAGGAGGTGCCATTACAGACCAATGATTGGTGCTACGTAATTTGTAGGGCAAATTTCTAGTGCACAGTGAAAAATGCACACACCCTGGTTCATAAATTATTAAGAATTTCAAAACAGTGACTGCAGAGCGAGCACGGAGATTTTCCAAGTGTGAGACCCTGTGCGGTTGTACAAGTCCATCATGAAGCTGGGTAGATATATAGACCAGAGAGAGAGAGAGAGGGAGAAGTTCCCATTCTTATGTACTTGAAAATAATTTCATGTCCTTTATTGGACATGCTATTTCTTGTTAATAAAAGCTACTTCAAAATGGTATATTTCTAGGGAGTGTATAGGGGTAATAGTATAAAATATAATCTGATTTTCAAGGAACTCTCCGAGTGTTTCATTCAAATAGTCTATTTCAAGGGCTTTACTTTGCAAATTATTTTATCTTACCTCCCAACATTATTGTGATGTTGAAAGAGACAAAATTTTAGCATCCATTTTACATATAGAGAAATTGTCAAGTAATGCATTTTAAAGGAACAGCCAAAGACAAGGGAGCACAGTGGGAGAAGCATCATTTTACATACATTTCTCCTGTTTCTTTTCATAGTAAGCTACGGTGTCTATGACAGTAGTATAGAGACTGCATATTAATTCATAATATTGACATACGCATTATTAATGTAATAATTACAAAATAACATTATCAAATGTTTACAATACACCAGGCACTGTGATAATCCCTTTATATATCTTATGTTTCATTTTTACTCTAAAACTCTTGCCCAGGTTGACAATTTGCACACTGAGAGGTAAGTACTTGTCTGTGTCAGATTGTGTGTATGTATTTGTGTTGGCAGAGTGCAAGCCTAAATTAGCTTTAGTTAGCAGTAATTCTCTTTTCGCAGAAATATTTTATGTAAGCAGTTCCAAAAGTATCCCAAAAGTTGACCACTGATTATATTGTGAACCTAAAGTGGCCTCCTGCTTCAGAGAGGTAGCATGGCATGATGGTGAAGCATGCAGGCACAGGGGTCAGGATGTCTGGGATTCAATCTCAGTCATACTGCTCACCAGCTGTGTAAACTTGAGCAAGTCAATTACCCTCTTTGTGACTTGGCTTCCCTTCTTATAAAATGGAGATTACAGTAGGACTCGCCATGGGATTATTGTGAGGACCAAATGAGTATATATCTAAAGTATTGTATTATACTAGTATTAACTGTTGTTATTGTTATTACATAAAAAATCAGATCTTAACATCACAGGCTATCAGTTGAGGTTGTCCACTAGTGTCATTCCTATGTACACAGCATGTCTTTTTTTTTTTTTTTTTAACACTGATGCTCAAGCCCGACCCCTAGAAACTCGGATTTAATTAGACTGGACTGGAGCTTGGGCAGGGGCAGTTTTATTTATTTATTTATTTATTTATTTATTTATTTAGGGCTGCATTGGGTCTTCATTGCTGCTCACGGGCTTTCTCTAGTTGCAGCTAGCAGGGGATACTCTGTTGTGGTGCGCGGGCTTCTCATTGCAGTGGCTTCTCTTGTTGCGGAGAAGGGGCTCTAGGCGCACAGGCTTCAGTAGCTGTGGCACGTGAGCTCAGTCATTGTGGCTCATGGGCTCTTGAGCACAGGCTCAGTAGTTGTGGCGCACGGGCTTAGTTGCTCCGTGGCATGCGGGATCTTCCTGGACCAGGGCTCGAACCCATGTTCCCTGTATTGGCAGGCGGATTCTTAACCACTGTGCCACCAGGGAAGTCCCCAGCATGTCTTGATAATAGATTAAACTGTATTTAAGTACAATGCATGGTGTTTTTCCAAGAAGCAGGATACCAAGCTACCAGGTCATAATAAGTGGTGGGAAAATAATGGGGATGCAGAGGCTGACTCCTGGACCAGGAAGAACAGGTAAAGAACAGTGCTAAGCTCTTTTAAACAGTGTTTAAATCAACATCAATCTTAGTCATGATTCAGATGACAGTTGGCTGCCAACTGGGGCTCCCAATCAGGCCAGCAAGGGACATTGGCCCAAACTCCAGAAAGCAGAGCATGAGGGAGACAGATAATCATCTTGAAAAGCTCTTCCTGGGGGAGCAAAATCCCAACAACTGGGCTGGGGTCAGAGGTAAAACTTACCATCCCACATAGGAGAAAAGGTCATCAAGAATAAGGCAGAGCCAGAAAGCCCCAAGCCCTGGGGCCTGGAAATAGCAGGACTCTAGACCTAGGAGGGCTGGGAGCTGGCAGGAAGTAACCTGTCATCTGGGGAAATCTGATTCCAGGCATCACTCCAGGGACACCAATTTGTCTGCATCTGATTAGTGGATGAAGAGCAATGCTGGCAGTCCTGCAGGTGTGGCTGGGCCAGGTCTGTAATGGTGACGTAAGTCGGAGTGTGCAACTCCTGGTAGAGAAAGAGGGTATGGCTGTGGACACCCTTTCAGTCTCCATGAGGACTGGCAGAGAACAGGACCAAGATGGAGACTACAAGTGGGGGAATCAGTGGTTCAGCTGTGAGAAAATAGGGACCCAGAGGCAGAGAAAACAAGATGGCGGCAGCACCACTAGCCCAGCTTCCTTTGTCACCTGCGCCCACCTGACCTCTAGTCTCCACTCACACACCTGTGACCCTGTGAGTCCCATGTGTTGTGATCCCTCTGGACAAGAATGGCCTCTCCATTCCTCTCCACTAAGATGAACTTCACTTGCTTTCAAGGCCAACCTGAGACTCCACACACATTATGTTCTGACATTCCTTGCTCTGCCCCTTCTTTGGGGGAGTACTGCTGAGTACCTGGCAGTGACTTAGAGAGGGTGCACGTGAGGGAAGAGGTGGAGCTGATGCCAAATACTCTTGAGTTTTATCGGTCCTCCTGGAACCTCCCTTCCATTGCTCCCCATAAAACCTAAAGCAACATGTTGAGTGACCTGAGTCTGTCCTGCCCCATTGTCACACTTGCTTTGAGTCTGTAGGTTGTCTTTATGCAACTCTTTTTACATTTCAAGCTTGAAATTAATTTTAGCCTAATATTGCTTAAATAAAACTTTTGGAAGAAAAACACAAATTATATTGTGTTTGGAAGAAAACACAATATAATTTGCCTTGGACCTGAATCTCTGAAATGGCCTTAGCTAGATCTTTGTACATCAGTCACAGAGTAGGAAAAAGAATTCTTGTTAATATTCTGAGTTTGTTGTGGGCTGTCTAGTGTCTAAGGGCTCTGTTGAACAAGAGAAGAATCAGTGTATTAGGGTAATACATTTACATAATGAGGTTTAAAAAATGTTTAGTACATCTCTGAGCAGAAATCATCACCTTTTTCTTGGATGCTGTTTCATTGTGCCCATGCACTAATCTCAGCCTAAAGGAAGAGGCAGAGGGGAGAAGACTGAAGGCCCTGATCTAGGATGGAATCAGGGGAATGGGAGCCCTTGGGAAAGGCCCATCCGCGGTATATAGATGTATAGTTTTAATTCCCCCAATTGCTTAGACAGTTGGCCCACATGTATCATGCTAGCTTAAAGTTCACGGCCCACACCACAAGGGGCAGACAATGCTGAGCACATCCACTAACTTCACAGGGACAAAAATGAAAAGCGACAGCAGCTTCCTGAGAGCTCTGTGAGCTGACACATTAAAACCTGCCTACTGGCAACAGCTGAAGTGGTGGAGTGGCGATAAGCACTCCGAGTGTGATGTTTTGCGAGCAACAGTTTTAGCAGCCTGCTTCTCAGAAGTGGAATGTGCTAAAAACGCCCAGGCCTGAGGTTTACCTCCAAGAGCCAAACTTGAGGTCATGAAGAATAACTTTCAGAAAAGTTAGATAACTTCTGCAATACCAGCAATTTAACCTTTTAGCCTCAGAACTAGCAATGAACATGTGGGGTTCAATAAATTGATGACATAAAGAAAAACACACGTACGGTTTTTAATGAACTATGGTCAGCCTGGGGTGGATATCCGTCAGTCAATAGGTCAGAAATGGCATTGGCTCCCTCTCTCCAAGGGAAAGATTTGAGAATTTTATGAGATGCGGAGAAGACGCTATTTGATGTATAATGAACTCAGATGGAAATTAAACAGGTATGAGTTGAAACCTACTGTTAAAGTCCAGCTGGATCTCTCTTTTGCTGATGCCCATAATTATGGTCCTAATGGTTTCTGTTTTCTTTTCATCTCCTAAAGTACAGTTTTGTTGACGTGTTCCATTACTGTCAGAGGTGAGGGCTTTGAGTTAACCAATATCATCACCCTCCATGCATGCTGCTAAGACATTAGGAATTACACAGAAATGAACTATTCACGATTTCCCCCTAAGTCTTTTTTTTTTTTTTTTGTGGTACACGGGCCTCTCACTGCCGTGGCCTCTCCTGTTGCGGAGCACAGGCTCCGGACACGCAGGCCCAGTGGCCATGGCTCACGGGCCCAGCCGCTCCGTGGCATGTGGGATCCTCCCGGACCGGGGCATGAACCCGTGTCCCCTGTATCGGCAGGCAGACTCTCAACCACTGCGCCACCAGGGAAGCCCTCCCCCTAAGTCTTTTGATGTATGTAATTTAGTGTGATTTTCCAGGGATAATAGTTTAGAATCATTTTTGTGTTCCAGAAGGGTAAAGGTGTAACTTAATGAATGACTCCAATGTCTCCCATGAAACTATTATATCATTGACAATGGAGATGTTTTTGCCTAAGAATATACAATGTGTTAATTAATCTAGTCAATAAATATCTAGTCATTAAGAGAGGCATAAGGAAATCCCCGAGTTTTAAATCCCTAGACAAAACTGTGCAAAACCAGAATATATAAACATCATCTTAAATGCTCACCAGCAAACACCGAACACCCACATGTGTGAAGGCAAGGTGAATAGAGCTCTATCAGTGAACAAAAAGTCTATAAAAACTGTAGAAGTAGAGTAGATATGCCAAAGAATAGCCCAGTTTCCCTGATCAAGGCAATTCCAGGTGGATTCACCTCGACTTTTGCTGGGAAAATCCCAGCTAATACCAGCAGTCACATTTTCATCATCTTTTTTTTTGGGTGGGGGTGGCGATACGCAGGCCTCTCACTGCCGTGGCCTCTCCCGTTGCGGAGCACAGGCTCCGGACGTGCAGGCTCATCGGCCGTGGCTCACGGGCCCAGCCGCTCCGCGGCACGTGGGATCTTCCTGGACCGGGGCACGAACCCGTGTCCCCTGCATCGGCAGGCGGACTCCCAACCACTGCGCCACCAGGGAAGCCCCATCATCTTTTTTTGCAGCAGCACTGGTCATGTTTGCTAGTCAATGACAGCAGGCTTGGCCAGATCTGCTGGCATGGAAATCCCTCTTTTATACAAGACACAGCAAGCACTCACAAGCCTTGTAACATAATTTGAAGAAGACAACTGGTCTACTACTCTCTTGTTACCCTTCAACCTTACAACCTTGATTCTCTCTCCAGACGTTCAAAATGAATCAGGATGTTCCTATATGCAAGTGTACACTAAGGCTTAGAGTTTCACAATCCCCTGGTAGTTTTATAAAAAAGAAGCAGACCCAAGTGAATTTTCTAGGCTAACAGTACTTTGACCCTTGTCTTCTGGAGGTATTCCACATCTGGATCACTTGTAGCTGGACCTGGGTGGCCAGCTGTGGATGGAAGAGGCTTAGAAATTCACTCTAGAACTACTTTCCTGTGGGTGTATATTCATGTCATCTAATACCTTAGCCAGGGACCCTTTCATTGCACCAAACAGAACTCCACTCAAGATAGGCTAAACCAAGTGGGCAATTTCATTTACAGTAGCCGCTCTCAGGGATGAAAAGGTGTAGGTTAAGAACTGAGGCTGCTTGTTTGTCTCTAAGTGGACCCCATGGACTTTGCCTTCTCTACTCTTCTCTTTGCAGACTGAAAAGTTTCTCTGCTTCCCCAGACTTTCGGCTTGCATGAGATTTTGATTGGCCCCAAATCTGCATGACTTCAGTCCATATTTCTTCCATTACATAACTCCATTACATAACTCCTCAGATTGTGCCCATAGACCAGTCCTGCTTCCTTCATCCTCTATTCACAAATGTTGACCCTGAATAAATATCTTGTAACCCAAACTCTGCTTCCAGCGACTCAAACCCTCACTGTGCCATTTTAGCCTGACATATATGTAAGTCCAAAGCAAGGGAACTAACCCAAATGTGAACCAGGGCTGCTCAGAAAAGACTCTCCGGAAAGGAATGACATTTCAGTTGAATCTGGGAGAATGCATATAAAATTGAGGCAGGAAGCAGAGTAAGGTAAGCACATTTCCTCCAGGTGCAGGCAATGGATTGTGCAAAAAGAAGGAGGCAGGTTCTGGGCATAGTGAGCTCTTGTCATCTGGGTCTCAGTTCAACCATCTCCTCCTCCAGAAGACCTCTTGGACCTTCTAATTTAGAGTAGCCACCTCTATGCTTGCCTAAGTCACTCTCACATCCCTTGGAAATGTTAAGAAATGCAGCTGGAAATGTAGATGGGGAATAGACCAGAAAGGGCTGAGTAGTCCGGGCTTAATTCTGAAAGCCACAGGAAGGCTTGGGGAGATTGGATGTGCACTTCCTGTATCGTTGGAGTTGTGCCTTGGCAGCTGCATGAAGGCATTAATGAAGTGGGGTAAGAGCGGTGACAGGAGGATCTGTTTAGCGTCCTTTGCCCTGATACAGATTTAAAAGATAATGACCAAAGGGAGGTGTGAAACACTGTGTAAAGCAATGGTTTTCAAATGTTAAAGTGCGTTTGAATCACCTGGGAATCTCATTAAAATGCACATTCTGATGCAGGAGGTCTGAGATGGGGTTCAAGACTGCATTTCCAACAAGCCTCCCAATGATGAGAGAACTGCTAGTCTCCTGGGACATCAAGAACCTCTTTGGGAAGCTATTAACCAGCAGGTGATGTGTACTGACCTAATATGAGAGGGCTACAGGTGTTCATAATTCTGTAAGGCATAGCCACACTAGGATAGCAAATGACTGGGATAGATATGCATAAGTCTTTGATGCATAGATAGTTGGAGACATGCCAGTCACAGAGATGGCTATCTCATCTCAAATGACCATAAACCTCTCCAAGTACGATATTAGGGTACGTGGTTCATTTAACGATGGCTTCATGTCGCCTGCTATTGACCAGGAACTAGATAATTTAACTACAGATGGATTGAGTAGCTTGGGTTTCTGCTAGAGCTCTAGATTCATCACAATTTCAGCTGTTGTTAGTTCATCCAAAACGTGGTTTTCACAGGAAAAAATCCACAGCTAGCCAAATTCTTCTCTCGGTTACTATTATGCAAACTTATTATTAAAGCCAATTATCAAATATACCTTCAACTGGCAAATATGGATGGGCACATCTGAGCACTTAATTATCCCACTGAAGTCAGCTATAAAACACACTTTTATTAGGGTCACACATGAGAACATGTACACCAGCCTTAAGCAGCATGGCTCACTTTCAGCCTAGGTGGTTGCTGTCTTTTTCCCTCCCCCTCCTTTACTTCCTCTCACTTCCCTCTCAGACATTTGTTACATAGCAGAATATGGAATTCCTGGCACCTGACATTGAACCTTAAATTTTTGGAAACTGAGGTTTTTTTTTCTTCTGTGCCTTTAAATCTGGTCGGAGAAAACTTGGAAAAGCTACAAATTGTTAGTAAATTTTATCCTGGTATTAGGTCTTCATGCATATGGATATATTGCTGTCAAACAAAATGGACATTACCTTGCATACTGATCTACAAAATTTCATGGTGCTTTAAAACTCCATTCTACACCCACTGGTGTGTTCCCATGCACACGTATTGCTATACTAGAATTCGGATTCACACACATCAACATATTTTAACTTTAAAAATACGGTTCTTTAAACTAGGGACTTTGTGGGGGAGAATCCATATATTTACATACAATTATACAGTAACTGTTTGGCTTTTAGTTTTTAATTGTCTCTTCAGGAAAAATGAAAAGCGTGGTCTTGCTATTCTCGGTTCACATTTGGTAACATACACTCTGTAAAGAATAAATACTTGCAAATACTGTGAAATGCCACGGGGACAGACAATCTCACACAGGGAGGGAGGACAGGAAATATTAATTATAAGGTTGTGATTCCATTTGGAAGACTCTAAGGGTAGCGTCTACATTTAGAGTGAATGTGCCGTAGGGTGTTAGTAATCTGCCCCTCACTGCTAGTCACTTCCACTTGGATCCTGAACTTGGTTTAATTAAGATTGAACCTTGCGAACTGAACAACATATAACGTTGCTAAAAGAGCAAAATGAAAGGATTGCAGGGTTTTAGAATGAAATTAGAAATTCTATAGAAGGCTGATAGCCATTTCTGAGGCAAAAACAATACCGCAAGTGGGTTAATATATGTGAAACTGCATTGGAAATATAAAGTATTATAAATGTAGGGGATTATTACTATTATTATTTAAAAGAATGCTGCAAGAGGGAGAGAGGCCTCTTGGTGGGAGAGTCATAAATCTTCAGGATGGGAAAATAAAATAAGTGCATATCTCTGGCAGAGGAAACAATACAAATGTGGAGAGCAAACAACAGCCAAGTAAAACCTGTTCACCTGTCCATCGCTGGAGTGTTTTCATGTGCACCAGTGGTATGTTAGAGGCCACTGGAGCTCAGCCGCGCTGTGGTTCACCGGGGGATTTTTTTCATTCCCACAAAATATTTCCAGAAGACCCAGAACAAGGGCACAGAGTGTTATCATAACATTATTGCACAGTCGTCTGGGATTTGCGTACTGTAATTAGTGGTAGGTTTAGTACGGGGGAAAGCTGAAACTTCAAGGCTCCTGTGAATGCGGGGAGTTGCGGGAATTGCAGAGTGTTACAGGTGGTGAGTGGAAGGCAGGTGGCACTAGGAACCATTCCTGTGTAAGCCTTTCTGGCAAATTGCCCGAAGAGATCACAGAAGAACGGGTCCTGAATTGCCAGGGCTTCAGGCAATTGTTGTGATTTTTCTTTTCACTTGAAATAAATATGTACCTCCATACCTATTTTCGTGTTTGAAACAAAGATGAGACATCTGACTGAATTTCTTTCCTTTGATTCATCTATTTTCATACAACATGAAGTTTACTAAAATTTGACCTGTCAGCCTTTCAGTAGAAACTAAAATGCCCACAATTCGAATTTACCAATCAGTCATCGAATCCTTATACAGCAAATACATTAGTCAATAGACCACTTAGAATGGTCTAGATGTGTTGCTCACAGCACCTGGTGCAATACCCTGGGGGGTGGGGGGACATCACCCTGACATCACTGCAGGGCTTGGTTCTCCGGTCACATACTCAGTCAAGGCTTATTCGTTTTCCCTCCATTTCTCCTCACACATCCAACATCTACCTATTTGCCAGCCCTGCTGTCAGTGTTTTTTAGATACACTTTCCCGACAACCCTAAAAGATAGGTATTAATATCACTGCCACGTTAGCGAGCCCAGGAGCAGCCACGTAGCTGGTGTTTGGTCTTGATGTAAAGCAGGCGGTCTGCCTCCTGAAGCAGACATCTGAAACCACTGGTTGCACCACCCCAGTGAACTGAAACTCTAGTAACCTCCTACTGGCTTCCTTTCTCCAGGGCACCTTGGTTCCAATCCATGCATTAAACTAGTGGTTCTCAACTAGGGGCGACTTTTTACCCCAGCGGATATTTGGCAAGGTTGGAGACATTTTTGAGAGTCAAGACTAGGGAGGTGCTATTGCATCTAATGGATAGAGGCCAGGGATGCAGCTAAACAGCCTACAGTGCACTAGGCAGCCCTCACAATAAAGAATTATCCAGTCCCAGGTATCAGTAATACCAGTTGAGAAACCCTGTGTTAAATCAATGCCATAAACCATCTCAAATACATCATCCCTCTGTAGTGACTCCTTATTCATTGCTAGATCAAATTGACAAGCTTTGGACTTGAATTCTCTGCCTCCTTTAAGAGGGCCTTTTCTATTTTTCCACTTTTATTTTTTAAATTCTGCCACCACCATCTCCACCCCAATACAGCCTGTAGTCTGTACACTGACCCAAGAGACTAAAAACCTGGGCTTTGCTCCTGGCTCTGTCACCACCGGTACATCAGGTAGCCTCTCTAGGCTGCGGTCTTCTCATCTGTGAAATGATGGAATTGGGCTAAAGGATCTCTTGGACCCCTTCCAGCAGAGACACTTGCTCTGGTTTCCCTCAACGGGAAGAGGCATTCAAAGAGGAAGGCCAATCTCTTTGCCTAGCATGTGACTGATAACCAGGTTTGTTCCTAGAGCAATCAGGACCAGAAATACAGCAAAGACAGAGACTAAGGCTGCAGGCAGGAGTGGCAAGAGGTCCAGAGCCACAGGGATGAGGCAGAATGTGAACCAGGACAAGACAAAAAATTTTGCAGTGAAGGTCATGAGCAAAGAAAGAATGAGTCAAATAAGAATGATGGAGGCTCCTTCTGAGCAGGTGTTAGACCTGCATTGCCCACCATGAGTCAAGGTTGAAGGTGGCCTCTGCAGGGTCTGCACTGCACGTGGCACTGCCAAGGTGACAAGGATGGGGGAGCTCTTCTCAGAGGTACTGGGATGTGATGAGTGGTGACAACAGGACCTTGGTTTAGTGATTAAAACACTCGCTGACGCCCCCACCAGAGTCAGACTCAGTGGGTCTAACCAGGAGTAAATCCTAGCCCCACGCACTGTCCAGTTCTGTGCTGTATTATCCTTTCAGAGACCCCTACTGAGGCCCCCTGAATGGAGGCCTCCATGTTGGCTTCTGGCCACTTCATTGCCGTTACCCAAGGATGAAGAAATTCTTCTATTTCTCTGTGCCTCCGTGACCCTGTGCCTTCCTTGGTACCTTTCCTTCTTTGAGAGTCTAGATCACGATACTCTAAACAACTGGGGTTTGTTTGTTTATTTTTGTGTATGTGTGAAACAATCTCGGATGTTCAGAAAAAGTTCAAGAACAGCACAAGAATGGTTTTTTCTGAACCACTGAAGAGTAACTTGTTAACATGATGCCCCATCACTCCTGAATGCTTTAGGATCTAATTCTTACAAACAAGGACCTTCTCCTATATGACTCGATACAACCAGGAAAGTAAAAAAAAAAGGAAAGTAACATTGATACCTAGCACCATCTTATTCTCAGATCCATTCCAGTCTCACCTGCTGTCACAGTAATGTCCTTTATAGCAAAATAAACCAGCCTGAAATCACAAGTTGCATTTAGTTATCATGTGTCATTAGTGTTCTTTAATTTGAAAAATCTGTTCAGTCTTTTATAACTTGGACATTTAAAAATTACAGACCAGTTATTTTGTAGACCGGCCCTCAATTTGGGGTTGTTAGATGATTCTGTATGATTAGATTCCGATTACGCATCTTTGGTTTTGACAGGAATGACAACAAAGTGATGCTAGGTTCTTTTCACTGCATCCTATTAGGTGGCACATGATTTCAATTAGGGAGCAACATGATTTAACATCACATTACTGATGGTCAAGTGATAATCAGCTGATCAGTTGTCTGCCAGTTCCAGTGTCTGCCAGCTTCTCCACTGTAAATTTACCTTTTTCCTTTGTATTTAATAAGTATTTTGTAGGAAGTTACTTTGAGCCTTGATTTCTACTCTTCATCAAACTTTCAACCTGTTCATTGGCTTACTGATATCAGCACGGACTCACAGATGCCTCTTCTATTCAGCAGTTTATATTCCATTATAATCATAATTTATTGAGATGCTCAAATTGTCCTAGCTTTGTTCAATGGGAGCCCCTCAGGCTATGTTCTGTGTCCTCTGACATGTCCCCATCATTCATCGGGCACATCACTACTTTCTGGCACAATGCAGTGTTCCAGGATTACTTATACTTTCTCTGTCCCATTTCTGGCGCTTCTTCAGGGATCCTTTTGAGTGGAGAATGGCATTTAGTTTCCAAGATCTAGACATCTGCTGTGTTTATTGCTATTGGGCTGCTCTCAGACTCTCTTTGTGACTAGAGCTAGAGAATATCTGCATGTCACACCTTTACACCCAATTTGTATATATATCTATCAAAAACTATGATTTCACATCAATATCTCCAATTCCAATCTAACACCATCGGGTTCATTCTAATTTTTTTCTCTTTTCATATTTGCAACTACCTTCTCTGACAATGAGAAATCTTGCTCCTATCATCTTTAAAATATTTAGTTATTTGCTTAATCCCCCTGTATCTGTATCTAACATCCTGTTGCTGCTGGATTAATTCCCCTCTGCTGCGTGGATGCCTTCTTTATCCCATTAAGGCTCTGACTCCACGTGCTGGGCTGTACCCGCCTCTTCCCCCTCACACACCCCTCACTAACACAGATGTCCTCCTCCTGTCTCAGGCTCCAACAACCCCATATCAGGCCACCACTGATGCTGCCGCCCTGCAGATGCTCTTCTCACTCTGTCCAACCACCAGTACTGGATCGTCCTGTCCCAGCCATGCACACACATAGACAGTGTCCTTACTCTTTTCAGGCTCTGACATCCGGCACCACACACACCCAAAGGCATGACTTCCTCACCTCACTGAGTCTCTGATACCTCTGCACAGGAAACTCCCTATCCTGCTGTGGCTTTGATGGCCTACACCACCGCTTCCGCCACCCTCCCATCGGATGCCCTCCTCACCCTAAATGGGCTACAATGCCACACCAGGACCCCTCCTACCCTGAGGATGCTTATAATGGCTTTTGGATTGAAGTGTTTAGAAAGAGAAGGGATGTGAAGGGAGGGAGCAGAGAGGAAAGAGGAAGAGAATCACTGCTCCTTTTATTATTTAAAAATGGCACAGGGCGGGGCTGGGGCGTTGTGTGCACTCCCAGGTCAGCCAGCGCTCAGTGTAAAAAGCAAACCACTCCAGGTATTTTAAACAGTGGGTATTTAGGTAATTGGATACTTACAGGTTCGTTGGAGGATGCAGCAGCAGATTCTAGTCTGAGCCTTTGGGAATGATTTCTGGAGAAATGCAGGACTGGGGCTGCTGTGGGGTCGTGCTGCTTGGAGCCCAGAGCTGCCACCCTTTCCACAGCAGTGTCTAGGCACCTTGAAACCTTGAAAGGACACCTAAAAATGTTATCCACATATCAGGGAGTCAAAACAAGAGAGTTGCTGCTACCACCACTGTTTCTCAACCTCCAGGAAGCTGGAGAATAAATTCCAGAAATTGCCACAGATAAACCACAATCTTCCTAACCGATGGCAACAACCTGAAGCTGATCCTGTGTTTCTTACTTCTGTTTTCTAAGTCACACAAGTGCTTCTCTTGGGCAGAAACTCATTCATCCAGGGCTCTAGCTTGAAAAGTTTTGGTAGATGTTTTTGGTTCATGTAAATGTGTTTTGTTCCTTAGAGTTTGTTTGCTTTTTAGATTTCCAATCTATTCAAATAGAAGGAGGGTGAAATGGAGATTGAGTGGCCAATCCCAGGAAATTCCCTCTCTCTTATTATATCCAGTTATTTATCATGTTAGGGGATCTATGTTTTGCATAAACCTAATGAAATATTAACATTTTAATACACAAAATATTCAAATCTTTTTGTGAATGTTCCAAATATATACATTATTTAATTTCTTAAGTCAATATCTATATTTTCTTTTCAAGTCAAACAGAAAATATTACCAAGAAACTCCAAACCCTGCTGTGGCCACCGGGATATAGCCTGTGTCCACTCCTTATTTGGCTCCCTTTCCGGGTTTGCTTTTGGCCACCCAGCCTCCTAATTCATTTCCCAATCAGTGGCCTTCAGATCCCACTTCTCTTTTTACCGTCAGTTTTCTTTTTTCTTTCACATTTTCCCTCCATCCTCTTAGACTCTTCTTCCACTGGGTTTCTTTTTTCAAGTTACCCACCCACTCATCAAGCAACACACACAAACATGAACAAGATTTTACTTTACTGTTTCTTCTCCACATTTTATGGCTTACCATTGGCATGAAAACATAGGTCCATTTAGGTTTAACAAACTGTAATTGACTTTGCCTAAGGCAGTCAAGTAAGTTATTCTCCATAACAGTATTTAGTCCCAGGATGCCCAGGGTTGAAGATGCTATCCTGTGTTCCTCCCTGATACCCTCAAATCCCTCTTACCATTTTGTGCACCACTGCCTTCCCGTGTGTTTTCACTTCCAGTAGCCAGCATCTCTTTGACCGAGGGCTGCCCTCAGGCTGCTGGAACCCTAAAGGCATGGAGGGTGGAGAGTCAGTAGTGCCTGGAAAAGTCTATGTTCTTTCCCTGAGCACCTTAAACAATGACTGAGAATGGGGAGGAATAAATAAATACTCCAGCTCCTTAGGCCCCTGATTGGGTGGCTGTGAGGTATGGCTGCAGAGCAAGCCCATCTATACTATAGTTACCTTCCATTCGACTTTGCTTGGTATCTCACATCTGTTTGGCCTCTTTTCTGTCCCAGGCCCACTTCCCTGTTGCCTTGTTGTCTTTTATTGGAAATGCTTCTTAATAAATCATTTTCACATGAAACCTCAGGGGCTGATTCTGAAGAATCCAATCTAAGACACTTGGAGAGACTGAATCCAGTCTTTTAGTTCCCTTCCAAAACAGGGTGTTGTATAAGCATACATACTGCTAATGGCTCTACTTCTATCAGCGTGGGCTTATTTAACAGTTACCATTTCTATTTGGAGGACCTTTGTATCATCCACTGAAACTATTATCAACACTTGCAAAACAATAAGAGAGGTTAACAAGAGTCTCAATTTGCACATGATTTTCTTTTTTAAAAAAATCTTATTTTCTAATGAGCTTATAAAAATGAAAAACCTTCAACTTCTCTAGAAATAAAGTAATACAAAGTATAGCCAAGAAAGAATGCTATTTCTTACTTATCCAATTAACAAAGATTTTGAAAATTATCTTATTCTGGCAAAGGTGAGGTGAGATACAGTCATACGCTCCTGGTGGGAGTGTAAATTGATACCACCTCCCGGAAAAGCAATTTGTCAAAATATGTCAAGAGTCTTACAGATGTTCCAGCACTCTGGCTCAATTTATTCACCTTCTGGAATCTATCCTAAAAAAAAACAAGTTTGAAATTTTGGATAAAGATTTATGCACAAAGATGCTAGCTTTCTTTCTTAATTTCTTTCTCCTTTCTTTCTCCTTCCTTCCTTCCTTCCTTCCTTCCTTCCTTCCTTCCTTCCCTCCCTCCTTCCTTCCTCCCTCCCTCCCTTCCTTCCTTCCTTCCTTCCTTCCTTCCTTCTTTCCTTCCTTCCTTCCTTCCTTCCCTCCCTCCTTCCTTCCTCCCTCCCTCCCTCCCTTGCTTCCTTCCTTCCTTCTTCCTTCCTTCCTTCCATCTCAACATTCTCTACAATAACCATGTATTAGTTTTCTCATGAAAAAACATATGCTTTAAATCATCACAAGTTGTCTACTCCTTGAACATTTCCAGGATGCACACTCTTGAACCATGCTTGGTTTTATTTTATTTTTTTTTCTTTATCCTCATAATACCAATTTTAAGGTCTACTTCAAGAGGAAGCTTTCCTATAAACAATTCATTGAAAGGCAGGTGATATTCTATATTAAGCTCTAAGGAAATGTCTTAGATACCCTCTGGGTACACAGTTCTCTTTGTGTATGAGTCTCTCTATTGCTCTTTCTTCATTATACATTTATATGGAAAGAAAATTTGTGGAATTTTTAAAGTGTTCCCCCATTCTGAGTGCCTATCCTGTCACAAAAACCATAGGAGATATCATGTAAGTCACACAATCCACTCAGAATGTTCTCTCAACCTTCACATCTGCCAAGAAGAAAGCAAGGGAGGAGAGACAATGAACCAGGAAACACAAAACTTGAGTAAAAAAAAAAACCGTAATGAAACAATAAATACGGTTAAAAATAACACATAAAAAATAAAGTCAAAACCCTATTCCATTATGGGGTTCATCACATTTTCTTATGGAGTATGAACATTGTAAGGAAATCTATGTTTTGTTCCTATTTAACACTTAATAATCATCAATTAAATAATATCTGTATATGATGGAAAACAGATTTTTCTATACTATAATTCTCAGGCTTCTAGTCTAAGTAAGCTCCCTGGTTCCACACCCTCCTACGCCATCTCAGAAAAGGATCAAATAGTACAATATAAACCTTAAAAAATAATAAAAGATTATAATGAAAATTGCCTTCTTTTCCAATTCTATATTCATTGCATACGTACTCTGATTCTCTGGGTAGATAGAAACAGTTGACTATAACGTTTTAGACATGATAATAGATATAATGTGTCATCAATGATTGAGACAAGAGGACAATAAGAGAGGAAATAGCAATCTCAGGTAGTGAGTCCCTGAAGTGGGAGAGATGCTTAAAAGAAAGGATCAGGGAACAGGATGAGATAAATGCAGGAAAATGAGCTACAGTGGGTGGCCAGGAAGTCAGCAGCTGATGTTTAAGTGTGGCCAAGAGAGGAGAGAGGAGAGAAAGTACTGAAGGGGGACTTGAGAGATCGAGGGGGCCTAGGGAGAAAACTGTGTTCAAAAGGTCCTGGGAAGTAATCCAAGGAACTGTACACTAGTTTAACAAGGTCCCAGTGGTTGCTAAGAGCGGGGATTTGGCCGGAGTTGAGGGTTGAGCTTGGAACCCTATAGAAAAGAACAAATAATCTCAGTAAAGGCCAGTGCTAAGATTCAATTGTCTGACCCAGAGGAGAGACAGGGAGAAAAGAGAGAGAGAGAGAGAAAGAGAGAGAAGAGAGGTTGCTCACAAGTTTAACCTGAATCAGTCTAAAGGCTGGGTCCGTGTGATTTGCCTTTTCTCTAGGAGCCTTTGGTGGCCAATATCAATATTTCTTTGGCCTCTTTGGTTTGGGGGCATCTATGAAAAATAGGCGATGCATGATGAAAAGTAGAAGTGACAGTGAAGTTTTCTGGAACTCTGAAACCCAACATCACAGGGAGAGTGATGAGTTTTCTGTGCAATGCCCTGGGATGGTGCCCAGAAACTGTATAAATGATCACTTTCAGCCAGCGGTGTGTTAGCAGGGCAGGAAGGGGCCTTGAGAGAACGGGTGTGTGACGATGCTCAGAGCCGCCTGGGTTGCCTTTCCCAGGCCACTCAAGGGGCCTCATCTATAAGCTGGAAACAATTTTTTCCTGACGGGAGCGTTGAAGCCAAGACTTTTTGTTCTTCTGGTTATAATTAGAAATGAAGAAAATGCTCTATGCCCTTGAGCAATGCCTGTTTGAGAGGGCCTTACCAACTCTCCTTTCACAGAGTCTTACATCCCAGGAAAAGGGAAGCAGAACTTAAGAGCTGTGAGCAGAAATGTACCCACTTTCAGCTCTCACCTGGCTTTGCTGTCAGCATATTTAAATGAACATTTAGAGCTGGTCCTCTATCTCCTTGACCAGGCCCCTCAGTAATCTCCCTGCTTTCTCCATCAATCAAAGGGAATTAGAACATTTGCCCTAGAGACAGGGAGTGCAAAGAAATTCATTCAAGCCTTTGCAAGTACGGTGTTGTAACTCCAGTGGAGTTTGATGCTAAGGCCTAGCAGTGGTTTGCCAAATGGACGTGTCAAGCTGTGTAAAGATGAAAAGAGATAGGCCCTAGGAGATCTGTGAAGAGAGTGAGAAAACACAGAAGTTGAGATTCTTCTATTTTTACCTGGCAGTCAGGTGGCTCGCCCTGGGGCAAGCTCCCAGGCAGGCGGAGGTCCAGGTCTCTCGCCAGGAATCCCATTTGTAGCTTCCTGGTATCATTATCTATTACAGAGGCAGATATTGAGGGTGCCTTGCTGAGAAGACCTGCTGTGGGATTAACTTTGCATGGGGAGTCACAAAAGGGAGAGAGCGGTTTCGACATTTTCTCTCTGAATTTGTGCTTGGCTTCTTCCACAAATTTCAAGGCAAGTTTGCCATCAGTATTTTCCTAATTTCTCCTTTCTTCTCCCTGTCCGGTCCTGCCCATGTCACCTGGAACTCCCATGCTGGCTTGGCTGCCCAGGAACTCTTTATGCACTGTCCCCTCATTTGTCATTCACACATGTGTTGAATACTCAATGGAATCCAAGCTTTGTGGCCAATCACTAGACATACGGAGCTGAATAAGAAGCAACCCATGCCACTTGGGAGCTCAGAGTCTTGTGTAGAGACAAACATAGAGAAAAAAAAGTATGCCAGGCTGTAAATTGAAGAATAAAGGTATAGGTATGCTGTGGGTACCACATGGAAGGGGAACCAAAGTTTGAGAGTTAAAGCTTAGGGTTGGGAGGTGTATAGAGTCCAGGTGGGTCTTTTCAAATGAGATGACATTTCCATCAGGGAAGGAACAGACCCAGGGAACAGAATGAGCAAAGGTCTAGGGTTAGGACAGGGTAGAAGGCACTCCGGGAAGACAGAAGGCAGCCAAGAAGGTTAAAGTGTAGGATAAATGAGACTGGGAGGGGGCAGAGTGGCCAGGAGGAAGCCGAACTGGGAGGTTTGAGTGTTCTGAAGGCCATATTAGAAAGTATGGTCTCTCTAGACAGTGGCGGGTCTCTGAATACTTTAAAGCAGGACAATGTTGTTTTTAAGAAAGAGCACTATGACAGCAGGATGGAAAATAGTAGGAGGAGAAATCTGGTTATGTGGTTAGTTCAATAGATTGGGCATGGGATGACGAGAATCTGAAGTAGGGAAGTGGCAATGAAGGGAAGAGAGTAAAGGGGCTGCTTGGAGAGATGGTTCAGGAAGAATTAACAGGATTGGTTGATCATGAAATAAGAGTGCCAAGAGAGATTGGAATGCAAGATAACTCTGAGTTTTCTGACTTGGGCAGTGGCTAGAGTGATATGTCCACGGACTGAGAAAGGTTTGGTGGCAATGCACACGGGAACTGATGAGCTCAGATGGGGACCTGTGTAGGTGCCTATAAGATGGCCAGATGCGTTGAAGTCCAAAGCTTAGGAGAGGGCCAGGCCTGCAGACATCAGTTAGAGAGTCATGAGTACGTTGTTGAGAGATGAGTGAAGGAAACAGAGAAAATCAACCACAGAGGGCCTTTAAGTCTTACTTTGGGTAACACCTTATATTTCAAAATGACTTCTATCTCCCCTATGAATTAAAACTTTCAATCACTTTCAATCCTTCCATGCCATGATCTCAACATACTCTTCAGAAAGCAGATGTCTCTGTTATTTTTAACTAAAGGGTAAATGATGGATTGCTAGCTTGTTGAGGAGGACTTGACTTTGAGGTCAAATCTAAAATCCTGTGGATAAGGGTGAAAAAAGGTGCAGAAAGAAAAACAATGTGCATGCTACCGGAACTGACGTCACCACCCTGGGAGGCAGATGGAACTGATATTATTAGCTTTGTTACATAGATGAGTAATCTGAGGTTTAATAAGTTAATGACTTAATCTAAGGTTTCACATAATTTAATCGCTTGATTGAGTGGATATATAACTGAGTTGGGATTTGGACACTATTTCCCTAAATCCTACTCTAGTGGTTTTCTCCCTTATACTAGTCTGCTTTTCAAAGGCAATAGGTAGAAAGGCTAGTATTTTTTTTTAAGTTGGGGTATAGCTGCTTTACAATGTTGTGTTAGTTTCTGCTGTACAACGAAGTGAATCAGCTATACATATACATACATCCCCATATCTCCTCCCTCTTGCGTCTCCCTCCCTCCCACCCCCTCATTCCCACCCATCTAGGTCACTGTTGGGAATTAAGAAGCACCTTCCTTCCTTAGTGTGAAGGAAGAAGGAGGGCAGTGGAAAGTTTATGATGGCAAAAATGCCCAAGAAGCCACATTTTGGTAGTATTTCTCCAGATCTGCTTTCTCATAGGATTTCAAAGGTAGATGTTTATTTGCCCAAAGGCATGCATTTCTATTGTTGGCTTGAGTGGGACCCCTCAGGTCACAATACCCAGGTGCCCATTTTGTAGCTTTCTCTCTAAAATCTGCCCTTTCAATTCGCAAATGAACTGCAATATATCTATGCATATTTTCAACCCAAATCACTCAGATATCAATGCTGAAAAGAAAGACTAGCACTTTTAGAGTTATGTGTGTTGTCAATATTTCATAGCTTTCAATCCCAGAGTAAAGAGCATAATCTTAATAGTTTTTCATTCTAATGCCCTGCTATTTACCCAACATGATTGGAAAAAAAGAGAAAGACCTTGACCTTTTGTAGACTTTTAAAATGCATTTTATAGTCTGCATAACAAGGCAGTGGTTGTTTAGGCTATATTTTGCCCGGTAACTGATGTTAGAGGTAGCTTCACCAGAGACTTGTAATGGGATTTTTATTTGATTTACATTTTTACATTTACAATGCAATTTTCTCTGGCATGTTATTTTTCTTGTAAGTTGCACTAAAACATGATGTAAATAAGTAGATTACATTGCTAAATAAAGAACAGAAAGAGCATAATTTAAAAAACTAGAATCAGAAAAATTAATTTTTTTAAAGATTGCATCAATCTACACACTTGATTATGTTCAGAAACTAGAAAAGTTAAAAAAATAAAATACTAAGAATTCTGAAATGGCTTTTTAAACTGGCAAGACACAATTATAGGAAGTGTACACCAGTTTCACCACAATTTCATTGGCGTTTGTACAGTCAACAGATTAATATCTGTTAATACCAAGTTAAAAACACTGAGCTGAGTATTTGGGATAAGGTAGTCAATCACACAAAATAGTTTTATCCCTCGTAGAACTTTTAACCTAACAGAGCAGAAAGAGAGAGAGAGAGAGAGAGAGAGAGAGAGAGAGAGAGAGAGAAAGGACATACATGTGTATATACATGCTTATATTTATACAGGTACATACATAGATACATGTATATACATAGTTACACCTATATTCTACTAATTTAGTATTTTAATGGGGAGATTACATCATTACAATTTTAACTGACATTTCATTTCTAGCAAGCTTGAATAATCTTTTACGATTTTTGCCAGTTATATTTCTTCTTTAAAAATTGGCTATTCATATGTGTTACTTAGTTTTGGCTTAGCGACTTTCTTATTAATTTGAATGATGTATTTATATAATCATGTCACATTTACTGAAAGTGCTTCACAGCTTCATATACATATATATGAAACTTCTATCTATATGAACATAAAGAAGCCATTATATAATCAACCAAATCAATCTTGTTTTTTCTGATCTGTGTTCTTATTTCTGAACTTAGAAAGTCTCACCCAGCACCCCTACTTCTCCTTCCACCAGTCTGAGTCCAATAGGGAAGAAGCAAGGAAATAATACCACGTTTTGAGACCACTACTTCTCTGTGGACTGATTCATTTGTATATGCTATTTAATATGTATTATTTCATAAACAATAAAAATGGGATAATAATATACCTACTATCTTATAACCTGGGATTTTTTTTACCTTTCTTGAAATAACACATTTTTCCATGTCAGTAACTACTTATCTAATCGTGTTTTTGAGTATATATAAATATATATAATTTATATACCCTCCAATTAATGAATATTTAGATTTGTTTCAAATTAAGATTTCTATGTTAAGATTCAAATTAAAATTGTCTTTGCATATATTTTTCCTCAGATTCTCCCCCTTAAGATATATTTTTATAAATAGAATCTTATAAATAAAATGTATTAAAAATTTTTCAAAAAATATTTTTAGTTCTCTTTATATATGTTGCCAAAATGCTCTCCAAAAAGGTTATGTGTCTGGTAAGAGATGAGGGTCTAACAACATACAAAACTGGGAGAATATGAGGTCATGGACTCTGAGATGGAGGAAGTTGGCAGGTGGTGGCTGAAGGTGAGTCAAGTGACAGCCATGGAGTTCAAGAGACCCAGGCAAAGCCAGGAATGGGCCAGCTAGATGTATATTGAATTCACCCAGGAGGATTCAATGATTCACTCATTTGTTCCTTTGTTAAACAAATATAGGAGGGCTTACCATGAGCTAGGTACTGTTTTAAAGAAACAAAACAGACAAAAATAAGGTAAAAGTTGTACTATGTCAGATGGAAGAAGAGCTTTGAATAAACACAAAGCAGTGCTTATTGAGAGGCTTATATTTTAAAAAGGATGTCATGGAAAGCCTCACTGAGAAGATGAAAATTAACTGGCAGCCATGTGGAAATCTGGGTGGAGAGTGATCCAGGAAAAGGGAATAGCGTAAGCAAAGGTCCTGAGGCAGTTATTCCAGTGTATTGGGAAATAAGCAAGATGATCCCTCAAAGGAGAGTCTGGTGCCAGTGAAGGAGGCTGAGAGACCTGGAGGAGGATAGAAAGTAATACAGAGAGTGGTGAGGCCAGACAGAAGGAACTTCAAAGGAAGCTCCTTCCATTTTACCTATGAATGGAAAAGCAGTGGTTTGAAAGCAGCAAACACAAAGTGAAAGAATGCTAGTTATTCCCTCCCCATCCTGAAGTACACAGGGTGTAGAAAAAGAGCTACAAATATATTTATATAGTCAGAGGAGAGCCAGATTTAAGTTAGGGCTGAAAGAAAAAGGAGTCTTCTGTGACAACACTGAGAGTGAATCTCTAAAAAAAAAAAAACAATAGGAAAGGCCATTACTGAAGTCACAAAGTGACTTGCTGGCTGATGGTGGGAAAAATGCAGTGGAGGAGGGTTAAGAACAATCAGGGAATAATAGTTTGAAAGTTATGATGCGATGGTGGGAGAGGGAAAATGAAAACTGAAGAGGAACTGGCCAGTGAGCTAACTAGTTAAGTAGGATGAAAACCTACCTCAGTGGTTTCCAAGAACAAAGTCTGGTATTCAGGAAGCCAAGAGGCAGAGGAAAAAGCACTTTAAGAAAGAGTAATCAGCTATGGCAAATGAGGTTGAGAGGTTGAGTAATTCACTGCTGAGAACTGACCATTGGATTTGGCAAGATGTAAGTTGTTAGTGGTCTTGACAGAGTAGTTTTTTCGTGGTATGTTGGGATTGAAAGTCTGAAGAGGTAAGGACAAGTTGACAGAGAGTTAGAGCAAATTTCTTGGGGTGTTTGGCTTTTTTTTTTTTTAATTTTTGGCTGCGTTGTGTCTTCATGGCTGCATTGCAGGCTTTCTCTAGCTGCGAGCGGGGGCTACTCTTCATTGCGGTGTGTGGGCTACTCATTTCAGTGGCTTCTCTTGTTGCTGAGCACAGGCTCTAGGCACGCGGGCTTCAGTAGTTGTGGCATGTGGAGTCAGTAGTTGTGGCTCACAGGCTCTAGAGCGCAGGCTCTAGAGCACAGGCTCAGTAGTTGTGGCGCACAGGCTTAGTTGCTCTGCGGCATGTGGGATCTTCCCAGACCAGGGATCGATTGGCAGGCAGATTCTTAACCACTGTGCCACCAGGGAAGTCCTGGGATGCTTGGCTTTAATGGAGGGCATTTCTAATAATCAGGTGAGAGATGGAGAAAGACAAGCTCTAGGGAATATTTTATAAGATGAGAGATGTTGGAGTTTCAGAGAACCCAAAAGAAAACATCCTTTTCATATCTGCCCAAATTCTGAATCTATGAAATATAGGAAACAGGCAGTCAAAGATAAGAATACTACTTTCATTACTGACGAAACTGTTAGGGCACGTGGATTAAGTCAATTAGCCAAATGCAATTGATAATATTTTACACAAAATTAGGCAGGATTACCTGCCCAGTTCCTGGCAGCACTGAACAACTGTAGACCTTCCCCACTGGAGTCTGCCCTTGTAAAACATAACTTTAAGGAAAAGAATAAAATGTGGGCTTTCTTTAGGCAGGTGGAGCCTAAAGAGGAAAGAGAGAAGAAGGAGCTGAGCTGAGCTCCTCTATTCACCAATCAGATAATTTCCTCATTCCCTGGAGGATGAATGAGGGGTTCTTTTCTAACAAGAGATTTCCCACCATGTCTGCTTACTGATAGAAAAGGGGAAACTGAAGATTCAGGAGATAAGTAGAAGACCGGAGTTCTTGAGTAGGTTATAGGAGACGAGATCCAGTACAAAAACACTGATAGGAACTAGGGAAGTTGATCCCATTTACCAGGAGAAGAGCATTTTTCTCTTCTAATTGTTCTTATTTCTCAGTGAAATAGGAAGTGAGATCATCAGTTATGAGTGAAAAGAGAACAGGTTCAAAGAGACAGAAGGTGTGAAATAATCTTCTCAAAGAGTGGGAAAGAAAATTGACTAGAGAGATGAAGATTGGCTGAGCAGTGCTAAGGGTCCACTTGAGTTTTGTGGCTGTAAATTTAGGGTGAGTTCTTGCAGTAATAGATTTTCCCTCCCCTGGCCACAGGAAAAGAGGAGGCAGAGAGCTGTATTTGACCTGGGCTGTGGTTTTGCCAGGTGACTCTTAGAAAGGGGAAAGGGTGTTTAGGTTGTATGCAAGGGAGTGATGAAGCATGGAACTTAGTCTAGTTAAAGAGAATATAAAGGATGAGAGGTATAATATAAAAGCAAAAGGGCAAGGGCAATGAACTGAAGTTCCCAGTGGGGTCAAAGAAATGTTGTGGTTAGAGTATTGGGATAACTATGCTGGAAAGCCAGGAGTGGTTGTTAAAGAATAGAGCACTTGAAAATGAGATTTGAAGATGTTAAAGGCAATGACAAGGTCTAGAGTTTAACTCTGAGAGTAAGTGGCTGAGGTGGGTTGGTTGAAGACATCATTCTAAGTAAAGAGGTCAAGGCTGTGAGAGGACAGGTTGTGGAATGGACCATCTACATAATTGTTGAAGTCACCAAGACAATGACAGAAATAGTGACAGAGAGAAAACTATGAGCCAAGTGCTAAAAGCTTCAATGAGTCGTAGGACTGAAAGATCAGAGAATGATTGCAGGAAGGGGGCGTGGAAAGTAGTTTTGTCTACTTTTGGGTTTTGGGAAGAGAAAAAATATCTGGGAAAACAATGGCAAATAAGGAGGGCACCAATCATCTCTTGGGTCCGGAGACTGGGTGAGAAAAAGCAGGTAACACCTGTGAGGGCTTCAACTACTTTCCTTGACTTTTTTTAGATAGATCATAAGATAAAGGGAGGAGTCACGTTTTAGATAGATCATAAGATAAAGAGATGAAGATTCAGAGGAGAGACCAGGGATGTGGAAGATGATGCCAAAAAAAGAACATAAGTGACAGAAAAGCAGAGTGGAAGGATTTAGATTATTAGGGATGCAGATCCTTATATGTGGTGATATTTCTGTGTGTTCTTTGATGACCTGGGTTCTTGGACTTCTGGAAGAGATAGAGGTAAATGAGGCATAATGGCATTAGTCCTGATGGTTTCTCAGGAGAAGGGCAAGCCACTGATTCCATTTGCAGCCTTTTTCTTGATTATAATAGCAGAGAAGTGCGCTGTCATGGTGGAGTGCTGGTCTTACCTTGGGCTTATAGAAATCTGGAAAGTTCCTTAAATCCAGCTGAGGGTAGCATTATAATATATTGAGCTACCCACTATTCTGTCCAGAATTTTCTTTGATAGTCTGGTCTGTTTATTCTATTGCATGTAATGTAATATTATACTGCAAAATTTCTAAAAAAAAAAAAATCCCTCTGGGTTTTTGATGTCGATTAATTCTTAAGATTCATTTGGAGCTTAGTAGAAAAATATCAGAATCTTCCTCTTCCTTCCACTCAGAAATAAATTCTCTCCCTCCTCTGAAATTCCCACAACCCTTTACTTGAATCTCTCTTGTAACATTTTATCACAATTATTTTTGTGAATGTCTTACATCTATGACATCTGTGACAACTTTCTATCACACTACAGTGCCCCAAACTGTACCTTAAATATAGTGGTTCTTAAATAAATATATGTGGAATGTATGAATAAAAAAGCAATGAACAAGCTGGGAATCAGAAAGTCTGCATTTGAGAATCATTCTGCCTCTCCTTATGTATGTAACCTTGAGCAAGTTATTTAACTTCTCATATTTGCGTCTGTAAGGTGGGAATAATAATGGTCCTATCTACCTACAGGCTGCTGAAGTAAGTGTGAGAACTAGATGCAGCACTTGAAAATGCCTTGAAAACTCATTCAAAAGAAGCTATTTCAAAAATGACATTCAAAAAAATATTATCATTCATTACAAGACAATTTGATAATTTGCAGGAAGCACTTCATTATATGTCCAACAATTATTTTTTGGCTCAGACATATCTGGAAGTAAAAAACCTGGCTAGGACTCAGATGATAATTAGGCCCTTTCATTCTGCCATCTTTAGCACAGAAATACTGCTGAAGGTGGCAGCTGTGAGCTGCTTTCAACTCCAAACTCAACAAAAATGTTCCATTGCTTCATACCATACTGAAACCCCAACATTACTAATTTATTCCCTGGAGTTAAACACTGTCTTTATTCTTTAAGTTCTATTTCAAAGAAAATAGAGGAATAGTTTAGTACAGTGGCTTGGATTTGAATCCCAGTTTTGTGACTTAGTGGCTCTATAACTTTAACAGAGTTTCCTAATATGTAAGACATATGACAGTATCTTCCTCCTAAAGTTATCCTGAGGACAAAATATGATAATGTTTAAGATATGTATGTGAGTATTTTGATATGGTACCTGGCCAATGTCAACTGCTCAAAAAATGTTAGGCATTTTAAAATTCATCATAAAATCTCTAATAACATACTGAGGATGATAGATGAAATAGAAAACGAAGATCTAATACAGAGAATCAACAAATCCAAAAGACTGTTCTTGGAAAAAGATTAATAGAATAACCAAACCTAGGCAGAAATTGAACAAGAAAAAAATAGAGCAAGAACACACAAAAAATGCTAGAAATGAAACAGGAATATAACTGCAGATACAGCGTAGGTTAAAATTTAATAAGACAATATTGTTAATATTTAATGCCTATAAATTTGAAAACTTAGACAAAATAGATACATTTTCTAGAAAAAAATTATAAATTACCAAGCTTGGGAAGAAACAGAAAGTTAGACTATTCCTATAACCCTTAAAGAAATTGAATTAGTAGTTTCAAACCTTCTCATACAGGTCCAGATAATTTTATAAATGAGTTTTACCAAAGTTTTAGGGAGCAGATAACACTCATCTTATTCAATCTAGAGAATAGAGAAAGAGGTAATGCACCTCCAACTCATGTTGTAAGATGAGTATAACTCTGGTGGCAGAACCAGCAAGAAGAATATGAGAAACTAAAATTGCAGGTTAATCTAATAAACATAGATTCAGTGTCCTACCTAAACCAGAACTTAGAAAACAAAGTCCATCAAAATATTATATGTAGGAATATGTATAAAATATATATTTATCCAAGAAATAAAATGTTAGAACATTATGAGTCTACTGATAAAATGTTCGCAATTAGGGCTTCCCTGGTGGCGCAGTGGTTGAGGGTCCGCCTGCCGATGCAGGGGACACGGGTTCGTGCCCCGGTCCGGGAAGATCCCACATGCCACGGAGCGGCTGGGCCCGTGAGCCATGGCTGCTGAGCCTGTGTGTCCGGAGCCTGTGCTCCGCAACGGGAGAGGCCACAACAGTGAGAGGCCCGCGTTACGCAAAAAAAAAAAAAGTTCACAATTAATATTTAAAGAAGAAAAATCATATAGTCATCTTAATAGATGCAGATAAGGCAGTTGATAAAATTCAACAACCTTAGCAAAAAAAAGAATTGAAGGCATTTTCCTTAACTTGTTAACGTGTCTACCAAAAATACATAGCAAGCATTGTGATAATGGTGAAAAATTAGAATCATTCCATTTAAATTCAGGAATACAGTGAGGATACCCACTATTACTACTTTGATTCAACAACATACTAGAGACCTAGCTGTAAGGCAAGATAAAAGAAGATATAAATATAAGGAAAGGAAGTGTATTAGCCTGCTTGGGCTGCTATAACAACATATTATAAATTGGGTGGCTTAAACAACAGACCAAGGTTCTGGCCAATTCGGTTCCTGCTGTGGCCTTGTTTCCTGGCTTGCAAAGGGCCAGCTTCTTGCTGTGTCCTCACATGGCAAGCACAAGAACAAACTCCTGATGTCTTCTTGTAAGGCTACTAATCCCATCATCAGGTCCCCATCCTCATAACCTAATCTAAACCTACTTACCTCTCAAAGGCCCCATCTTCAAATACCATCACATTGGGAGTTAGGGCTTCAACATAAGAATTTGGGGGTGTGAGGGCAACAATTCCATCTGTAACAAGAAGATATCAAAACATCGCAATGATTGATTTTCTGCATAGGAAACTAGAATGGATCTACAGAAAAATATTGTTAATAACTGTGATTAGCAAAATGACTGAAATGGGATCAATATACAAAAATCAGTCACATATTTGCCACCAGGAACAAATTGGCAATAAATATTTTGAAATATAAAATTTACAATAGCAATTAAAAAACCATAAAATACCTAAGAAAAATCTTAGAAAGAATGTGTAAGTATTCATAGAGAAAATTAGAAAACTTTATTAAAAAACATTAAGGAAGATCCAAATAAATGGAGAGAAGAAAAATGGACCAACTATACAGAGAGCCCAGTATATAAGAAAACTTTACATATACTGTATGACAAAGTGGCACCATAAATTAATGGGGAAAGAATATATAACTTAGTAGATGGTGTTGGGAAAACTGACTTACTTTAGGAAAAAAATAAATGTGGACCTCTCTATAACACTGCTTACAAAAGTGAACTAAATGAATGAATTAAAAATCTAACTGTGAGAAGCAAAGGAAACCATCCACAAAAAGAAAAGGCAGCTTATGGAAGGCAAGAAAATATTGCAAACAACATATCTGATAAACGGTTTATAGGCAAAATAGACCAAGAACTCTCACAACACAATCTTTAAAAAACAAACAACCAAATTAAAAATGGGCAGGAGACCTGAAAAGGCATTTTTCTAAAAATACATACAGATGACCAACAGACACAAGAAAAGATGCCCAACATCACTTATTATCAGGGAAATGCCATCAAAACCACAATGAGATTATCATCCCACACCTGACAGAAAGACTGTCATCCAAAAGACAACAAATAATAAGAATTGGCCAGGATGTGGAAAACAGTACAGAGGTTGCTCAAAAAATTAAAAATAGAACTAACATATGAAAAAAAATCTGACTGTGAGAGTTACATTATAAAATTCTTAAAAAGAAACACAGGAAAATAATTTTGTAACTTAGTATATTGGTTTCCTATTGGTGCTAAAAAAAAATTACCACAAACTTAGTGGCTTAAACAATACAAATTTATTGTCAGAAGTTTTAAAAATAAGCTGCCTGTAAAGCTGTGTTCCTTCTGGATGCTCTAGGGAAGAATCCCTTTTCTTATCTTTCCCAGCTTTTGGAGGCCACCTACATTCCTTGGGCTGTGTTCCCTTCTTCCATCAAAAAAGCCAAGAGCACAGCATCTTCAAATCTCTGTCTCTTTCTGACCTCTGCTTCTTTCACTCTCCTGCTTTCTGCCTTCCTTATAAGTACCCTCATGATTACATTGGGCCCTCCCAGATAATCAAGGATAATCTTCCCATCTCAAGATCCTTAACTTAATCATACCTATAAAGTCTCTTTTTCTATGTAAGGTTATATATTCATATGTTCCAGGGATTAGGGCACAGATGTCTTTGGGGGCCATTATTCTGTCTACCATACTTAGGAACAGGAAAGGACATCCTGGGAAATATTTCAAAAAGTCAAACCATAAGAAAAAAAAAAAAGATTGATTGAATTACGTCAAGATAAAGAACTTCTGAAAGTAACCACAGAAGACACAAATAAGTGGAAAGATATTCCATGCTCATGGATTGGAAGAATTCATATTGTTAAAATGTCCATACTACCCAAAGTGATCTATAGATTCAATAAAGTCCATATCAAAATTCTGATGGCATTTTTCACAGAAATAGAACAAATAATCTTGAAATTTGTATGAAACACAACTCAAAAGACTCCAAATAGCTACAGCAATCTTGAGAAAGAAGAACAAAGCTAGAGGTTTCACACTTCCTGATTGCAAACTATATTACAAAACTATAGTAATCGAAACAGTATGGTGTTCATATAAGACAGACACTTAGACCAATAGAACAGAATAAACCCACACATATATAGTCAATTAGTTTTTTACATGGGAGCCAAGAATATACAATGGAGAGAGAATAGTCTCTTTAATAAATGTTGTTGGGAAAACTGGATAGCCACATGCAAAAGAATGAAATTGGACCACTATTTTACATCATACACAAAAATCAACTCAAAATGAATTAAAGGCTTGAACTTAAGACCTGAAATCATAAGACTCCTAAAAGAAAACATAGGAAGCAAGCTCCTGTCAAGGATTTTTTGGATTTGACATCGAATGCAAAGTCAACAAAAGCAAAAATAAACAAGTGGGACTATATCAGACTAGCAACTTCTGTACAGCAAAGGAAACAATCAACAAAATTAAAAGACAATCCATGTAACGGGAAAAAATATTTTCAAATTCTGTATCTGGTGAGCTGTCAAAAGTTCAAAAATGACAGAAGTAAAACCAATTAATTGCTGAGGTAGTAATCAGTAAAAGTTTATCATGCACACACTAAAAATACAGTTTGCAAACCAGGAACACTCAAACCAAAACATGGAATGAGGTTTGGGGGTATATTGATATAAAGCAGTTATTTACAGTGTCTAAAACAGACAAGGGATTAATATCTAGAATATATAAGAATGTCTCTTAAATCAGTAAGAAAAAATGCAGCAGTCCTAATAGGAAAATGTTCATTCCATCACATCACAGGAAAATGACAGAAAAGGAAATCCAAAAGGCAAAAAAGTATGTCAAGAGACTCTCAAAGTCAGGAAAATAAATGTTAAATAAAGTTATATTCCCTTATACCTGTAAGATTAGAGAGTTAGATAATGCAGCAGGAAGGCAGGGACTGGGAAATACACACTGCAGCCATTCTGGAGAGAAATCTGTCAAGACGTAGTCATGTTTAGTGTATGCATCCTCTATGACACAGCATTTTTCTAGCCCCAAAGAAATTTACCTACACACACCTATACCAGGTTGTTCATGGAACTATTATTTGTGTGTATGTAAGAAGGGCGGGATGAGTTGAAGTTAATCTGGGTGCCCATAACTGGGGGAGTGGATAGGTAAAATAAGGTAGCTTCCCGTGTAGGCATACTATGCAGCCATTAGCAAGAACTATCTAAATAGGGATATAAGCGCTTAAATGTATCTGAAAAACAGGACTGAGAAAAAAAGAGTAATAAATGATATTACACAATAGCATTTACAGAAATTAAAATACAACAAAAGCATATCTTACAAAAATGCAGACCGTAAGATTCACATAAAACAAATTAGAATGTTTGCCTATGATGGGGGAGGGAGGGAGGGGAGAGGGGGGAAGGGAGGAAGGAAGGGAGGAAGTGAGGAAAAGAGAGACGAAGGGAGGGACAGAGGAATGAAGGATGTTCAAGGATCTAAATATTGAATATTGTAAATACATCTATTCTCTCCAAACTGATTTATAAATTCAATAAAATTCTAATATAAATTCCTATAGGGTTCTAAGTGAAATCTGACAAGTTGATTCTAAAATTTATGTAGAAGAACAAAAGGTTAAGAATGGTTACTATACTCCTCAGGAAGAATAACAAGACAAGGAGACTACAAAAGTCAAGACTTATTGCAAAGCTTTAAGAGTAAAGAACATGATCTTGGCAAGTGTAGCAGACAGACCCATGGAATATAATATAGAACCCCACATATATGGAAAGCTGATAGATGATAGGAGGATGGTATATAGACTATGCAATAAACAGTAACGTGGTGAGGCACTTTGTTATCCATTTGAAAAAAGAAAATGGATTCTTTCCCATGCCAAGTATAAAAACCAGTTACATGTATTAAAGACAAGTGTGAAAACAAAACTTGAAGATATTCTATTTAGGGACAAAACAGAATATCTTTATGATCTTGATGTCAGACATGATTCCTTAAAGAAGATGAAAAAGGTAACTATAACAAAATATTGGTAATTTTGACTGTGTTAAAATTTAGAACTCCTGTTTATCAAAGGGCTTCATAAAGAAAGTAAAAGGGCATTTATCACATGTAAAAACAAAGTGTTAGTATCTGGAATATAGGGGTTTTTTAAAAAAAGTATTATATTTCAACAAGACCAAAAAAAAAAAAAAAAAAAACCAGAAGAAAAATAGCCAAAAAGATATGAATTCAAAATAGGAGTATGAATGACCGATAAACATATGAAAAGGCGTTCAGGCTCCTTAGTATTCAGAGAAGCCCAAATTAAAATTCTAATGATGTACCAGTTCATACACATCAGACTGGCACATATTCCAAAGTCTGACAACACCGAACGTTGGCGAGGATGTAGGACAGCCTGAGCTTTCATATTTGGCTGGTGGGAATGTACATTTGTACAAAGCCAGAGCAATCTGGCATTAGGCAGTAAAACTGATGGTGAACCTACCCCGCGACCTTGTTCTTTTACACATATTTTGTGCCCTAGAGAAACTTTTGCATGTGTATACCAGGAGTCAGGCAGGAGAATGTTCCCAGAAGCGCTGCTCCTGTTAGCAAAATGAACCAGAAAGAGCATGATGCCCATAGTGAGCAGAATGGGTCATATATTGGGATTGAGTCATAACATAAAATTCCCTACAGTGCCTAGAATGAATGAACAACATTCATTCATTCATATTGCATTCAACTGCACTCACAACACATACTACATAGATTACCATGGATGAAGCTCAAAATTCAGATTGAGTGGAAAAAGCAAGTTGTAGACAACCACATTATACATCCTACTCAGGTAAATTCTGAAACCATAAATGTAATAATTCTTGTTTAGCAATACTTACATATGTAATAAAGTCCAACAAAATGAAAGAGAATTATAAAAAGTAGAAAGAAAGGAGAAGAATTCAACTGGGGCCATGTCAATAGAGAACCTTTTCTTTTTTTTCTTTTATTTATTAAGATACGTGCTGTGTATTTTTCTTTTTGCTATATGTTATATACATATGGACACACATATATATAGACACACATACATATTATATATGTATATATATCTGTTATGTTCATTCACATATTTATATTCATTATATATTCTTTTGTACGTAACATTTCATAGTAAAACTGCGAACAACGAAAGAAAAAAGTGAAGCTTCCAGTTAGCATATAAAAGGTTTCCAATATAAGCTATGACCTTTGATGCTCAGGCTCTATTTCTTCCCCAAGCCTAGAATTCATCCTACCCTGTGGCTTTATGCAAAAGTAATTCCACAAAGCCCGTGGCTGGGAACACACACAACTTACATAGGTCCACAGAGACACACACACACACACAGATTGCAGCCACAGTTGTCACACTTCTTTCCCCTTCTCTAGCTCCAGTGCTGAGACTGGCAAATTAGCAGCCCTCTATCATGGATGGAAGAGGGCACCGCGGTGAACAAAGCCAGCCAAAATGCTGACCATCTGTATTTCCTTCTAGACCTGAAGGAGGAGAGGGCTCAGGCACTGGGAGGGGAAACCTGGCAGAGCCTAGAGGGTTTTCATGCAGGAGGGAGCTATTTGAAGAGCTCTGGGGAACGCTGGTCTGTGGGAAGGGCATGCGTGGAGTTGACCTTCTGAGAGCAGTATTAGGCGTATCGAATGTACTCACCGTCCAGAGATTCCTTCTTCCCTTTGACATTGCTAAAAATGGAATCAGCTGCAAACAGTATGTGACTGTGTATGGTAATTCGGGTAAAGCTTGTCAAGTGTAACATTTAGCCAGAAACATGGTATGGTCTGGGATCAAAATCTTTTTTTTTTTTTTTTTTTGGTACGCGGGCCTCTCACTGTTGTGGCCTCTCCCGCAGCGGAGCACAGGCTCCGGACACGCAGGCTCAGCGGCCACGGCCCACAGGCCCAGCCACTCCGCGGCACGTGGGATCCTCCCGGACCGGGGCACGAACCCGTGCCCCCCGCATCGGCAGGCAGACTCCCAACCACTGCGCCACCAGGGAAGCCCCCAAAATAATATTTTTAAGATGACGTTAGTTCTCAAACTTCCTCTGGAACCTCCCGGGTGTAATCTGAAACGCAGCCCCCAACCAGTAGGTGGAGGGCAGGGTGAGATTTAAGAAAGAGGCAGATTACTCCAGATTGGTAGGTGGAAGGTTTAAGAAGCAAGGGAACTTAACTTTAGAGTCTTGTCTTTTGTGGCCGCAAGACAAGTAGATTTCCACGCCTGCCTGCCAGAACCTTAAAAATCTATACAGAAGCCTTAACTGGGTTCAGTCCAGATAGTCTCATCACCACCACATTATTCACTCAAGGCTGTGTCCTTGGGAAGCTTCTGGGAGCAAAGAGCAGGGAAGGCAAGCGAAGGCACATTGCAAAAACAGGGCAAGGGGTGAGGAGCCTTCCAGTGCCCCGGTCCAGCTTTTGGGTCAAACCAGGGGGTAGTCAGGGCGGTCAGATGACCTCCCTTCACAGATGAAATGGTATAGCTTTCTTGGCAGCCAGGAAAGACTGCAATCTCAGAGGACTACTCAACCCTTTTAAAACGTTGCTTTCTCCCCAAATACCTCTCCAAACGCTCACAGTAGCTAAGCAGACCTTTCCAGTAGCTTGCCACGCTGGAGGGAAAAATCATCACTCACTCAGCTGTAGGCAACCCAGGGGACTACCTCTTACTAACAAAACCATGTCAGGCCTGAAGCAGAGTCCCGTGATATCCGGGAGAACTGGGTAGATTTTTAGAGTGATTACAGCTTGTGAAAGCACCATGTTCTTTCTGTAACATTTTTTGTGTGTGTGTGAATTGAGACCACACGGCAAGTTACACCTAGGCCTTTTACTAAAACATAATTTTTGACGTGATTTTTCTGCCTTTGGCTCACCGTTAAGCCTACCTCTGCTAACAAACACACTGTAGATGTTCTGAATTATAGGAACTGTAAAACCAAGGAGTCCCGCACACCAGCTATAATAAATTTGTATTAATTCTAGGAACTGGGAAGCTTTTAAAGAAAGAAGAGCTCTTTGGTTTTCTCTGAGCTATTCATGTGTGTCACCGGATGTAATAAAATCATACCACAATGTGTTTTATTTTGTCACAATGAATGCTGACCTGGAGGGACACAGCATGATGTGCCTAAGTAATGGAATTAACTTGAATAGACTGTTTTTAATGCAAACCCGGTAAATGGTTAGAATGGCCTGGATCTCAAGTTGGCTTGATGTCCTAGTCCATTCAGGCTACTATTAAACAATACCACAAACTGGGTAGCTTAGAAACGACATAAATTTATTTCTCATACTTCTGAAGGCTAGAAGTTCAAGATCAGGGTGCCAGCATGGTTGGGTGAGAGCCCTCTTCTGGGTTGCAGACTTCTTATGCGCCATATCCTTACATGGGGGAAGAGGGGTAAGCTAGCTCTCTGGAGCCTCTTTTGTAAGAACACTAATCCCACTCATGAGGGCTCTACTCTCATGACCTAATCACTTCCCCAAAGGTGCCACCTCCTAACCCCATTACTTTGGGCATTAGGTTTTCAACATATGAACTTTGGGGGAGGGACACAAACATTCAGATCATAGCACTTGGGTTATGCCCCCAACTTCTTAGTTGCTTCCCCTGGATACATAATACAAATTAGGGAATCCTTCAAAAGTAAGGAAAGAGAGAAAGGAAAAAAATGGAATAGAAAAAGGAAGGAAGGAAAAAGAAGAGAAGGAAAAAAGAGATAGAAGGCAAAGATGAAAGGAAGAAAGGAAAGTCTGAAAGAGGGAAGAAAGGAAAGTCTGAAAGAGGGAAAAAAGGAGATGAGAGACGCAGGAGAGGAGAACAGGAAGTGAAGCATCCACTTAACACCCTGAACTGAGCAAGTTCCCGCAAGGCTCAAGGAGGCTCCGTGTGACACTGCCTCTTCCCTTCCGTAGAAGCATCAGGTCGAGGGTTTCACTGCACATTATGTTTACTTCTTCCCTAAGAGAAAACACTCTATTAGATTAACTAGTAATTGGAGCTTGGGGCCTTCCTGGACTAGTCTAATTAAGATCTAGTTCCCAACAAGTAAGGCGAAGGGTGCTCTGTATCCTGAGCCCATCTGCTCCTGTTTGACCCTTGACCTGTTCAGCAACTCTCAGAACAGCACCAAGTGGACAGCTCACAACCCAGGTTTGCAGAAACAGAATTTAATCTGGAAGGTGTATATTTTTTGCCCACTGAGTTTTATTTAATTTAACCACATGCATGTGTGTCCATGCACACGCACACACACATACATACACACACACCAAATGCTTGGATTTAAGACTTTTCAAATAATTAAGCAGAGGCTTGTTACACATCATTGTGTCTTTCTGTAGCACAATAACATACCAGTGTTTTCAGGCCGGTGGTGACATCTGCTCAATGATTTCTGTAACAGGACCAACCCTCCACATAATCAATGGCTGGTTGGCTTTTGTGCCCCTTCCTTTCTTTGTGTTGGCAGCCCTGAATGACAATGTCACTCTTGGCATCCCTGAAGGACAATGTCACTCTTTCTTACGGTTCTGAGGACACTCCGGGAGTTTGTTATTTATTGGCTTAACAAAAAGAAGAGTCCATTTCAAAAGCACACAGTGAAGAGGCGCTGGGCTGTACCAGCGAAATCTTACTTTTGTATTTGATGAGCTTTATTGAGGATTTGCATACTCAGTAAGGAAAACTGACAGACAGTCTGCTCCATGTTATTATTTCACATCCTATCACTGCCTCTCTTTTGTCCAGTTTGAACCTCTGGAATATTCCTCTTAATTTTTAAAGTTTTGTCATTCCTACAAGGATACAACCCTAGCATGATGTTGCCAGAACGAATGGTGAGAGACAGATGATGTCCTTTGCAAATGACATTGGAAAGAAGAAAAAAATTCACAGTTCCTCAGCTAGTGATCTAACATTTTCTTACTATTAGATTATTGGAACATTGTTAGAGTGTTATTCAAAGGAGAAGAATATAGAATGTAGCACAATGTCTCTCACACTTACATTGTGCCAGTCACATTACTACACATCTTTATACATTGTCTCTTTTAGTCTTCACCACAAACCCAACAGGCAAATATCATTATCCCCATTTTACAGATGAATAGACTGAAGCTTAACAAAGTGAAGTGACTTGCCGAGGTCATTGGCTAGTAAGCGGAAGAGCAGGGATTCCAACCTTGTCGGATGGACTTCTCTGCCTAACCCATGTCCTGGATTAGACTGTCTGGTTCAAATCCTGGCTCAGCTATGCTGTGTGTATGTATTACTGATGTATGACTACGAGCTGGTCACTAAATCTCTTTGTACTCAGTTCCTTACCATAAACTGCAAATAATACCAAGAGCTACCATCATAGAGTTGTGAGAATTAAATGAAATGACACAAGTGCTAAGAACAGTGCACTTAACCACATGCATGATACGCTTCCATAAATGTAGCTATTATCTAAAATGTTTGTAATTAATAGATATAATCACCCTTCATTCTACGGCACTTGTTCCTTTATCTTGGTTCTAACAGACCTATTGCACTTGTGTCTTTTATTGAAAGCTTACTCAAATCTGTTTTGGAAGCAAAATGGGTATAAGGAACAAATGCTTGAATTAATTTCAGATTTTGCTCCACTGAAGGACCTGTTGCAGAAATGTTTCCCCTGTCCCCTTTCAGAGGACCTAAGCAGCAACTGTCCATCTACATGATGACACCATCTGGTGACACTGAAATGGTGCCCTCACTGCATTTCATCACCGGGAAGGCAGGCAACACATGATCAGTGAAAATAAAATTTTCGTTGGAAACTATTTGGGAATGGTTCTACTCTCACATATGGATGCAGCCTGACTGGAACTGGGGAGATCTTTCCTGTCTGGTTTCTTTTCAAGGTCTTCAGAGGAGCTCTGAAAAACATCTCTGGCTATCTGGCCTATTTTTTCATATTTGTGACTCCTACAAGTAAACGTGGTCATATGCGGAAACTTCCAGGTATCTTCCTTAAAAGACAGCAGGGACTTGCCCTGCGCACCTTTTGGCTCCATCCTCCTTCATTGTCTGGCTGTGCTCTGAACAAGAGGCAGATGGCCATACCTGAGGGACAACTAGAAGAAACCCCAAAATGCCAAGGCCAGGATTCAAGCAGATACCAGTTTGAATCTAAGTCCAAAGCTCTTTCCACAGAGCCATTTTATCAAGGCCTTGTACACAAAAGTTTAAAGTAAAAGACATAAGACAAGTGTAGAAAGAGCAGAATGAAGTCTGAGCCAGGTCAGCATTGACTCTGTGAATTTGGAGTGAAAAGCTCCCCTATGCTGTAAATGTAATCATTGGCAAGTAAATAAACCTTTCTGAGCCGCAGTTTCCACATCTATAAAGTGAATAATGATATTGCAAAGATTTAATGAAATAGTCAATGTAAAGTACCTAGCACAGTCCCTGTCACAAAAATTGTAGCTACCCTCCTCCCTCATCTCCTTCCTCTTCCTCCAAGTTAGAATAAGTACCAGAAGAAAAGCACTAAGTATTTTAAAGAGAGATGTTCGTTTGAGCTGGATCTTAAGATATTTCACTTTTTTGAGATAATCAGTTCCTATCCCTAGAAATCTGGGGCTAGGTCTAGAAATCTGCATTTTATTTTTTATTTATTTATTTTTTTTGGTACGTGGGTCTCTTACTGCTGTGGCCTCTCCCGTTGCGGAGCACATGCTCCGGACGCACAGGCCCAGCGGCCATGGCTCACGGGCCCTGCCGCTCCGCGGCATGTGGGATCTTCCCGGACTGGGCACAAACCCGTGTCCCCTGCATTGGCAGGCGGACTCTCAACCACTGCGCCACCAGGGAAGCCCAGAAATCTGCATTTTAAAACGTACCTTTGTTGATTCCTTTTCAGGTGAACCATGGACCACATTTTGAGAAATACTTGGTTAGGAGATAACATTGGAGAAACAGGGGGAAGGAAGGAAGGACAAAGAAAGAGGGAAAAATACAGGCTATGAAGGTGAATATTGGAAAACCCTAAATGCTGAGCTACAAAATTTGAAATCAATAGTTAGTGAAGCCATTTCATGTTGTTCAATAGAATTTTTAATCCAACCTTTGATTTAGCAAGAGTAATTTGGTAATTGTATGTTGGAAGATTTGAAGGAAGATAATTGAATTAGGCACCTCATGTGTGTGCTATTGCAAGTCGAGGTAACAGAAAGAACTAATAAAAATTGGAAAGATTTAAAAACTGCTGTGTGGGAGGTGAATGATGATGAACTTGGACTTGAACATGTCTTATTGAACATGCCATCAGGACACACAGCAGCCGGTGAAAAGGCAGATCTATAGTTGTTAAAGAAGTCAGTGAAATCTATGTCATTTCCCGAGTTTGGGAACTTTTTTCTTTTATAAATAATAACAACCAGCGCCACCAACAATAACAGTTTGCGCAGAAAGTGACTATGGTTATTTCTACGTAGCACATTCAACCGTGTTGGGGTCATATGGTTGGCTTGAACTGTCATCACTGTCAGTTAGCAAGTAACTGAGCTGCCTTCCAGCAGCTGAAGAGCAGAATGAAGTGGACTGTGTGTAACCCAACGCCACCAGTGGCGCCAACCCACAGAGCGCATACAGTTGCCTGGAGCTGAGGCCACATGCCGAAGCCTGTAACTCAATAATCTCGTCAAAGTAATTGGCCACAGGTGGGCCACACAGCTGGGTGAACAGCTGAGCCTGTTCACTATTTTTGAGGCTGTCTTAACAAGTTGCTTGAAGTTGGGTGTGTTGATCTCTCTACTCCAACTGGTTCTCACCCTGGAGTGACTTTTGCCCATCAGGCAATGTTTGGCAGTATCTGAACACATTTTTTATTGCCATTACTTGGGGAGGTGTTGCTGCTGGCATCTAGAGGGTAGAGGCTGGGAACGCTGCTAAATATCCTATAATGCTCAGGACAGCCCCCACAGAACAAATAATTACTCAGCCCAAAATGTCAATAGAACTAAATTGGAGAAATCAGGCTCTATTAAAACACAGACCTGGGCTCCTCCTCTAGTAATTTATTTTGTTTAGCAGAACACAATGGCTGGGTGATGATCAGGAACCAAAATGAAGAAGACTTATCCCTGAACTTTCCAAGAGCCCTGAACTTGGAAAAGGTATTAATGGGTCCTGAACTTTGCAATGGAAAAATGTGTTTAATCTCATCTGTGTGTGTGTGTGTGTGTGTGTGTGTGTGTGTGTGTGTGTGTGTGTGTGAGACAGAGAGAGAGAGAGGGAGAGAGAGAGAGAGAGAGAGAGAGAGAGAAGAGGAGGGGGAGGGAAAGGATGGGAGGGGTGGGGAGGGGAGGGGAAGAGGAGAGGAGAGAAGGGAGGGAAGGGGAGGGGAGAGGAGGAGAGGGGAGGGGAGGGGAAGAAAGGGGAGGGGAAGAGAGGGGAGGGGAGGGGAGAGGAGGATAGTGGAGGAGAGGGGAGGGGAGAGGAGGAGAGGGGATGGGAGGGGAAGGGAGGGGAGGGGAGAGGAGGAGAGGGGAGGAGAGGGGAGGAGGGGAGGAGAGGGGAGGAGGGGAGGGGAGGGGAAGAGAGGGAAGGGGAGGGGAGGGGAGGAGAGGGGAGGGGAGGGGAGGGGAGGGGAGGGGAGGGGAGAGGAGGAGAGGAAAGGAGAGGGAGGGAGGGGAGGGGACGGGAGGGGAAGAGAAGGGAGGGGAGGGGATTCTTGGTGAAAAATAATTTGCAAGCAGAGACAGCAATCCAAATCTGAACAAAGAAAATTGTTTAATGCTAAGCCCCGACAGCACATGCATAGCAATGCCAGGATAGTGAGTGCGTGGGATGAATCTAACTCAGTACCCTCCAATAAAATGCATACAAATTGCTTATAAAAGTCAGAATCCCTCCCCCCACAACAACAAACAACAAAAAACAAGTTATGCAAATTCAGTCCTTCACAAAACTTTATCCTGTAATTTTCTACAGATTGGCAGTGATCGCAGGGGTGGCATAAGAATATTGAAAGGGCAGGGAAGAAATGGCATTCCCACAGACAATCAGTGCTGGCCGCACTTCACCTCCAAGATGGGCATTAGGGATTTCCTGTTGGGTTGTAGAGGATCTGCCCAGCAGGTGGTCCTGGACAGTGGCGAAACAGGGAGCGCTCAGTGGGACACGAAATGATAACAGGAACAGTAGTGTGTAGCACAACTCTTGTTCTGGCCTAACCCCCATGAAGTCTGTAAGTATGAAAGGTCTGGTTTGGAAAGAGCAGGAAGATAAGCAAGTTTGGAGGCAATGTGACTGGGTTACGTAGGGAAACAATTGTCCTTCCCCACTTTAAGTGGTTCCCTACCCACAATCTTACCCCTTAAATCAGTGTCAAGAAAATGACAGCCCCTTTAAAAAAGGAAAGGGTATATAAGCAATCAGCTCTAGAATTGGTCACCTTAGGATTGATGACTACGAGTGAAGAAAATTTCTTAAGAAATTCAAATAGGAGTTGCCGGTGAACTTTCCTTTTCAGAAGTAACATTGGCTTTTCCTAGGACATTTTCTGTTCCTCTTATTGCTGTGATTTTGGGGTGCCTTCCTGTCCCACTGCCTTGGTATCTGTATTAGTTTCCTATGGCTGCCATAATATATTGCTACAAACTTAGTGGCTCAAAATAACACAAATGTATTATCTTGCAGTTCTGGAGTTCAGAAGTCCAGCCTGGATCTCACTGGGCTAAAATCAAGGTGTCAAGAGAACTGTAGTCCTTCTAGAGGATCTATGGGAGAATCTGTTTCTTTGCCTTTTCCGGGTTCTAGAGGTCACTTGTATTTTTTTTTTTTTTTTTTTTTGCAGTACGCGGACCTCTCACTGTTGTGGCCTCTCCCGTTGTGGAGCACAGGCTCCAGACGCGCAGGCTCAGTGGCCATGGCTCACGGGCCCAGCTGCTCCGCAGCATGTGGGATCTTACCGGACCGGGGCACGAACCCGCGTCCCCTGCATCGGCAGGCGGACTTTCAACCACTGCGCCACCAGGGAAGCCCCTCTTGTATTCTTTGGCTCATGCCCTCTTCCATCTTCAAAGCCAGCAGCGGAAAGTTGAGTCTTTCTCATTTGGCATCACTCTGACATTGGCTCTTCTGCCTCACTTTTCCATCTTTTAGGAAGCGTGATGATTACCTTGAGCCCACACAGATAATCCAGGATAATATGCCTATTTTAAGATCACCTGATCAGCAACCTAAGTTCCATTTGCAGATCGTAATCTCCCCCTTGCCATGCAACATAACAGATATATGTAGGTTCTGGGGAGTAAGACGTAGGTGGCTTTGGAGGGGCCATTATTCTATCTACCCCAGTTTCCCTATTTGATCACCCCATTGCAGCTTTGGGTTAGCAGCTCACTGAGGGCACGTGCAGTGCCAACAAGTGTCTATATATGTGCCAAATGAATGACTTCAGCTTCCTGACTTAACTATAAATCCTAAAAATAAATGTAATTACTAGAGAATCTCACCTCTCACCCACATGACTGATAAAAACCCTTCAGAGACCAGGCACTCCATACAGCTCAGCCATACTTCCAGCTTCACTTATGACTTTGGTGACTCTCCCTCTTGGCCTTTTCAGGATTTAGTAGTTCAAGACCAGAATAGCAAGATTTCTTTCCCATCTCCCCCACTCCACGTAATCAAGATACTCGATTATGCAAAACTTGTCCTCTCTCAGTTCTACCCTTTATCCGTTTGGTGTTATTTTAATCACCTCGATTCAGGGTGTTTCCTTAAAAAAAAAAAAAAAAAAACCCATGAATTTTTTGCCAACTAATTAACCTCTTTCTCATTCACTCTAGAGTTGGGCTCGGGAGGTCTGACTTGAATGAGGTCAGTCAGTCACTGTGAAGTTTTTATTTACTGGACTCCTCTGGAAAGTATTGAGCCAGTCTGGACTCAAGATTTATTTTCCTGTTAGGTTGTGTGAAATTCTGACAGCTGCAAAAATAATTATGATGCTAAAATAGAACATAGATACATGTGTAGAGCAAAAACATTTTATTCTTTCTCAATTAAAAGAAATGATTTGCCCTTTTATACTAGAGGCTAATAAAGACACATTTAACTCTCTCTGCTCTGCAGGGGAGGATTTAATTGACGAAGGTTTTGCTGGAAACATGCACTCCTATGCCGGGTTCGCTCTGCCAGTCACTGTGTCCAAAAACTGCCTCATTTAGATTACTGGTTTACGGATGTTAATTTTTAATATTAGCCTAATCAAAATACATTCCCAAAATACTGTACTTAATTTGCCTAATTCTATCATTTAACCCTTTTCCTTTGATAAGTTTGCTTTAAAACAGAGGGAATTATGTAAACATCTGGCTACCAGCTGTGACAGTCATTAATCATAATATGTTTTGCACCCCCATTCATTAAAGAATAGCATTTGGTCCAAAGTTATCCAACAATCAGTGACAAAGTTAATGGGAAGCTACATCTTCCTGCAACCTCCTTCCTCAGTCTCTGACAATTAACGTTTACCAGCATCAACCTACTCCCATCAGTGACACTGACTGTGGGTAGTAAAAGCTACCATTGATTGAGCTTGAGTCCTTTCTGGAGATCAAGGCCTCTGTGATACACTGAGTACATTTTCATGTTATTTCTTACTATCATAGGAGGTATATATTATTGTCCCCATTTTATAGATAAGGAAATTAGAGTTTAGAGATAGGCATTAAGTAATTTGCCCAAAGTCATACCACTAAAAAGTGGCAGAGCTAGAAACTTAATTTTTTAGAGCTCAGTAATTCCCGAAGCCCAGAGTCTTAACCTTTTATCTAACTCTTAAAGATATGTTTACTATTCTAAATTGAAAAAAGGAAGAGAATAAAGATACATTAGGGATTTTTGTTCATAATGGAATGGGAATATATATTTATGGGATAAAATTTGTAAAATTATTTAAAATGTCCTTCGGATAATTCCTTGCTTTGTATTATCTATAGTCGTTTTGCTGTTAGAATGGCTGGTTAGGATATGCTCCGTGTGATTCGTCTTCATCTTGGAACTCTCAACTCAATGCCCTCACTTCACAGGGCTGCTCTGTGCTGATTAGACCTAAACGCTCATTATTGGGGGACAGGGGCTCCCCTCTACATTTTTCAGTGGTCTTCATCTATCATGGTGGCGTCATCAGTTCTGGCTCTGTGCCCCACGCCCCACTTCCCAGGTACGCCCTGCTTCTTGCTCACCTGTTCCCCATCTGCAGCTTCCTTTGCCACTCCTATCTCTCCTACCTTAGTAGTCAAGTCTCTGCCAGCTGTGACCCTCTACTCTCTCCTGTTTTAATTCAGCAAGTGTCCATTAACTCTTAAGTTCCACACATTCTAATCTTTCTTCTTCTTCTTTTTTTCTTTTTCACTTTTCTGTCATTGCATCATTCTTTTCTATCATGCTCCAATAAGTAGCAAGTGGGGGTGAGGGGCCAGGCCTATGTGTGTATGTATGTGTACGTGTGGGAGGGGAGGTCACAGGAATTGTGGTCCATGACTGCTTAGGCATTCGCATGACTTGTGGGTTACTCGAGGGCCCTCTCCATCCCTCTGTTCTTTCTCCCTCAAGTGCATAGTATATTTCTCGGAAAAGGGGCCCGGATTATTGCCAATGCCTTTTAGCTCCACCCAAGACACCAACCCACAGTAATGTTCTCACAGACCACATCATCACTTAGAGTCAAAGATGTTAATATCCACAGGAAGTTTAAAGATAAAGTGGGGAGTAATTTTTTTCCCTCAAACAAGAAAATCCACAGTATCTCATAAGGTAGACAAATCTTACGTAATTCTATGCAGACCTTTCTTTCACAAACTTCAAGAGTACCTGTCCATAACTTGTTCAGAGATTGTGTTATGTCATAGAAGAACTGCAATTTTTGAATATTGCTCTTTCATAAAAACATAATGGTTCTGAAACAAGATGATCTATCAATTCATTAATCTGTCCAACAGATACTTACGCTCTTTTCATGTACAAGACAAGGTGTTAGGCATTATGGGTAAGACAGGAAGTATAGTCTACCTTGCTCCTGCCCTAAAAGACTTTACAGCAGCGGGGACAGGGAAATAAATACACAAAACAAAGATATATATCGCAACTCAGGCATTCTGATGCAGACCGGATGTTGACAAGGGTTGCCCCCCCAATGTAGTATTTTTAAACTGGTTTATCTGAACATGCAAGTGGCCACAGTCATTTCTGGGGTTCCTCAAAGAGGATGGTCAAGTATAGGTATGTAGGTTGGGTTCTTGTGTCACTTCAGGCCTCATGTCAATGTGACACTTGACAAGGACAAGGCCTTCTCCCTGTGGCTACAGACAGCTTTGAATGGGGACTGGGCACCAGGGCATCTCCAGGCCTCACTGACTGTTCTGAGGGAGGTCCCTTCTGGTTCCATTAGGCTTATTCTGTTATCCAAGTGCTGGGAACGATGGCATCCTCTACCAAGGGCCTAGATACTGAGGAGAGGATTAAAAAGGAGAAGTAAATATTCTCTAGCAGGGCTGCCCAAGTGAGCGGGACCAAGAAAACCATATACTGAAAGGAGGAACACCCTCCCTCCTCTTTGTGCCCACGCCGGGTACCAAGTCTAATTAGGACTTCTTTTCCAGGAGCCCAGAGCTGCCCTTGACCCTTTTCTTGCTTGGAATTATGGCCAGGCTGACATACTGAAGACAGGAACCTCATCCTTCCCTTCCTTCTGCGAGATTTTGATTTCTATTAAAATGCAAGGTACCCCACGAAGTTTTCTCTTGAGGTTGTGATAATAATTTACATGTGAATTTTCTGTGAGAAAAATTATTCTGTGACAGAGCTGCTAAGGCAAGGGGTACTTACGTGGTAGGTGGAAGAAAGCCCCTTAGTGAGGGAAACACCCAGATAGGAGACCACAGAAGGAAGTAGGAAGTCACCTACTTCCCTGTTTTGCTTAGAAGCAGTTTTACCTGTAAAACCCACTAAGAGGTAGATAATCTAAGTGTTTGCCCAATATTACTGTAGATATTCCATTTTGTTACTGGCTGGTCCTTTCTTCTTCACATTTACCTTTGGTTCAGAGTAATCGAAGCGGCCATCTATTACTTGAGAGTGACTCCACTCCCATAAAGTGACTTTTTCCCTAAAGTAGGGGTAGCAACTAATACAAAGATTCCCCGCAACCTCACAAAACTGACCCATAAAATAAATGAAGGCCAACTGAGCTGGATGGAGCTCTTGAGGGTGTTCTCCAGGATAAGAGCAGGAACCATTTCAGAAAGTCAAAAGGGTGCTAACAATGTAGGAAGAAGAGGCCTTTGTGAGACTAAATGGAGGTGGAAAAGGATAGAATACAGCTACTCCACAAATCATGTGGAAGCCTCCTTTCTTTGGTGAATGGCCCACTCAGGGAACCCTTGAGCTTGTAACAAACCACAGGCAGGAACCTACTGACTCCAAACCTCTCTGCTCCCAGGGGCCAAGACTTCTGGGAAGAGATAAAAAGCCCTTCTTCTCAAACCTTCAGCTTCTTCATTGGCAAGTATCATTGTCATAGCAATTCTGAAAGCCAAAGCCAGCTCTCTTCTCCCCTCTGCTCAAGCACAGCCCCCTGTTCCTTGGTCTCTACTCTGCCCTGATCTTTCTTTTTCCTGAGCCGCTTCAGCATTCATAATCCACTACTCACTAATAAACAATTAAAAATGGCCTTATTCATCATCTCAAATCCTTTTGGGGAATACTTCAGGGTATTATTTAATGTTTCATATTGTCCTTTGTTTCATATGTGATAATCTCATTTGTCCAGATTAGTAACTCTGCAAAGGCGGGACAAATACCCTACAAGTCACAAAAGCTGGTGGGAATCTTATTTCCTAAATTAAAATTCAGCTCATATGGGTCTACAAGTACAAGTTCATGTCTGAGAATAATAGGACAGAATAGTCTAAATTTAGGATGTCTCTGAACATCCATGTGGTCACCATGCTCATGTTTCCTGGGGTCATATTCTCACACTGGAGCCGGCACACTGTCGGGGCCTATAATGGCCTGCTGGCAGGATGCAAAGCATGTAAAAAAATATCTCCATGAATTTCTAGTTCCAGTTCCACACATAAGGAGCTTAGAAGTCACCAATCCCTTCTAACAACAAGTAACAGCATGAACAGACCGAAAAATGAACAACTCCTCTTGAATCTGTAGCAGAGAGGAGGACACAGGGTAAACCACTGCCCCCAAGATTGGAGTGACAGACAGGCAAATACAAGGAGCCAAAACAACCACAGGAGCCAGGGCCGGGGTGGGAAAATCTGAATTGTAATTGATCAATTGCTGGACACTCAGTGTGAACAACACTGAGAGTTACAAACTCCAAAGGGACCCAGTCTTTTGTGGGTTTTATGACCAGGAGCCCAAGCAATTTCTCACAATAAATATTGGAGAAAAACTCCCTCATGTTTCAGGAAGGGCGAGAGGAAAAGGAATGATTTTGACATACGCTAGAGCACACTGTTCTTAACAGGGCCTGCCCTCAGGAGAGACTAGTTAACTAGAGCCTAACTTGCTGGAGTGTTATCAGAGCTTGACTGACCTGGTGGGAGGAAAGTACCTAACTCCAGTGAGCTAGTTTTCCATGTGAGAGAAGTGAAATAATCAACCGTGGTCCACTCTAGCCATCCTGTCCCACCTAAGGGAGGAGAAGAAAAAACTGAGAAATGCTCTGTGAAGTTCACAGTCCAAAGGCTCACTAAAAGAATTAGACCTGGGCTTCCCTGGTGGCGCAGTGGTTGAGAGTCCGCCTGCCGATGCAGGGGACACAGGTTCGTGCCCCGGTCCGGGAAGATCCCACATGCCGCGGAGCGGCTGGGCCCGTGAGCCATGGCCGCTGAGCCTGCGCGTCCGGAGCCTGTGCTCCGCAACGGGAGAGGCCACAACAGTGAGAGGCCCGCGCACAGCAAAAAAAAAAAAAAAAAAGAATTAGACCTAATCATAGACAATAGAACTTTTCCCTCTCTTCTCCCACTGACCACCACATTACTGAAGGTCTGTGTACAGCAGCTCCTTTTATGGGTACATCATGTCTGGCTAACAATAAGAAATTACAAGGCATACTAAAAGGCAATAAACACAGTTTGAAGAGACAGAGGCAAACATAGAACCAGACATGGCAGGGATGTTGGAATTATCAAATTGGGACTATAAACAACTGTAATTAATATGCTAAGGGCTGTGAATGGCTAAAGCAGACAGTATGCAAGAACAGATGGGCAATATAGGTGGAGAGGTGGAAATCCTAAGAAAGAACCAAAAAGAAATGCTAGAGATCAAAAACATTGTACCACAAATGAAGAATGCCTTTGATGGGCTTATAGTAGACTAGACACAGCTGCAGAAAGAATCTCTTACCTCGAGGATATATCAATAGAAACCTCCAAAACTGAAAAGCAAAAAGAACAAGGACTGAAAAAACAAAAAAGCAGAACAGAATATCCAAGGACTGCGGGACAACTACAAAAGGTGTACCATGTTTAATGGGAACACTAGAAGGAGATGAAAGAGAGAAAGGAACAAAAGAAATATCTGAAACAATAATGACTGAGAATTTCCCCAAATTAATGTCAGACACAAATCACCAGACACGAGGAACCTCAAAGAACACTAAGCAGGATAAATACTCCCCATAAAATTACACCTAGGCATATCATTTTCAAACTACAGAAAACAACTTGTCCTTAGAAATCATGCAAGCAAGAAGATAGTGGAGTGAAATATTTAAGGTATTGAGAGAAAAAACCCTGCCAACACAGAATTCTGTACCTTATTAAATTATTCTTCAGAAGTGAAGGAAAAATAAGAACCTTCTCAGACAAACAAAACTTGAAGAAAATTTTTGCCAGTAGACTTGTCTTGCAAGAAATGTTGAAAAGTTTAACATTTAGAGAGAAGGAAAATGGTATAGGTCAGAAACTTGGATCTACATAAAGAAAGGAAAAGTATCAAGAATGAATAAGGAGGGCTTCCCTGGTGGCACAGTGGTTGAGAGTCCGCCTGCCGATGCAGGGGACACAGGTTCGTGCCCCGGTCCGGGAAGATCCCACATGCCGCGGAGCGGCTGGGCCTGTGAGCCATGGCTGCTGAGTCTGCGCGTCCGGAGCCTGTGCTCCTCAATGGGAGAGGCCACAACTGTGAGAGGCCCGTGTACCACAAAAAAAAAAAAAAAAAAAAAAAAAGAATGAATAAGGAAAGGTAAAATAGAAACGTTTATTTTTCTTATTCTTAATCTAACAGATAAGAGTTTGTCAAAATAATAATAGCAACAGTGTATTTGATTATGTGTGCCTATATATGTATATACTTATGGATGCTTATATATAAGTGAACTGCATGACAGCAATGATACAAGGGATGGGAGGAATTAGGATTATTTGGTTATTAGAAGGTACTCACACTCCATATAAAGTGGTATAGTGTTATTTGAAAGTGGACATGGATTAGCTGTAAATGGGTATTGCAAATTCTAGGGTATTGCAAATTCTAACTACTTAAAAAAGTAAAAACAAAACAAAACAAAAACTATAAGTAATATGCTAAGGGGGAAACTGGAATCATATAAAATTAAATCAAGCCACAATTAAAACCACAAAAGGCAGAAAAACAGTGGAAGACAAAAATAGGAATAAAGAACAAGGGTAACAAGTAGAAAACAGTAACAAATATGGTAGATATAATCCAACTATATCAATAATCATTGTGAATTGTCAATGGTCTAAACGCACCAATGAAAAGACAGAGTTTGTCAGGGTGGATCAAAAAGCAAGATCCAACTGTATGTTGTCTACAGGAAACCCAGTTTAAAGTGGCATGGACATATATACACTACCAAATGTAAAATAGATAGCTAGTGGGAAGCAGCCACATAGCACAGGGAGAACAGCTCAGTGCTTTGTGACCACCTAGAGGGGTGGGATAGGGAGGGTGGGAGGGAGATGAATGAGGGAGGAGCTATGGGGATATATGTATATGTATAGCTGATTCACTTTGTTATAAAGCAGAAACTAACACACCATTGTAAGGCAATTATATTCCAATAAAGATGTTAAAAAAATAAATGTATAGAGAAAAATATACCATGCTAACTTGTTAATCAAAAGAAAGTGAGAGGGCTTCCCTGGTGGCGCAGTGGTTGAGAGTCCACCTGCCGATGCAGGGGACACGGGTTCGTGCCCCAGTCTGGGAAGATCCCACATGCCGCAGAGCGGCTGGGCCTGTGAGCCATGGCCGCTGAGCCTGTACGTCTGGAGCCTGTGCTCCGCAACGGGAGAGGCCACAACAGTGAGAGGCCCGCATACCGCGAAAAAAAAAAAAAAAAAAAAAAAGAAAGTGGGAGTAGTTACATTCATTTCAAACACAGCAGACATCAAAGCAAAGAAAGTTATCAGGGATAAAGAAGGGCATTACATAATCATAAAGGGGTCAATTCTCTAAGAAGACATAACAATCCTAAACATGTATGTACCTAACAACAGAGCATCAAACTACATGAGGCAAAAACTGCTAAAACTGCAAGAAGAAATGGACAAATCTACTATCGTGGTTGGAGACTTCAACACCCCTCTATCGGAAATGGATAAATCCAGCAGGCAGAAAATCAGTAAGCATATAGTTGAACTGAACAACAGTATTAATCAACTGATATAATCATTTTCTTATGTACCAGAAATGAACAAGTAAAATTTGGAATTCAAACCACAATACCATTTACATTGGTAACCCCAAATTAAATACTTAGGTATAAATCTAATATGATATGTAGAAGATGTATATGAGGGAAGCTACAAAACTTTGATGAACAAAATTAAAGGAGAACTAAATAAATGGAGAGATATTTCATCTTCATGGATAAGAAGACAATATTGTCACAATGTCAGTTCTTTCCAGCTTGATCTATAGATTCAGTGCAATCCCGATCAAAATCTCAGCAAGTTATTTTGAGGATATTGACAAAGTGATTCTAAAGTTTATGCGGAAAGGCAACAGACCTCGAATAACCAACACAATATTCAAGAAAGAAGAACAAAATTGGAGGGCTGACACTACTTGATGTTAAGACTCACTATAAAGCTATAATAATCAAGACAGTATGGTATTGGTGAAAAAATAGACAGATCAGTGAAAGTGAATAGAGAACTCAGAAATAGACTTACATAAATATAATCAATTAACTGATCTTTGGCAAAGGAGCAAAGGCAACAAATGAAGCAAAGATAGTCTTTTTAACAAGTGCTGTTGGAATAATTGGACATCCATATGCAAAAAAATGAATCTAGACACAGGCAAAATTAACTCTTCACAAAAATTAACTCAAAATGTATCATAAACCTAAATGTAAAATGCAAAACTATAAACCTCTCAGAAGGTAATAACACAGGAGAAAACCTAGATAACCTTGGTTATGGCAATGACATTTTAGATACAACACCAAAGAGATAATCCATGAAAGAAACAATTGATTAGCTGTACTTCATTAAAATTAAAAACATCTGCTCTGCAAAAGGCACTGTGAAGAAAATGAGAAGACAAGACACAGACTGGTAGAAAATATTTGCAAAACATATATCTGAGACAGGACTGTTATCCAAAATATACAAAAACCCTTAAAAATGCAACAATAAGAAAACAAACAACCCAAATAAAAAATGGGCCAAAGACCTTAACAAACACCACATCTTAACAGATTATTTAAAGATGATAAATAATCATATAAAAAGATGCTCTACATCCTATTTGATCAGGGAAATGCAAATTAAAACAACAAAAAGATACCATTGGGCTTCCCTGGTAGCGCAGTGGTTGAGAGTCCGCCTGCCGATGCAGGGGACACGGGTTTGTGCCCCGGTCCAGGAAGATCCCACATGCCATGGAGCGGCTAGGCCCGTGAGCCGTGGTTGCTAAGCCTGCGCGTCCGGAGCCTGTGCTCCGCAACGGGAGAGGCCACAACAATGAGAGGCCCACGTACCGCAAAAAAAAAAAAAAAAAAAAAAGATACCATTACTCATCAAAATCTGGAACACTGATAATACCAAATGCTAGCCAGGATGTGAAGCAACAGGAATTTTCATTCATTGCTGGTGGGAATGCAAAATGGTACAGCCACTTTGGAAGACAGTTTGGCACTTTCTTACAAAACATATCATTATACATTTGTCCACACCCACAGAATGACCAAGAGTGAGCCCTAAGGTAAACTCTAGACTTTGGGTGATGATGTTGTGTCAATGCAGATTCATGAATTGTAACAAATGTGAGGGAGGCTCTGCAGGTGTATGAGAAACCTTACCTTCCTCTTCATTTTGCTGGGAAGGTAAACTCTTTGAAATAAGTACATAGAAAAAAAATCTTCTAGGAGCATTGGTTTTATTCCACGGTAAATAATCTAAACATTATTTATACATGAACACAAACAGATATTTTTAAAAGTAGAGTGGGAAATTTACACTATTCTCTAAGATAAAACTTGATTTGAATGAAATTTCATCTTCACAGCAGGCCTGTCAGGTTACGCCAACTCCCACTCCCTCCCCCAAGCTTGCACCAAACTCTTCCTGGAGTCTAAGTCCACACTCCTTGTGCTCATGTTTGAGAAGCTCTGCTCTTACACTCCCATGACAGGATGGAAGAAAGTAAACATTTGCTAAATATTTATTGACAAACTGATTCACTGTTTCTTCAAAATTCAGAGCAGCTACAGGGAGTTGAAACCAACTTTTAGGAGGAAGTGGAAAGGACAATAATGGCCTTTTTGGCACTGGAGAAGCATCCTGCTAGAGAAGTGTTCTAGTTGGCTACCGTACGATGGTTCCCTCATCAATGAAATGGTGATGAGACTGAGAAGGGAAGAAGAAACTTTGGAGAGGTGGAACAGGAGGCATGGCAAGACATGTGTGACAGAAAAGAAATGGGCAGAGCAGAGTTCAGAGCTCAGAGACACAAGTCTCAGGAGAGGCAAATGCACTCAAGCAAAGCAACGGGCAAGTCTTGTTTTCCCTCCAAACTCAAATCTTCAAGAAATAAACAGTTGGTTTTTGTTTACTTGGGGCTTTCGTTTTGCTTTGCTTTTGTGCCTTGGAAAGGACTACCAACATACAGTGGCTCAGGTGAAACCTTTATGTCAGCAGGAAAGACAAAACCCAGATTAACCACCGTGGTGGTGTTTCCCTCAGCTGCTCTCAACCACAGAGCAAGCACCCTCTCTTGTTTCGAGAAACCCCAGCCCAAACCAAAATTGCTTAGCCAACTTTGCCAAGTGGAACTTGACACAATTTTTCTAAACCTCCTAATGTGGTAATTTGCAAGTTACCACGACTTCATTTGGGCCCGGTGACTGAAAGTCTTCGCTTCACTTGCTGTATGAAGAAAGACTTGTTGTTGAACACCTATTTGTGCAACACAAGCCCTTGGCTCCCTACATCGTCTCTATGCAGGATGATAATGTCTCGGGAAAGGGGTGTAGCCTAGCCGGGTTCTCTATATTTGCTGCCAAGCTTGCCCAGTGGAGCCCTCTCCTCAGATCTGGCATCCTGGGTGTGTTAGTATTTCTGATGGCTATGGAATTCCCTCAGCTTGTCAACTGCCTGGCAGAAATTGGTTGCCAGGCCTTGGTTTTAGAGAGATGTGGCAGAGGGCTATGGGTAGTGGTCTGAGAATCATGAGGGTGGGATGGCGTGAGGGTGAGGGCAGTGAGGCAGCAGCCATTCCTATGTGCACTCTGCTTGCATGCTAGGGTATTTAACAGACACACCCTGGGAAGATCTTAGGGGTCATCTAGCACCTGATTCATTATATAGAAGTGAAAGCTGAGTCTCAAAGAGGTTGAATGATAGATATACTGAAGGTTAAACAGCAACCTACTTGTGGGGAGGAGGGTAGAAATTTACATTACTTTTGCTTTGGGAGGGGAATACTCTCAAAATGCCAGGCATTTGTCTAGATGCTTTGCATAATCTAACTTTTTTAACCTCACAAACGTGTATGGCAGAGAATCTCACCTTTTGATGGCCCTATTTTCTAAAGAAGGATATGGGTTCTGAGAAGTCAGTTAAGTTCTAATCCACATCTGTCCACTAAGCCCATGCCTTTTCCTCTGTGCACCTGATGCCCATCCCCTACTCAGCAGAATCCATAACACTTTCCCCAGAACCTAACCCAGGATCTGAGGACTGGGCTTCTGCTGTCCCGTAGAGGATGGTGAATGGGGGAGAATGGCTATTGCTAGGGTTGTAAGTGGCACCTAAGAACATATTCATGCACAGAAATGATGATATACATTGATGTTTAGGTTTGCACTGTGATGACTAGAACCATCGTGTGTTGAATAACCTTTCCAACCCTGTTGTTTGGGTGTAAGGACATGCTCTGAGTCCCTAGTAAATGATTTTCTTTAATGTGTCTACTGGGGATGTTATTAAAAGACGGATTTCATTTCAGTAGATCTGAGTGGGGTCAGAGATTCTGCATTTCTACAAGCTCCCAGGTGATACCGATTGGACCCGGCCATGGACCATACTTTGAGTAGCAAAATTTTGGACCAAACTCAATTCATGAATTGGAGACTCACTCTAGATCAAAACTAGCTAATTAAGTTGGAGTGGCTTGTTTGTTTTTTTGTTTAATGGGGCTGACCCCTAAGTCAGCCATGGTTTCCTAACCATTTGTTTGGAAAATCTTCCCATTTCCCATGCAGTAAACCACTGCTCACACCTAGTATTTCACCTTCTCCAACACACATCCAGGCTCTGCTAAAAATTATCTTCTAAAGCTCTACAAGGAAATGTCGTTCCTGTGTTCTCAGGCACACACACATGTACCAGCTGGCAGCAACTCTGCTGCTCTTTCCAATAAGCAAACCAAAGTTTAACAAGTTCCATCATCAAAGTCTCTGGATAAGCAGTGCATCCCCTTCTGGAAGCTGCCCTGTTCTCCTCCCACACTAGGAGGGCCTTTCAGCCCTATCTCCTCAATGAACCCTTCAGCTGAACATTTCAAAGCCACCACCCTCCTTCCAATTTGTGTGTGCCTTACACATTCGGCCTATAAGATCCTTTTACCGAGTGATCTTTTTTGGTTTGCGTGTCTTGTCTTCTTAACCAAATCTTCAGCTCTTTGAAGGCAGAAGCTCCATCTATTGTCTCATTGCATCTTCCCATAATGCTTAGCCCAATGTTTTGCTCTAATTATAGGATAAATAATTCTCTCTTAATTTCCTGAAAGCTTTTTTTCCTATTGTGTGAGAATAAAAGCTCCTATTGGGCCTGCAAAGAGTGTCTTTGAAGATCACAGGATGGAATCTTCAAATATTACTAGGATGGAATCTTCAAATATTACTAAGTCAATAAATTAACTTCTTACCTATGGCAGTGATGGAATTGTATAAATTCATGCCAGAATTCACATCAATAGTGTACAAGAATCATATGAGATAATGCATGGGAAAACATTTGATAAAGTATAAAGCCCTCTGTAAATGTAAGATATTACCTTGTTATTATTATTTAATACATATGTTTCTACCAGAAGTGAACAACCACGAGCTCACCAAGAAATGAGACAGGCTTTAACTCTGCCCTAAACCCACTCCATCTGAAAAGGGACTTTTTTTTCATTCTTTCATCCTTGAATTATAAGTCAATAAACTAAGACTCTCTCCTGGGCCAGGAAATGGAGGAAAGAGGAAAACATTAGGATGGATCTGCAAACCTAATGCTAGTATCACATGGCAGCTCCCATGTCCTGAAGCTCAGGGGTAGCCAGGTACAATTTAATATGACCAGGGGAGCTATTTCATGGGCTGCAAGAGGCAGTGAGAATGAATGTCGTTCACAGTAGGACAGCATAATAACATCCATGTGTTTGTCTGAATGTACAGAGGCACTCCATATGCCCTACTCTTTCATCTTATTGGATAAGTCGTGCTACCTCTCACTTTCCTCCTGCCTGTCCAGACTTTCTTCCACCCCGCCCCTACTTTCCTTCTCACTACAGTTTCTTCATCATCAATGCCTTGGAGTGGTCCTGGACCCTGTATCCTAGGCACCACTCTCCTGGAACTACAGCAGCTTCTTCCAGCTTCTCTCCCTTTGAAGACCCATGTATACTTCCAGATGTACTTCCTTTTTGGTTCCATCTGGCTGTTATGACAAACATTCCACCCTGGATTTACCAGTTCCCTTAAACTCAACACACCTTAAACAGAACCATATTTTCTGCCAGGCCTTCTCCACGCCTAGCATTTTCCATCTCAGAGAATGGTACCACCAGCCAACCAGAGAACTAGAGTGACCGAGACAGACCAACACCGATGGCCCTCCAAAGAAGCATTTGTTAAATATGGATCTGACATGTTTACAGGAGTCCGTATGAGCTGCCTGTGGGAAGACTGAGCCCCACTGGTGGCTGTGCTCACTGCTCTCTCCTGTCCTAAGTAACTCAGCTCTGGCCTCACACCAGCAAGCTGCAGTTAAGCAGACCCACTCCCTTAGGATGACCAATTCATCCCAATTTACCCAGTAATTCCTTGACTTTACCATTGAAAATCCCATTCTTTGGAACCCCCCGGTCCTGAGCAAATCTGGACAGTTGGTGGCTCTCTCTCTCTCTCTCTCTCTCTCCTTAGAAGGCAGTTTAGAGACCACCTGTGATTACTTGCTGCACTAGCTTCCTTGGGCAGCTGTAACAAAGTATCACCTGGGTGGCTTCTATAACAGAAATTTATTGTTTTATAGTTCTTGAGACTGGGAGTCCGAAGTCAAGATGTTTGCAGGTTTGGTTCCTTCTGGGCGCTGTGAGAAAGAATCTGCTCCGTATCTCTCCCATAGCTTCTGGTGGTTTGCTGCAATCTTTGGAATTCTTCAGCTTGTAGAGACAACACCCTGATTCCTGGCTTCATCTTCACGTGGCTTTGTCCCTGTGCATGCGTCTGCGTCCAAATTTTCCCTTTATAGAAGGACACCACTCATACTGGAATAAAAGCCCACCCTACTCCAGTATGACCTCATCCTAACTTAACTAATTACATCTGCAATGACCCTATTTCCAAATTAGGTCACATTCTGAAGTACTGGGGATTAGGACTTCAACAAATGAATTTTAGGGGGACACAATTCAACCCACAATACTTGGTGTTGGTTACTTGGGAATCTCCACCTCCCAGGCCACTTCAACTACCTCATGTAGTATATGGAGATCATGAACCATCAGCTACAGTCAGGAGTCTCCCTAAGTTAAACTGGGCAATAGCATTTTTCCTACCTCATTTCATTTTCTGGGTTGTTTTACTGACCTTTCTAGATTGGATCCCAGGCAGCTGACAAGCCAGGCCCCAGGCTTTGCCCAGCAGTCTCCTAGACTCTCCTATGCATTCCTACCATTCTTTGATTTTATCCCTTAAATATCTCTCAAATCAATCTCTACCTCCAGTGTTTTAACTCAGGCTCTCATCACAACAATAGCCTAACTCACTTTCCTCTTTGTTCTGGTCCAGGGGGCCCCCCTTCCAGCTTTCCCTGCACCTTACTTTCTACAATGCACATCCCCACACTTAAAAGCCCCCAATGGCTCTTCACAGAGCAGGTAGAGTTCGAATGCCTTTCCTTCACACCCAGGGGCCTAGGTGACCTGACTCCTGCCTGACTTCTCAGCCTCATTCTCTGCTGCCTTGTCCTCACGCACAGCAAATCCCAGTGACACTCAACTCTGTGGTTCACCAGATCGTGTTACTGTCTCTGGTTCCTGCCTTGGCACATGCTCTTCCCTCTACCCTTGATGCCCTTCTCCCCACTGCTGTTGTCTGTGCTCCTGTTTATCCTTTAAACTCTGCTCAAGTATGACTTCTTCTGGGAAGCTTTCCCTGATCCTGCAGAACGATATATGCTGTTCCCACAGAACTTCTCACTGTACTTACCACAAATCAGTACACTTTTTTTTTTTTTTTTTTTGCGGTACGCGCACCTCTCACTGTTGTGGCCTCTCCTGTTGCGGAGCACAGGCTCCGGACGCGCAGGCTCAGCAGCCATGGTTCACGGGCCCAGCCGCTCCGTGGCATGTGGGATCTTCCCAGACCGGGGCACGAACCCGTGTCCCCTGCATCAGCAGGCGGACTCTCAACCACTGCGCCACCAGGGAAGCCCTCAGCACACTTTTTTTTTTTTTTTTTTTTGCGGTACGCAGGCCTCTCACTGTTGTGGCCTCTCCCTTTGCGGAGCACAGGCTCCGGACGCGCAGGCTCAGTGGCCATGGCTCACAGGCCCAGCCGCTCCGCGGCATGTGGGATCTTCCCAGACCGGGGCACGAACCTGTGTCCCCTGCATCGGCAGGCGGACTCTCAACCACTGCGCCACCAGGGAAGCCCCCTCAGCACACTTTTTATCTGTCTCTTCTTCTTGGTCAGAGGACAAGAAGTTCATGAACCATCTAAAACTGTATCAAAAATGCACTTTGTACCTCATCTCCCCTCACTATTAGATGTGTACGTTGGGGCAAATTATTTAACCATTTTAAGCCAAGAGGTTCTCCACTAAAATATACAGATAATGAAAGTATCCACTCATGACTTTGGGGTTAGCACTAAATGAGATAAAGTAGAGAGCTTGATACATTGCCTGGTGCATGGCACTGATTCTCAAAAACTGTTGCTGTTGTCATCATGTTTGTTGTTCTTCTTGTGGTTGATTTCAGTAACACAGCAGTCTCAGATGCGGCACATGGACTCTAGACTTGCACTGCCTGGGAGTAAATTCTGGTTCTCACCACCTATTAGCTGTGTGTCCTTGTGCTTGCATCTCTATTTTATCATCTGTATGTGCAGATAATAATAACTACTTCATAGATATTTGAAGATTAAAATATGCTACTTTTGAAGCATTTGGAACAGAACCTGGCATGTAGTAAGTGCTCAATAAATAATAGCCTCTAATATAATGGGCTTTTATCAGATTCCCAAAGGGTTCCAAGACTGCAGAAGAGATGGAGAATCAATTTTCTAGTCTGTGAACACCTTGAGGGAGGCATTGTGTATTAATCTTTGTATTCCAACCATATACTACAGCACTGCGCACACAGTAGATGCTCGATGATTTTTTCAATGAATGGATGAATTGTAAATTGAGCAATAAATGCCAAGTTAAATAACGTCACTTTTCAAGATGTCACAAACAGAGCAGCCTCATCCCTTGAGAACATGGCTGAGAATCAGGAAATGGGAAAAGTATACGTTCCAAAAACGGTGCATAAAAGCTCCCATACTTTATTCAGAGGAATCATAAAATGTTAGAGCTGGACTGGACTTTAGCAATGATCTATTACAGCTCCCTCATTTTGTAGATGAGGAAAATGAGCTGACTCTCAGATTCGATTTCCTCTCCCTTTATATATAATTCTAAGGTTCGTTATCTGGCTTCCTGGCCAAGGCACATTAAGGAGAGCAAATCTGGAGAGGAAAAAGCAGTGAGAGCTATGTATATCCACGATAAGTACCAAGAAGTGAAAGCTGGGCTGGGGATAGGGAAGCTATATAAAAAGCAGAAAGAAAAACTGAAAAATCACCACAGCCTGCAACACTGGCAGGCGGGTAAAAGTGTTCGCTTCTCAACACACACTCAGGACCTTGACTGTGAGCCAGTCCCAGCCATGGAGAAGATTGCCTGATGCTTCACAAAAGCAAGGTTTGCAAGAAATTTAACGTTCTTTAGTTCACACTCATTTCTATTGAGAGCCCCTATCCCACTGAGTGGTTTAGGAATTCAAACTTCAAGGTTTCATAGCACCTCTCCACTCCTAGCCTCCATAACTCTGAGGTTATGTCAAAGGTTCCAAGAGATTCCAATAATGTTGAAACACTGGTGAGCTGGGCACTGGGTCCCTAAGTCACCTGCACACACAGGTGAGCTCACTGTTGTCCTCAGCACTCATTCCTCACCCAGCCTGGGCTCACTGCTGCTTCTCATCCAGTCCTGGAGAGTAAAGATCTTCCTGCAAAGCTCTGCCTGGCTCTTCTTCCTGGAGTCACCACTCAGGCAGTCCTGTCTAGGCTCTGGAGGTCTGCATCTCTTGTCTCTCTACCTCTCCCCTCTCCTGCCACTCCCCCCATTCTCTCCAACCCCTCCCCTTCTCTGTGGTTCTTCCCTTCTCCTCCTTCTGCCCCGGGGTGCATTTATTTTTAGTCTGGAGGATTATCCTTCTTCATACATGTTTCCACACCCCAAGTCCTCTCTCTTTCACCCCCTCTGCGAATCCACTGAATTGTTCTAAGAACCTGGGCCTTTGAAACATAAAAGCCAGACAGATGTACAGTCTGCTTCTACCTTCTGCCCCATCATATTCCTTCTCTGAGACAATGAACCAAAGAAAGCTGACCTTGCTTGGATGGCGGAAAGGAAAAAAGAGAAAGGCAGAGAGGGAAAAACATAGGGAATATCTCAAAATGTTATCCCATCACGTATGTAATATGTTCCAGAAATACTGCTGCCCAAATGATATTCAAAACAGAGTTAACAGCCATGAAGGAGAACAAAATTTTGCCATTTGCAGCAACGTGGATGGACTTGGATGGCATTATGCTTAGTGAAATACGTCAGACAGAGAAACCAAATACTGTATGATCTCACTTATATGAGAAATCTTAAAAATACAACAAACTAGTGGATATAACAAAAAAGAAGCAGACTCACAGATATAGAGAACAAAACAGTGGTTACCAGTAGGGAGAGGGAAGGGGGGAGGGACGAGGAAGGGGGAGGGGCTTAAGAGGTACAAACTATTAGGTAGAAAATAAGCTACAAAGATATATTGTACCACATGGGGAATATAGCCAATATTTTATAATAACTATAAATGGAGTATAACCTTTAAAAATTGTGAATCACTCTATTGTACACCTGTAACGTATATTATACAGCAACTATACCTCAGTTTAAAAAGGGGAGGATTTAAAAAAGAAAAACAAAACAAACAAAAAAAGAGAGTTGATTTTCAGTTCTCCAGAAAATTCATAGCTGGTCAATAGCTCGTTCTCGTGAACGCTAAGTAAATAAATGTCCTGTTACTGGATGCCCGTAACAGCAGTGAGCAGCATTTCCTAAAACCTTTTGGAAAGATCTGGCTGATATTTTGTACTGATGACCAGTTCAAGGTGAAGAAAGGCAGAACTTTTCCACTATGTGTGTGCTGAGGACAGAGATGGGATTGGGTAAGTCACTGCTTACAGGGAGGGAACAAACCAGCAACAACTCCTAGAGCAGGGAGCCTTTATTTTCACCCTCAGCCTGAAGGGTTTTGTAGCCCAAGGCTGAACCTGCCAAAGCTGTCAAGTCCACTGTTCAGTGAGTGACACGGGGAAGGCTGAGCACAGAGCTCCAGGGTCAGTGCATGGACCCCTGGCTTCATGCTGCCCTCTCCCCACCCAGGATGATAACTATTTAGATCTTCAAAGCCATTAAGCACACACCCATTTGGATGCACAAGAAATCAAGAGACAAAGAATTATTTGAGATGCTGGTGTCTCTGGCATTATTTCCAAACAGAACAAGCTGTTACTTGAATTACATCATCTTCTCCTTGTACAGGGAGGAAAAGGCTCAAGCTAGACAAGAAATGGCAGAATTGTTTTCTGAAAAATTGGAAGGCACAGAAACTATGTAATAATAGGTCAAGAAAGGTGCTAAAATACTCTGGCTGCTAAAACAGTGAGCTCATCAGAAAGGCACGGATTCAGGAATTTCCTGACTCACATTCTGTATACTTGTAAAGTAGTTTCAGTTCGAGAAATAGTGTTTGGACGTCTCAGAAGTGTTATCATTTTGCTAGACACTATTGGGATCTTAAAATGTAAAATTAAAACTTTTTCATCTATCATAGAAGACTCTTTACAATATAGCCACTGTCTAAGGAGCTTCGAACCACATCTCCAGGTGTCCCTCCGTATAGCCTACATTCCAGGCTTAGAAGTATTTTTGCAGTTCTTTTTTTCTTTTTTTTTTTTTTTGGCTTCGTTGGGTTTTCGTTGCTGCCTGAGGGCTTTCTCTAGTTGCGGGGAGCAGGGACTACTCTTCGTTGAAAGGCGCAGGCTTCTTTTTGCAGTGGCTTCTCTTGTTGCGGAGCATGGGCCCTAGAGCGCGTGGGCTTCAGTAGTTGTGGTGCACAGGCTTAGTTGCTCCGCAGCATGTTGGATCTTCCCAGACCAGGGATCGAACCCGTGTCCCCTGCATTGGCAGGTGGATTCTTAACCATGGCACCACCAGGGAAGTCCCGTATTTTTGCAGTTCTTAATCTAATCATTTTTATTTTCACTGTTTTATGTCCTGCTGTTTCTGCTCACCCTCCAGTCCACTGGACAAATGTCTATTTCTCCTCCAAGACACAGATCAAGTGTTAGCATCATTGCGAAGCCTTTGCAAAACAGCTCTCACCTCCCAGAGATTTGGTTCCTCTGCCTCTGGGTTCCCATTTCTTCTTAGAGAGATGTCTGCAGTAGCTAGCATAGCAGAATTAAAAGGGAAAATGGACTTGGAGTTCCTGTTCTTGCATTTAGCTGTATAATCTTTAGAGAGTTACCTAACCTCTCTCTATGCTTCAGTTGCCTCATCTTTAAATTGTGAATAATGGCTCCTTCGTTTAAATGATACAAGAATGGGTTTTGCACAGTGCCTATTACACATGGGTGTTCCACCAAAATATTACTTACTATGTTACAATTAGTGGGTTTCTACTTTTCATCTGTGCAAGTCTCAGTTTCCAGGGTGCCATATTTGTTTTGTATTCTTTTTTTTTTTTTTTTTTTTTTTTTGCGGTACGTGGGCCTCTCACTGCTGTGGCCTCTCCCGTTGCAGAGCAAAGGCTCCGGACGCGCAGGCTCAGCAGCCATGGCTCACGGGCCTAGCCACTCCACGGCATGTGGGATCTTCCCGGACCGGGGCACAAACCCATGTCCCCTGCATCGGCAGGCAGACTCTCAACCACTGCGCCACCAGGGAATCCCTGTTTTGTATTCTTAATTCACAGTGCCGACACACAGTAGACACTCAATGAACAACCTTAATGAAACCATTTATTAGCTAATTAATCGATGGAGAGATGAATGGGCTCTGTTTCTAAGGGGCCATAATCTCTAGAAGATGAGGCAGGAATAAGTAATCAGCATGCTGAGACAGTAGGTCCTGAATGCCAATAGGACTGAGTTCAGCACATGGGCCATGGGAGCCCAGAGTCAGGAAATGCAAGACAAGCTATGGAGCTCAGAGACGGCACCTGAGGAGGTCCCAATGGCACCCGAAGAAAGGACACGATTTTAAGTAGACAAGCAGGTAAAGCCTTCTAGGCCCACTATACAGGAGGGCTCAGAGCTCTCTCAGGATGAGGGAGACCAGAGCATATTTGAAGGCTTTGGAAGGAAACATGTACTGGGGAGGAGGATTTGAAGATCTTGGCAATAAGCTGTGAATGGAGGAGAGCAAAACCTGAGAGAAAAGAACCTCTTAGAAAGGGGGCGGGGGGAGGGACTTCCCTGGTGGTGCAGTGGTTAAGAATCCGCCTGCCAATGCAGGGGACACAGGTTCAATCCCTGGTCCAGGAAGTCCAGGAAGATCCCACATGCCGTGGAACAACTAAGCCTGTGCGCCACAACTACTAAGTCTACTCTAGAGCCCACGCACTGTAATTACTGAGCCCACATGCCACACCTACTGAAGCCCGCACACTCTATGGCCCATGTGCTACAACTACTGAGCCCACATGCTGCAACTACTGAAGCCCAGAACCCGTGCTCTGCAACAAAAGAAACCACCGCAATGAGAAGCCCGCATGCCACAACGAAGTGTAGTCCCTGCTTGCCTCAACTAAAGAAAACCCATGCGCAGCAACAAAGACCCAACGCAGCCAAAAGAATAAATAAATAAATAAAAATTTTAAAAGAACAACAACAAAAAAGAAAGAGGTGGGGTCAAGAACACAGCAGGGGGGCCTGCCTCCTCTGATAGGTAAATGCTATTTTCTGAGTCTGAAATAAGGGGGAGAGAATGGCTTTGGAAACCCCCAAAAACATAATATGCACAACTGAATACCAAGTGTTATGGACTGAATATGCCTCCCCAAAATTCATATGTTGAAGCTCTAACCCCCAAAGAGATAGTATTTGGAAACAAGGTCTTTGGGAGGTAATTACGATTAGATGAGGTCATGAGGGTGGGGCCCTGGTCTGATAGGATTAGTACCCTTCTAAGAATAGACTACAGAGAGCTTGCCCCCTCTCCCTATGCATGCACAAAAAATAGGTCATGTGAGCACACAGTGAGAAGATGGCCATCTGCAAGCCAGAAGAAGAGTCCTCACCAGAATCCAACTATGCCAAGACTCTTACCTCAGACTTCTCACCTCCAGATCTGTGAGGAAATTAATTTCTATTGTTTAAACAAACAAACAAACAAACAAAAAACATAATATAAAAGGAGAAAATGTGGACTTTCTCAGTGATGTAGGAAGCAAAATTGTCTCCTGAGAGAGAGGGGATGGGAATATAAAGATGTGATCCAGCAAAGTGGTCAAGAAAAAGACTCTAGACCATCCATTGTCAAATTCTGGCACCATCACTGACCCCCTGGATGGTCCTAGGAAAGTTCCTTAAACTCCTTGTGCCTCAGTTTTCTCATCTGTAAAATGGGAAATATAATAATACCTACCTCTTTTATAGAGTTACTAGGAGTATTCAATGACTTAATAATTGTTAAACACTTATAGAATAGCCCGAAATAGAATAAGTACTATAGTAGTATTTGCTGTTATTTTTGTTTTTATTATTGTTACTGTTGATGTTGTTGTTATTATTATTATCAGAGGAGGAGGAACTTTGTGGATTTTCGAACACGTTTGGACCAGCCATTACGGGAAGTGGTCGGGAAAATCAACAGGATATTGATATTGTGTAGCACATGAGTTGCAGTGGGCATAGCCAGTGTGGTCCTGTGTCCTTCTTCAGCAAGCAGGGAATAGAAGCAAGGAGCAGAGAAAGTAGGAATTTACCCCTGGAGGTGGGAGGCAAAGCAAACTGACAGAATAGAAAGTTAAGATGACAAGATCCTAGATTAGTGATGAGGACAAGATTAAAGACGTCAAATATGGAGGCCCAGCCAGGCAAGGAATCAAGGGAAGCCAGGCAGGGGCTAATGGACAAATTATGGGCCCAGAGAGTAATCTTTATCCACTTATTAAGGCTAGAGTTAATGGCTTCCAAGCTATAGTATAAGTCATTCTCTACTGAGTGTCTATTAAATTTGGCAGTGAGAACCAAAAGGTTATTTGGCCTGCAGTAGGTGTGAGACAGTCTGAGTAAAAGAACATCTCTAGAAATATGACATAGTTATTCCAGACTTCCTTCTCATCTGTGCTCTGTCCCCTCCTTCTCAGCACTACCCTGGACACAGATAAACACTGAAAGAAAGACAAGAGCATTCAGGGGAGTGGAAAACCTAGAAATGCAGAAGGACAAATTCAGTCCCTGAGGGGGTAGAGAGAGGAGCCAATCAGGAGCCTCTGTTGGGAGGGAGGGGACATCAGGTTGGAGGTTTCACTCACTGTCACCTCAGTTCCATTTGGCTGTTTTTTTTAATTGTCAATTTCTTACATGAAAATAGTATTTTCTTATCATTTTATTTTGCATTTCTTTGATTGCTAGTGAAATTGAATATTTGTTCATATGTGCATTATCTTCACTTTTAATCATTTTCAAACGGAGGTCTTAGAGATCTTTATATTGATTTGGAAAAGCTCTTTATATACTTACGATATCAGACTCTTGCCATATTTATTATAACTTCCCCCAATTTGACATTTATCATTAATAGTGTTTATAATCGATTCTGACAAACTGAATTCTTAAATTATTATGTAATCAAATCTACTTTTTTTCCTTCATATTTTCTTCCATTGCTTTAGAGGCCTTTCTGGCCTGGAATAAGTAAACATTTATTTATATCCTTCTTGCATTTTAAGGATTTGTGTTTTTTTCTTTTTACATTTAAGTATTACACTAAAGTGGGAATTATTTTGGTTTTTGGTTTATGGAGTTACTAAGGGAGAATTATATTATTTTCCAAATATCTAAATAATTCTGAATAATCCTTTTTTTTTTTTTTTTTTTTTGTCTTGTGTATGTGACACTACCTTTTAACTAAAGACTTCAGGAAACAAGATATCTTTGAGATACCTTCAAAAGACCTAACATGCAATTTCAGGTTCTGACATTGTGGTGGTTGAAATAGTGGTGGGTTAGATTTCATGTTTTGAAGGGTATGGAAGGAAGGGTCAGGGAAAATTTCTCAGCGTCTCTCAGATCATCCCAGGGAAGCTCTAAATAAGGTTCCTGAGGTTGGACAATCATCATTATTGCATTTAAGATCAAGCAACATGAAGGAGAATGAGGCATGAGCTGTGATATCTTAAAGTAAAAACTCTATAGAGAGGGTCTAGAGGATGTTGGTTTGGTTCAGGAAAGCACGTGTGGATCCTGAATAAATACATAATAAATAGACAAATATATCCTGCGTCCATAAGAGTGTAAGCTCTCCAAAGAAAGAAATTTCCTCTTCTATTTCCACCCTCCAGCTCCTCTTACCTAGTCCTCTATCCCCCCGGTTTGCCCTCTTGACTAGTGGAGGGATCAGGGAACTGGTATCCAAACCTGAACACTACTCCTTGCCTCCAGACCCAACTGCCTCAATCTCTTGTTTCAATTCCTTACACTTTCTTTGTTCCTTTGAGTCCAGTTCCTGATACCCTTCCTCCATCTGGAAGAAGGAGGTGCATTTACGAGTGTTTCTCTTTCGAGGAATAGCCTCCAAGGCTCAGATGAGAGAGTGGGCAGAGGAAAGAACAGCTAAGCCCATGGGTCGAGTAGCCAGGATGTGGCTGCAGGATGAAAGCCCAGCTCTGACCTCATCGGGGCAAGATGGCCACTGCTGGTCTTGTGGCTGCCAGCAGAGAACAAAGCAGAGGGAAAGCTGGCTTCTCCCCAGTCATTTCCCTGGGTGGCAGTTGTGATCTCTCAGACATCAGTGCTCTGAGGTAGCTGTTGAAAGCATTGCCTTTCACAGTGATGTAACTAGGCTTGGGGTATGATAGAAAGGTTTCGGGTGGAAGGAAGGAAAAAGGAATGACCCAAAGCCAGAGCTGGACCCCTGAAGCTGAAGTCCTTACTTGCTGCCTAGGAGGGAGCCCATGTGTGCAGAAACTTGGCTGCATCTCCAAGCCAGGGGCCTGCCCTGCCCTACCTCACCCCCACAGAGTGATTGGTACTCACTCTCTCAGGGAAACAGAGAACCAGGCACGTCTGACCAGAGTTGCCATCCAGACCAGGATCAGCAAAGAAGGGTGGGAGACAGAGCCCCACATTGCGTTCTGTCACAGGCCAGAAGATTCTGAAGACGGAGGCTGGGTGTGCGTGACGGATGCACCACAGACAGAAGAGCACCTCTTCCAGTGCCTATGCAGGGTTTTCACCTGTGCTTTCAGGTGCACTTTATTTCCCAGCTTCAGCATGTGATTCTCCTTGGAGTGATACCACACTCCTACTTGGGTGGAGAACAGGACTGAAATGAGGCCAGCCAAGGAGCCATAAGAAATGTCCTCCTCTCCATCCTCTCTTATTTGGCAGCTTGAAAGTGGGGCTGCAACTGAGGGCAGAGTTCCCATGGCAACAAGTTCCCATGGCAACAGGTCCAGTCCAACAGAAGGGGCAGGCTCCAGAGCTTTGGAGTACATTTGGGAGGGAATCAGAAAGACTTCCATTGATCCTATCCAGGTTTTTTAAAGTTATGTTTCTCTTCAGTTAAGCCAATGGAATGGTCTTCTATATTCACTATGATCATCCTGAAAATTTTAGAATTAGTTCATCAAATAAAAAGAACTTTAAAAAAAACCATTTTACTTGTGTGAGACTCTCTGTATAATATACAAAAATATATAAGATTCAAACTCTAAATTCAAGGAGTTTTTGTAGCAGAGGAACCAGGATGTTAAGTTTGAAAGAGCTGAATATAAGTTCTAAATGATGATGGAAGACAGCAATAGAAAAACAGTAATAAAGCAGCAAATGATTAATTGTCAATGCATAGTAGAAACAACAATCTACTGAGGGATTCGTGTTAGCGAAGTTTTGGAAGGCTTTACAAAGTCTGCAGGATTTGAGCTGAGCTCAAGATGGGTAGGACTTGCCTGGCTAGAAAGAATGGAAGAGAAGGGGCAGTCCAGGAGAGAGCTAATGCGTAGAGCAGAAAGTAGAAGTGGTCAGGGAACAATGAATAAACACCTCTGGCTGAAGTCTGGGGTACAAGTAGGGCCTATGTGGGAGATGAGTTTATTGTAATAGCTCCATTCTGAAGGGATAGATGCAGACTGAAACACATTTGATAGCAGGATGGGGTGTGAGCATGGAAACTAGAGTGAAGGTGATCAGGACCATTAGGGAGAAGCATATGGGCACTGAGTCCCCAAGGGACGGGGCACCAAATGAGTCAGTGAGCGCTGAAGATAAACGTACGCAATTTTGTAGCTTTGCTGCAGACCACTCCTGGGGATGAGAATCCAGTAACTCATTCATTCCAGAGCAGTTAAGGAATTGCTTAACTGTCTTGGAAGCCTAATTGGTTCTTAGTGAAGCCTAAATGCTGCCTTTAACGATACTACAAACACAAAACATGTGACTTGTCTACAAAGAAGCACAGAAAATATCCTGGCTGGTAATAAGATCATATGTAAGAGGGCATGTGCACATACATGTTCCATGGATGCAGGAGCGATCTCAACTTCCAAATGTATGTGCATACATAATATTGAGCTCCAACAGCAACTTAAAACCACTGTTTGTTGGTTAAGCACCTTCATACATTTTTTTCAGAAGCCGTTTCAAGCATCTTAAAATGCATGAATCCACAGAAGTTTCAAAACTCAAACCACTTTTTTTCTCCAGTGAGAGATGTGCCATGCCTGAGCCTGCTTTGTCTCCTTACCAACAGTAGAAAGGAATATCAAGGTGAATCCTGTCCATCTTTCATGGCCACGAAAACTTCTCCCATGCTCTGGCCCACACTGATCTTTCCAATTTTCCATATATTTGGATACTTAATGATATCTAGTTTTTCCTGATCTCTGCCTCTAATATGTATGACTTTTCTGTAAGGATCTTGTCACCTGTAGCATCAGCATCACTTAGGGGGGGATTAGAAATGCACAATGTCTTCCTTGGAAAGGTCTTTCTGTACTTTTGCCCAAGATTCATTTCCTCTTCCTGTTCCACTGCTCCAGTGCTCTGATCTGCCCACTGCAGTGTTCCAGTCTTAACTCTCCTCCATACCCATGGACGCTCCAGTTCCTAACCTTATGCCCTATATTCCCCTCTGGCTTTCAATGGCCCTGTTCCCCTGACCAAACTCCAAATGATCACATTTTCATGGTGCTCCTGGTTGGTAGTGGACTTGAATCCTCTTGATTCCAGGTGTTCTGATGGTTTACCAAGTCTGGATTTCTGTAGGTAACCTAATTAACAGAGGTGGTGTGTTTTTCCTCCTCAAAGACCTGGATATCTAATTAATGACAACTCCAAACAGAGAAGTAATTTCAATAAGCAAGTGCTATAATGCTAAATTAAAAGTAAAGCAGAATCCCAGGCTTCACCCCAGACAAACTAAATCAGAAATTGTCATTTAACAAGACCCTGGGAGATGTGTGTGCACATTAATGTTTGAGAGGCATTTCTCTAGGAGACAGGGACCTTATTCTATATTTCATTTGTATTCCCATCCCTCCATAATTACATGGAATCATGGCAGCCATGAAATAGATTGAACATATTCTTATTGAATTTAGTTGAAACAGTCCTCAGTGGCCAACCACTCTTACAAAGGAAAAGGTGCCCTCACCAATCTATCTGATTCAAACAACCACCCACGGAGACAGGCAAAACAATTTTTCATTCCTTTTTATAAATAAGGAAATGGAGGCTAAGAAGGGCTTCAGAATTTCTTAAGGTCAAACAACTGAAATTTAGGAAATACCAAGGACTTTCAAAGGAAACTGAGTAAAGTTTAATCCTAATTTCAAATTTTTAATCTCCTTTGCATGATACTCACACTCAAAAGAATGCTGAAGAGATGGTGTGGAATCTCCTAATACACCTTTCATAGACAAACTCCTGGGCCCTGGACTAGGCACACAAACACTCATGGCATATCCAAATTATTTTTGGTCAAGCATGGACTCAAAAAACTTATAAACTTTGTTGGTGTTTCTAACTGCCTTGCCCCAGAATAACCTTACCTAAAAAGTAAAACATCTTTTGTTCAAGACATTGTTTAGGAAGGAAAAGGAAAACCTAATATTTTTCTCATTTTATTTTTTTCCAGGATGAATGGAGACTATTTTCAAAACAAGGATGTCTTTTTTTAACCTACTTTTAAAAACATAGCACTAGAAATGCTGGTGATATTTGAGAAAAATACAATAAATTTTCTCAAAATGTTGATAATAATTTTTTGGAAAAAATAAACATAACAATGAAATATATTCTTTTAGGCCCATTACAAATAGCTAGAAACAAAATAAAAAAAAGATTATATTACAACCGAAACCATTAAATGCATCTTTATTTAATTCAAGACATAAATGATTTAATTATTCAAATAAAAATTAAAACTCACAGTGGGAGAAATAAAAGATGAGAGGAATAATTGGAGATATATATACTGTTCCTTACTGGAAAGACCAAATACAGTAGTAATAACAATTAAGTCCTAAGCAAATATTTATAGATTTTATGCAAAACTAAGGTCCCAAACGAATACTTTATAAACTCTGACAAACTCACAGTGTAATTCATCTAGAAGAATAAACTATCAAGAATATTGAAGTGTTCTTTTAAAAAGAATAATTACAATGGCTTGCTATACCAGATTTTAAAACATGATTTATAGCAACAATTATCAAAACAATCAGTTATTGGCTTAAAAATAAGAAAAGTTAACCAGTGTTTAGAATCTCAGAACAGTGATTCTAAACTAAGTACTTAATATCCAAATAACCAAAGCAACAGCCACACTACACTAATAACTTATATTGAACTTATTGTCAACTAAGACTTCAAATCTTTTGCACATATTGTATTATCTACCCAAGTTTTTTCCCATTCTCTATTTTGTTAAAGAATAACTTTCAGAATAAGATAAAATCATGATTCTCATATAAATATAAAATGAACACATGTTAAAGATTTTATTTAACTCATTATCTAATGGGGGAACCAAGCAGATGTCACTTTTCATTCAAAGGAGAATCCAAAGAACAGACACATTTATAGATTAGGAATATTGAAATTAAAAAATTTGCAAATAGATACAAAACTGGCAAATCCACAGTGTCAACTGAAATTCTACTAGACAAAATTTATTTGTAAGTCTATAGACAAGAATTATTTCAAACTGCTATAGGTTATCTACAATCCACATAACTAAAATAGCTCAAAGGCAATGAAAGATGCAGAATCTGCATAGAATCAGAATTCCATATTTCTGAATAGTGCGTCCTAAATAATGCACAGTTTGCCACTGAAGCACAATTTTTTTCTCTACCATTTGCAGTTGTTTCTTTTCTGTACCCAGCTTAACCGTTTTGCATGTATGTTTATTAGATCCCGCATGGATAGATTCAGCCAATCATAATCCCCATCCCTCCAAGCTTTATGTGTGGGCGTCTTTGATCAGGATGTTATCAATACTATTGTCCAAGCCATTGATTTTTTTGTAAACAAGTTGAACATAACATAAAATCAAAGCACAGATATCTCAACCATAGAGATGACAAATTTTTCTTTAAACTGAAAAAGTAGAGGTGATTATCTGAGATAATGTAGAGAAGCATCATCTTTTCAAACAGCAAAAACAGATAACAAACAGAGAACAGAAAGAAGCAGGCTGAGTAAAATAAATGTGCTCTTTCATCTATGTAACAAGTGCTTTTTTTGAGGACGACTGGGTGCTAGGCACTGTGCTAGGTGCTGAGGGCACTACAACAAATGAAGACAAACCCCTGTATCATGGAGATTACAGTCTGGGGTGGAGTGGGGGAAACAGACATTAAACAAACAATTTACACTTTGGAATAATGGTAAGTGCTGTGTTTAATGTGGTAAGTGACATCAAGAACTATAGGCTGTTAAGTGTAATAGTACCTATGAACGTATTAATCATCATCGTTTGTTTCAATCTCGCAGATACTAGGTCTCTATCTTTTATTTTCTCTGTCTTTGGGAGAATGTAAGGATGTTGAAGTGGACACAAAAAGAGTCAAGAGTTGAGAGAGAACTGCTACTCACCAGTGGCTTGCTTGATCTTCTCCTCTTTCAGGACAATAAATAGTACCAAGCGTTTCCTTTAGGTAGGACGGACATGCATGATGAAGACAAAGCCTTAGCCATTCAGATTCTATTATAACCAAATATGTAAAACACTGTTACTACAAGCCAGATATTAGGATATAAAACAGCTTTATTATACTGCAATGGAAATTTACTTTTTCTATGCAAACAGAGCTAACTCTGCATATGCATGTAACAAATGGTGAAAATATTACCATAATTTTATGGAGAAGTTAAAGTTTAACTTACAACTAGTAGAAGACACTTGCCACACATTATAATTGACAAAGGATTGGATACTGGATATTTAAATACTCTACAAAATTAACAAACAATCCCATAAAAATTGGGTATTTCATGAAAGAAAAAAGACTTATGGCCAGAAAGCATATGAAAATATGTTCAACCTCATTGAAAGGGAGACTATAAATTAAAACCACAAGTATTTTGCTCCCACCAGACTGGCAAAAATGTAGAAGTCTGGCAATAGCAAGTGTTGAAGAGAATATATATAGAACAACCAGAATTCCTATATACTGCTGGCTGAGAGTAAACCACACTGGTAGGAAAACAATTTGTCATTACCTAATCAAGTAGAAGTTGTGTGTTTCCTACTACATCACTATTTGGATCTTGGGAGACACTTGCACATGCGCTCCAGAAAACATGGACAAGAATGTAAGCATTCTTACATGTAAGCATTTTGGGGAACTGTAATACCTAGAAAGAGCTTAAATGTCCATTGACAAAAATCTGGATAAATAAACTGTGGTTGTATTCTTACAAGAGATACCACACAGCAGTAAAACAGAATTCTCAAAGCACAAAGATGAGAGGGGGGAAAGTTCCAGAAGAATATACACGGCATTATCTTCCACTTGTATAAAGTTTAAAAGTAAACAATTTAGGGATATAAATTTGGTAAACACTAAAGGAAAACAAGAGAATAAGAAAAATAATTCTAACTCTAGGAGGTAGGCCGAGGGATCAGAGCAGGGTAAACACACAGGGGCCTTAGATGTATCTTAAGCTTGTTGGTGAGTCCATTTCATTATTACTCTTTCAACTTCACACATAAATTTTAATTAATACATATATATATATAATTTTGCATTATGTTTAATAAAAATAAATGGGAATATATATATATATAATATGTATTATATATATATAAAATACACAAATATTTGTCAGTGCAGTTACCAATGCTTTGAGGTCAGCCTTCAAAGAAAGTGGGGTTTATTTATTTGTTTGTTTGTTTTTAATGTGTTTCTCTTGCTCTAGGTATTTTGGTTACTATTTGCTACTTCATAGATATACAAAGCTGAAATTCTCTAGGTTTATTTTACTCCAACGTGAAAATGTTTCTGCAAAATAATTGCTCTAAAATGCCTTCTCTTCTGCCTTGCTATGGTGGGAAGGTGTTATAAATTATCTTAACTTGTGGATGGAAAGAAAATAATTTCTCACATGAGTGCTATCTGGAAAGGTCTTCCTGCACACTCTGAAGTTCTTTTTTTAAATTTATTTATTTTTGGCTGTGTTGGGTCTTCATTTCTGTGCGAGGGCTTTCTCTAGTTGCGGCAAGCAGGGACCACTCTTCATCGTGGTGCATGGGCCTCTCACTATCGTGGCCTGTTGCGGAGCACAGGCTCCAGACACGCAGACTCAGTAGTTGTGGCTCACGGGCCTAGTTGCTCCGCGGCATGTGGGATCTTCCCAGACCAGGGCTCGAACCCGTGTCCCCTGCATTAGCAGGCAGATTCTCAGCCACCGCGCCACCAGGGAAGCCCTGAAGTTCTTTATAGTGATTTCTTGTGTAACACTATTAAATATACCACCTGGCTGCAGCAGCTGTGGATAAAATCTGTCCACTTGCTTTCTCACAGGGCTTGTGCTATTTAATATTTTAATTCCTACTCCAAATGGATCTTACTGGGAAAAGTCATGTGCATGGGTCCAGGGTCTCTCCTTGAATCATTGTTGAGATCTCCTCCTGCCCTCTCTCTCTAGTCGGAGGGCTCATCTTCCAGCCTAACAAGTCCTGCAGGCTGCCTTGTGGTGTTCGCTGCTCCCTTATAATCTCCATCTGGAAATTATAGGAGGAATTAATCTCCTGATTTCCCAAACAAGTGGAATCTCTGCTTGCCTGCTAAATGCCAGAGCAATGGGCTCCTTCTTTAAAGATAATCTTCTGCTTTTACACTACTTATTTCTATGTGTCCAGGTGCACTAACCACAGTGAGAGGCCATGTCAGGCTCTGCCAGTCATTGCCATCTTCTGCTTTTACACTACTTATTTCTATGTGTCCAGGTGCACTAACCACAGTGAGAGGCCATGTCAGGCTCTGCCAGTCATTGTCACTGACTCTCTAAATTGGGTCACCAAGCCTCACCCATATTTGACAGCTTTCCAGCTTTCCTGACATGGAGCTGGACAGCCCTTTCCTAAAGGACTGCCTCCTGTTTCCTCCAGTTTTCTCCCATTTTGTCCCCATTACCACGGAAAACACAAGGACATGTCACTGGGGATTATCAAGGATGTGCTTCCGGAGAGCGTAAGAGATTTTCCAGCATAATCTCAGGTCTACATGTTTTCAGCCCCATGTTCTGCCCTGTTTGCGTTATATAATGAAAGAATTGACCACTCTTACAGATTGATGCCAAATGTATAAGCAGAGCCAAATTTCTCACATTAAAACATAGGGCATGTACAAAAAGTTCACTTTTAGGTCAGTTGCTGAAATGTGACATTCATTTTCTTCTAAAAAACAACGTTTGCAGTGTTGGTGCTGACCACACACTTGGCCCCAATACTCTATCTAAAAAAGTATCACAAAAAGCATACTATTGCAGTGAGAATAAGCAGAACACAACATTGTTTCACAACTGATAATAAAATATAATGCCCAACAGTTGCAAATAAATCATTTTTATTTATTTGAATTCAGGTGATTAAGGAAAGGTTAATTCATCTAGCAGAAAAAAAGGTAGATGAAAACTTCTGTGAATATTCTGAAGGGAGATTCAGGCAACTTTCAAAGATTTGCAGATACTAACGAGGCTGCTTTTTAGTAGCAGTAGTAGTAGTGGAAGAAGAAGAAGAAGGAGAAGAAGAAGAAGAAGAAAAAGGAGAAGAAGAAGAAGAAGAAGGAGAAGAAGGAGAAGGAGAAGGAGGAGAAGGAGAAGGAGGAGAAGAAGGAGAAGGAGCAGAAGGAGGAGGAGGAGGAGGAGGAGGAGGAGAAGGAGAAGGAGAAGAAGAAGAAGAAGAAAAGAAGAAGAAGAAGATGAAGGAGAAGAAGGAGGAGGAGGAGGAGGAGGAGGAGGAGAAAAAGAGGGAGGGGGAGGAAGACAAGAAGAACTGTCATCATTATGCAAGCTTTTCACTTCTACATTTCTGTCTTTTCATTGATACAACCCTACCACTTGTAGAACTCAAGTTATTGGTTGGTTCGCAATGAAATAATAGAGAATTGAAAGGCAAAAGGTTGAAACTGAGAAAAGAGGGGCTTTCCTGAGTAAACAAAAGAAAGAAGCATCTTGAATAGGATTCATTGATTAAAAACCCACATATGTTTATTCAGCATCCACTATCTGCCCAGCTCTATGCTAGGTCTTAGGGATATAACAAAGAAGAATAAGACAGTTGCTACCATTTTGGTACCAACCTATTGCAGTGGGTGGTAGAATAAAATAAGGCAGGGGGCCTAGGAGTAAGAACTGACACATAAACATATAAATTACACCATAATGTGCTAAAAGCTGTTTTAAAAGAGGATCTAGCTGCTGTTTGTGGGAGTCTGGAAACACTTCCCCTAAATGACAGTTAATCTTCAAAAATGAATAAGAATTTTTTAGAAGGAACAGAATGTACAAAAGCACAGGCATAAAATCATTTTGGAAATGATGTGATGTTCAGAGTAAGTGCAGGGAGGAGAATAGGACATAGAGAGAGATGAGGCTGAAGAATTAAGATGGAAACTAACCCTACATCCTTGAACGCAAAGAGAGTTTAAACTCAATTCCGTAGGTAACTTGGAGACAATAGCTTCAACTGGTAATAAGATGTTGGAACAACCAATGAAATTAACTGAGATGCAATTAATTGATCTTTGCATGACTTAAAAGAGAGAAGACAGCATCAGGAAATCATAGCTCTCTCTGTGGAGAGAGAAGGGAGGGAATGGTCAAAAGGCATAAGATCAGAACTTTTCTCTGCCCTGGTGGCTGCTGAGACAGTTCAGTGGCTTTTCGAGGGGAAGTGAAATTGGGAAAGGGAACGAGCCTTGGGGTCTTTGGGAGGCAGAGTGAACAAGTATGTATCAGTGCTGGATGTTTGCAAGCGCACCCCTCAGCCTTTTACAATACCATTTCATCTTAAGATTGAACGTAGAGTGAATTTTGTCAGTGACTGCTGAAGAAATGGAAATGGAAATCATGCATCTTCAAGGCCTGGGTCATATGTAAATGGGGAATTCATGTTTAATCATTGACAGGAGCTAATGAACACTCACTTACTTGTTTGAACCTCCCTTTGGCATTTCTGCAATGTGGTTCCTAGAATCATACTTTTCTTTTTCTTCCTTTCTGCCCCGGATTTTCACCAGTGAAAGAGTGCTTTGGCAGTGATAAACCTCTCCAGTGAAGAATGCTCTCTTACAGTAAATTCATGGCATTTTAATAGGTCCACTTCGCTATGTCTCTGGTTTCTGGCTTTTCACAAGTCTTAAGTTTTAGAACCTTGGGCAAGAATAAGAATGTAACTAGTTAAACAAGAAAACGATAAGATTAAAACATTAGAAATTAATAAAACCTCACACGTTAATCAGGGACAGTGCAGTTCTCAGAATGCTAAACCCTGCTATCTGATTCTGCCGTCCCTGGCAGAGCTGTCCTGGGCCAGGGCCGGGGTAGATGGCCTAATCTCTAATACACTGTAGCCTTCCCAGCTCCTCAGAAAATGAACCGGCTCAGGCCTCTAGCTGCATCTAGAGAAGGAAGGCACTGCCACCTACAGGTTGTAAAATCAGGGACATAATAAATTAATATTTAATTTGTAGAAAAAAAGTGATTTTATTAATGTAACATTTTCATAGACCCAAAGGCCTCAAAGTTAGCTGGTTTATCCTCCTGCCTTTTGGAAGATCTGTCCCTAAATATACAGAAATGTTCACTGAGATTAAAGAAGCTCAGCTCTCAGACAATTAAAATCTAAGTCAGACTTGCCCTGTAGGAATTGGGAATTAGGCTGGACTTGGCACGGGGTGAGTAGTGAAGGGGTAGTGGGTAATTGCCTTCTTAAGCACTCTTTAAACTCAGAGCTTTCTGGGCCCCAGTTTCTTCATTTGTAAACTGAGATAATGGATTAAATTGGGGGTTTTCAAAGTGTGGTCCCTGGACCAGCATCACCAACCTCACTGGGGATTTGTTAAATATGAAAGTTTCTCTGGCCCTGTCCCAGACCCCAGACTTATTGAACTGAAAACCCTGCGGGTAGGACCCAGCAATCTGGGATTTAACAAGCCCTCCAAGTGATTGTAATATACATAAAAATGAGAGAATCACTGGGTTAGATGATCTAGAAATATCCAGTAAATATGCTATTCCACATCACAAGAGTGATATCGCCTGCAGTTCAAACACCTGTCCGTGGAGGAGCTGAATCCCTGGGAAAATTGACCCTGGGGGAGGAGAGGGCAATTGAGGGAAAGCTGGAACTGAAGAAGCAGGTTCACCACTCTACTAAGCGGACATGTGGCCATCGATGCACCATCTCAATGGTCAACTGGAAGTCTAAAAACTAAAAAGTTTTTCACCCTAGTTCATCAACACAAAAATGTACCAGGCATCCCTCTGCTCTGTCTGACTTTGTCTAAATTAATACCTCTTCCCTGGCTGAACTCCAACTATCAAATATAATCCTTCAAGACCCAGGTGTTCTTTCCTCCTTCACAAAGCCTTCTGTGAACAGCAATACATCCATATTTTTCAATTACCCTGAATGCCTTTGACCCCTGAAGTCTGTAGCAGAAACTTTAGTACTGAACGACCTACCATCCTGGAGTACTCTCAAATTGTTTCTCGTGATTACCGCATCTCGCTGCCCAGATCTCCCCAAGGACTTTTGCTTAGATGGCTCATATACTTATCCCTATGCTTCTGGCAAGTTCCCAGCATAGCTCTGGCACAAACTGGTGTTTAACAAATTGCTGGTGATGGGTTTTATATGGCTCTCTGAAAATACAGATTTGAGTGTGTGAATAGATTTTAAGCCATCACAATTTTCCCCCTCCTTCCTTCATTGTGCTCATGAAGAATTCTGCAAAAGGGTCATGTTGACTTCAAAAATAGCTAAAACACACCCAAAGTAGCTGAAATTAAAGGGTGAGGGTTTCTAGGCATTGCCTTAGACCCACATGTATAGATCAAGGGAATAAACACAACTCAAACTTCCTCTGTTACGGGGCATTTACTTGGGCAGTTAGAAAAATAAAATCTAAACCATACTCAATAAAAATTTAAATCAACCGTTTGAAGAGAACTTAATGAAAGTTGTGCTTAGATTTAGTTAGCCCTTGAAAAGAAACCCAAATACCAGTAATAATTTCTGGTATTGTGACTATAAGGTCATTTATGCAAATAATTACTAAAAACCTCCATGAATTTGTTCTGGGTTTCCTTTCAATAGTAAGAAGGAAACTGAGGACAAGATGAGATGGCCTTTGGCTGTTAGAGCTGTTCTAGTTGGGTGCTCTGCTAAGAGAGGCCCATATGTTGTGAAGAGAAAAGAGTCAGGGGTCTGAAATTACCCCCAAGCCCTTTCCTTTTATGCAGGGTATGTGAACATTTGAATGTGCTTGACACTGAGGCCAGAAACTGTCCAATTCATGTTAGCCTCCCGGCTCCTAACCCAGCTCTGTCACGTAACAGACCCTTTGTTACACTGAATTAGGCAAAAACAGACTAATATATCCATAGTTATTTGGGGACAAGACCAAATAAAGTTTATTCTACCACTCTCAAATTTTATTCATACAACTCCCATTTTAAGAGGCCTAATTGTTTAGAGTAAAGAGGCCACTTTGAATGGGACAAAAATGGACAGGGTCAAAGTTTGGATCTTCATTGCAAAGCAAACCAACATCATTCTGATAGAGTCAGTCTAGTTTTCTTAGGATTGGTTGGGAGACTGGTTTGGGTTTGCTGTGTGCATTTTACGAAAATCCAGATTTTCTCTCCATAACTTGCACGCCGCGGTGCTATCCTCCTGAACTCTCATCAGCGTATGACATTCTAAATGACCTGGAATTGAGAGATGTTTTCTGCTCAGCCCAGAACAGCTATCTGGCAGCTGCACAGTGGAGGTGGTGGCATTTCAACAGGGCCAGTTAGTGAAAGACCCTTTATTGTCTTGTGGCAGAGGACCAGGCTGTGAAGTGTATTGTGTGCTTGGGAATGCTTTGAGATAAAAGGTGCAGAAGAAGTAGAATGGACTCTATTCAGCTTCATGGAGGGCAGAACAGAGACTGTCTTCATGGGTTTGGATTCTATGCTTTGGGCAGAAGAGCGCACTGGCAGCAGAGCCTCGTGGGCGCAGAGGGGTGAGGCACCCTCTCATGGCTCCTCTGGGTGGCTCTGAGTCCAGGCGTACAAAAGCATTGCTAAAGAATCACTGCCCTGTTGCGAGAAGCTTATGTGGTCCCCCTGAAAGACATTCTCTGTGCTCCCATGTGGGAGGGGAGCAGTAGACTTCTCCCCAAGGGGACAAGCAGCGGGGACCACACAGTTGGAGGGATCATGCGGAATGCCCAGCCTCTACCTTTGCACAGCACTTCCCAGGTTACAGGCTACTTTCAGAGGGAGACCTCATGTAAGTCTTGCAACACCTCCAGGAAACATGCAGGGCAGGTATTAATACTCCCATTTAATAGATGAGAAGAATGAAGTGCAAGAGCTTCAGTGACTTGCCCAAACTTATGTGGCAAATGAATCAGGAGATCTGGGACCAGAAACCTTTATCTTTGCATCCTAGTTAAAGATTCATCCTCCACCACGAGGCAGCTTCTCAGAGCCTGCCTCTCAGATATAACCCAGAACCAGAAGCCACATGGTCCCACAGTCTGGTGAGGGTGGCTGCACCTTCCTGCCCACTCTCAGTCGTGCCTGCTCTCCGCTCCTGGTCAAATATGCACTTATCACAGGACGCTCTCAGGGCTCTGGAAATGGGGGCAGGACATTAACTTGGCAGGATACTGGGCTACTGGTCTGGACTACCATGGCAGTAGCCAAGACACTCTAATGTCCTCAAAGGGCTGGTAGCTCTCCTCTTAAAGTAGAGCTCCCAGCCCCTAACCCCAAACCCCAGTGGCTTGTGGCGCCTCTCAAATTTCAATCAAAGGCAAATGAGAAGGCAGATTCAGGGTGCTGAACCCCTTTCTTTGGAAGGCACTGGAGATGCACTAGCTCTACTGAGCCATGTTAAAAAGGAACTTTACAAATAAAGCAAAAACTAGTCAAAGATTTCCCACACCTTCAGTCATTCCAAAGGGCCTCCAAAAAGACCACAGAACTTCAGATGGCATGAGAGAAAATAGCCTCATTGATGGGGAAGTATCTCTTCCTTGAGGAGACTTTACAGAATTTCTGCACTGAATGTTTCCTGAAAACACAAAACCCAAATAGACCTGGCTCCTGGGAATCAAACATCTGACTGGTTGGGGACAGTTTCCTTGTCTGTTAAGAGAGAGAATGGGGGTTGGACAGCTGCCCTATCTGCTTCACAAAGAGGTGTGTGTGTGTGTGTGTGTGTGTGTGTGTGTGTGTGTGTGTGTGTGTGTGTGTGTGTGTGTGTGTGTGTGTACAGGGAACACTACTTGCAAAAGTGCTTTTTAAAAGCACTTGACTTTTTTTTCCTTAGTGGCCATAGTACAGAAATACAATGGCCATCCAAGAAGAAAATCGACATTTCTATCCCCTAGAAAGCTGGCCAAAGGAGATTTGTTTCATTTCCATTTAAGTTTTTTAAAAGACATAGGGCATTGAGTCTCAAATTTAGCTGGCATCAGAAACTCCTGGGGGCTTGTTTCTGATCGCTGGGCCCCACCCCCATAGTTTCTGATTCAGTAGGTCTGGGGTGGGACCTGAGAAATTTACATTTCTAACAAGTTCCCAGATACTGAGGCTACTGGTCTGGGCATCACACTTTGAGAACCACTAACATAGGGAATTAAAAAAAAAACAACCGGGGCTTCCCTGGTGGCGCAGTGGTTGAGAGTCCGCCTGCCGATGCAGAGGACACGGGTTCGTGCCCTGGTCTGGGAAGATCCCACATGTCACAGAGCGGCTGGGCCCGTGAGCCATGGCCGCTGAGCCTGCGCGTCCGGAGCCTGTGCTCCGCAACGGGAGAGGCCACAACAGTGAGAGGCCCACGTACCGGAAAAAAAAAACTGAAGAAGAGGACTTATTTAGAAAGTTACTCTATGAGGGCCTGAAAGTCCAACCAGAGTGGCCTGGGGTTGTTAGAGTCCACTTTCACCCTGGGTGACTTTGGAGATGGAACTAGACGGTTGCCACCTTCTCAATGACACTGCCTACAGCGCTTCAATCTGTTTCCAATTTAAAGGAAGAGGACAAGTGCTCTGCACACGCTGAGCTCAATAAACCTGTCGTAGACAGGCAGCTCTGCACCTGGAGCTGAGCTGACATGACACTTATGGGCTTCAGAGAACTTTGTGAAGACTGTTACTGCTGCCTCTACCTTGCAAGGGATTCTGTCATGAGTCACTTTCTCAACACCACTCAAAAGCCAGCTTTAGGTAAAATTATGTTAGGCCTTCATTCTTCTTCCACCTTCTCAGTGCCTCAGCTTTCTCCCGCCCATAAAACTGATCTCTGTCTCTCTCTCTCTCCCTCTCCTGCCTTCAGCCAGTACTTCTCAAAATGTAATGCTCACCCAAATTACCTGGGGATCTTATTAAAATGCAGATTCTGATTTAGGAGGTCTGGGTTAGTGAAGCCCGATACTCTGCATTTCTACCGAGCTCCCAAGGGATGCTGATACTTCTGGTTTCCAGACTATGCTCTTGGCAGCAAGGCATGAAATAAGTTGAGGCTTATTACCTATAAATCTTATCTTTCATTCCCTAGTTACCCTTCTGCTACGGGAGACCAGAGGCTAATGGAAGATTATATCTACTACTGTTAGCATGTGAACTTAACAACTACTTCCTCTCCCGGTAATAACGTGCTAGAATGTGTAGGATTTCGGAAGTCCCCTCAGGGAATGACACAGTAGGGACTTCCAGTCCAGGGACTGGCCACTGAGGTGAAATTTTGGAGTTAGGGCCAGTTCTCATCTTTCTCCTTGTACGGCTCTGACCTCCATTTGCTGAGCAAAGAGTCAATCCCTAAGGTGGATGAGCTGACCTGATTATTTATTTATTTGCAATTTATATCCTATCTCCTTCTAAAATAGATTTAAAGCAAGGAGATGTGATTAAGGATCAGGCTATCTGACCAGTAAAGTCAGTGTAAAATTGTCCCCTATGTTTTCAGTTGTCCTCTTTTTATAAAGAAGGAGTGCAGGGTGTGTGTGTGTGTGTGTGTGTGTGTGTGTGTGTGTGAGTGTGTGTGTGTGAGTGTGTGTGTGTGTGTGTGTGTGTGTGTGTGTGTGTGTGTAAGCTGAATTTTTCCCCGGCTTCCCTGTGTACATGCTCTCAGCCATTCTTTTGCTTCTCGGAAAATTCATTGTATCAGATCAAATTCTCAATTCTTCTCTTTCTGTTATTTTATCTGAAAAAATGCCGGCTCAAACCAAAATAACCCAATGCCAAGAACCAAGCGAGAAAGATGATTTATCAATAATTTATGGAGTCTTCTTTGACCCTTCATTCTCCCATCCCCTTTACCCTTCATTCTCCCGTCCCCTTTACCCTTCATTCTCCCGTCCCCTTTACCCTTCATTCTCCCGTCCCCTTTACCCTATCTGTCACAATGTCCTGTCGTCCTGCCTTTCACATCTTTCTCAAATTCACTCTCCCTCCCTCACTTCCATGCCTACCAAACAGCCCAGCCCTCGTGACCCCATGTCAGAATATCACTATTAATTCCTAGCATTTAGTGGCGACCTGGTTTGGAGAGCACTCTGCTGAGAGTTTCTTATGCATTAACTCACTGTATACTATGGGTGTTATCATTTCCCCCTTTTTACAGGTGACTAGTTTGACATTTAGAGGTGAATTAACCTACCTAAGCTTCCATACTTAGCAAGTAATCTAGTAGTAAAATGCAAGCACACTCTTCCACAACTAGACAATACCACCTCCTGTGCTCTGGATGCATCTGTCTGTCTGTGCATCTGTCCATGTGCCTATTGGTCTACCTATCTCAGCTTATTCTCCTCCCCAAATGGAGGTGCTTAGAAACTATTTTCTATATTAGAATTCTCTTCCTTTCATGAGACACGATAAGGTAATCAGATCTACTGCTCTAAGCATGTGAGATCAGCATAGTATTTCTACACCACTCACCAGGGGTTGCCTATGGTTTAAGTCTCTCTCATAAAATCTATCCTTAAACTGCCAAGCCAACTTCCCTAAAACACGTCTTTGTCAGTTCAGGCAAGATGCCACAGACTGGGTGGTTTAAACAACAGACATTTATTTCTCACATAGAGGCTGGGAAATACAAGACCAAGGTGTGGCAGATTCAGTTTTTGGTGAGGGCTCGCTTGCTGGCTTGCAGATTGCTGTCTTCTGCTTGTGTCCTCATATGGAGAGCAGAGAGAGAAGAAAACTCTCATGTCTCTTCTTATAAGGGCACTAATCCCATTGTGAGGGCTCCACCCTTATGGCCTAATCACCTCAAAAAGGCCTCATCTCCAAATACCATCGTACTGGGGACAAGAGTTTCAATATATGAATTTGGGGTAGGACACAAACATGTAGTTCATAGCATACTGTTTTCCTCACATTGTTCCCTTGTTCTAAGAATGGACAAAGCCTCAGAAGAGGATCTGAGGAGTTCAGTATCTGAACTCCATTTCCATGCTTGGGGAATCCTCTCCCTTAATAAGCAGAGCCCACCATTGAAAGTTGCATCACTAGCCTTCCTTGCAGCTAGGGCCTCGGTGTATAACCTAGGACCCACCCTCAGACAACAGCACCCCAAATTTTAAATTGGAAAAAGCCTGGGCCTTGGAGAGCTCATTCTGTCAAAGGCTAGTGGTAGCTCTGCCTGCTTTCCTGAAGCAAGGGTGGCTGCAGTTTTAGCAGCAGAGTCCAGGACTGTGGTGCCACGGAGCAAGCTGAGCCCGGATGCCCAGCAACAGTAAGAGAGGTGTCTTCAATGACCAAGCAGGTTTTACCTGGTGGCACAGCTTCCAAACCCCCCGGGAGAATCTCAGAAGGTCCTGAGACTGTCTCTTCATTCCTTTTTCTGCACTCGATCAGCCAGAGTTGGGTTTTGGCTTTGCTACTAAGCGTACTACCTGCTTTAAACTCCTCGCCTCATCAACGGGAGGGGCAGCCACTGTTTCCTACAGCACTCACACCTCAGAAGTCGAACAACAGAGGGAGGCCCGTGAGAGACAAACCCTGACTTCTCTTTTGCTTTGTCATTTTCAGTGACATGCTCATTTACGCTGAGTTGTCATGCCCTGACCTAGAACAGGCTACCCTTGTGGACTCTGGCACAGGCATATGCTACGACGACCGCAGGATGGGCAGGAAGATGCCAGGGCCTCCCATGATCACCACCTCCAGTACCGGGACCCCCAGAGGCCCCACACTCGCACCCAGCAGAGAGCATGGGGAAACTAATGAGTGCGAGAGCCTGGAGAAATGTGCCACTCAGAAGCTTGCTCTGCCACAGCCCCCGCTAACCACACGGGCCCGAGACCCCTCACCTCTCCCAGAGGGGCCACAGCTGTGATTCGGAGGCACGTAACCCACAGGTGCCATCCACTGAGTCACCAGTGGCCCACACTTTTATTGTGCTGATGGTATCTTGGGTGTTTGCATATGCCCAAACTCATCACACTGTCTCCATTAACTGTGTGTAAATTCTTCGTGTATCCATTATACCTCACTGAAGCTGTTTTTTGTTTTTTTAATGAAAATGACATGGTACAAAACAAAATGAGCTGGTGGAGTCAGATTTTTCTCTTTCGGGAGCTGAAGTTGGAAAAAATAAATAAAACAGATATAAGCGGGCAATTTGCAATAAAAAAACAAAGCCATATTGAAAGACAGGAGCAGAGGCCATTATGGGCCACAAGGATGCCAAATCATGAGGAGGCAGGAACCCTGAGCGTGCAAAGCCTTAGGGCTGACGGGGCACGAGGTGGAGAGAGGAGCGAGGAAGCACTTGGGAGGCCGAGGGGGCCCGTTGATGGGGGCAGCTAGAGTGAGCACCCCAGAACTGCAGTGGGGCCCGTGGCCACCTTACGCTGGAGGCCTCCCCGTCCTGCTCCTCCTCCACCAGGCTGCTTGCTCTCCTGCGGTCCCCAGAGCCCGGCATCTGACCACACAGCACCCAGGACGTGAGGTCGCTTAAAGTCAGCTATGTTCTTTTGACCAGAACAGCCTCCCTGAACATATGGACACACATTTCTGCCAACAGAAGGCTCTGCTTCTTAAGCACCCTGACTTCAAGGATGCCTTCTTCCCCTCAAAGCACAGAAAGCACCCAGAGGCTGGTCTTTCTGAATGTAGCTCAGGCACCTGGAAGCATAAACATGGCAGTGTGAAATTAAGAGATGCTCGCTCCTAGGAAAACGGTAATGGTAAGAAAAAAAAAGTTAGCACGGTAGAAAAATAGCATAGAATTGCATTCTCCTCACATCTATAGTTTCATTTTGCTTTTTTCTAATTACTTCTCTTTTACTTCCTTTCCATGACCCTGTACGATGGTCTGGTGACTGTACCCTCAGCTTTCCTGTGTAAACTAACTGTTGGGACACTGAAGTACTGCAATGACCTGTGACTAAATGGAGGTTGGGTCCATGCCTTTGACAGTGTTACTCAGCCCTGGGCTTCCTGAGTCAAGTCTAACCTCTTCTGCTGCTTTTCAAAGTCCTTCCTAGCCAGGACCCACCCTCCTTATCCAACTAGATTTCCCTTGCCAATAATAACCCATTAACTCCATTTTTTATAAAAGGGTCCATGTAGCTTTGCCACAAGCAGCTAATTTTTCATAACTTCTAGGCACATTATATCCCCGGGACAAGGCTGGAAAAATAACGTCTGGGCCCTTGAAGATATTTCTTTGCCTTGCTGTTGTCACAGCTAAATGGAGTGATTCATTAGCCCTTGTGAGAAATGCCTGACTGTCATTCTTAGAAGATATTACAGTTACTATGCAGTAGCAAGTCAATAGTCAAGGAAAATTGAAATCTCTCCCTTCTCTGAACTCCCTCAGTACTTTGGGGTTACAATTCTCACAGCCCATATCAGGCAGAGCTCTGTGCTGTGGCACACACAGCACACACACAGCTCAGTCCCCTACCAGACCCCACTCTGATAGCTGGGACAGGTGTAGCTCCCTGTCTCTAACTGGGCTTGGAACTATGAAGGTAATCTGTAATTGTTTTTACTGAAATGAAACCATTCCCGAAACATAATTTTTCTTTCTCCTTTTTAAAGAAACTATATTTACTGACCACCTTCCTTGTTCCAGACAAGGAACTAAAATGATTTATGTTGATTTATCCTGTTGAATTACCTCCCTGAACCCCTAGAAGAAGCTTATGAGGTAAGCATCCCTCCTGTGTCTGTGATCTTGGTTAGCATGAGTACTTCTTTGCTGGTAAACTCACCTCCTGCTCGTCTGTTCTTCTGATGGCTAAGAAAGTAGCCTTTAAAAGGCCTTTAAAATGAGAGCAAAACACAATTTAAACAGCAAGCAATCTAAATTAATGCCTTCAGCTGGCCTTCAAGTGTTTCTCCATGTGTGGCCCTCAGGAAGTGGCAGATTCACAGATATATTGAACTAGAATGTCTGTGGGTGATTTAATATACAATTAAAATGCAGATTCCTGGGCCCCGCCTCTGATCTACACGATCGGAAACTTTGGGATGAGTTGTAAAGCACTTAAGGTGGTTTTGACACACACGTAAGACTGAATCTATGTATCAGTCAAAATGCGCTAGTCACGCTGCAGAAACAAACCATACCACAATTTCACTGACTTAATGCAAGCACGATGCAAGAAAAGTTAAAATCTCACTCACACCAACTGCTGTGGGAATGAGTAACTCTCCAGGGGGTAGTTCCATGTGGTGGCTCAGTGATCCAGGATGTACTGATCTTGAGGCACCTTCCTTGCAACATAAGGCTTGAAGAAGGATTCACTGTGTTGGAAGGAGGGAACTTGCCTACAGAGGGAGTCATAAAACAATATTCCATGTTCATAATCTTCAGAAAGGAGAGGAGAACTGGAAATGCTAGTGATCACCGGTAAAATGTACCTTAGGTAAGGTTGTCTTTACATCCCCGTGAGCACACGCCACCCTTCCAGGACTCCCTAATTTATTCTCTAGTTTAATGACATCCTAGAGTGGCAGGAGAGAAGGCTGTGTAAATTAACATTTTCCTCTTCCAGCTCAATTCCAGGAGCACTTCAGACCTCAGGAGAGGAGAGCCAGAGCAGAAGGCAATGGTCATTTGCCTCACTGTCTTCCCTTCTTTGTGTTTGTATGTGAAGAAAATGAACTAGGGGTAGAATTTTCCTCAGGGATTGTTCACAATGAGGGAAAGAAGCTAGTGTTGCTAAGAAACGCCAAAGGAAGCCTCCTGATGCTGCGTACTTCCTGGGAACCACGTCTAGACCCTGGAGATGACTCAAGGATGGTTCCCTTGCAGGACTCGGGGATTGGACCAACCATTCACCCACATCCTTTGCTCTTTTCCCTCCCCACCTCAGAGTTTTCATACTCTTTGGTTTACCATGGAACAAGCAACTCTGCACAGTTTTTCTGTCTCTCCCACCTTTCTGAAGAAAGCACATAAGCCCTCTTGTCAGATGGTTATAAAAGGGAAATAGCCACAGGTCAAAAAAATAATGAGGAGAGAAAGTGTAAGAAAAGTTCTGCCTCAGGAGAAAGCCCAGTAAAATGGAGGTCACATAAAGGCATATGTTGATTTGCCTGAATTGTCTTCTCTCTCCTCCAGGAGGAAGGGACCACATGCCCTTTGGCTAAGCAGAGGCTGGATGGAGGAGAGGATCAGTGAACAGAAGACAGAGGCCAACTGTGTTTCCAATTACATCTCAGGAGGAAGCCAGAGACTCCAGAAGAGTGACTACAAGAACCTTGAAAGGACCTCTGTAAGTTTGCTCTTTTCTCTCCTCTCCAGATAAGAAATGGCCTCCCATGCTTCAGCCAGACTTGGAGGTATCAACACTATGTGTGTATGGAGGTATGTACATACTAGAACATTCTATGAGAAAGGAAGGAGGGTGCTGGGAACCAGTGTGGTCTGAAAAGGTGGCCTGGGTGTAACCCTGAGACAGGCTCCGTGGCAGTTCCAATAGGAAGTGACAAAGCCATAGAATTTTTTTTTTTTAATTTCAAAAACTTTCTGCAATAACCACCCAAAGTCTAAATTTCAATATAACTGATGCTAGACTTAACCTTAACAGTGCTTTTTTTCCTTCCCTGATGGGCCCTGAATTTGTCTTTGGGGCATCAGTGTTGCCCAGGCCCTCTGTAAGCACCAGGTATGAGGGCTGTAACGGACCTTAGAGACTGAGACCAGAAGCCTCATTTTGCAGACAAGGAAACTGAGACGCCGAGCTGTGACACAGCCGGACGTGAGATGAGAAGAAGCCAGATCCTTCAGCCCAGGGCTCTTTCCCAACAAATCCCTGCCGTTCAATCCCAGGGAGGCTGTCAAACAAGACGGAATTTTAACAAACTCTCCCCTCCGTTCTCAGGATGGGGTTTTTTCTCTTCACTGCGCATATCTTATCCTCTTCCCTGTGATGTAGTAGAAAGTAAGGTCTGACGGTGGACAGTTAGCTTGGTCCCAGACTCAGGTGTTCATGGACTATCTTTCAGTGTCTGGCAGGAAAGCCATCTTCACTGAGTCACCAACAAGGAAGCACAGTGGGAGGCCAGGCACAGGGTCTACATTTACCTTCTCGAGACCTCCCCACCAGCCTTTCTCCAGTCCTTTTAATGCTGCACCAGCCAGTGTAAGCCTGAGCACATGGGGGAAATTAGGTAAAAACAGTCTCCTCTCCCTGTGGTTCCTCCTCTTCACAAGACATAATGGCATTCAATTCCATCCTTTTAAGAAAAAGCCTAGGCAGATAACCACCTGCCTCCCTGTTTCCAGGTTGTCAAGGTGAAGCAGGCTTACCATGCCTTCAGAGTCTCTTAAACCTTTTGTCTCACCCATAGGAGCCCATGGTACCTTCAGCTTCATGCATCCAGCGGGCCTGCTCCTTGTGATCAGGGCAGACCCGCACATGAGTCAGCCTGGAAACAGGGAGAGACTTCTCTGAAAATGGATACTTTGTTCATGGAAACCATTGCCACTATTTGTGGACTTCCTGAGTTTGCTGCTCAGCTACTGGAAAAACTTGCTTCTCACCCCAAATAGTTTAATATGTTGAAACTGATGCTGGTAGAGAAAATTATGCAGGAATGAAACAAATATAATATTCTTGGGATAATTTTTAGCACTAGAGTATTTAATCACTCTTTACCCCAAACCTGACACCAGATCACACCTAAGATTTCATTCCACCTTTACTAACATGTAGCTTAATGTCTATCATCAGATACGTTCCAAATTCCTTCATGCAGAAGCAAGGCTATTGTCAGTCCTGGGTTCTGCCCTGTCTATATCTGCTAAGGAAAGCTGAGCAACTCAGCTTTTGGTGGGAGGAAGTTCACCACATACTAGTTGTGTGAACCTCTTAAGACTTAGTTTCTTCATCTGTAAGCTGAAGGCAATCCTAGAACAAACTCATGGGTTGATTAAATGCATGTGAATGTGAATTAAATGAACATTGATTAAATAAAAGTGATGATTAAATGAAATGATATATGAGAAATGCTCAAAAAAGTGCTGAATAACCTTAGCTACTGTGATTATATTATGTGATACTGCTCCTTCCCCAAGGCACAGCCAATCAAACCAGTAGTGTGTACCTCAGTCTAGAACAGCAATTCAAATCATATATTGGATAGCAATCCAGTCTATGATGCTATGGTCCATCAGGAAACATCTTTTGGTCCATTCAGCTCATCCTGAGAATCTGAAATCAGACATGCTGAGAGAAGGAGGTGGGTAGAAATAGAAGCAGAAGTTAAAAGAGAAGATAGAGGGCTTCCCTGGTGGCGCAGTGGTTGAGAGTCTGCCTGCCGATGCAGGGGACACGGGTTCATGCCCCGGTCTGGGAAGATCCCACATGCCACGGAGTGGCTGGGCCCGTGAGCCATGGCCGCTGAGCCTGCGCGTCCGGAGCCTGTGCTCCTCAACGGGAGAGGCCACAACAGTGAGAGGCCCACGTACCGCAAAAAAAAAAAAAAAAAAAAAAAAAAAAAAAAAAACGGTAAAAGAGAAGATAGAGAAAAGCTTGGGTTATAGAAAAGGCCATGAGAGCTAAGGCAAGTTAGAAAAACAAGGAGGTAGAAACATGAGTTAGCAGAAACCAAGACAGGAAAAAAGGTATATAGTGTGCATCAGTGTTGGGAGTAGGGTAGATTAGAGCAGCACATGAAGCCATGGCTTTGACTGAGCACCAGGGCAAAAATCCCTGCTTGTTCTGGAGTTCTAGTTTCTTGAGATCTGCTCTTCCTGGGGCCAGGCCTTTCCTAGGTTCCTGAGCACAGGTATCCTTACAATAAGCCAGTTTTAATTTGAAATACCCCAAGTGTATCTCTTTTCCCCACAACCAGTTTTTTTTAAGTTCATAATCTGACTCCAGCCCACCTTTCTGAGCTTATCTCTCAGCTTCTTACTTCTAACCAGATATAAGGCAATACAGCCAACCACCTTCTCATCTCTAAACACATCCTATGTCATCATGCTTCAGGGTCTTTGCTCAGGTTATAATTTATGCCAGCAATGACCTTCCTACCTACTTCAAATCGTCCTCATAGATCTCAGGTGGAGTGGACACTGCTGGTGCTTTACCTAGATTCCTATTATTTTTCTATACACCTGACCTCAGACTTCTGTGTACTTTTGTTTCTAATGACCCGCACCTTCAACAACCTTCAGAGGCCCACCCTCTGGCTACTGGAGTCTTAGGACCAAAAGTCCAAAAGTCGACTCTGGGGGTCAACATATTTTCCCAGCCCCACCCATCATGACCCTTAGCCACTGACCAACTAATGTGAGACTATGAAGGCCCAGTTCCTTTGTCTGGAAGCCAAGAGCAACTCAGAGGAGCACATTATTTCCCAGAGTCCTCCCACAGGACGCGGCTAACCTACTTGCCATGGGACCTGGCCAGTAATCTCATCCTTGCTTTTGTCTTCTCCTGACCCTCTCCTCCTGTCTACACTCCCTCTCTAGGTTTTCCCAGGAGAACTTCCTTAATGAATCACTTGCCCAGTCACCTCCGTGTCTCCTTCTGAGGAACCCAAGCTAAGACACAGTGTAAACACCATCTCTTTTCAATGCTTCCCTCGGCAGTTCTCTTCTGCCTCTATAATCCCCCCACAGCATGAGTATGACTAATAGCACACCTACTGGTTTCCATATCTGTCTAGACTGAGTTCCTCAAAGGAGGGAGGAGTGGGGGGAGATGCAGCAGGGGTGGGGGTGGGGATTATCTTGTTAATGTTTATTTCCCCAGCGCTTAGCTTAGTCCTTGAAAAATACATTTTAAAAATGTATTTGTTGTACATCTATCTACAATAGCCCTAGAGCTATAGAAGGGAGAAGTTATATAAAGTCACCGACTTCAAAGAGCTTCTGGGCTTCAGTTTCCTCATATTTGAGAAGAAAGTGGTTATCTCTAAGTTCCTCCCAATCCGTGATCTTATATTCGAGCAGGATGAAGACAATTTCTCATCATCAGCCCTGCCAGTTACTGTCCCATATGCAAGAAAGGCTTGAAAGTCCGACAAGTTATCTTTTACCTCTGAATCAAGAGATCTGATTATCCAGGAACAACTTATAAATTCTCGATTTTATAAATGTCTATAAATGACTCAGAGGGGTGCAAAAACATTTTGAAAACCCAGACTCACAAATTCGTTCATTAATTTGTTATCCAACAAATGTTGATTGAATGAGTACTCTGCCCAAGGCACTGTGAGCAACAGGGTGAAAAAACAGGCTTGGGTATACAGCCATTTAAATACGCCTAACGATTTACAGTCATGCTTTCATACACATTAACTCAACTCATACTAAACTGTGAGGTGATGAAAATGATTCCCATTTCATCTACGCCCCACAGCCAGGTAAAGTGGCTCCCCCAAGATCATACAGTCAGTAAATGGAGAGCTTGAGCCTGCTAGGTCTCTGGCTTCCAACCTCCCGTCACTTCCACTCTACCACTCTGCCTTCCTTTGCAAAACATCCACAAATAGCAGCGCTTTACCACATTTTCTCATTTGTTTTGGCTCTAGAGCTACAGGTGACCTTGAAATGTCTCAGAACGTCGTCCTTGAACATGGGACTTTTAAATGATAAATGTTGAAAGTATCTAGTTAAGGTAAATACTGCTTATACTCATTTAAGCTCTACTAAGGCTTTACAAATAATGTGATTTTATTCCTAAGGAAAAATAACACATTCTTTGTTGGGCACAAGTACCTACTGAATAGAAATATAGAAGCTTAACAGATCTCACCTGTAAATAAAGGTATATCTTTATAGATGAATTCCGTTACAATAATAAGTCATACATAAGGATACATTTAGTTACAGAAATCTAAACATATGTTTATATCAGATGCCAACATATTTCTAGATAATGGCACCTGGCAAGAGTACAAAAAGCTTTAAAGCACTTGTTATTTATTCCCAGGAAAACAGGATCAGGTTCAGAGCATTCAAAGAGTAAGGTGGAGAAAAATGGCATAAAACACAAGAAACACAAAAAACACCAACACAGTAAAAATACTGGTAAAATTGCTAAACTAGCGTCAAACAATATACAATGGGAATTAGCTCTGTCAGCCCCCATGAAGCAGATCCAAGCTTCAATCTATGCAGAATAAAACTGAATGAACCAACCCCACACTTGGAAGACTGGGTGGAGAGTGGGGTGGGGTATGGAGGAAGACAGCCAGCTTTGTAAAGGAGGAGGCCAAAAGTTTTAAAGGAATAAGGCATTTGCAATTAGAAGGTCATCAAATTCAAACATTAAGTTTGCAGTGATGTCTCAATAGCAATCAAGTTGCTTGCTTGATAACGAAGAAAGATCCAGTTTCAGCAATACCACAGCATAATGCTTTCTAAAGTGAGGTGCTTTACCACTGAATGGATGGTCCGTGTGCATGGGTAGTGCTGATGTATCACAGGCTTCTACTGGAAAATGCCCAAAATATCCAAATATTTAGGCCTTTTCTCTTAGTTTCACTCGAGAAAAATTTTTTAATCTCCTACCTGGGGTGCTGGGCAGAGGCCTGGCTTCCAGAAATCCAGGAGCCAATCAGGAGAATGGGGTTGGTGGAATCTCATTCAGTGTGCAAACTTTAATTTAAGCCCCTGATTCCACTAGTGTCTCTCCCCAGGCTCTGACTCTACCTGGCATGTCTGAACCCAGAGCGCTACAGAGTATACTGTACTCAGTTTGCTGAGGTCAGAGAGGAGAGGTCATACAGCTGAGCTGGGAGGTAGAAAGGATCTAGGTGGTCTCACATCTTCCTCTGCCATCCCTGCACCCCACTCTACTCCCACCCCACCCTACCCCACCCCCAGACATTTGGGTGCCAGGACATTTATTGTCCATCCATCTAGTTTCCATCTTCCAAATTTTGGTTGAGATCCTCACTCTCCTTTTCTTTGTCCTTGTAGATTTATCCTTCCCTATTCCTCTGCTTTTGTTTTTTTAAAGAGAAATAAACATGTTTGTGCAATTCGCCCTGTTAAGTCAGAAGCACAATGATTTAAGGCAGCTCAGCTGCAGATATGTAAGGAGAGATTTGCAAAAACATAATCAAGTCAATCACGGCAAGATCTGAAGCAGCAGCCACAAAAGCAGCAGGAATTTGAGTTCAAGGATAGTTTTCATCATGACAATGCCAACTCATAGGGACTTTTTAAAACAGGAGTTGGGGGTAGAAGGCTCTCCCATTCTGCTAGTGACAGGACATACAGGGGGCATAGCAGGTATGGACAGATTCTGCCCCCAGCACAGGCTCCTAACTAGCTCTGTGACGGCCTAGTCGCTGACCCCTTCAGTTGCTTCTTTGGAAAAAAAGATGCAATTGCACCTCCCTCGTTGGGTTATGAAGATTAAAGGAGATCGTGCGTGTGAAAGAGTCCAGCACAGGGCCAGGCACACGGGCAGGTAGTCAATGGCAGCCCAAGCTGATTCTCCCACAGCCCTTGAAATCAAGTGTGGGCTCAGAGGGCAACCATTTGTCTCTGCTTACAGTTCTTTGCCCCATTGGAAAGGGGGTTATAGGGAAAGAAAAATACAGCAATAAATCATACATGCTGTAACCTTCAAAGTCTAAAGAACACTGCCCCAGGCAACTGGTGCACCATCCAGGGAAACGTGCTGGTCTTCCCGTCTCACCCACCTCACACCCCAGAAGCCTGCCTGGCTCTGCCTGCCGAAGAGGGGGACTTAGGGGGGAAAGGATGTTTTCTAAACCTCTCAAGCATGATCCTACCCCCCGAGGATATGGGTCAAATGACCTCTGAGGAGAGAAGAAAGGGAAGGGAAAGTCATTCCATATTCATGTGACTCTTGACCCACTTAAAGGTCACTCCCCAAGCTGCATCACCCCTTCCTAGGAACACTTAGCACCTGACTCCTGAAGGAGTGGTTGGCCTCTTCCTTGTGATTTAATTAGTTACCCAGAGGGTGGTTGGCCGAAAGCCCACATTCCATACAATGTTGTAACTGGAAGGAAACTTCAAGATCACCCATTCGGAGCTTCCATCTCCTCTACAACATCCTCAACAAGTGGCCGTTTGCCTTGTTTGGACTCACCCAGTGATAGGAAATTAAATAAACTTGGGGGGAAACTATGCTGTGGACAGCTGTGAGAGCTGCAAAGTTCTTGTTTAGATCATTCATCTCTTCACTCATTTTTTATAACTGAAAAATGAGGACCAGCAAAGAACATCAGAATCCACCCCTGCCATCAGGGAGCTGACCGAGGAGGAGACAGATGTCAGACGAGCATGGAGAACTCTGGAGGTGTGAGCAATGTGATGGGTGCTACAAGAGTGCAAGTACAGGGTGCTGTGGGCACACTGGCCTAGAGTGCTGGTTCTCAACTGGATTGGGGGAGGAGAGGGTGATTTTAACACCCCAGGGACAACTGGCAATATCTGGAGACATTTTTGATTGTCTCAACTGAAAGGATACTACCAGCATCCAGTGGGTAGAGGCCAGGGATGCCGCTGAACATCCTAACAAGGCACAGGGCAGGCCCCACAACAGAGAGTTATCCCGCCCCAAAAGGGTCAGTTAGAGAAACCTGATCTAGAGGATTCAAGGGAGGCCCCTTGCTCTGGGGAGATGAAGTTGAAGCTGTTTCCCAAAGGAAGAGTCAAGGTTATCCAGGGAGATTGTTGCACCAAAGGGAACTGCATGCATATAGAACCGGAGGCCATTTAGCATGGCCAGAGCCTAGACAAGGAAGGTGATTTAGGATTGGATGTATGACTCAGCCAGCCTGGTTCTACCCATCAGGATCTCAAAGGGCAAGCTCAGTCCTCCTTCCTCAGGAAGATCCTCCCAGAGTCTAAGGACAGCTGTGCTGGCCTTGCTGATTTTCTCTTCTCTAAATCCTTCAGTGTTTCTCCAGCAGAGAGCTTTGTGACTCTCCCAACCTCAAATGCATCTTGTTTGCCTATCCTCCAGATTCAGGGCCATGCTGAAAGCCAAGGCGTCCCACTAAGTGTGAGATGATGGACAGGGAGACGTGTGGGCCCATTACCACTTCCGGAGGTGCAGACAAGATCACGAGGCTATTCCCTATGGGTGCTTTTCTGGGTGGAAAGAATCAGCTCTGTAGGTACATGAAGTTTGTCATGCTTGTATGGAAGATGAACCCTGGCTAGAGTTGACCTTGAGTGTTCCTGGCCCTGGTCTGAAAAACTTGGCTAGAAAAGCTATGCAGGAAGAGTTAGCCAGCCAGATGCAGGTCTTCAAACCTGACTCTGGAGGCAGGAAGGAGGAGGGAGAGACAAAAGAGAGAAGGGAGGGCTCTCTCCTAACACCAGACCTGACCTTCAGCCTTTCCAAGCCAGGGTGCACACCCACCTAGACCAACCACCTCCGGGCCGCATTTCTGCCAAATAGTTTGTCAACCCCTTTCCTGTCCAGGGCCAGCCTCTGCAGGCTCCAGGACAAGACAGAAGGACGAGAAGGAGCCGGGTAGGGGAGGAGACCATCAAGAATAGGTTTTTCCTCCTGATGGGGAGGAGGCTGGGCCAAGGTCAGCCCTAGGGTACAGGGAGAGTAGCATGCAGGGCTGCCTTAGCAGTAACAGGGTGGCTGTGTGGCACAATAAGTGATCCACAGATAACTCTAACATTTCATTACATCCGTGATCCGAGTTAGCTTACCAGTGGCCAAGGCGGATTCATCATTGAAACCAGCAATTATTCTCCAAGTATTCTGAGTTAAATGTGTTTTGCTTTTCTTTTTTTAAAAATTGTTTTAAACTGTCAAAGTATAGAAGTTGGTGGTGGGGATATGTGTTCTAAGTTTGAACTGATACATTCATTAATTACTTTTGAGTAGACTCAGAAGTAGTTACAGTTCAGTAAGTCAATTTAACTCAACCAACAAATACTGGTCACCTCCACTGTGCCAGGTTCTGTGTTGGCTGCTAGGAGGGACAAAGATGAACAGAGAATCAATCCCCAAGGCAGAAATACGCCCTTGTATACAATGGCTAAGTAAAAACCATAGAGGTACAAAGTGCTGAAGGGCATAGAGGAAGGAGAGAGTCCCTTTGAGAGGGGAAATCAAAGATGTCAGGGGAAAGGTTGCAGGTGAGCTGGGCCTTGAAGGATGAGTAGGGTTTTGATGAAGGAAGGGAATTTTGAGTATGGATAACGAAGCGAGGAAGCAATGAAGAGGAGAAAAGTAGGAGAGAAAGACCCAGTGTGGGCAAAGGGGGTAGGCTTTCTTTTTCCAGCCTGTTACGTTGACCTGGCTTAAGCCAGGAGAGTTTCATCCAGGACACACTGGTATGTTTCCTTAGAGCAGAGACTGTGCCTGCCTCTATATGGGCTCTGAGGCACTCCTGCTGACACCTGTATCTCTACAAATCTCCAGGCTGATTGGGTTCCAATGCTGGGTCTCCTAGTTCTACTTCACCTTTGCGTGTGTGTGTGTGTGTGTGTGTGTGTGTGTGTGCGCGCAATCCGGGGTGAGATAAAAGCCTAGTTCTCTGGCTTACACTCTGACTGGTCATCTGATTCACCTCAAAAACTTTTGAAAATGTATATGCTGAGGCATATCCCAGACTTAGGAAAAGCCCAGGCTGGGGCCCAGGCAACTGTGCTTTTAAATGAGCTTCCCAGATGCTTCTGACACCTATCAAGAACTCAGAACCACTGCTGTGGTTGGAAGGCTGAGGTGCACTGAAGACACCTGTTCGTTCACGGCTGTTCTATCCGTCCCCAGAGGGCCCAATCGTAGTTGGCATATTAAAATAGTTGTTGAATGAACACATTTGGGCATAACTGAACGTGGGGAGCAGACAGGTTAGCACAGGAGGCAGCTCACCTATATTCTAGTCCTGTTTCTCACTTTTCTCTACGAGTCTGGGCAAACCCCTAAGTTCTCTCTCCCTCGGTTTTCTCATCTGACAAATGGAGTGAGTTTGCCATACATTGTGTGAAAGGGGGATGGAATGGTTTGAAATAAGTGCATTGAAAAGCAAAGGCATTCCACACACATTTTGTTATAGGGCATTACTATTAACTCACCTGATTCTAGCTCTCAGGGGGCAGGAGGCGCCCTCTCATCCTTCGAGAAGGACCCATCCAGTAGGGTTCTGCACACAATAGGCCACAGTGGGCGCTGCAACAAAAGAGAATCCACTGAGCTGAGGAAATCCTCTGCCAGGACACTAAAATATCCCCTTTGTCAGAGGGTAATAACTGCAGTTACTATTTAATTAAGAAAGGCTTCTAAGGAAGAGCAATCAATTTGCAAATTACATTGGCTAAAAAGCAGACAAGGAATTGCTTAGCCATCCTGGTAGTCGATGCATATACTAAGTGAGGGGAGAGTTGTAGCACACAGGCCTGCCTGCCCCCTCTCTGCCTTTGCAGATTTACAGTTTCCAGAGTTCATCCCAGCTGTTAGCTCAGCGAATTCTGATGCATCAGTATATTTCTTAGGTCAGGGGCCAAACCCACTGGGTAGAACACTGTCCCGTTATCAGTGGGATAAATGATCAGTCTGAAAAAGAATATATAATTCATGACCAAACAGAGCAAAGCATTAAATCAGGAAGCCGACACCAGCCCAATTTATGACAGTGCCTTACTAAGTGTATTCCCCACTGTGTCATCCAATAGCCCATCTTGATCTAGAAACACCTGCTCTGGAGAATGGGTTTCTCTTCGACACTGGGGGAGAAAGAAAATTGTTTCAATCTGCAGCCATTTCTGTTGATGGAAAACCTTGTGGCCCTAAGCCAGCCACATGTAAAAGTAAATAAAAATTGAAGTGCAGGTCTGAAAGAAACAGTGACACGGTATGGCTACATTAAAATATTTATGTCCTCAGACTTTTTAGACATCCATTATCTTCAGCATGTTAATAGGAACGCTAAACTGACCTTGGCTGGGACACAAAAGTTCCAGAGCCCTGCAAAACAACCCTGGCCTCCCACATGCCTTCAGTTATGCAGAAATACTCAAGGGAGAGAGGAACAGAGAGACCCTGACGTAGGTCAAAACTCCCAGCCTGGGCTGGTGGGGCAGCTCGTGACTGGGGAGCAGAAGGACTGTGTTTGACCCAGTTCTGCCAATAATTAGCGGGTGACATTGGGGAAATGGCTTCACCTCTCTAGGCCTCCATCTCTTCCCTGTGCCCCAAGATAGGATCGCAGAAGATCAGCCCGTCTCAAACCTGGCTAAGTGCTTTCAGATCTGAAACGAAATATTTGCACATACAGATGGCCAGGCCACACCCCTGACCTGATCAGAATTAGAAGTGGGTGGGCTGCCCCACACCCACCCCATGTCTCAGGTGGCTGGAGAGAGAGGGGAATCCTGGGATCCATGCCCTCTGAACCGCCCTCCCCTCTAACAGTCCATGCACGGCTGAGTCCTACTCCGTGGTATTCCTAGGTCAGCAACCCACCTGAGGAAAACTTAAGATACTTCCCCTTGCCTATGGAATCAACGGCTCTGGATTTGGTTCAGACTCTTGGTGTGACATTCAGCGTCCTTTTCAATCTACTCTCCTAGCTCCTTCCTTCTCGACAAACTGTGCTCTTGCAATTTATTCCCTAAACAAGTCGTTTTATTTCAGATCTCCGCACACTTGCATAAGCAACTCTCATTTCCTAGAATGCATGCCCCAACCCTCAAAATACATAATCCTTTCTTCAAGACAATGTTTTAATGGTTTTAATGCCTGCTTCCATGATTACCTCTCTTCTCCATTGTACTGTCATCATTTGTATGTGTGACAGCGGACATGGAGCTCTCTCACTCATCTTTCTTGTGATACTGTGGTCTCGGGGTGCACAGGTATATGTCAAGGGGCTTGGGATAGGCAGGATGCACAAAACTGGGGCAACAGTTTTCTTTTTCGGTTGGGAGAGATTTTTAATATTAAACACACATGGATACATTATAGAGGCGAATGCAAAATGTGCACAAAATTTCAAACTAAAACTGAAGCCCTCAAACAAATTTCAAGGGAGATTATGGCAAGACGATTCAGGTTATGCTGTCCCAACCACCAGCAGCAGTGTCCCAATCCAAGACTGATGTCTCTATTCTCCTGCAGTCTCCTTGACCATTGGAATACTTCAAGTAAAAGTTTGAGAAGCACTGCCGGGACTGACTGTATTCATCACAAACATTCCCCCATTTCTCATCGCTACTTCTGGCACTGCAGAAATGGCCCAATACATTTGTATTTGTTGGTTAACTGGATAGACAAATGGACATACAAGTTAGGAGCAGAGAAGTTTTAAAAAAAACAAGTTTCTTCATACCAAATGTCGAGATATCTTTATCCCTCTAATACCAACCTCTCTGTAATACAAGAAGAGTAATAGGTACTGTCATTGTAGGCAACTTGGCACTAAATGACAATCTGAAACTTCCTGGGATGGGGGTGGGACGCCGTTACACATCAGCTGGATTAAGAAAAAAAAAAAAAGAAAGCTGCCTTCGGTCCATTCCCCACCCTCACAATCCCTGAAGCACCTGCAGGGTCAGGTGAGACCATTCAGCCAGGAACACTGCCTGAGGGGAGAATGACCACTGAGCTGAAAACAAGAACCAGAAAAGCTTTAAGCAAACTCAGGCTAACTAAACTTGCTCGGTCATCAGTGAAAGTTAGCGAGGAGAAAGGGGGAATGGGGGGTGGAGACTGCATAGGGCCAGGAAAGCCACATTCCAGAAGCGGGGGGAGGTGGGGACTCAGAGCTGAAGGACCAAATATCCATGTCCCCTCTCACGCCCCGACTCGCACTCATAAACATGCAGACCTGATAAACAAACCGAAAACTGAACCCAGGACTTGAATGACCCCTCACAGTTAACCTCCAGAGCAAAATTGCTTAAAGCTGAAACCAAATTGGACACATAAGGCTTACAGCAGCGTTGATAAGCAGAAGGAAGAAAACTAAACAGAAGCCTTCCTGCCACTCTCTCCCTGCCACCTCCCAACTCTGCCTCCCCAACCCTGACTCTTGCTTTCATTTCTGGCCTTCCTGGCCCACCTGAGCACCCCTCTGCTTGATGACTTGCCTCCTCTCTCTCTCCCCTCGTGAGCAAACCTTTTCCAAGGCCTTGACCCCTCAACGTCTCCCAGTACCTCCACCTCCCAGCCTCCATGGCCACCACCCTAGTCCAAGGCTGCTACCCGCTCTCTCCTAGATGAAGACAACAGCCCACCTGGAGTCCCTGCACCTAATCTCAGGTCCCCCTGCAATCCTTCACCAACAAGCAGCAAGAGTAGGCTTCAACAAAATGCAAATCTGGGCTTCCCTGGTGGCGCAGTGGTTGAGAGTCCACCTGTCGATGCAGGGGACGCAGGTTCATGCCCCGGTCCGGGAAGATCCCACATGCTGCGGGGTGGCTGGGCCCGTGAGCCATGGCCTCTGAGCCTGCGCGTCCAGAGCCTGTGCTCTGCAACGGGAGAGGCTGCAACAGTGAGAGGCCCCTGTACCGCAAAAAAAAAAAAAAAAAAAAAAAGCAAATCTGACCCTGTCATCTGCTTGTCCAAAACCCTTTTGTCTTTTCCTCGCTGACAGGTTTAACATCTAAAACCCTGACCCTACCTACAAAGGCCCTTCCTTCCCTCCTTAATCATATCTCACCTTTGCTTCTCTTCACTCTCAGTATTCCAGACACTGGCTGCTTTCACATCTCCAGAGAGGGGGGCCATGGCGTGTAGTATTCCCTCTGCTCGGAAAGCTCTCCCAGGCCCGTTTTGCTTGTTTTCCTCCACTCCTCCTTTAGCTCTTCCCTGATCTCTCCTTCTAGGCCTAGTTCCTCTCCTTCATAGCACTTATCACAGGTGTATATGCTCACTGTAGGGATAACTTTCATCCACGTATTTCTTTCACAAACTGTAAACTCCATGAAAATAAAGATGTGCGGTTTTGCTCACCATTTTGCCACCAGTATTTTGAACAGTCCCATAGTAGACATTCAATAAACATTTATTGAATGAATGAATGAGTGAATGATTGAATGAGCAAGCTGAAAGCATCCACGGGCCCATGGCAATAGCAGCTATTACTACAGCCTCATCGGGAGCTGAGCCTGACGTTTCCATAAATGGTGGTGTCAGAGGCCATGATGGAGAGGAGTCCCCAGTCTGCAAGCAGCTGTTGAGGCTAGAACTCATGACAACATAGACTTTCACACAAGAGCGATCACTGATCCCAAAACTGTCCTGCTTTCCACCAATTGCCCCCAAGCCAATGAACCCAGTACATTTTATCATTTGTCCTGAATATACCAACTACAGATCTCAATCCTTTGTAGGTCCAGCCTTTGGGTAGCCAGACCTGCTTCCTGGTGGGTCAGAGGCTAGAAGCAGAGGAACTCTGTCTTGAAGGAGCTCATAGACACAATCCCCTTCCAGTGTAGGCTTAAACGGGATACCGATTTAAGACATAGATAGATGTAGATAACAGAGAGGCAGCACCAAAGACTGGACTAACAAGATTGCTAACTCCTGAGGACACAAATGCATGAGTTCTATAATGTTTGTATCTTGCATAGCACCTGGGCTTCTACTTATCTCAGTATCTGTTCAGCTAGATTGACACAAAAGACCTAAGGAGAGGATGGAATGATCCTCAGTCAACTGAAACCACCAAGCGTTATCTGTCAAGCCCTTGGCACGGTGTCATCTGTTTCCTAACTGTTCTCTCTGTGACGTGAATGAGCAAGACAGTGTCTGAGTTCCATGAGTTTCTTAGACTTATTACAATCGTTAGTGCTAGAATATGATCATAACAAGATGTGAGGATTGGAGGGATGTTAGAAAGGCTTTATCCAGCTGAGTGTAAATTTCTTCCTCAAGGAACACTTCTCTTCCTCCTCTTCCTTATCAAACAATGGCACCACTGAAAAAGTTGGTGTGAAGTACTGATAATTTGCACCATCCTCTGAAATTACAAGAGCAGGGATCATATGAAATCTATTGGCCAAACCCAAGAAAATCAAAATGTACCTTCCGCAAGAGGGAAGAGATATGGGAACATATGTATATGTATAACTGATTCACTTTGTTATAAAGCAGAAACTAACACACCATTGTAAAGCAATTATACTCCAATAAAATTGTAAAATAAATAAATAAAATAAATTATCAAATGAACTAAAAAAAAAAAGAAAGAAATACCTGAGTACAGGAGATGAAGGTTGACTGTATGTTTCAGTGCTTTCTGGTGAACCAACTCTTTTCTTTAAATGAGTCATTGGTTGTCAGTAAGTCTACTTTGGTATTAATACACCATTTGTTATATTTCTATTTCAGTATTTGTATTAGCAAAGTATAATATTAAAACCCTTGTTTTTCCAAGAAAAATAAAAAAATAAAAAAAATTTTAAAATGTACCTTCCAACTCCCAGCAGTTATAAGGATAAAGATTCAGTGATGATAATCTTCCACTTACGTATCACTCTATAATCATGTGTATTAGCACATTTGAAATCTCAACAATCTTTATTATCCCCCCCTTCACAAAGAAAGAAATTAAGACTTACAAAGGTTCAGTGTTTTACCCAAGGTCATCTAGCTAATTAGTAGAATAGCCAGGATTCAAGCTCAGATCTTCTCATTCCAGAACTGGGGCTCTTACTACAACACTGTTTCTCAGCAGGAGAGAATCATGTTCATCTCGTTAATATTATGAAATTAAGACCTGATTTGTAACCAACACCCTAAAATTTTAGTATTAAGAAAAATAACATCCATGTGCCTCACACAGTAGCTACTCTCCTGCAAAGCAAAAATATGAGTTATGTCCCACCTGCTGCAATGTTTGCCGGTTGGCACTACCCAAAAGAGAAGAAAACATGTCGGCAATGCATCATAAGTATTGGAAGAGGTCAGTGTTCCCCAGGTGAGTGAAAACTCCTGGCCATATAAGGACAGATTTTCTCCAGATAGCGAGACACCACACTAAATGCCAACTCCATCTCACTTAAAATGCTGGTCAAAGACAGCCTGCACCTGCCTCGTGTACTTGAACTAATAATGGACCACGTTGGGTCCTAAGGAAGAAGCAGAGGGAGAAGAAGCGTATCTTGTGACTGGCTAACAGAAGCTGCATTTCAAAGCAGACGTAAAAGGAATTTAGGCCAGGCTGGAGAAAAGCTCACACTTTAAAGAAAACAAATGTTTTTGTTCGGGTTCAGGGGACTTTTAAACTACAGTATTTAGGCTCAAAAGATGACACTCATGCTACTGTGGCCGTGAAGAAAACTGACTACCAGGTGGGATGAAGGAAAAGTGCCCTGAAAATCTTTATGAGTAATCTGAAATGAAATGCTTTAAATCAACTCACTTCTCAACCATAGCCCTGCAGACGCTACACAGATGACATCTTTCTCATCATAAAAATGATGGAAAGTGCACAATGGAGGTATTCAAAACCAAAGATAACAAGGGATCACCTTCGTGAGAAGTACAGTATAGACCTTGGGCTCCATCATGGGATATCACACTTCTTGTCTCTTCACGGTCACTTGGTCTAAAAAGCCATTGCAGATTTGAAAGTTTATGACTATTGAATCAGCAAGCAGAACTCAGGAGGGGGTTGTACGCATATAACCTAGATGCAGAGTTGTGCAGAAAGACCAGTCAGACTTCCCCTGAGGGACAGGTGTGGACAACAGGAGAGAAAATAGGTAGCTCACACGCTTTATACTCAGACAGGAGCAACCATTCAGCACTCTCAGCTCCATTGTCACGCATTCTGTCTTCCCCACATCCTGGGCAGTGGTGAGGTGGAGACTTTCCAACAAATAGACAGTGACAGAGTCAGGACTTGGGCTCAGCTCTTCTTACTTAAGATTCCTTTTGTTTCGACTACCACAAGAGGCCTCTGTGAACTACAATAATACGGCACGCATAGCACTTGTCTTTAGCACTTTATAATTCACAAGCCCTTTTCATTGCACTACCTCATTTATTACCTTCTCAAAGCCACAGAGTACAGAAGTGTATCTCCACCTGCATGACCTCCAGTCTCCAAAAAAAGGATGACTAAGAGTGAAACCAATTTTTCCAGGTAGAGTGAATTGGTAGGGTGGTAACTAGGACTCCTTCCTGAATGGTTACCAGAATATTCATACCTCTACCCTGTACAGACCATGGACTAGGTTAGGAAGCATCATAAGAATTTATAAAGCAGGAAGATTTGCATTTTTTTAAACTAAGCCCTCCAATATCTACCACCACATCACAACAGGAGACCCCAAGGTCTTCCACTAAGCCAGCTTGTTGACGTAGTCCAAGTTACTATGAAGTGGGAAGTCATTAAAGTGCACTCCTTTAACGACACTGTGGTTGCCGACTAGCCTCTGGTCTGCTCCATGTGAATAATGAGAGTCAGTGGTATGCAATATCTTACATCAGATAGTGCTTACAGTTTACAAAGTGCTTTCACATGCACATCTCCTTTGATCCCTGCAATAATATCATTGCTGGATATTATTATTAGTGAATGCTTATACTTGAGGCAATTGAAGTTCAAGGATGCTACACGACTTGCCCATGTTTACATAACTAGGAAATATCAGAGCAAGAAGCAGGATTAGACCCTGCGCCCAGGATTCCTTCCAGCTGCCTCCTGAGCAGTATCCATGAAGTCAACCATGGATTTTTGTCTGCGTTGGGTCTTCGTTGCTGCACGTGGGCTTTTCTCTAGTTGCGGCGAGCGGGTGCTACTCTCTGTTGCGGTGCACGGGCTTCTCATTGCAGTGGCTTCTCTTGTTGCAGAGCACAGGCTCTAGGTGCCCAGGCTTCAGTAGTTGTGGCTCGCGGGCTCTAGAGCACAGGCTCAGTAGTTGCGGTGCACGGGCTTAGTTGCTCCAAGGCATGTGGAATCTTTCTGGACCAAGGCTCGAACCCGTGTCCCCTGCATTGGCAGGCCGATTCGAGCCTGTAAAGACCCTTCACTAATCTCTTGCCCCCGATGGTGCAGCAAGCTCACCAAGAAACAGAACGAGCTCCACCGAGCTGCGGTCTGAGCCTTCCTATTTCTGAGCCTTTACTCATTTCATTCTCTCTACCCAAAGTATTCTTCCCCTGCATATCTGCACGTTCAAAACCACCTGGTCTTTACAACCCCACTCTCACGCAACTGGCACCACGAGACATTTCCCAATTCGTTCTCATACCCCAAGTCCACTCAGACTATGAAATCCTGTGGGAATTTTAAGAGAAGTGTTAGAACACCACCCCTGCCCTTAGGAAGTCTACAATCTACCCAGAGAGACAATAAACTAACAAAGAAGAGGACAAGCCCATTTGGGATTCAATGCCAGGAAGAACTGTGGAGGTCGTAGTTATTGCTGTTTATTGAGCACTCCCCATGTGCCAGGTTCTATGCCAAGAGCTATCTGCAGGTTACCTTAGTTAATCCCCACCACAGCTCTAGCAGATATTAATCCCACCCTATATGCGAGGAAGCAGAAGCTCAGAGATGTTAAAACTTTATCTAAGATGCAGAGCTGGTAAGTCAGAGCCTGAGCTCTTAGAAACCTATGACATTGCCATCTCACTCTCTCATTTTCACAAACACTCATTTAAAAATACATGGAGTTTGAATAACAAAGTTTTAAATGTAGAAGACTCTGAATAAACATTTCTCCAAGGAATATAAACAGATGGCCAATAAGCACTTTGTAAATATGCCCAACATCGTCAGTCACCGGGGAAATGCAAATCAAAACCACTATGAAATCCAACTTCACACCACGGGGATGGCTATAATCAAAAAAGACACACAATAACAACTGCTGAAAAGGATGTGGAGAAACGGGGACCCTCACTCCTTGCTGGTGGGAATGTAAAATCATGCAGCTGCTTTCTGAAACAGTGTGGCAGTTCCTCAAAATTTGAAACGGAGTTTCCACGTGACCCAGCAATTCCATGCCTAGGTGTATACACAAGAGAAATGAAAACATGGTTTCACACAAAAACTTGTGCACGATTGCTCATAGCAATATTATTCCTTATAGCCCCAATTGGAGACAACCTAAATATCCATCAGTAAATGAGTGGATAAATAAGTGTGGTATATTCATACGATGGACTATTCCTCAGCCGCAGGAATGAAGTGCTGATGTATGCTACAACGTGGGTGAACCTCGAAAACATTACACTAAGTGAAAGAATCCAGACATAAAAGACCACATATTATATGACACCATTGTATGAAACGTCCAGAATAGGCAAATCTATGGAGACAGAAAATAGACTAGGGGTTTCCTTAGAGTAAGAGGGGTATGAGGATGGAGGTATGGGGAGTGACAGTTAACGGGTATAAGGTTTCTTCTTGGGGTAATAAAAATGTTCCAGAATTAGACTGCAGTGGTTGCAGAAGTCTGTGAACTATTGAATGGTACACTTTAAATGGATGAATTGTATGGTATATGAATTATATTTCAATAAAGTTGTCAAAATATATTGAGTTTTAGGGAAAAATTGTGTTACAACAGATCTTTTTTAAATTGCCTTTAGAAGTCTCATTCTCTACTGGGGAATCTGTGGAAAATGCTCTCAAGGGGCTCGAGAGTTCTTCGAGAATGTATTTTAAGTTGGTATCCTCATTTGATGAAATGCTAAACAAAATTTAAAGCCCACAGTGAATCAGGCAGTTGCCCATAACTAAGTACTGCCCCGTAATTTAAGTACCTGCATCTGCGGCATAATGATGTCTCCTCATGCTGCAGAAACAAAGCTTTCACAGCAAGGCGACAAAGAGGAAGGAGAGCTGTCAGCCGTCACAAGGCACATGGTGGTACAAGCACACCCAACCCAAAGTGCCTGCTCAGAGCTGCACGCGCTGTTCACGCTGGTAAAGTGCACACCCTTGTCTTGGCTGTGTAATACTTTGGGAGCCATTAATGGAGTAAACCATAAAATGTAGGTGATAAGTTTTTTTGGTAAAAGGTGTATTTTTAAATTTTATTTTGAGGTGCACCATTAAATTGATTGGCCCATCAAACACATGAATAAAATTCAGTCATTGTTAAAAATTATCATGATCGTGACTCAAATATCCTCATCCTCAAAATCAAGGTCAATTCAAGAAATATTAGATACACATTTCATCTTTTATTGTTATTATTTTTTTTGCGGTACGCGGGCCTCTCACTGCTGTGGCCTCTCCCGTTGCGGAGCACAGGCTCCGGACGCGCAGGCTCAGCGGCCATGGCTCACAGGCCCAGCCGCTCCGCGGTATGTGGGATCTTCCTGGACCGGGGCACGAACCCGTGTGCCCTGCATCGGACCCGTGTCCCCTGCATTGGCAGGCAGACTCTCAACCACTGCGCCACCAGGGAAGCCCCATCATCTTTTTTATCATAGTAAAACATTTTATTCATATTAAATTATGTTCATGTGAATGTGGTGGATTTTATAGATTCGTTTGAATTCAATTTGTAAATTTTTTTTGATTTCACAGCTATAAAAAAGGTATGGAGGCACAAGGATTTGTACTTAACTTTATGTTGAAACATAATTTATGTTCATAATACTAGGAACACTGGAAATTTTTTTCCTTTTGCACAAGGTTGAGAAATGTTACACTAGAATATTTCCTATTTTCCTTTCATGTCCATAAAAAGTAGAAAAGCATCCCTGTATATACCCCTAGATTCTCAGGCACCAAAGGGTGATATTCTCAGTTTACTCCTAGGTTTTCCACAGATCTGATTTTAAATCAGCTGAAAAGTAAAATTATTCCCCAGTAGCCAAGAACTCTGCTGACTCTAAGACTTTCCTTCACTGCTTTGAAAGTGGTGTGGGAGAACTGGGTACAGAGGACCACAGAGCAGGCCATGCCCGCCACTCCCAAAGCCCCTTTGCCCAGACTGGCACCAACCCCTCCAGGGCTCTGAGGCCCTGAGCATTTAATCCACGACTCCCTCTGGCTGCAGAACAGGAAGACCTTCCCCACAACCTCTCCTCACTGTCAGGATCCAAAGCTCTTCCCCTGACACACCCTGAGCTCCTCAGAAACAAGGGGAGCACATTGCAAATCCCATCCAGTCTAACATTCTGTCACGTTCAGCCAGCTTATTTACTACAGGAAGGGATTTATTGCGTTCAAATAAACTGATGTTATGGTGAAGTGCTGTGCACATCTTTCTAGTATTTCCTATAACCATCTTCAACTGGAACTATCTTCTAAATAAGTGTAGTAATTTGCCATTAAGTGGGATTATTACAATGGAATTAGGATAATTCAAATAAAATCTGAAATTCACTTTAAAAAAGGAAATAAATCTTGTTATGGGCTGAAATGTTGAAATTGTGACCCTCGGTACTTCAGAATGTGACTGTATCTGGAGATAGGGACTTTAAAGAGGTAATTAAGGTTAAATGAGGTCATTAGGATGAGCCCCAATCCTTTGTGATTGGCATCCTTATAAGAAGGGGAGATGAGGACACAGACAGACACAGAGGGAAGACCATGTGAAGACACTTGAAGAAGACAGCCATCTACAAGCCAAGAAGAGGGGCATCAGAAGAAACCAACCCTGTTAACACCTTGACCTTGGGCTTTCAGCCTCCAGATCATGAGGAAATAAATTTCTGTTGTTTGTCCACGGTATATGTTATGGTAGGCCTACAGAATGAATACAAGGCTATATCAAATGAATCCCTTAATTTATGAACTGCTTCTTAGTTACAAAGAAATTCCAACTACTTTACCTTGTTCAATCCTAACAACTACCCACATTTTCCCATTTTTTTTCTGATGAGAAAACAGACTCAGATTTGCCCAAATTCATAGAGTAAATCAGTGCCAAAGCTAAGATTCAAAGCCAGGTCTCTTTATCTCTACATCAGTGCTCTTACTATCGGGCCTTTAGGACTTTGGGCTATGAATCTGAAGTAACAAGTTGGCAAATAATATTTTAAATATGAAAGAAATCAAACTATTTTAAAGGTACCCACAGAAATGACAGATTTTATCAGTACACCCCTTAGGCTGAGGCAAAGAGGCCTGTGCTCTACTTTATAGAGGGCCCTGTATGGATTAGAGAACGTGCAAACAATAGTAATAATAGTAATATGTTAAAGCATACGTGGGCACCCTTGTCACTCAAGATCTGGCTCTTAGCACTGACACAGCCTGATCTAGAACTTTAAACATCTGCCCTGGTAACTAACACTGTTCAGGTCCCAGACCAACACCGCTTTGCATCTCTTGCCCTAAGTCCTCAAAACAAAGGGCAACTGAATGATAACTAGACTTACTGTGGTGATCATTTTGCAACATCAATGTGCAAATATCAAATCATTATGTTGCACACTTGAAATTAATGTTAGATGTCAATTATACATGTCAAATATATAGAAACACAAAAACAGAAGGCAACTGTACCTGAATGCCATGAAGGTTTGAGAATTTTGCCACTTGTCCAACACAGATTCTGGGGGTGTAAGGGTTTGTGCTTAGGTAAGAGAAAAGACTAACATGTCAAATCCTCTCTCTAAGGTGGCATGAATTCAGTGGAATGTGCATAATGAAGGACTATTTCCCAGTAGCACCGAGAGTCCTCTTTGCTGCTTTTCCTTGTATTCCTGTTTGTAGTTCTACATGGACTTGTGAATTACCAAGGTATTCACAACAGGTGCATGTGACAATTAAGGAATATTCTGCAATATTAAATAATTCCTATTGCACTTAAATATATATATATGCACATATATGTATCATGATTGAAGTATGATACTGAGCTTTTACATTAGCACTTGGATATTGAATGCTAGAAATGCAAATCGTCTTATTTTACAAAACACCTAATAAGGTTTATTTATCTTTTCAAAAATTAAATTTTAGGGCTTCCCTGGTGGCGCAGTGGTTGAGAGTCCGCCTGCCGATGCAGGGGACACGGGTTCGTGCCCCGGTCCGGGAAGATCCCACATGCCGCGGAGCGGCTGGGCTCGTGAGCCATGGCCGCTGAGCCTGCGCATCCGGAGCCTGTGCTCCGCAATGGGGGAGGCCACAACGGTGAGAGACCCGCGTACTGCAAAAAAAAAAAAAAAAAAAAAAAAAAAAATTAAAATTTAAAATGTTAGCTTTATTTAAGTGATATTATTTTAAATTTTTGAAAATATATGTGAAAAATAATTTTAATTTTATATTTTGACTTTGGAGTTAATTTATCTTTTTATGAAAATATATTTAAACTTTGTATATCTTGAATACAATTACAATTTTCATCCTTTAGATGATCACTATGAATAGAACGCAAATTATGTGAAAATCACATAATTAGTGATTTTTGCTGAAGTTAAGGGAAGAGAATAAATTTAATGGAATAAATATATGGTACTTTATGAATTATGTATGTCTTCATTTTATTCTCATGCAAATGTCACCAACTCATCAAGAGAGCTCTCAGACATGTGCATTAATAATTAAATTCAGTCATCTTTGGTATTTTGCTGACTTTCAGTCATTAAAAACACAGAGCTTTACATGTATTTGGTATTGCCGTGATGAGGGAATATTTATCAAGGTAGGAGGAGGTTTTTAAGCAAGGGAATAAAATTAATATACTTGAATTGAGAAAAGAATACACTAGAAGTTCTGTGAAAAATAGATTGTGCAGAGGAGAGGTTGGAATCAGGAAGACCAATGAGGAGGTTTGGACAGTAATCCAAGGAAGAGAGGAGGGGCCCGGGCATAGGGCAGCAGTGGAGACAGACTGAACTGACAGGCTTGACAGACACTTTATCTTTCCAAGTTTCATTTGTAATCAAAGTACAATTTCTTAAATATGTGTGTGTGTGTGTGTGTGTGTGCGCGCACATGCGTGTGCCTGGCCAAGCTGTTCACTTGATTCAGAAATCCTCCCTACAGCATCCCAAATGGCCTGGCATTCAGGTGCAGTTTAAAGGCCTGTAGTATAAGATGATAAAACTATTTCCAGAGGTCAGCCATCCTACCATCAGACCACTCTGGTTTCTAGAAAGTGATCTTCTATGATGAGTAGAAACCTACCTCTATAAAATTTTACATGTTGGTCTAGTTCTATCTTTTGTCGTAACAGAATTCTAGCCACTAGAAATTAGAATTATGCCTTTTGCATAATTCAGGTAGCTATTGTAGCTCCTCTTCGTAGTCTATTTCCAGGCTAACCCCTTCCAGTCCCTTATTTCTCTCAAATTATTTTTAGGGACCTCCAGCCCACTCTAAGCACACCCTCTTCCCACCGCCAGCAGCGGCACTTTGCCAGCAGCCTGGTCACACAACCTCAGATACATTCTGGTTTAACAGTGTCTCTCTTAACATTCAGCACCTAGAAATATTTCGTAATTCATATCTTTCCCTATTCACACTGTCCTTTCTCATCATTAATATAGATGGCTGAGGTCTGAATGCAATTTTTCAACTCCAGGGCACATTTTTATGAGATTTACCACAAAGGTTTCATTTCTCAGAATATAGGAAGATTTTAAATTTATGCCACCAACAGGGGATAGAAAGGGTGTCTCCTTTGTCATAGATCTAGGATTACAATTTACATGGAGCTCCCTAAAGGAAGTTAGTTGCCAACAATGAAGTAGTTGCCGACAATCTTCAGAAACCATGAGTCTTGCTAATTGCCTTCTCTTTCCTTGCACTAAAGCTTCCATTAAATTGTTTCAAAATGTCCCAAGGTGGAATTGCTTCCCTTGCTTCATTTTTTTCCTTTTCTAGGGCTCCAGTGTGTAGGCTCTGCCTGGGTTCTTAGCCTGGCTCCATCACTCACCAGCTATGGGACCCTGGGGAAGTCTTTTCACCTCTTTGAGTCTCAGCTTCTTCCCTAAAACCACAAAGGACATTAGTCCTTGTTTGATAGGAGTTTTGTGCAATTTAAATGAGATTATACATGGAAATGCTTAGCCTTTTGCCTGGAACATGGTTGGGATTGCCATATAAAATACAGGGCACCCAGTTATATTTGAATTTCTGATGAACAATGAATAACTTTTTAGTGCAAGTATGTCCCGAATATGACATCATTGTCATTTTCCTCTTCTGCTCCTCCTCCTTTGTCATCCTCTCCTCTCCTTGTTTTCCTTCTCTTCCTCTTCCTTTTCCTTTCTTTATTCTTTCTTCTTCCCCATCACCTAGCTCTAATCTTAAAAACATGTCAGTAGTAACATGATTCCTCTACATTCTAAGTTTTCTTTTTTCTGAACAACTATCATCCGTTATTAGTGGTGTGTATGGTCCAGCGGCCTCAGAGGAAGCCACGGAGATGTAAGATGGTGCTTGGCTGTATACGTGGCACGTGGGCTGGAGGGTTGTTTCCACCTTCTCCTCTTTTTTGGAAAGTCTTACTTCGTAACTGAAAGTTCAAGTTTGCCCACCTGAGCAGATCACCCCTGCCTGCTCAAGTCTTAACCAGAAATGGAGACTTTTGTCTCTATCATCAGCACACTTTAAAAAAATCAAGGTATTATGAAATATCTTTTTGTTTTTCCTGCCTTCCCTCATCCTTTTAGTTTGCTTCTTCATTCAATCCCCAAACAAAGGCTATGAGGAATACTCATAAGCACAAAAGTCATGCCTAACCCCCCCACACACACTACATTCTCCTGCTCTGACCACGAATAACTAAGTCTAATCACTCCAAACTCAGAGGGATCTGGCATATTCATAGGAACCCCCAAGGATGATGATATGATAATTTTACAGCTCTTTTTTCCAGACTTTAAATACACCTACATGCATAAAATATCATGGGCTTCCTGATATATAATCAGGAGTATTTGTCCATATTCTAACGAAACACAAACACACACGCACACACGGAGAGAGATGCTTTTCCTCTTGTCCTCTTTCAAACAGAAGGAAAGGGTCATCCAGGTTTTCACTTTTATGAAAACATCAAGACTTTCTTCCATTCCCAGGATTCCCACTTTTTTATCTGAGCATCCCATGACCAAAAGGGGATTCTCTACATGCAGGTATACGGCAAACCGCAAAACGCCAGCTGCCAGGAGGACCACGCATCCCTATATTGATTCTCCTTCCATTACTCAAGAGACCTACAACACTCTCCTTGAAGGGAGAAAAAACATTAAAACGCTTCATTTCTTTCCCAGGATATACAAATTAGTATCGTTATTCTCTCAGAATAAAAACGTGTTTAGATGGATTCAGGATACTCCATTTAAAATATCCGTTACCCTCAAATTAAAATTTTCACTGCCATTGAGTGGCAAGGGGCAATGGCCCGGGATCAGTGAGCTGCTAAGATTCCTTCTACTGGAGTGTTTAATTTCATTTTACTTTCCACAAATAAGCATGCTTGGAGCCGCTGCCTTTCCTTCCTCTGGAGTAATCGAAAAATTTAATTCACATTAAGCCAGAAAGGACGGTGTTTTTCCCTAAGTTCACCCAAGGCAAACATTTTAAACCTCTAACAGCTCATCAGTTAGAGATGCATGTCTCATCCTTTCCTGATGAGGTGCCTCCTAGAACCAAACAAAGCCTTCCGCCCAGCCTCACTCCATCCTCCACCCACCACACTCAGCCCCTGAGCAAAAGATCACCCAGAGAAGCCGGGGGGTGCAGCTCCAGATCCCCACTGTGATTCTTAAGATGCCTGCAGTATACATGCCAGGAACCCCCTCCATTTGGAGACGTATGAGTTTCTAGGCATCACTTCTGCTTAAAAGATTAATGTGTGGGGGGACCAAATGCCTCTTTGCTACTGCAATTTGAACTGCAAGCAGCTTACCTGAGATTGAGTATTTCACTAGGGCTAGGTTATGCTTCAAATCTTATCATCCTTTCCCTAAAAACTAATAACATTTTGCACTTATATGGTGCCTTTCATCAGCCCCAGGTAATATACGACACAATGTTGAACTCAGATATGAGTAAATCATTAATTGTTCGTAATGCCTCACATAAGCACTTTCAGATCGTCATGCATAAGGATTCAATCAAGCACAATGACATCCATGCATATTTCTCTTTTATTCAGGTATAAAATGTGTGCAGTGACTTATAAATGACAAATTTCTCATGAACACAATCAAAAGCATATCATCACCAAGATGACCTGGTACCACAAAGGTGGGAGATATTCTGCTCACAGATCACAGGACTTTTTTATCAGAAAGACCAAGGAGTTCCAAGGAAGAAGAAAAGAATAAGAAGCATCTAAATATTCTTACTTAGAAAAACACCTAAAACGCTAGATTTTCCCCTTCTGTCAGTCTAGCATAGCATTTCTCAGGCACTTCTGCTTGCAAAGATAATACATTTCTTTTTTTTTTTTTTTTTTTGCGGTACTTGGGCCTCTCACTGTTGTGGCCTCTCCCGTTGAGGAGCACAGGCTCCGGACGCGCAGGCTCAGCGGCCATGGCTCACGAGCCCAGCCGCTCCGCGGAATGTGGGATCTTCCCGGACCGGGGCACGAACCCGTGTCCCCTGAATCGGCGGGCGGACTCTCAACCACTGCGTCACCAGGGAAGCCCCATTTCTTTTTTTTTTAAAGAAGGAAAGTAACGTAGTAAAACAGAGTGACATCTTGTAAGAAGTCCACCTCATTCGGTTCCTGGATTTTTGTTTACTTTAATTATAGAGTTAGAATCCATGCAGCAGAGAAGAAGTATGTGGCCACAGGGGCTGACTCAGAGAGTATCGAGGTGACTTGGCCTGGAAGGAGCGTGGAGGGACATTTAGAAAGGACAGGGGTGTGTCTGTTTCAGCGTGGGCCATGGTTATTTTCCTTGGTCTCATGTCTCTGGCTTCGGTAGAGAGAAGCTACAAGCAGAAAGACAATGCTCTACATTCAGAAAGCCATCTCTGCCAAATTTGAGTCTGGTAAGTTAGTTGGCTTTGCTAGTTATCCTCCCTTTGAGCCCAGATTCACTCCTGCCCTTCCCAGCTTGGGTAAGGTTCATTGCTTCACACCACATCAGCCCTGGGAGTGCTGTAGCATCTCAACAACAGTACCATCATAGCACATCCTCCACAGGCCCTCCCACAGATCAAAGAAACCCCCAATCCCTCCCTGCAGGTTTCTCATAGGGTATGGCCCTCCTGGGGCCCACCGTCTCCCCCACGGTTCCAACTGTGGGCTCCCGGGCAGCATCGGCTACTGCTCCACTGCTACTCTGGGCCTCCTGCCCATCGCCACCCCCTCTTCCGTTCTGCTTTAGCAGGCACTGTGGAGGGAGCAGTGGGTGAGCTTTCCTCTCTCCACCCATGGGGAATTCCATTATTGGACTGTAAATACCACTACCCTGCATCCTCAGTTTTTCAGGATTTGATAGAGACTCTATAGGGATGCAGTTGTTTTCCTTGGCTTCTTGTTTATTACAGCCATCCTCCCGCCACACCTCCTCCCCTACCGATTCAGGGCTGTCCTCTAACCTGGGGCTGAGCCTTAAACGCTCCAAACTAAGACCGCTTATTCTGCCAATGACAGAAATCCACTTAATTAATTTAAACAAAAATAGAGATTTGCCATATTCTATTTCATTGTTCATACATGGTCTCACTGAATCCCAGGGCAGGGACACAGCAGAGCCTCAGGAATAGACCAAAACTTGTAACTGGAATGCCTTTGTGGCTGCTTCTCTGAGTCTTTCCTCTCCGTGCTTTTAAATATGTCCACATCACTCTTTCTCACTACCGGCCTGCTTTCTCAGCTTCCCAGGTCACCTACAGCTCCTGCTAAGGCTGGAAGCTCTGAGTCCCAATTCCAAATTTTCAGAGAAGAAACCATGACCAACCCAGGTTGTCTAAGGGGCCCAACCCTGGACTAATCAGCTGTGACCAGCAGATCAAGACCACTTTATATAACCTGGTTATATGGGAGCCAGCAGAGTAGAGAGATCGTTTCCAGAAAGAATCTGAAAAAGAACATACATATATATGTGTGTGTGTGTGTGTATATATATATATATATATACACACACACACACACATAAACTGAATCACTTTGCTGTACACCCGAAACTAAGACAACATTGTAAATGAATTATATTTCAATTTTTAAAAATGGTTTAAAAAAAAGACAGCTTGCCACAGAAGTGGGTGCAGCATCTTTTAATACCTACTTAAAAAAAAAAAAAAGCAGAAACTAAGCAAACAGCTCTATCAGTGTGTAAAACTAGGTTGGCCTCCAACCAACTTTCGTATTTCAACTTTTCCTCCCTGCAGATAGAGCTCCTTCCCCACGTTATACTTACAATGGCATAGAGGCCATTGCGACCAGCGGACGCAGGAGGCTTGATCCAGGAGAGGAAGACTTCAGCCCCAGTCCAGTCACTACCGCTCCATCAAGGTACCCTTGCCCCCGTCCCCAATTCTGTCAGCTGCCCGCATGCTTAGAGTACAGTTATTCCTTGACAGGCTCACACCCTGCTACACACAGCCCTCTGTAGACAGCCTGTGCTGCACAGCACTTTGAGGTCAGGCCAATCTGCTTCTTCTTTTTTTTTAATTGCCTTTTATTTTAGAATTATCTTATGCTTACAGAAGAGTTACACACATAGTATAGAGAGTTCTGGTATACCCGATACCCACTTTCCCCTACTATTAACATTTGCACATTTGTCACAATTATGAACCAATATTGATGTATTACCATTAACTAAAATCCATACTTTATTTGTATTTCCTTATTTTTTTTTAAGATTTTTTTGATGTGGACCATTTTTAAAGTCTTGATTGAATCTGTTACAATATCACCTCTGTTTTATGTTTTGGTTTTTTTTTTTTTTTTTTGGCTGCGAGGCATGTGGAATCTTAGCTCCCCGACCAGGGATCAAACCCATACCTCCTGCATTGGAAGGCAAAGTCTTAACCACTGGACTGCCAGGGAAGTCCCCAGTCTGCTTCTGACATTGGTTTCATCACTTACCAGCTGAGGGTCATCATGATTTCGGACGCACACAGCAGTGATCGGTAGCCTGCAGTAAGCAGCAGCCGTGAACAGTAGCTGGAAGCAAGACCTTTATTCCCTGACCAGGAGTCCTAACTGCTAGACCACAGAGGCCAGTGGCTAGGGCCTAAATCCCCAGTCCTTGCCGGCCTTGACAAGAAAGAATTCTGACAAGGAGGCGGAAGGTAAAGAGAAAAGTAAAACATTTACTGGAAAAGCAGAGTACGTGGGGAAAGACACACGGGCGAACTCTGCCAGAGTCTTGAGAGTCGTGCCTTTGGGAAGTTTAAATCCTTTATAAGGGGGCAGTGTTCCGGGTCTTTGTCTTCCCTCTGGCCAATCATCTTGCTTTGTCCCCCTGGCTAATCTGTCTCAGTACCCTCCCCTAGGTGCACATGCACCCCTCAGCCAAAGGCGTCTGGGAGGAAAGAAGCAGGACTTACTATGGCCTGGCGTCCCCTGACTTTTGACCCCCAAGGAGCCTTTCTGTGTCTGTGTAGTGCCTCCCTTGCCCCAAGAGGGGGGGATATGTGATCTCTTGATCCTTTACTCAAACAAGGTTTAGCCCCTCTTCATTCCTGCCAGGACTGTTATTTTAAGGCGTCCACAAGAGACAAAGCCTGGCTACTTACCCTGTTTCTGTTGTTACTTCCATTCTGGAAAACAAACAGGAGGCTGATTGTAAATGCCTAACCTGGAGCCCACCTATCTCCTGTCTCAGGAAATGCAAACAGTAGGCTAGTTGTAAGGGTCAGGCCTGAAGCCCACTTTTTCTCACCCCAAGAAATGTAAACAGGAGGCCAGTTGTAAATGCCTGGCCTGGAGCCCATCTATCTCCTGCCTCAATCAAGCCAGCTTATCTATCCTTTCTAAACCTCAGTTTCCTCATCTACAAATGGACACAAAAATGTCCATCTCAAAGGGTTGAATTGAACTAACCTATGCCATGCAGTCAAAACAGTGCCTGGTGAACTTTAGGTGCTCAACAGAAGGTTCCTCTTGTTATTTATTATTGTTCTTGTTAATATTAACCTTTATAATAAAACCTACAAATGTCATTTTAAATAGGCAAACCATCTTCAGGTTGATTTCATAACTACAGACCCTATGCCATGTTCCAAAATCATTGGATAGCACATTCTAATAAAGGAAATGGCTAAAAAACAAAACAAAAGCACGTGGTAAATTTAAGGCCTTTTTGTTTTGCTTTTTGTTTGTATTTTCTGACACCTGTAGAAATCTCTTACTCAGAATTTTAAGAATGAAATAATAAAAAGCACATAAAGCACTAAGCACTGCACCTAGATGTAGAACGTATTCAACAAGTGATGATTGTTGTTTTTATTACCATACCTAGTATGATTTTGATTACTATCATTATTATTAGTCCTAAGGGGAAAAGTGCTTAAACGTTCACTGACAAATCCTTTAAAGTGATCATTTCATTGAATACTATGCAAAGCTATGAAACCTCCTTTCCTAGTTAAGTTTGAAACTAATGTATATGTGTGACATCAGATTTTAATCAATATGGAAAGCTCAAAGTAATTTTTTTTTCTTTCTTTATTTATTTAGGGCTGTGTTGGGTCTTCGTTTCTGTGCGAGGGCTTTCTCTAGTTGTGGCAAGCGGGGGCCACTCTTCATCGCGTTGCGCGGGCCTCTCACTATCGCGGCCTCTCTTGTTGCGGAGCACAGGCTCCAGACGCGCAGGCTCGGTAGTTGTGGCTCACGGGCCCAGTTGCTCCGCGGCATGTGGGATCTTCCCAGACCAGGGCACGAACCCGTGTCCCCTGCATTAGCAGGCAGATTCTCAACCACTGCGCCACCAGGGAAGCCCCTCAAAGTAATTTTTAAAAAAATTTTTGAATGTAAAGGGAATCATTGATTGACACAGCGAAGAGAAGAGTAGTTGCCCGGGGAAGCAGCAGCTTTTTTGGTGGTTATTGCTCGCTGTAGCTCCTGCTAACTTTCACACTGCTTTCCTGCTCAGAGAACTTTCTAAGCTTCTGTTAGAAATAAGTGCCTTAAAACCTCAAGACAAAATATATCACTTCCCACCACACCTTGAGCAGCCTATCTTGGGTGTCTGTGACCTAGATTCACCATAACATGAGAGCCAAGAGGGAATGTTGGCTTTTAAAACATGGGACGCCTGCCCCCACTCTGGGCTTCAACCTGGATCTCTAGGCTGATTTGGAATGAGTTCTAAGGTGATCCACTGGGAAGGGGTTCTGGTTCAAGAAAAGGGTGGGAGCATGGCAAGAAGGGAGGAGGAAAGAGGGAGTACCTAGTATGGACCTTACTGCAAAAATAATCCCCTCTGCACAGAAAATCCACAAGCTGGTGGCAGTCATTACAGTTCTCGGCCAGAGCCTGCAAGAGATATCTTCTTTAGTCAGGCATGAGGGAAACACTGCCTCTTGGGTTCTGCTAGATTTGTTCTCTGGGTTAGATATTGATTTTTCCTTCAGCAGAATAGCAAAGGCATGAGAGCATGAAGGATTAGAGGTGGGTTCCCTTCCCCCATCCCGGGCTCAGAGTGATGAGTCAAAGCAACCATGAGCCACTCCTTATCTTTCACATGCAAGGAGACACTGAGCCCTGGACTCAGCGCTGGTTAGAGATAGCTGTGCGAATGAGCGTGCTATGAGCCTCTCAGAGAAATAGGCTTTTCCCCTTCTCTTATCATTCTGTCCCCAGTCACATACTGTCTATTTAGGGTGTTGATAACCATATTAAAATCATCCCCATACAATTTCAATACAGATGAAAGCACAGCTATATTTGGATGTGATTTTCCTGCCCAAGCAGAAAACTGTTGTCTTCTTCATTTCCTTAAGTTTCTCAAGAATTCTGTAAATTGTTAAGCATATTTATTAAAAGATTTGTTTTCCTATCAGAGAGACTCATCTATACAAAGCAAAGGTTTGGGCTGGGCAATCCAGTGATTTGGCCTCTTCGATGGGGAGAAATTGCTTCTGTGTAAGAGCTAATAGCCACCTGGTTTCAAACCTCAGATTTTTACAGTAGTTTGAAACAAGTGTGGTTATTGGTCGGTTTGAGAAGCAATAAAATTAAACATCGCAAAATGAAACAGTGAAGAACCTTCATAAACCTCTACATTTGTCTTTTTTAATGAAAAATATTCATACCAAAAGTAAGATGTAAACATCCATGCAAGAAAAATGAATCTGGACACAGACCTTACATCATTCACAAAAATTAACTCAAAACAGACCACAGCCCTAAATGTAAAATGCAAAACTGTAAAGCTCCTAGAAGACACAGGAAAAAAATCTAGACAACCTTGGGTATGGCAATGACTTTTTAGATACAACACCAAAAGCACAATCCATGAAAGAAGTAATTGATAAGCTGGACTTCATTAAAATTAAAAACTTCTGCTCTGCACCAGACACTGTCAAGAGGATGAGAAGACAAGCCACAGACTGGGAGAAAATATTTGCAAAAGATACATCTGATAAAGGACTGTTATCTGAAAAATAAAAAGAACTCTTAAAACTGAACAATAAGAAAACAAACAATCCAATTTAAAAATAGGCAAAAGTCCTGAACAGACACCTCCCCAAAGAAGATATACAGATGGCAAATAAGCATATGAAAAGATGTTCCATATCATATGTCATCAGGGAAATGCAAATTAAAACAGCAACAGGATGCCACTACACACCAAAATCCAGAACACCGACGGCACTAAATACTGGCAAGGGTGTGGAGCAACAGGAACTCTCATTCATTGCTTATGGGAAGGCAAAATGGTACAGCCACTGTGGAAGACAGCTTGGCAATTTCATACAAAACTAAGCATATTTTTTTTACCATATTACAGCAATTGTGCTTCTTGGTATTTACCTAAATGAGTTGAAAGCTTATGCGCACACAAAAACCTACACACAATTGTTTATAGCAGCTTTATTTATAACTGCCAAAATTTGGAAGCAACCAAGAGGTCCTTCAAACGGATAAACTGTGGTGGTACATCCAGACAATGGGATATGATTCAGCACTAAAAAGAAATGAGCTATCAAAACACAAAAAGACATGGAGGAACCTTAAATGCATATTACTAAGTGAAAGAAGCCAATCTGAAAGGGTTACATATTGTATGATTCTAACTATATAACTTTCTGGAAAGGCAAAACTACAGAAACTATAAAAAAGATCAGTGGTTTCCAGGGGTTAGGGTGAAAGGAGGGATGAATAGACAGAGCACAGAAGATTATTAGGGCAGTGAAACTACTCTGCATGATTCTATAAAAGTGGATACATGCCATCATATTTGGGCATCATATACCCAAACCCCTAGAATGCAAAATACTGAGAGTGAACCCTAGGATAAACTATGGACTCTGGATGATGATGATGTTGTCAATGTAGGTATATCTGTTGTTACAAATGTACCACTCTGTGTGGGATGCCAATAGCAGGGGAGGCTGGGTGTACTGCGCCATCCCCACTTCGGTACACGCAGTTCTGCTTCAGGTCCAAGAGCCATGTGCAGGACGTACCTTCTCTCTCTCAGGTCCTCATTTACAATAAAGAAACAATAATTCCCACCCCATCCACTGTCCGCCTTCCCTTTATAGGCATTTTGAAAAGATAAGTTATGGAATACAATCGGTTACATTGTATATTATAAAAGTTAAGTGCATTAACGTAAACCCATCTGTGAAATACTGTTCCATAAGAACTTAGCCTTATATTCCAAATCAAGTTGCTTTGGGTGAAGCTCATTCTTTAATGCCCTTTGCTTGCTATTAGTACATAATCCCAGGTTTTATCTCCCAAACTGCCTTCTCATGTGTGCCACCACGGCCAATACTTCAGGCTGTTGATGTTGTTATAAATTGGTAAAAAATTATTGAGCACTTGTTACCTGGCAAGCAGTGTGCGACACAGTTATATACATTATCTCATTAGTCCTTACAACACCATCACAATGTTCAATGTTGCAGAGACTGAACCTCCAAAATGTTAATTAAAAGACCTAAGGTCCCAAGTGCTGAGTAAATGCAGCAGCCAGAATTTACACCAGTTTGTCTAAATTCCCTAATCATTAGGCTGTACTTGAATCAAATGGGGAATCACTGACTTCCGAACTGCCCAAGGAGAACGTCACTTCATTGGCTAAGACCTAAAAGGCTGTGGTAGGTTTTCCTTTTTCCTACAGGTGCCTAAAGTCTCTGCTTAGACATACACAGAACGCAGAGGCAGAGAGGCAACATGTTTCAAAGAGCCCTCAGACATGCTGTGCATCTTTTAGATGGTGCAATTTCTGTTTTTAAGGACACCTTCATCTAAAACTTCCTCCAGTGCTCAGATTTCTCTGTGTGTGTGTTTATGCGTGCACACACAGTGAAATACTATTCCCAAAATTTTATCTGCAAAGAGCTGCCGTGTAATGCAAGCTGACAGGCGAGGGAAGGAGGCATAATCACCAGCTATCTATGCATTTTTTTAACCATCCAAATAGGGCTATCATAAGAACTGAGATGAATCTTGGCACCCAAATCTACGGAGGGAACTTTCTTTCCTCAGGAGATACCTTAAAATCAGGGCACTGTCCAACGTCAGAAGGAAATCTCCCCCAGAATATTAGAAAACCATTGCAGTGTGGAGCCTCAGTTTGATCAAATGTAGTGCCCTCTAGTCCCAGCTCCCCTTTTGAAAAGTGGCATTTGTCTGATTTTCTTTCCCCTTCAATTTGTTTTCCTGTCAAAGGGATCACTCTCCGCTCCCGTACTCCACAGCACCACCTGACTGAATTCCACTCAGGGCTCCTGGTGGTCCTGTTCTCCAAGCCAACTTGAGGGATCCCTTTTGCCTGTTTCATACCATTCATCTCTCTGGGCAACTGCAATTGTGCTGCAAAATGTAGCGCTACTTCTTGGGACCTCATTAACACCAGCTCCAAGGGAACGGGCTTCAACAGAGGAGACATTAAGCATCTAAACAGCACACTGAGACAGCAAAGACTTCAAGGGCATGGCAGACAAGTGATAGAAATCAAGTAACTGATCTAAAAAGCCAGGCAGTACACGAAGAGCCAAGGGAAGCTTTTCAATTTATATTTCATGTTGATATTACGTTTGTTTCCACATAGCAAGGAAAGGCCCCCAAAATAGAGAGATGGCAGAGAGTTTGTGTGCCCCCTGGGGTCCCTAGATTCAGCTGAACTGAAGCCAGAAATAATATCATAAAACTAATTTAGCCATCACACCAATAGGGCTCCTGAGCCATGAGACAGACTAGATAATTGTATGTTTCCTACAATTTCTGACACGTGCCAGACTTTGGAATCCAAGGTTCAGCCTTGCTTTTATCTTAGCCACATCAGTTGTTCTGCCAAATGAGAACTCTTGGTTTCACTGTTGTTGGTAATGTGTGTGAATAGATGTGTGATCCGAAATTTATTTCGGAAGACACTTGAGAAAACTGGGTATCTCTCCATAAGGACTCAGGGGAGCCAATGGACAGACAGCATAAGAGGTTGGGGAAATCTTTCTGCCTTAACGACAGACGAGAGAGAAACACAAACAATTGGATGGGATGGGGTAAGGCTAACACAGCATCAGTGACTACACAAGGCAGAACTGCAGAGGATCTTTAGTCCAACCTCCTCACTTACAGGTAAAGTCCCAGGGTAAAGCAATTGCCCTGAGATGGTACCACTGGCATAGACTGTAAGAACCTGTGGCTTGATCACTTTGTATCCTTGATCACCAAGAACATTTGACTTTGGGGTCCATTAATTAATTTAGATTGTTCTGATAAAATGACTTAGGTTTTCTATCTCCACAATTAACTTTCTGTTCAGTTTCTTTTGCTTGAAGAAAAAATGAGGTAGACAGGTAGCTGTGACAAAGCAATGTGTATTTAGAAGTGCCATTTGCTGAAACTTAGGATCTTAATACAACAATGTTTATTCTGCTTATGAGTCTGCAATAGGGGCAGGACTTGGCAGGGTCAGCTTATCTCTGCTCCATTAGGCATACGCTGGGATGATGGCTTGAGGCTGGGGGCTGGAATCATTAGAAGGCTTGGCAATTGGTGCTGGTTGTCAGCTGGGACCTTAGCCAAAGCTATTTGCTGGAACATCTACATATGGCCTCTCCATGTGGCCTGAGCTTTCTCACAACGTGACAGCTGGGTTCCGATGGTAACTATTCCTAAAGAGAGAGAAAGAGCTAGACAGAAAAATGTCACCTTGCGTTGGGCGAACCTAAGAAGTCATGCAGCATCATTTCTACAACATTCTACATGTTGAGGCAATCACAAAGGCTTAAAAATTTAAAGGGGAGAGAAAATGGACTTTTCTGGATTGGGGAGTGGCAAGATTCTGGACAGGCCATTTCTAGATAAGGAAATACTGCTGTAGCCATAGTTGGAAACTACAATCTGCTGTACTTGGTTAGGTTACTGGACTCTTTTGAGCCTCAGTTTCTTTACCTGCAGACTCAGGATAATAACACTTCACAGAGTTCTCAGAAAGGTTAGAGGTAGCGTATGCTGTGTGCGTACATGCAGTAGATGCTCAATACCAGTGCTCAGTCCAGGTTAGGGGTCAGATGTAGAGAAGCAGAAATGGTCTATTGCTCCTTCAGTGGTTGCTGACACACCTGCACCTGGACAAGGAATGATGCTTGTTATAACTAGGATAAGCTAAAGGCCAAATCGACCATCCTTCAGGCTCTGCCCACTTATCCTGAGAACATTTCAAGAGCATCTCATCTTGAGAAGGTATCAGCTCAGTTCTGGAATGAAGACAGTTAATTTCTCCCACGTTACTGCATCTGTGTTAGACCTTTTAGACTGAGTGTAAACAAGTAACTAAAAATGATGAGTTAAATGCTGCGGCTTAGAAGGAATCTTAATCTCATTTTCGAATGTTTACTTATGTGAGGAAAAAAAGCTCTTTACAAAAGCTCTGACAGAAGGGCTGGCTGCTGGGATTATTCCCAGAATCCAATATGCTCTCTAAATAAGTTTGAGCCTGGGGTATTATTGTGGTTCACAGGAAACCAGTTTAAAACATTTAAAACACAAAAATCTGATGCAATAAACCTAATGCAGATTCACAAATATCACATAAGAAAATCCATAGATTTTAAAGACAAGTCCATAATCTTTGGGGGGGTCACATGAGTTACCTATAAGGTGCGAATGAAATCTGAACAGATGAGGTCTTCTGAATAAGACAACGGGTGTGACAAACCTGCCCTTCAGGGAAATCACCTCATTTCTAACCCAACTTAGTGGTGCAGTTTCATGGCAGGCTCCCTCAGCTGCAGCAGGAGTTTTCTCTCAGAGTCCAACTCCCCACTCCTTCCATAAGGAATGAGAGAGAAAAGCGAGACAAATGGGTGAAAATGCACTCTATCTCACGATAGTACTCATGAGGAGACCCCCCACAAAGAAGCTCTTCAAAAGGGAGAGATGAAAGGGGGCCCAGCTTTACGCTAGCATTTGAGCTGGCATTTGCAGCATTGCCGTGTGGCTCGGAGCAGGGCATGAAGCCCTTTGATTGCCAAAGAACAGTTGCACCTCTGTTGGAGTGGTCCTCATGACTCACGTGGCTTAGCAGCAAAGGAGAGATAAGAACAGATGTGAGGGGGAAGATCACAGCAGAGGGAAAGTTACTTGACTATGAACCAAAAAGAGAAAAAAAAGAACACAAAAGGAGGGGGAGCGTGAGGAAAAAGGAGAAGAAAAAAGTGTTTGGTATACTCTGGCAGAGCACCTGTTGTCTTTACAGGCAATAGCACATCCAGGAGGGAATGAATCATTCCTTCTTAATCATGATACTGAACAACGTTGCCCAGAAAATGTCTCAATGGCAGCAAATGCCTTCCTTCTCTGCCAGCTTCATGAAGTGGAAGTTTGATCTATATTGGAGAGTGTGGGAAACTTATGTATTTCTCTTTAAAACATGAACACTTTAGGGCTTCCCTGGTGGCGCAGTGGTTGGGAGTCCACCTGCCGATGCAGGGGACGCGGGTTCGTGCCCCGGTCCGGGAAGATCCCACATGCCACGGAGCAACTAGGCCCGTGAGCCATGGCCGCTGAGCCTGCGTGTCCGGAGCCTGTGCTCCGCAACGGGAGAGGCCACGACAGTGAGAGGCCCACGTACCGCAAAAGCAAAACAAAACAAAACAAAACATGAACACTTTAATAGCAATTACAGTGTACCAGGTATTCTGCTAACTCCTTTACAAACATTAACTCACTTAATCCTCTCCACAGTCTAAGAGGCCGATAAGGAAACTGACATCCCTGTTTCTTTCAGTTAACCATCATGGTTGTCATCATCTCCATCCATCACCACCACATTAACAACTATTATCTTTTTAGCCCTTGCTGTGTGTCAGGTGCTTCTTACATAATCTTACATACCTCATCATTTCAGTCCTTTCAACAACCCTGTACTAGGGGCACTATTTTTATTCCCATTTTTCAATGAAACGAAAATATTAAGACTTTACGATGTCTTAGAACTGTTCACATACATAGAGTGATAAGGCTAATGGGCAGCAGGTCTGAGGAAAGAACCCAGTTCAGCCTGTCCTCAAAGCCAGTGCCCAAACCACCATGACTCTCAGCCCGGAACCCACGAAGCAATAAACACCCCTTGCCATTTCTCACACGTTAGGTGCTGTGAGGCACTCTGGTCTCAAGTATGGCTCAGTGAGAGCCATAAAGTTCCTGCTATTTCCACTCTCTGGTGGGTGGGTTACCAGAAACCAGGCATTGAGTCATAAAACATTAGAGCGTCCCCTCTCCACTCCACCCGTATTATACCCACACAGAAACTGAGGTCCACGGCATTAAAATGAGAATCAAAATTCAAATCTTGTGACTTCAATCTACCACCGCCTTTCAAGAAACTCAGAAAACTGGAACTATACTTATCGAGTCAATTTCTTGCCAGATATTTTCATTTTAACCAGATGACGAAGCACAGGACATAGGTCTGGAACATGAATTTATCTGTACTTTCACTGCTAACATGACTAGGGACCTTCTTCCGTCCCATTTTCTGAATGGTATGGAAAGAGAGTCTTAGTCTATCCTCTTTGGATAAAACCCACATGCTGAAATGCCTTCTGTAAACTCCAGAAGTGTACTTAATGTCATTAAAATTAATTCAGAATTATAAGAAAAGTCTGCTTGAAAAGGTTTGTCAATTATTTTGTTTTCAGATAACAGATAACCGCAAAGCAAATCAAGAAGTATGTGGAAATTTTTTAGTACCAATCCCAAATCTGGCCACAATCAATTCATTAGTTCCTCTGCAGTTTTATTCATTTGTTCATTAAAAAGAAAACAAAACACTTACTTTGTACTACTGATACCCTGTGTAGTGACAGGCAGTGAGAGACACACAAGGACAAGACAGATTTCTAGCCTATAGGAGCTCTCTGTATCACAGAGGGAACAGACATGTCTACAAAGAAAATTCAACAGAGCACCCTTACAGCAAGTTAATCAAAGACCTTTATACACAGAAACCCCAAGAACAGGGATGTAAACAAAGATGGAGTTCAAAGATTTCTTTATAATTCCATCAGTTGGATAATAATCAAATGACCGTTTACCAAAATGATTTGAAATTGCAGAATCCCCTGATCTGCCTTCAGAATTAATGCTCAGATAATGAATGCTCAGTTCCTTCAGATGTTTAATTACTGAGGGGCCTTACTTTCCAAAAGAGAGCCTATACAAACTTGGGAAGTGACATGGAATATTAATGAGATGTGATCTTGAGAGGTCATATAATTCAGACTCCATCCTCAGGCAAGACTCTTATATTTAAAAACCTCAGGGAGAGAAGCTTGACAACCTTCTTTATTGACAGTTTTGACAACCCTCAGATAGGTCTGCAGTGGTAGCTCTTAAAGTATGTCCCTCCATCATGGCCTCTAGGGTCCCTCATGGAAACTTGATCAGAGAAAGGCCTGTATTTATCCTTCATCTGGGACTGAGGTTCTTGGTCCCCTCAGGTCCAGAGGATTATCTGACTGCAACTGGAAGGCCTGGAGACTGTGAGGCCAAAACCAGGTCTAAGGAAACATGGTATGTGTTCCATGGGGGAGGGGAGATGGAGCTGGGTCCCTGGGGCTGGTGACAGTAGATGAATCGTAACATTCAGTAATAACTAACATCTGGATAAAGCTTACACATTTACAAATTTCTTTGACATACACCATCATCTGGTTTCCAAAGGAAGGTGCAATAACAGTCATGTCATGTGGATTACCATCCCATTTTACTGAATGGAAAATGAGACTCAGAGGATTTAGGTTACCAAGAGGTAGATATGAGAATATTATTACTACTCTACTGCTATTCCTGATGATAGTAATAATGCTGACAATACTAATAAACATATATATGTTCCAGCCACTTTGCCTGAAACATTTCATCTAATCTTCATAATGGCCCAGCAAAGTAGATAGTACAGAAGTGAAACTGGGATTTTAAAAGATTAAGTGATTTGCCTGTGGTGAAAAGTGGTGAAATGAAATTCAAACCCAGGTAATTTGACACCTAAGCCCATGTTTCTGCTGCATTCATGAGCATTTTAGAAAATAACCACCATTTCTGCCAGAAGAGGGATTCAAAACCCTAATAAATCCCTCCTGCCCAAGAATTCCTGACTTCTGTTTTAACCCACTCTGACAGTGATAAAACCCACATCTCCCTGTGTGTGGGACATTGCCATCTCTACTCACCCATCTTTCCCTCCCCTCTGAGAATCCCAGCATTGCCCTTACCTCCTCATGCATTAACAGTGAGCTGGGCTGATATTACCCCTTCCCACCAGCAGGATACAAAGAATTGAGCTGACAGAGTGGCTGCAATTCTCTTGCCTTGAGCAGCAGGCAAGACCCTCAATGAATAATACAGGTCCATTGGTAATTTTCCTTATAAAACACTTCCTCATCTAGGATTCTTTTACATTTTGAGTTTTACAGAGGAGATGTCTGATGAGATATAGACATGAAGAGGCTAAACACTTGCCCAAAGTCACAAAGAAGAACAGGGACTTAAACTTAGGTCTCTTGGGTTTAACTGGCGAACAAGTCTATTCAATAAGTATTCATGGAAGGGCCACTATGACCCAGGCCTTGCATTCAGTTCCCTAAAGCTCACAAGGAGATTCATTCATTTATTTAAAAAACCCTTTCTGAGTAGCTAGAAGATGCTAGGGCCACTGAAGATATAACAGGAGACAAAACAGGGCTGCTGCTTTCCTGAAGTTAACATGCTAATGGGGGAAGTAAGACAACAAACATATAAACAATGAAATAAATGCATGTCATATGCCCATAAGTACAGGGAGGAAAGCAAAGCACGGTAGTGTGGATAGGGAGTATGAGGAGGATGGGGGAACTGACTGGTCTCATGCAGGGTAATGGCCTAAATATAGGCAGGACCTGAGAGAAGGGAGGCTATGAGCTATGCAGGGATCTGCAGGAGGAGTGTCCCAGGCAGAGGGAAGATTGAGTGCAAAGGCCTAGAGGCGAGTGTGTGTCGGCCTTTCCAAGAAAGAGCACAAAGGCTACTCTGATGGGAGTGGAGTGAGAAAGGAGAATATCTGTAGAAGATGAAGTCAGGTGTGGAGGCCAGACTAGGAGGAACCTTGTAGGCTCTTGCAAGGACTCTGGCTTTCCTCTCAATAACCAGAGTAGCCAAAGGAAGGTGGAGCAGAGAAGGCACGTGGCCTAATTTACATCCTAAGTTCTGGACGCACAGAGTCAAGGGTGGCTGATGGCCTGACACTCCACCGTCCCTTTCTCCTCTCATCCAAACTTCTCTTTGCCCAGAGCACAGGATAGCCTGGATTCCCTAATCAAGACCAAGCCCCAGGACATGATGGAGAAAGAAAAGGATCATTTCTAGTCCCAGCCTGAACAACTCTGACTCTTCATCATAAGGGCCAACACGGAAGGTGATATTCTAGTCAAGGTTTAACCATGCTTTAGAATTTCTAGATATACCCAGTATCATGCTAGCCTTTTTTGACAAAGAGATTTGGTTAGATTACATTCCATGCCTTGTTTGTCCATTAATTATCTTTAGCTCTTTTTTTTTTTAATGTAGTCACAATGGAGTGACCCATCTTGTATTTATAGCCTGTCCCTATTAAATTTTATTGTTCATTTATGGCCACTTGTACAACTAGCCAAGGTCTTGGTCTAAGCTGACTGATTTCTAAAATTGCATCTGAAACTCCTAGCCTGAAGTCATCTGTGCAGTCAATGGGCGTATAGGCCTTATAAATCAGCATAAAAATTCCCATGGATTTTTTTAATCTATGGTGGATGAAAGATGACCACAAATTTTTCCCTGCTCCTCTCAATGAAAGGTGAGCCTACTTCTCTCTCCTTGAACCTGCACTGGCCCTGTGTCTTGCTCTGACAGTAGAATGCATGGAATGAGGGCTTCCCTGGTGGCACAGTGGTTGAGAGTCCAGCTGCCGATGCAGGGGACGCAGGTTCGTGCCCCAGTCTGGGAAGATCCCACATGCCGCGGGAAGTCATCTGCAAAAGTGGTAAAGAGGCTTGGGCTAGATTACTGAATCATGAGAGAGCATGTGGAGAGGGACTCTCAGAGGATGACACACCATCCTGGACATTATGGCCTCAGTGGAGCTCCCAGCTAAATGCAGCCCCCTGAGTCACCTCAGCTACACCCTGTGGAACAGAAGAACCACCCAGCTGATCTCAGTCAACCCACAGAATTGTGAAAAATAAGAAATTGTTGTTGTTGTAAGGCACTAAGTTTGGGGGCCAGCTTGTTACACAGCAAAAGGAACCAAAAAGCCATTCTTGACTTGGATGCTCACAGGAGGAGAAATGGTAGGAAGGAGAGGATAGAGGAAGAACTGGCTGGCCTGACAATTACACTGCAATTCAGTTCTTAATTGTTTTTTCCTTTCTTGAGAAATGAAATGAACTCTTACTAGTGGTTTCCTAACTTCGGTCCTCAAGCCAGTGCTAACAGAACAGAATTATCTGGGAAAGTTGGTTAAAACACCAATTTCTGAAACTTTCCCTTGGGAAGTTAGATTCAGAAGGTCTGAGATGGGGCTCAGAAGTCCGTATTCTTCCAAAAGTCTTCAAGTGATTTTGAGCATACAGATTCGGGAATCTTGGCTCTAGACTGTGCACTACTTGAGGGCTGGAAGTAGGTTTATCCATCTACCCCACTGGCCTGGTAGAGTGTCTGACATATATAGGAACTACATTCATGTTTAGGGAATGGATGAATAAATGAAAGAAAGAATGAATGAATGAATCAGAAGAGAACAGGAATATCTATAGGTATCTTGACATCCCAACAGAACATAGATATTCTTTTGCACCCCGTGTTCATGACAGCACTACTGCCTGTATCTCATTCTTCCCTCCTCTTTGTTATGACTGCTACCTAATTAGGAATCTTGTCAGGATAAGAAGAGTGTGTAGCCAGTTTGGCAGTGGGGTGGTAGGTGACTGATGTAAAAGAGATATGGCATTAGGGCAGTGCATGTATGCACAAAAACAAAACAAAGCACCACACACACACACACACACACACACACACACACACACACACACACACACACACAAACTTGCCACAGGCCTTGAGCTATCTGTCTCACTAAAAATGCCCCTGAAAACTGGAAAATAAATTCTCATTTTCTCTCCTTACTTCCCTAGGCAATTCTACTTTCTTTGGGAAGATGTCCAAATTCAAGGACACTGGCAGTTTAGGGAGCTTGGAGGAAAAAGAAGTAGAGAAAGGGCAGAGGGGTGTTTGACAGAGAAGAGCACAGAAAACCCAGGACACTTGGGGAGATGGAGGGACCACAGGGATAATATCTCGGCCAATGTGATTTGCTTGCTTTTTCTACCAAATTCTGTTCCTGTCATGCTGAGGAAACTCAATCTCAGGCCTTCGGGACCTGCATTTAAAAAAACCTGAGAACCTGAAAGCCTTCCTCTCCCACTTAGGCTTTCAATCTTCTCTGAATACAAAAGACTAAAAAAAAAAAAAAGTAAGGATCTTGAAAAACAGTCCCAAACAATGTCCTGTAGCCTAATTCATTCTGATCCACACCTACTCAAATTACATTGGTAACTTTGTTCTCTGACTGCTTTACTTATCAAATGAAAGGGCAAGTTTTCTAGGTACAGAGAGCAAACAAACACAAAGCACCCATGCAAAAAATGATCCAACTTGAAATTTTTTAAATGAACCAAACTGAAACCAAAAATGTGAAGCAAGTTGAAACACATTTTATAGAATTTTAAATGTCCAGCAAGGAATGCGACTGCTGTTTTCTATTTTCAAGACTTTGGATTTAAGAAAATCTACTCAAAACTTTGACATCAAGTACCAAAATTTATATTACACACGATATACACATTTATAGTAGAAAAATAAGAATATAAAGATAAGCAAACAGAGAAAAACTTCCATGATCCTACCACCTAAAAATAAGTATTGCTAACATTCTAGATTTATCTATCCAGATTATTATATCTATAGCTATATTTACAAAAATGTGACACTATACTTACCTTTTTTCAGTCAACAAAAAACCTTAACAACTTTCTAGGCTAATTTAGATACGCATTATCATCATTAATGACAGTATAGTATAGTAGTTGAAATATATATATATATATGTATGCATGTATTTTTATAAACTCTTATTTATACTTACAGCACCAGAGTAAAAAAGTATATATATCATATATATTTTTTCATGTTTTCTAAAGATAAATTGCTATCAATAGCATTATTGGGTCAAAGCTTTTGATAAATATTGCCAAATAGCACCTTGAAAAATTTGTGCTTCTCAACCCTCTCACTAGCTATATGACAGTGGCCATGTCCTCACTCTCACCATTCCAGGACAGCAGCCTTCTTACTCTTGGCTTAAGGGTCAAAAGAAAAATGTTTTCTCCTTGTTTGAATTCTTTGTTTTTTCCTCACTTGTGAGATTGTGAAGTCGAAGCTCTTCTCGTATGTTTATTAGTCATCCTTCTTCGTCTTTACCTTGGACTCTTGAATGTTCCATTGGAGTATTCACATATTCAATATTGATTCATAACAAACCTTTTTAAAGTAGGGATAGTCACCTTTTGCCTTTGATGACACAGATGTTTTTCCTAGGTTGTCATTGTTTTTTACATTTGTTTATAGCACAGCGAGTTTGAACACACTGGGTTGGGTTCAAATCTTGGCTTTTCTGTGTCCTCATTTTGTGAACTTGGGTACATTTCTTGACTTTTCTAGTTCTCAGTTTCCTCATCTATAAGACAGGGGACATAATAGTGCCCTATGATAGGGCTAGATGGCAATTCGTATCAAGTCCCGATAACAGTAACTGGTATATAATAAGCTTTCAGTCAATACTAGATTTGTGAATTATAGTGGGTTTATTACCTTGAAATGTTAATCTTATTTGGAGTTCATATTTTTCTTTTATAGATTCTGCCTTTGAGATCATGCTTAGAAAGTCCTTCTCCACCTTCACTATTACATTTCTTTCTAGTACTATTAAGTTTTCTTTTTCACATTGAGATGGACTTGAATCCATTTAACATTAACTTTAGTGTAAGGTATGAGTTAGGGAATCTAACTTCATTTTTGTCCCAATACCATTTACTGAGTAATCATTCATTCCTAATAGAGCGAGAAGCCACATTTTATGAACAAAAGGTCTGGTTCTGGTCTTGTATTTTTGCTCCACTGACTAATCTATCTATGCCTACGCTGATAATTTGCTCTTTTCACAATTGTAGCTTGCGTCGTAGTACTGTGTACTGTATCTTATGGGGCAAGACTTCCCACATAACTCTTCTTTGTTAAAATTGTATGAAGTCTTCTATCACATTTATTATTTCAGATAAACTTTACAGACAGGAGTTTTGTCCAATTTCCTCCATGTGGTGGATGCTGTAACGAGCCACTCAGATCCTCCTTCAGAAATACTTATTCTTCCAGCTTCTGGGAGGGCTGCCAGAAGATGGCCCTCAGCTGTGAGCCCTGAGCTGAAGAAAACTGTCACATCTTTGATGAGGCCTCCTTCCAGAAGTAGCATGCATTTGATGACTGACTGACTGGGGGTGAGGAGTGCACTATAAACGCCAGCCACCTAGTCCCAACTTGGTATAACTGAGGATTCAAGCTAGTGCCAGGGCTCCCCATGGCGACAGGGGAAACCTTCTTTGGGACTGCTCTGCAGACCAACTTCTCCCCCTGTCCAGCCCTGCTTCTCCGCCCCCCCATCTTTTCAGAGTCCACAAGCACTCCCAAACAAATGCCCTGCATGCTAACCTCAGGCTCAGTCAGCTTCCTGGAAAGCCCCATCTGCAAAACATCCCCTGTGAAATGTAAAATTACTGGGGTTTGAATGAGAATGATATTACATCTCATGATTAATTTGACAGAATTAACATTTTTACAATATTGTCTTCTCATTGTATACTTCTCCATTTGTTTCCATTTTTCTTATATTCTCAAAAAATGGTTTGAAGTTTTCTTCACACAGGTCTTGGAATCTCTTTTGAAGTTTATTCCTATGTTTTTTTTGTATTTGCCATTGATATTAGTGAGACTTAGTATTTTTTTCTTCTTTGTAGCAGGAAATGAATTTGCAATCGCAGACACTCTTATAGAAGAAATTACATTTATTTTGTATGACTTCAAAGGCCAGAACAATTGGATTTTGACCTATCCCTCACACTTTATACAAAAATAACTCAAAATGGATCAAAGATACAAATGTAAAACTATATAGCCTTTAGAAGGAAACACAGGAAAAAATCTTTAGGCAAAAAATTCATGGCTATTACTCCAAAAGCACTATCCATTAGGAAAAAAAAGATAAATTGGGCTTTATCAAAATTGTAAAATTTTGCTCTACAAAAGACACTGTTAAGATAATGGAAAGACAAGTTGTAGACTGGAGGAAATATTTGTAATATATAACATCAAAGGACTTGTACCCAGAATGAATAAAAAACTCTCAAAACTCAACAGTAATAATATAAACAACACAGTTTTAAAATGGGCAGGGCTTCCCTGGTGGCACAGTGGTTAAGAATCCGCCTGCCAATGCAGGGGACACGGGTTCAAGCCCTGGTCCAGAAAGATCCCACATGCCACAGAGCAACTAAGCCCCTGTGCCACAACTATTGAGCCTGCGTTCTCGAGCCCGCGTTCTCGGGCCCATGCTCTGCAACAAGAGAAGCCACCGCAATGAGAAGCCCACACACGGCAACGAAGAGTAGCCCCAGCTCACCACAACTAGAGAAAGCCCGCATGCAGCAGGGAAGACCCATCGCAGCCAAAAAATAAAATAAATAAATTTATTTGAAAAAAAAAATGGGCAAAAGAACTGAATAGACACTTCAACAAAGAGAACATATGGAAAACAAATAAGCAATATGAAAACATGTTCAATATCATTAACCATTAGGGAAAAACAAATTAAAACCGTATGAGATACCATTACACATCTATTAAAATAATTCCAAAAAAATACTGACAATATCAAGTGTTGGAAAAGATTCACAGGAAACTAAACTTCTGATGTATTACTGTAGGAACGTAAAATGATATGGTACTTTGGAAAATAATTTGCTGTTCTTTATAGAGTTAAACATATATATACCATATAATGCAGAAATACCACTCTAAGGTATTTAGCCTACAGAAATGAAAACTTCTGCTCACCCAAAAACCTGTTTAAATGAATTTTTATCACAGTTCTATTCATAATCACTGAAAAGTAGTTTTATGTTGGTTTGCAAACTGGCCTTATACAAAGAGGGCAGGTAGAGACGGAAGAAAGAGGCAGATCACTCCAAATTGGTAGATGACAGGCCTAATAATCAAGGAAACTCAAATACAAGGCTTGTCTTGGGTGGCCACAAGACAAGTAGATCTCCACACCCACCTGCCAGCATCTTAAAAGTTTATAGAGAGGGCTTAATTGGATTCAGTCACACATACTGTCCAGATGGTCTCAACAGCTCCCACTGTGGGAACGGTTGGCAAAACATACATTCCAAGGACAGGAGAGGGGGTGAGGAGCTGCTGATTACCCAGGTCCAGCTCTTGGGTTAACTAGTGGTCACATCCTCTCGATTACCTCCTCCAGCAAATTAACCCAGTGCCTTCCAATGGGTGAATGGATAAACAAACAGGGGTATATCCATATAATGGAATACTACTCAGCAATAAAACGTCATCAACTATTGAAATACACAGCAATTCTGATGAATCTTAAAGGCATCATACTGAGCAAAAGAAATCAGTCTCAAAAGGCCACATACTGTACCATCCCACTTATATGACATCAGGAACAGGCAAAACTGTAGGGACAGAGACTAGATTGGTGGTTGCCAGGGTTTGGGGGTGGAAGAAGGGCTAGCACAAAGAAATATGATGGGATGGTGAAACTGTTTGGGATCCTGATTGTGATGATAGTTACATGAATGTATACACTTACCATATATTCATATAAAAATTAATTTTTAATGTATTCAATTTATTCAGGAAATATTTAAATGCCTTCTCCCTTTCAGACACTAATTTGGATTCCAGCCCTCAAGGTGCTGAAAAACAACAGACAAGAGACTGGAACATAAATAATTCCAATACACTGTGTTGATTTGGATGACAGGAGGCTGAGGGAACGTGTGGCAGAAGACTGTAACTCCACACTGAGCATGATTTGGGCAAGGAATGTACCCTGGAAAAAAATGAGTGGAAAATTAATTAAGAGTTTTCTAGTTTGGAAAAGCAAGTGGGTGAAATATATCAGAGGACATTCCAAACGAAGTAAGCAAGATAACAAAACTGAGGCTTGGAGAGGATGAGTACCCTGCCCAAATTTCTGTAAATCTGGAACTATTCTAAAATTAAAAGTTTATTTAAAAAAAAGGAAGGATGACTCAAAAAAAAAAAAAGGAACCTGAAAGCCCAGACGGCAGACCTGAGACCCATGGAGAGTTATTCCCAGGCCTTTATACTGAATCAAGGAATAGCTGACATTTGACCTGCTTGATTCCAGAATTGCTATTTATGAAATACAAGTGACTTTTTGTGCCATCCAATTCCCCCCCTTTTGGGCAGGAACGTCCATAGCAGTCACCCTATGCCTGTCTCCCCATTGTATGTTGGCTGCGGGAAGCAGACAAGTTGTTTCCTTAGTTTCATAAGCGAAGAGGAACTGAACTTCAGTTGAGGCTTTAGTTGTGGCATGCTGGATCTTTTAGTTGCAGCATGCAGGCTGTAAAGATCCCGCATGATGCAACTAAAGATCCCACGTGCCACAACTAAAACCTGGCGCAGTCAAATAAACAAATGAATGAAAAAAAAAAGAGGAAGGAGAGCTTCAAGATGGCGGAAGAGTAAGACTCGGGGATCACCTTCCTCACCACAAATACATCAGAAATACATCTACAGGGGAGAAAGAACCAAGATGGTGGACTAGAAGGACATCCTCTCACTCCCTCTTGCGAGAACACCAGAATCACAACTGGCTGCTGGACAATCATCAACACGAAGACACTGAAACTCCCCAAAAAAGATACACATCCAAAGACAAAGGAGAAGCCACAATGAGATGGTAGGAGGGGCACAATCACACCAAAATCAAATCCCATAACTGCTGCGTGAGTGACTCACAGACTGGTGAACACTATACTACAGAAGTCCACCCACTGGAGTGAAGGTTCTGAGCCCCTTGTCAGGCTTCCCAACCTGGGGGTCTGGCAACGGGAGGAGGAATTCCTAGAGAATCAGACTATGAAGGATAGTGGGAATTGATTGCAGGACTTTGACAGGACTGTGGGAAACAGAGACCCCACTTTTGGAGGGAACATACAAAGTAGTGTGTGCATCGGGACCCAGGGGAAGGAGCAGTGACCCCAGGGGAGACTGAACCAGACCTACCTGCTAGTGTTGGAGGGTCTCCTACAGAGGCAGGGCGTGGCTCTGTTTCACCATGGGGACAAGGACACTGGCAGCAGAAGTTCTGGGAAGTACTCCTTGGCGTGAGCCCTCCCAGGGTCTGTCATTAGCTCCACCAAAGAGCCCAGGTAGGCTCAGGCCAAACAACCAACAGGGAGGGAACCCAGCCCCACCCATTAACAGTCAAGTGGATTAAAGTTTTACTGAGTTCTGCCCACCAGAGCAACAGTCAGCTCTACCCACCACCAGTCCCTCCCATCAAGCCTCTTAGATAGCCTCATCCACCAGAGGGCAGACAGCAGAAACAAGAAGAACTACAATCCTGCAGCCTGTGGAACAAAAGCCACATTCACAGAAAGATAGACACAATGAAAAGGCAGAGAGCTATATACCATATGAAGGAACAAGATAAAAGCCCAGAAAAACAACTAAATGAAGTGGAGATAGACAACCTTCCAGAAAAAGCATTCAGAATAATGATAGTGAAGATGATCCAGGACCTTGGAAAAAGAAAGGAGGCAAAGATCGAGAAGATGCAAGAAATGTTTAACAAAGACCTAGAAGAATTAAAGAACAAACAAACAGAGATGAACAATACAATAACTGAAATGAAAACTACACTACAAGGAATGAATAGCAGAATAACTGAGGCAGAAGAATGGATAAGTGACCTGGAAGACAGAATGGTGGAATTCACTGCTGCGGAACAGACTAAAGACAAAAGACTGAAAAGAATTGAAGACAGCCTAAGAGACCTCTGGGACAACATTAAACACAACAACATTTGAATTACAGGGGTCCCAGAAGGACAAGAGAGAGAGAAAGGACCAGAAAAATATTTGAAGAGATTATAGTCGAAAAGTTCCCTAACATGGGAAAGGAAATAGCCACCCAAGTCCAGGAAGCGCAGCGAGTCCCATACAGGATAAACCCAAGAAGAAACATGCTGAGACACATAGTAATCAAATTGGCAAAAATTAAAGACAAAGAAAAATTATTGAAAGCAGAAAGGGAAAAATGACAAATAACATACAAGGGAACTCCATGAGGTTAACATCTGATGTCTCACCAGAAACTCTACAAGCCACAAGGAAGTGGCATGATACACTTAAAGTGATGAAAGGGAAGAACCTACAACCAAGATTACTCTACCCGGCAAGGATCTCATTCAGATTCGATGGAGAAATCAAAAGCTTTACAGACAAGCAAAAGCTAACAGAATTCAGCACCACCAAACCAGCTCTACGACAAATTCTAAAGGAATTTCTCTAAGTGGGAAACACAAGAGAAGAAAAGGACCTACAAAAACAAACCCAAAACAATTTAAAAAATGGTCATAGGAACATACATATCGATAATTACCTTAAACGTGAATGGATTAAATGCTCCAACCAAAAGACACAGGCTCGCTGAATTGATACAAAAACAAGACCCATATATATGCTGCCTACAAGAGACCCACTTCAGACCTAGGGACACATACAGACGGAAAGTGAGGGGATGGAAAAAGATATTCCATGCAAATGGAAATAAAAAGAAAGCTGGAGTAGCTATACTCATATCAGATAAAATAGACTTTAAAATAAAGACTGTTACAAGGGACAAGGAAGGACACTACATAATGATCAAGGGATCAATCCAAGAAGATGATATAACAATTTTAAATATATATGCACCCAACATAGGAGCACCTCAATACATAAGGCAACTGCTAACAGCTATAAAAGAGGAAATCAACAGTAACACAATAATAGTGGGGGACTTTAAAACCTCACTTACACCAATGGACAGATCATCCAAACAGAAAATTAATAAGGAAACAGAAGCTTTAAATGACACAATAGACCAGATTGATTTAACTGATATTTATAGGACATTCCATCCAAAAACAGCAGATTACACTTTCTTCTCAAGTGCACATGGAACATTCTCCAGGATAGATCACATCTTGGGTCACAAATCAAGCCTCAGTAACTTTAAGAAAATTCAAATCATATCAAGCATCTTTTCTGACCACAATGCTATGAGATTAGAAATGAATTACAGGGGAAAAAAACATAAAAAGCACAAACACATGGAGGCTAAACAATACGTTACTAAATAACCAAGAGATCACTGAAGAAATCAAAGAGGATATCAAAAAATACCTGGAGACAAATGACAATGAAAACACGACGATCCAAAACCTATGGGATGCAGCAAAAGCAGTTCTAAGAGGGAAGTTTATAGCTATACAAGCCTACCTCAAGAAACAAGAAAAATCTCAAGTAAACAATCTAACCTTACACCTAAAGGAACTAGAGAAAGAAGAACAAACAAAACCCAAAGTTAGAAGAAGGAAAGAAATCATAAAGATCAGATCAGAAATAAATGAAATAGAAACAAAGAAAACAATAGCAAAGATCAATAAAACTAAAAGCTGGTTCTTTGAGAAGATAAACAAAATTGATAAACCATTAGCCAGACTCATCAAGAAAAAGAGGGAGAGGACTCAAATCAATAAAATTAGAAATGAAAAAGGAAAAGTTACAACAGACACCGCAGAAATACCAAGCATCCTAAGAGACTATAAGCAACTCTATGCCAATAAAATGGACTACTTGGAAGAAATGGACAAATTCTTAGAAAGCTATAACCTTCCAAGACTGAACCAGGAAGAAACAGAAAATATATACAGACCAATCACAAGTAATGAAATTGGAACTGTGATTAAAAATCTTTGAACAAACGAAAGTCCAGGACCAGATGGCTTCACAGGTGAATTCTATCAAACATTTAGAAGAGCTAACACCCATCCTTCTCAAACTCTTCCAAAAAATTTCAGAGAAAGTAACATTCCCAAACTCATTCTATGAGGCCACCATCACCCTGATACCAAAACCAGACAAAGATACTACAAAAAAAGAAAATTACAGACCAATATCACTGATGAATATAGATGCAAAAATCCTCAACAAAATACTAGCAAACAGAATCCAGCAAAACATTAAAAGGATCATACACCACAATCAAGTGGGATTTATCCCAGGGATGCAAGGATTCTTCAATATATGCAAATCAATCTATGTGATACACCATATTAACAAACTGAAGAATAAAAATCATATGATCATCTCAATAGATGCAGAAAAAGCTTTTGACAAAATTCAACACCCATTCATGATAAAAACTCTCCAGAAAGTGGGCAGAGGGAACCTACCTCAACATAATAAAGGCCATATACGACAAACCCACAGCAAACATCATTCTCAATGGTGAAAAACTGAAAGCATTTCCTCTAAGATCAGAACAAGACAAGGATGTCCACTCTTACCTCTATTATTCAAGATAGCTTTGGAAGTCCTAGCCATGGCAATCAGAGAAGAAAAAGAAAGAAAAGGAATACAAAGTGGAAAAGAAGAAGTAAAACTGTCACTGTTTGCAGATGACATGATACTATACATAGAGAATCCTAAAGATCCCACCAGGAAACTACTAGAGCTAATCAATGAATTTGGTAAAGTCGCAGGATACATAATTCATGCACAGAAATCTCTTGCATTCCTATACACTAATGATGAAAAATCTGAAAGAGAAATTATGGAAACACTCCCATTTACCACTGCAACAAAAAGAATAAAATACCTAGGAATAAACCTATCTACAGAGACAAAAGACCTGTATGCAGAAAACTATAAGACACTGATGAAAGAAACTAAAGATGATACCAACAGATGGAGTGATATACCATGATCTTGGATTGGAAGAATCAATATTGTGAAAATGACTATACTACCCAAAGCAATCTACAGATTCAGTGCAATCACTATCACATTACCAATGGCATTTTTTAGGGAACTAGAACAAATCATCTTAAAGTTTGTATGGAGACACAAAAGACCCCGAATAGCCAAAGCAGTCTTAGGAAAAAAAACGGAGCTGGAGGAATCAGACTCCCTGACTTCAGACTATACTTACAAAGCTACAGTAATCAAGACAATATGGTCCTGGCACAAAAACAGAAACATAGATCAATGGAACAAGATAGAAAGCCCAGAGAGAAACCCACGCACCTATGGTCAACTAATCTATGACAAAGGAGGCAAAGATATACAATGAAGAAAAGACAGTCTCTTCAATAAGTGGTGCTGGGAAAACTGGAGAGCTACATGTAAAGGAATGAAATTAGAACACTCCCTAACGCCATACACAAAAATAAACTCAAAATGGATTCGAGACCTAAATGTAAGACCGGACACTATAAAACTCTTAGAGGAAAACATAGGAAGAACACTCTATGACATAAATCACAGCAAGATCTTTTTTGATCCACCTCCTAGAGTAATGGAAATAAAAACAAAAATAAACAAATGGGACCTAATGAAACTTCAAAGCTTTTGCACAGCAAAGGAAACCATAAACAAGATCAAAAGACAATCCTCAGAATGGGAGAAAATATTTGCAAATGAATCAACAGACAAAGGATTAATCTCCAAAATATATAAACAGCTCACGCAGCTCAGTATTAAAGAAACAAACACCCCAATCCAAAAATGGGCAGAAGACCTAAATCGACATTTCTCCAAAGAAGATATACAGATTGCCAACAAACACATGAAAGAATGCTCAACATCATTAATCATTAGAGAAATGCAATCAAAACTACAATGAGATATCATCTCACACCGGTCAGAATGGCCATCATCAAAAAATCTAGAAACAATAAATGCTGGAGAGGGTGTGGAGAAAAGGGATCACTCTTGCACTGTTGGTGGGAATATAAATTGATACAGCCACTATGGAGAACAGTATGGAGGTTCCTTACAAAACTACAAATAGAACTACCATACGACCCAGCAATCCCACTACTGGGCATATACCCTGAGAAAAGCATAATTCAAAAAGAGTCATGTACCAAAATGTTCATTGCAGCTCTATTTACAATAGCCAGGACATGGAAGCAACCTAAGTGTCCATCAACAGATGAATGGATAAAGAAGATGTGGCACATATATACAATGGCATATTACTCAGCCATAAAAAGGAACGAAACTGAGTTATTTGTAGTGAGATGGATGGACCTAGAGATTGTCATACAGAGTGAAGTAAGTCAGAAAGAGAAAAACAAATACTGCATGCTAACACATATATATAGAATCTAAAAGAAAAAAAATGGTCATGAAGAACCTAGGGGCAAAATGGGAATAAAGATGTAGACCTACTAGAGAATGGACTTGAGCATACGGGGAGGGGGAAGGGTAAGCTGGGACAAAATGAGAGAGTGGCATGGACATATATACACTACCAAATGTAAAATAGATAGCTAGTGGGAAGCAGCCACATAGCATAGGGAGATCAGCTCTGTGCTCTGCAACCACCTAGAGGGGTGGGATAGGGAGGGTGGGAGGGAGGGAGATGCAAGAGGGAAGAGATATGGGGACATACGTATACGTATAACTGATTCACTTTGTTATAAAGCAGAAACTAACACACCACGGTAAAGCAATTATACTCCAATAAAGATGTTAAAAAAAAAAAAAAAAAGAGGAACTGAACTTGAGGAGTTGCATTTAAGGAACTACACCTGAGGAGACTCTTCTTCTCCTGGACCTGATATCAATGACAAGATTTTGGATTTTAAGCTGGTGCTTTAAAGAGATACTTGGGGGGACCTTGTGCAGGAATGAATGTATTCATGGGAGAATCATGTGCATCATTAGGGGCCAGAGGTTCAGAATATGGTGGTCAACCTCCCCGATGGCCCCCAAGGAACCCACGTTCTGCTATTAAGACTCTTGTGTAGGGGCTTCCCTTGGTGGCGCAGTGGTTGAGAATCTGCCTGCTAATGCAGGGGACACGGGTTCGAGCCCTGGTCTGGGAAGATCCCACATGCCGCGGAGCGACTATGCCTGTGAGTCACAACTACTGAGCCTGCGCATCTGGAGCCTGTGCTCCACAACAAGAGAGGCCGCGATAGCGAGAGGCCCGCGCACCGTGATGAAGAGTGGCCCCCGCTTGCCACAACTAGAGAAAGCCCTCACATAGAAACGAAGACCCAACACAGCAAAAATAAATAAATTAATTAATAAACTCCTACCCCCAACATCTTCTTAAAAAAAAAAAAAAGTAACAGTCTCCCCAGCTGTAAACCAGGGACAATAGCACGTACCTCATAAAGTCACTGCACTCAATAAAAAAATAAAACAAAAAAAGACTCTTGTGTAGACCCCTCCTATATTATACCAGTGTTGATCTGTATGTCCAGTGTTACACAGAAAACAATTAATACGCCACCTCCAATATTAGGTTATAAAAGCTGTGGCTTCTACCTGAGGCATTCTTTTGCTCATTCACGTGGCTCACTTCCTCTGGAGGAAGCCAGTTTCTATTCTGTATGAGCAGCTTTGTGGAGAGGACAACATGGCAAAGAACTGAAGCCCCCAGCCAGTAGCCACATTCATGATCTTGGAAGCAGATCCTCCAACCCAGTCAAGTGTTGGCTGACACCTTGACTGCAGCATCATGAGTGATCCTGAGCCATAAAACCGAAGCAAGCCACTCCTAGCTTCCTGGCCCACTGAAACTGTGAGATCATAAATGTTTGTTGTTTCAAGCTAGTAAGTTTGGAGGTAATTTCTTACATAGAAATAGATAACTAAAACACTCACTCATCCTCTGGTACAATCTTAAATCAGCCCTTGGCAAGCATCTCTGAAACTCGGAGATGAGCAGCTAAGTGCAAGGAAAGGGAGGAAGCTGACTCAGCGGAAAACTAGTTGGGAACAGATAAGGAGCCTAGTAAGGATACAATTAAAGCAAGACACCCAGGCAATGGTGGGTAAGGATCACCCGCCTAAAGGATCATAACACATACCCTGAATAAATCAGGAGCCAGAGATTCCAAACTCTGCTTTCCAGAGCAAAACATTCAGGCAGAAGATACCAGGTAGTTACATGTAAATAAATGGATACCTGTCCAGTTCTCAAGCTCTAGGCTAATTTAAAGCAGCAATAAATTTTTGAGAATGGGATCTTCATCACTGTCAGAACAAGAATAGAATTCAATTCGGTCCAACAAATATGTACTGGTCACCTCCTCTGCTGCGAAGGAAAGGACTGATGCTTTAAAACTGAAAACGGGTCATCAATGGTATTGCTCTAGAGTATTTAATCACTCCACTGGGCTCCCCCTCACATGGATAATAAAAGTTAGTGCCTGGGCATATATGCTAGATTACTATAGTCAGGATTAGCAAGACTGAAGTAAGACAAAAAGAGAATCGACAATGGAAGAGGTCAGAATCCAGGGGGAGGACCTTAGGAGAAAAAAGAGAGCAACAGAAAGAGACAAAGCTTCCCCCTGTGAAGATACAGTTGCAGGAAACATTTCGACAGCCATAATAGTGTTAAGGGTTAACTCTGAATGGGAATCTCCAAGAGAGTAAAGTAATAGTAATCATCATCATCCTTCATCATCATCGTCATCATCATCGTGGCAAGTGTTAAGGACTCACCCATGTGCCAGGCACTGTTCTAAACGGTTTTCATGGATGAGTTTATTTAATCCTCACTAATCTTGGGAGATGGCTGTTATTAGTTTCCTCATTTAGAAAGCACTGAAGCATAGAAGCTAAGTGAATTTCTCAAAGCCACAAAGCTGCCAAACGGCAGAGCTAGGATTCAAATCCAGGCATCCGAACCCCACCACCAGTGCCATGTTGCCCCTCAGTATAAGGCAGTGTGGACTACTGGCCTGTGTGCTTGACCACCGGCCATTAGAGCATGAGCTTCTACTGTCGCTAGAGGAAGCCAAAAGGGAGAGAGTCAAATGGGAATCAAAAGCCCCAGATCTTCTTTTTTTCTCCTCTGCTCTCCTGGGACAGGTATGGATGAGGTCCTATTTAAAAATGCCTCTGAGGCGGCCATGCTAACTGCCACGGTTGGTATACCCCTGTCCTGCTAGCTTGAAGGTTCACCCCTCCCCATCCTAGGAAGACCAATCCATTCTAAAGGCGTCACTCAGAGGGCACCCCTGTCTCAGGCCGAACCGGGAGACGTGCCATTTGAACCTTGTGCAGAGAACCAGCCCTGCCAAGCTGCTCCAGGCCACTGCTTTCAGACTACTTAAAAATTAAAGAATCTTTATTTTTTAAACTCCATTCTATACAGCATCTCTTGAACAAATAATGTTTTAATAATACATATAAGACAACTGGTAATAAAGCAAAATTTATACCTGTGTGTATAAACTGGTATTAAGACAAAGCTGACATATTGTTACTACTAATAATAAAATAAGTAAAAAACAAGAATAGTTAAGCTGGAAATATAATACTTTTTTTGGTTGTTATTCCTTTGGCTCCTTAAGTACCAGAAAACAAAAAAATCTAAAGTTCTCTTTGATTGGGTATACATTTGTTCTAGTGACCTTAAAGAAACTGAAAACTGTGCCTCTTTCTAATCCCCTCCTCAGGACTCTAAGAGTATCCTTGGATACATCTTTACCTCCATACTCTCCCCTAAGTCATGCACTTTTGTCTGTGCAACACCCTCTGTCAGATCAGGGGTGGGTAAATATTTCAGGCTTCATGGCCCCTAAGGTCTCTGTGGCAAGTTCTCGACTCTGCCGTTGTAGCAGGAAAGCAGCCACAGACGATACATGAACAAGCAAGCATGACTTTGTTCCAGTAACACTTCATATACATTGAAATTGGAATTCTTATAGTTTTCATGTGTCAGGAATATTACTCTTTTGATTTTTTTTTCCTGACAAAAATGTAAATCCATTGTTAGTTTGCAGGCTGTACAAAAACAGGAAGTTCACTGGATTGGTCCCAAGAGCCATACTTTTCTGACTCTTGTCTTAGACTCTAAGCTGCTTAAAGGCAAGGGAAGGACTCATCCTTAACTCCCCATCACCTAGTGCAGAGTCTGCATCAGAGGAGAGCTCAGTATCCATATCTTGAATGGCAGAATAAATGTAAGTAATAATTTCCCCTTGTGAAGATCCAAGTGTAGTTCATTAAGTTTTTGCTAATTTAATTTAATCGTAAGTGCAAATTCCCATGTTTCTAATTATTGCATCCTAATTTCAACCTCGATTCTGGGTATGGGGCTCATACCTAAATGTGTTTATTGCCTTAGTAATTGATTCCTGGTTCATCTTCCTAACTGTTTATTTCCATAGAACACTAGCTTTTCTACCATGAACTTTGTGGTATTCAGTTTTGGCCTTGTGGCTCTATTCCTTAAATCCACCTGCCCAAGATTTCTTCCAGCCATCTTGTTTTCAAAGATGCATGTGAGTGTAACAGGATGTCTTGGCCTGGTGGGGTCCAGGTTTCAGGGGCTCACCATGAGTGGAGGAGGTACCTCCAATGCTCCTTGGAGATACTAACATCCTAGATTTACATGGGGCTGAGGAAATGGGTATAGACGTGTCAGGTGGGATGCAAGATTGCAGTGGAGTCTCTGCTTGGGAAAGATCATTGAAAGAACTGCCTGGCTAAACACGGTAGCAATGGGGGCTGCAAGCAACCTGAGCTCAGTGTGCTGGAGAGGAGCACATTCACAGTCATGACAAGATCACCGGGGCACATGGCTCTCTTCCAGGGGTACCAACATCACACCCAGATTTCCAGCTCTACCACCACTTGAGGCTACAGACGTGAAGGCAGCCACATAAATGGGAGTAACATTTTGGCTCATGACAGCTACTCTGTTCATTGAGGCCCAAGTCCACGGAGCTCTAGCTTGGCTAGTAGGCAATGGTCAAGAGTACCCAGCCGACGCACGGGAGTCACCTAGGTACTCCCAGGAATTCTCAGGGTCAGAGAATCAGTAGCACTTCATTTCCCAAGTATATATGATCACAAATGTATATGATTGTGAACTGACAGAATAGAAGCCGTAGCACATGCCTGGCATGCAGCAGCCACTCAATAAACTTTTGTGGACAGAATGACAGAATACAGTGTTTTGTCTGTTTAGTCTACATCATATCCAGCACCTAAAACTGTGCCCAGCATACAAATGGCACTCAATAAGTATTTGTTGAATGAATAAAAGTTGAGTGTGTGCCTTTTCAGTTTATTTTATTGTTTTCTATAAATGAAATTTATTACTGAGAATACCTTTTAAAGATGTAAATAAATTAACAAATCAGGGAAAAGTCTTTGGTCCTATGTCCCGATTTATGTGTTAAAATAAGCTATCACTCTCCCTTATATCATTCCTATGATCCACTTTCCTTTGAACCTGCAGCTACCATTATCCCCTTGTACAGGAGATAAATTATAAATTAGGCCAGCCCGCTATGGCTAACAGTGCTGATGATATTTGAATATCCATTTAGTAGCAACTACTGCTGGCGTTTTCTTAATGTGGTTTCTCTTGTAATTCTGACAGCTTTATGAATGCTCCAGTAACTTTCAGCTAAGTCATCACAGAGTTTCAATTTCCATCTTTAAGCCCTGCGGATAGATCTTATCCATATTATGCTAATAAATAACTGCATCTCAGGTGGATGGTGGGAAATGATCTAAAGGAACATACAAGGCAATATTGGTGGTCCTTGGGCTTAAGCTAGCCCTCATTCACTTATTCCCCTTCAGTGATCAAAGGCACATTAACCAATTAAAAATTAAATTGGTAAATGTTGCTGACATGATTTCATTCTTGCTGTTTACTTTAGAAAGGAGAATCTTTCCAGTGAGTCAGTGCTCTCCCAGCAATTTTCCAGTACCATCGCAAAGCACTGGGGGACAGTGGCAGGCATATGTACGTGGCTATGTTTCTCAGCTAGTAGAAGAGAAAAGGAACTTTGCAGTTATTGTTTAGGGAGCTGACTTTGCATTTATGGCCCTGGCTTCTCTACATCTTAGTACGTCCATACGAAAAACAAGGAACTCTGATCCTTATGGGGTATCATTAATTACACTTGAAAATTTCTTAGATGTGTACAATTACTGGGCTGTCTTCCATTTATTTAAGGCAGACTTTCTTTAAAATGTACTTTTTTATTCCATAACATTTCAGTGTTTCAGAGCTCTCAGAGTTTCAGATGTCCAACTGGATCAACTCAAAGTTTTCTATTTTTAAAAGAGAAGAAAAATATCAAGAAACAACAAAATATCTTCTGAATGACAAAATGCACCGTGTAAATGACTTTCTTTGGAAGATCTCTAATTCTCAGCCTTGGAGTCTATCAGAAAAGTTGATATGGTTCCAGAATACACTCCGGTTAGTAAAATGAATTTGTAATATCTGTCCATAGGTAAATCACATGACTCCTTTTGTTCCAAGTGCAGTTTACTTAGACTGGCTACAACTTCAATTCTTCTTGCACTGAATCCAGTCCAACCCTGCTCGGCTGTCCTAACCATGGCCATCAACAAGGATTTGTTGAACATCTAGGGGCACATTCTTGTGCCAGCAGAGAATGCATTTTCAGTGTCATAGGATGAATGATGGCCCCCAAAGAGATATGTCTATTTCTTAATCCCTGGAACCTGTGAATGTGGCCTTATTTGGGAAATGGTCTTTGCAGGTGGAATTAAGCTAAGGATCTCAGAGATCATCCTAGACTTAGGGTGGGCCTTAAATCCAATGATAGATGGCCTTATAAGATAAACACAGAGTGAGATTTCAGACACAGAGACATACAGAGAAGAAAGCCATGTGAAGCTGGAGGCAGAGATTAGAGTCTGCAGCATTGAGCTATGCAACACCTGGAGCCACCAGAAGCTGGAAGAGGCAAGGAAGGGCTCTCCCTGAGAGACTTCAGAGGGAATGCAGCCCTGGAAACACCCTGATTTCAAACTTTTGGTCTCCAAAACTGTGAGAATATTAATTTCTGTTGTTTTGGGTACATCAAAACATTGTATTGCTTTCCATTGCCCTAGGAAAGCAATACAATCAGGTACCAGGTTCAATTTTTCATGCTTGAAGACATGTCTAGGATTTGGTTCTAATGGATTTATTAGAATCCTTTCTGTTTTGGCAAGCAACTTCCCAACTCCAAACACCATCCCCCTACCAGGCCCTGCCAAAAAGACAAAAAATCTACTCTTGTGTTTACTTTAGTCATACCAGCACATAATGTTACCAAAAGAACATAGTTAAGAATTATTGACAATTTGTTGCTGATTATTAAGTTGGTTAATTATGCCTCTTACCCTTGGGTGGTCCTTCTTGTCCTCTTACTTAGAATGAGAAAGATACCGTTGTCATAATATTTCTAGTTGCTCTTTGATGAATCAACAACTCTGAGACAGAAGGAAGATCCAGAATGATGAAATAAGAGAGTATTAAAGACCAGTTTCAGCCTGGTCCTGGCCTTGAGCATTTCAGTTTCCCTGAATATGTTTATGCAACTTGGTGATTTCCATATATGTCCTGTTACCCACACTAAACAGACTTGAAAGCAGCATGATTTCCACCCCTTGGATAGTGAGTAATCAGAGTCTCCTTCTCAAAGATACATTAATTCCAAAAATAAAAGCTCCACAGAAATACCTTCGGGCTGGAACGGAGAAATCACCGAATCAAAGAACTCTTGACAGCTGGCTAACAAACAAGGATGTCTTCTAGGGCAGCAAGAAGCCCAGCACGTTGTATAACTGGAAACAACTAAACCACAACTTCTAGACCACTTAACTGGATTTCCAACTGTTATTCTTGATGTCATTATCAGAACAAAACAGAAGAAAATCCTAGTATAAACAAAGCTATGCTCAGCCTATAAGCTTTTTGAACAAGACAATATAACATTCCCCAAACATGCCCCATGTTCTCTGTTTCCTTGCCCTTGTTCTCCATGAGTCTCTCACCAGGAAAGCCACTCTCACTTCCCCTATGTCTGCCTATTGAATTCCTACTCCATCCTAAGTCTGGCTTAAATGTCATTTCTCCCACAAAGATTCCCCCAGCTCCTTTCCCTAACTGAGGCCTAAGACCTGCCTTTCAATCCCATACTAATCGCTTGTGTCTTCTTCCTCACTCCAGCCCTGTAGTTCTGTGTGTGCTCCTCTGATCATCCTCCAAAACTAGGAGACCCTAGGGGAGTTCTCAACATTGTGACTCAACACATATCCCATGTTAGAGTCAAAGGAAAGAGCTACTGAATGAAACAAAGCCAAACAAAATCACTGAACTATGTAGGAAAGTAGTGGACCTGGATCCCTTTTCCCTCATCCACACTTCACAGAAGATACTAAAGAAAACATTCAATCATCTCTGACTCTTTCCAAAGAGAACAGTACAGGCTGACCTGGCCTCTTCTCTAAGTCCTCTTTCCAGCTGGAGTAAGGACTATGTTTTGTTCACCTTCATTGTTCCTATATTGCTTATTCTCACACAAGACACGTGGTAAGCGCTAGAAAATGTTTGTGAATATTGATCTCAGAAGCTGTCTGGCCAACTGGAATCCATAAAGAAGCACATGGTTTCCTGGTCCCTCAGCTCTCTTTGATCCCCCCCAAATCTTGCTCAGTCTCCCTTAGGACCACTCTCAGTATCCCTTTTCCTTTCTATTCACATTGCCATCACCCTTTTCCTCCCAAGCTGTTTTGCTGATGGTCTTCCTGGTCTAGAAGGCAAGATTTGGCTTCTTAAAGCCTTATTTGTTGTCACTGTCAATCATTTATCTATGAGAGAACAGCCTATGTTGCCACTGTCATTCATTTATCTCTGAGAGAATATCTGACCAAATCAAGTCAGAATCCTTAGTCTTGGCTCTAAGGTCTTCCATAGGCTTGATCTGGTCAACTTTTCTAGACTTTTCACTCGCTATTTCCCTTAAGAAACTCGAGGTTTTTTGCCAAGCTAAACATTATTCACTTCCCAAGCATACCAGAACCTTTCAATCTCCATATATCTCCTCAGGCTGATTCCTCCACCTGGGGTGCTCACCTCACCTGTCTGGTTACACACACCCACTGTCTTTCAAGTCCAATCCAAGTGCTACTTCTAACTTGACACCTCCCCCAGACACTGCAGCTGAGAAAGATCTTCTGACCCTTTCATATTTTATTCATAGCACCTTCATCAGGGTTGCCTGATTCCATCTAAGCGCCATTCTCTGAGGCTACTCAACCCCAGGCACTGTGTCAGCCACAGGCTTGTCTCACCTACTGCACAAGCCTTCTTCCCACACCTCTACCCCAGGGACCCAGGCAGTGAGTTATCAGTGAAGATCTGCTGAATGAAAGAATAAATTAAAGGGTAAGTCATGTGTCTGTTCTTGCAAACAGTCAGCTTTGATTATTGGAGAAGGAAGAGAATCTGTACAAAAAGGAGTTAATAAATAGTCCTGGAGGGCTTCCCTGGTGGTGCAGTGGTTGCGAGTCCGCCTGCTGATGCAGGGGACACAGGTCGTGCCCCGGTCCAGGAAGATCCCACATGCCGAGGAGCGGCTGGGCCCGTGAGCCATGGCCGCTGAGCCTGCGCGTCCGGAGCCTGTGCTCCGCAATGGGAGAGGCCACAACAGTGAGAAGCCTGCGTACCGCAAAAAAAAAAAAAAAGTCCTGGGCCATAGCACCACCACTCGCACCTTCTCACTGCCCTCAGAGAGATGACAATGTGGGAAGATAGAGAACCTTTCGCAGCTGCAGCTCCAAGCCTTGAGGGCTTCCCTGCACCGTGATGCGGTACTGAAGATCACACCTCAAAGTGCATCTCTCCCCACCCCACTGCCAGGTTCTCCACTCTCACCCCCTTTGTGGCAGAGGACAGAGTAAAGGGGGGGCTGGGAGGACGGGAACAGGATCTGATAACAAAGCAGGTCAAACCACAGACCTAAAAGAGCACGTGGTAAGCCCCAGAGAGTGGCACAGGCAGCGGCCGAAACACCAGGACTGCCTGCCCCTCGGCTGCCCCTTGGCTAGCTCCTGTATCTCCAGGGAGGTCTGCCATTTGGGGCTGGGCTGCAGTCCCAAGCCTCCTCTCTGACCTCCTTATCATGGTGGGCATCACAATCCAGGACCCAGAATTCTCTCCCACTGGCAGCGAGGCCACAGTGCCTGGAAAGGAGGGCTGCACTCAGCTGTCCAGGTCAGGGCAGGCCAGACCGAGGTGGTGGTTACATTGGGCTGTTTCAAACCCTGAGCAAGGGCAGTGGGGAGGGCACCCACATCCTCTGTGGGCAGTGATGGTGGACAAAGTGGCAACAGAGCAGTTCTGGGAAACTGGGCCAAACCCAAGGAAAAGGGCTTAAACAGGGTGTGGAGGGACCAAGGGTTTGCCATGTGATGCAGGCCCAGTACCAGCGAGTGCAAGAATAAGTGCAGGATCTGACTCCTGAGAGAAGAAGATAATCTCACCTGCACCCCACCATCACCGGGTGAAGAGCCAGCAGCTGGTAACACAGGATCACGGCTCCTTAGTTTCTCATGATCCAATTTCCAGCGTAGAAGGGGATTGTAGATGAGCTGGGAGACAGGTCTCTGGAGGAGACAACCACCGCTGGCTCTGCTGCATGAGGACTTCTGCTGGACCAGGGGAAGAGGCAGAGAAGAAAAAATGCTTAAAGTGACATCCTACACTGGGAAGTGACAACTGGGGAAGGCCTGGCAACAGGAGGGGCAATGGGAGTTTTTCAGGCAGTGGGGATAGCTGAGCACAGCCAGGATGCAGGAACGTCCATGTGTACCTGGAGGAGAATAGCAATTCCTCACACGAGGATGAGAAAATAGAACGCTTCATGGTCCCAGAGGAAGACAGCCAGTGGGCAGAGTAGCTGAGGAGAGGCAAGGTGGGCCTAAGTGATGGAAGCTTGATCCTAAATTGGCTCCAGGGCCCAGATGAGGAATTTGCTCAGCAGACCAGTATTTTCCAGACTTGCCTGGGACCTTGATTAAAATACAGATTCCTAGTCTCCTACCACTGAGATTCTGATTCTGTAGATTGGCAGTTGGGTCCAGGAACCGTAAACAGCGAGGAGCTATTGAAATAGAAGAGTCTGGATAAATGAAATCTGGTTGGAGGCTGTCACAGAAAATACAGCAGTAGCTGTAATCATAATAATAACTATGACACTTACTGTGTGCCAAGCACTGCTGTAAACAGAGGTTACTCATTTGATCACGTGCACATCAGCTTTATTATTCCCATTTTACAGGAAAGGAAACTGAGGCACAGAGAGGTTAAGGCCCTTGCCCAAGTTAGAGCAGCAGCATCAGATGTGTCCCCAGAAGATCTGTCTCAGATGCCTGTGCTCTGAAGCACTCTGTTATTCTGCTCCTTGAGGGTGAAGATGAGTCCCCTGACCTATAAGGAAGTTATGCCCTCCCCTTGCAGTGCCTTCTGGGCTCATGGTGCTCTCACTCTCTTCACCTCAGTTCACCTCCTCCTTCCTCTCACCCAACCCAGTGGGGAGAGGTGAGTGGACCCAGGCTCCGGAAGTCAGAGGGATCTGTCCAGTTAGGTGGAATGTGGTGGAACCCTCAGGCGTTTCCTCTTTGTCCTACCTTCCCTGCCTGTCAGCTAAGAAAAACTGACACTTCCACCAGAGAATGTGCTATTTTTTTCTTTCCGATGTTCATCTAAACAGGTCCCCTATCTCCGTAGGCCAATTAATTGTGCAGACCTGACAGCAAACAGTCTGGGAATTAATCAACCAGAATCTAGAGATCAAACCAAACCTTACGTATCTGGGTCGGACACTTCTCCAGTTTTCTCGGCTGCAAGTTGTGTGGTTCTCCCCCCCTGGAGTGTCTTTAGGATCCCTTCCCATTCAAATGCATTCTGCTGAAATCCTTGGTTTTCCCGCATGTTTCTTCCCCGTGTCTCTAATCTGAATGTTCTCTTCTGTTGGCCTTCCTTCCCACATGACTGTAAGGAATTTAAATGTGGACGAAATTCCCTTGGGAATTCATAATGCTCCTCAGTTTATTTTTAGAGCAGCTTTGGCATGGTGAGAACAACACTGAACTTGGGAACAAAAGCCCAGTGTTCAGAGCCTGTAAAGTGGAAAAGTCACTTCTGGATTCCTCAGGGGCAAAACGGGAACACTACCGTGAAGGTTGAATAACGCAGTGAGTATATCCCTTCTTTATAAGCAGCAAAGACCATCATTTCCTATAGTCCAGTAGATCCCCTCTAAGGCCAGGTCAGTTTGTCTAAAAATGAAACTCTCCTGGCTCTGCGTGTGGTATGTACATTATCTCACCACCTTGCACCTGCAAAAAGCAGGTCACTGGAGTCCAGATTTAAAGACCTCAGCAGGGCTTGGCTGTGAGTCAGAGGCCAGAAGACTCTCAAGCACCTTTCTTCAGGGTTAGCCTGTCCTTGATCAGTCAGGGGAGGCTGGGAGAAGTGTCATTCTGACCACAAATATGGAAAGCCAGAATACATATATTACTAGGAAGATCCTGGAGACCCTCCAACAAAGAGGCAGGACAAACCAGCCCATCTCATTCCAGCAGCATGTGGGATGCGAAACCAGAGCACCAGTTATGATGCTGCTTAGAGCTCTAGCCCACTAAACATCAGTACAGGCGGCAACTGGAGAACACCCGTGCCTGGTGTGGATGATGTTTTGAAAGTTTATTAGGCTGGTCTGAGGCTGTTGTTTGTTTCCTAGGAGCAAAATTATCTCATGAAATTCTCTGTCATTGCATATATGAGTTTGGAATATGAATATTAATGAAATAAAATGATACACCTTCCACTGAAACTTTATTTGTAGATTTTATTTTCTGCTTACAGGAACATTGATGTTAGTGCTTAGGTCTTTGCTGCATTTAAAGTGCCTCTGTAAAATCTCATTTGGAGTGAATATTCCATTAATATTTTGTAGTTTGGGGCATTGTTCCTTTTGTGTTTTGGTTGTTTGCTTCCCCACTTCAAGGGAGGGGTGGGAAAATGGAAAGAGGAAGGCAGAATTCAAGCTATTGAGAAGGAGCTGTGTACATCATCAGGCAACAGAACAGGGTGAAATGGACAGAGCCCTACAAGGTCAATTCTTGTTACAGCGAAGGCACGTCTTGTGGAAATTTTTCATTCTCTCCGTGGTTCCCTACCACCAACCACCAATTCTTTATTTTGATTATTTTCTGTATTTATAACCTCACCTTGTTCAAGAATGGATTTAGGTAGCTTCAAGAAGTTCCTGTGGTTAATTTATTTTATCAATTGAGGAAACAATCCCGAATCTTTGAACAAATGACTCAAGCTCCCTGGGAACAGATAGGATATGGAGCTACCTTCCCAAACCAGCTCTGATGACCAGGTCAGAACTGTTCAAGGACTCCCCAAAATGAAACTGACAACTTGGCTGGAGTCATCCCAGGGTTTGGGTGAAATACTCCATCACACAGACCCCTGAGGGAAACCCAAACACTGACTTGTCAGCTCCTATCATCAGAGCTCTTTGGAGGGTTGAGTAGTACCTCACTATACACATTCCTACAGCCCAAGAAGGCAAGGAGCCTTGGTGGCGGGGCCGGGGTGTGCCCCACCTTCCCCACAAGCTCTTTGCAGGAACCCGAGGCAGGGGTGGCAAGAGCTCACTGCTCCATGAGGCCGAGCATCCTCCCAGAGCTTCTGGAGCAGAGTAAAGCCTTGCTCTACCATGACTCTAGAAGGAGTCCTTAAGAGTTCCAAGTGCACAGCTGGGACCTGGAGCTTAACAGGTTTTATACTACTCGGCTCCACAGAGAGAAGAAAAGGTTCACACCAGAGCAGTTTGAGGACAAGATAGCAAATGCTGTCCCTTAGTCTCAACCCAAATAGTTTCAATGAATATCAGACTCAACTTATGCTGCACAGCTCCTACCAAGAGACAGGGAAAAGGTGCAAGGGCGGTGCAGGCACGGGCTGGGAGGCAGTCATGGCTGGGAGCAGTTCCTTTTACCCTACAGGGCCACCTGCACCTGCAGCCCAGTCCTCTGGCTAATCAGAATGTAAAGAATCCTAAAGACCATATAAAAACAAGGTGAACTAGCCTAAATTTGCTGAGAGTGAGGTTGTTGATGTCACCTCTGTTACTTACCCAAAGTTAGCAGACATGCTCCTGTTCCCTTTCCTATTGCAAAACCTGCCCTGGGATGGGATGGCAGGTGAAGCCCAGTCACGGCAGAGCCCACTTCACTGGGGCCCTTCTCCCAGTCACTAACATTCAAAATCCCTAAGAAGAGGCACTAGTCTGTAATGTTCAGGGCTGGATCTTCAGTAATAGCAGTGGGCCTGGCACCTGGTAAGTCATCAATAATATCTACTGAATACATGAGTGAATGGAGTTTATCCTCAAGAGAAACCTAAAAAACTTCTTCAGTGTACTTTCTGTGGATTTATTTATGTTTTGGAAAGGAAAACTCCAAGGACTGGATCACAGAAATCAAGTGACGTTGGAGTTTCCAGGGGCTGAAATGAACGTCCTGAGAGAGCCCAGCCAGGCTACAGAGGAGGGTGGCAATGAGCAAGGTGGTGTCACGAGGAGAACCCTGATGAGTCCACATATTCTAGAATCTTGGCAATGCCATCTTCTCCAACCTCCTTCTCAGTAAAAGGACTCCTTTTCTATAGGATCCTTCCAAGCAGGGTAAGAACCCACAGTCGTTGATCAGGGCAGTTTTTAGGTTGCAAATAGATGGTAAATGAGTATCTTCCCTGTCCCCACCCCACATCCAAATCTTTGCATATAATCAGAAGGAGTAATATCAGTAATATCTGTAGACTATTTGACTCATTTGTTCAACAAAAGTTTAAGAAGTCCAGGCTCTCTGAGGATATAACAGTGGTCCAGATCCAAGGTACTACAGGACCTTATAAGGTACCACCTGCCTTTGTAATGCCTATCACAGTTTACAAAGAACTGTTAGTTGATTGTATGGCCGCATTAGAACTGCTGGCAAAACTGCTTTGGGGTACAGTCTGTTGAATAAACTTCTTCATGGTGGAGGTGGGGAGAGAGTAGCCTCCACCTGGGATCCTAAAACTTAATCACCCATCATGCCTCGAAGTTTCCAGCCAAAGGGCAACAATCATTAGTCATAGCCTATCCCCCAGTTCCCTTTCTTCCCATTTAGCCTTCAAATCAATAAGATAATTACTGCTGTGGTCTGAAGGTTTTACATTTTCTATTATTCTTGTTGACTGCCATTCAATTTTTAAAGTTTATTTTTAACTTAATGATTTTTGTGGAGAGATTTTCTGGTTCATTGGAGGTTTTTGGTTTTATGGTAGGATTAAAGAAACATAAGAATATAATTTAGTCTGATTTTCTTTTCTGGCCTAAATCTGAATTTGACAATGTTTTCCAAGGCTGGGTTTTTGTGAGTGTGTCTGTTCCAGTGACCACTATTTCTGTGGAGGTATTAGAGTTAGCTACGAGGAACAGAATGCTGTTTTGTGAAATGACAATTGGGGAGTCTGAGGAAATGAGAACAACTTCAGCAGTGAGTGTGGAGAAGGACTTAATTGGGGAGAATAAGGTAGAGTAGGAAAAACACAGTCTGGTTTGACCCCCAGCTCTATGACCTTGGGCAGGCCACTTACCTTTCCTGAACTCTGAACTTCTCATCTGCTAAATAAGAAAATGACTCTGGGTAGTGTGTGCTAACATTGATAGCAGTGGCCATGACAAAGGGTCATTCTGTGGCATGTAGGGCCGACACACAGGGTTGGCGCATCAGGCCCCGAAGTCTGGAGACTGGCTTTCCGTGCAGGGTGACTGGGGCGCCTCTGTTGGGATGACATTAATACGGACAAGCCTCTGGTACTTCGTGAAGACCGGGCTGAGGGTATTAAGTAAAGGGGAGTGAGGGTGAGGTCTGCCTCAGTCTCAGAGAACTGAAAAGAGGCTTCAAAACCAAGGGGCCCATTCAGTAAACAAGACCAGCTGCCTGTGGAAGGGCTATAGCCACCATCTAACTCATCCACCCAACCCAGTGTGTTTTCACTCCATGACAGAACTCCTTGCATCTTTCCCCTTGTCTTCCTCAGCTTCGAAACCAGGTGGTAAAACAGGATTCCTGTCCAGCTCCACATCCTTCTCAGATAATTTAAGCCCCACGTGGGCCCTCAGATCACACAGCTCACGCGAAAACCTCCTTAGCACATGTTGGGAGAGTCCAGGGTGCAGGCTCTGGACTGACAGCCACACAGGGGTTTCACCAAGTCCCACATCATGCTTGGCTCAGCCAGGTGTGGAGGTCAGTTTGTAGAGTGACCCTACTTCGCTGGCTGCTCCTTGTGTCCCACGTGACTAAAGCAATGCTTTTCTGGCCAAGCTCTGAGTACAGACAATGTTACAGACAATGTTCCTTCCCACTCCCACATCAAAAACCTCATCTCCATGGTATTCTCACTCTAAGGTACCCATCTGCTGCCCTGGATTCTCCAAACAGAATCTCTCCCACTTTTCCCAGGTCCTACACATCTGAATGTATTTGGGGAAGCAGTTTATTTTCTTTCTTTCTTTCTTTTTTACTTTGCCCCCAACCTTCTCTTTGGACATCCAGGAACGCAGTTACTCCCCTTTTGAAGACGCCTAAGTCAGTCTAGGACTCACCCATCTCTTTGCAGCCTCACTCTCTGCTGTCACTTAAAAAAAATTTTTTTTTCATGTTTCCTGCCCTAGCCTTGCAGCCCATAATCCATCTCACCCTCTAAGACAAAGCAGGTCTAGGGTATTCCAAGTCTTTCTTATTTTGAACACCACCTTGGGCCTTCCGCTTTCCCCATCACTTCTCTTCAGCATCTCTCCACCCTGGGACCTTGCAGTACAACCTGAGGCCAGACAGTCAGGCTCAGTGAGGCACAAAGCAAATCCACTTTACCACAGGGTGTAGACTGTCTAAAGGACAAACTCTATTCAACTACATACAAGTAGATAAATCACAGCTATCCAGGACCTAAAAGCACAGGCTTGGAGTCTGTTTCATTCTCGTGTTCTACTATTATCCCCACCCTCTTTCCACCTGTTCCCTGTCCCCAGCCCCGGAGCCTGGCCCTCCACTCCACCCCAGCCAAAACATAACATCTGTCATCACTGTGTGGCTGGTGGGATGCACCATCCTCCCTGTCTGGCTTCTCTGCGACTTATCATTGCATTGAGGACAGGCTGTGCTCCAAGTCACCCTGACGTTCAGAGAAGGGCTCCTCCCCAGCCTCCTGAAGACTTCTCCCTGGATTCCTCTCCCCACTAGACTCTCAGCCTCCTCTCTACTCTCCTAGACTGTATTGCCTACTGCAGACTTCTCCTGTCTTTTGGGCACTCTTGACCATTCTGCAAGCATAGTCACGTCACGGGGCTTTCAGGTCCCAGTCTCTCAAAGATGTCTCCCTTTTTCTTCATCTCTGCCCCAATTCCAGGAGGGCCTTTGTTCAGGCCCATTACCAAGGCCTCAGCAATTCACCCTCTCTGGGCAGGCAGACTCTTGGCAAGGGGAGCAGAGACTGGATTTTAAACCCAACTTGTCCCCAGAATGGGCTTCTAACTGTCAGTTTAGCGCACTAAACTCACATTTATATTAACAGAGGTTTCTGCCTCAGTCAGATTCAAGTGCACTTAGCAGCAGAGGTTGGGGGGAGGTGAAATTTCCAAGATTCCCATTTACGGATTACATCTACCATAGCACTGATTCCAGCCTACCTGAGCCCCGTGGAATAATTAAGAGGAGGAACGTTTTACTGTATTGGAGGAAGAGAGGAAAATGAAGAAAGAAAAGGGGAAATGGAGGAGTAGAAAAAACTAGATTTTCATTTATCTGCCTTTTTTGGTTAATTTCGATGTAAATATAGAAGGTCTTTCGATTTATTTTAACACAATTAAGTACCTACTTGCTGTTAGGAAAACAAATTTCTAAACTGTTATCCCCTTATGCTCTTTTCCTAAGTCACAACATCTGTCTTTGTTTTGGGGCTTGGATTTCTTTTCTTCCTATTTTTACAGTCCTCAAGACAGCTACCCCAACGCCACAGTGTCATTAACACAGTTGCAGCTTTGATTCTGCTGGCTCTTTACCGTGGTTCCCGCAGCCGTTGCTAGCCCATTGTCCTACCCTGCAGAGAGGTCAGCAGACGCTATAACTCATGGGCTGAGGCATTCGAAGAGATACCAGGGAGCCATCATCTGGGCATCAAAATAAGCTAAGTGCTGAGAACTTTAATGCAGCAAAGAATCAGGAAATGCGAGGCTCCTGCTGTCCCTGCTGCTCAAGGCATCCCCCTCCAATGGCCTGAGAGAAGGTGAAGCCTCAGGTGTCCTGACAGCTGGAAGCAGCCTTAGCTTCTCCTAAGACGAACAACAGGGGCACCTCCTAGGTGCCCAGTACAGTACTGGTTGCTCTACCCACATTATCTTTCATTATTTTCCTTGTATTTTCCAGATGAGAAAACTGAGGCTAAGAGAGACACAATGACTTTTCTAGAGGTCACATTATCACCAAGAGATCAGTTCATATAAGGGGAACTTGCTATAGGTAAATTAAGGATGAGCAGGGCTCAGGAAGCAGGGTGAAGCCATTAGGAAATTAAAGAGGGGAGGAGAAGAGCGGCACTGACCCCACTCATCATTAGGCCAGAATTTAGGTGCCAGGACACAAGCCTTCTAATAACTTGAACTGGACCCTATCTTGTGCCCTGGTGCTCAGGTGATATTCAAACGTTCCATGGCTCCACTCCTAACCCAACTCTGAGTGAGGCAGCAGGTGATGTGAAGCTAAACAGCTACGTTCCCAGCCACCTCTAATCTCATTTGCTCACCTGGGTGCACGTGGCTTGCTCCTTAGGACTAAGATTGTTTACACCTACTTTGTCCAGTGTTGCTCTAGCCTCTCAACTCCTCTCTTCTCTCTCTTCAGGGAAGAGAGAAAACGTCCCATTTGGGGGCTGTTGGCTTCTAGCCCAAAGGCTTTATTCCAGATGGATCTGCCTCTGGCTGGCCACCCAGAATAGACAGGTGATATCCATATTCTCAGCTCATCCAGACCATCTGTTCATTTTTCCATAACACTGTCCTCTGGGTCCATGCTAACGGCCCATTTAAGAAAATGCTGCTCCAGTAACTAAGCCCTTTGGTGGGAATTTAAGATGGAGCCTTATTATAATTTACTTCACCTAGTAGCCCGTAAAATTATGGTGGGTTTCCAATAGAGTCCTAATGCTCTCCATAAAATGAAAACAAGGAAGAATTAGAAAAGTAAACAGTCTTTTTTACCTCCTAGAAGTCACTGCATAAATCCACTATCAGAGCAGCAATGTGGCCCAATTCATTGATTCCCACAAGCACTGACTGACTCTCTGTCATGCCCAAAGTTTTCTGATAAAAAAAAAAAAAATCAAGGGACACAGTTGTGATAAGATGAACCCTAAGTTTGAAGAAAAATACGTGGTGCTTATTAGGCTAACTTGGAGAGCTTTATTTTGCTGACTAGACTTTTTTTTTTTTTTTCTTTTTTTGCGGTACGCAGGCCTCTCACTGTTGTGGCCTCTCCCGTTGCGGAGCACAGGCTCCAGACGCGTAGGCTCAGCGGCCATGGCTCACAGGCCCAGCCTTTCCGCGGCATGTGGGATCTTCCCGGACCGGGGCACAAACCCGCGTCCCCTACATCGACAAGCGGACTCTCAACCACTGCGCCACCAGGGAAGCCCAACTGACTAGACTCTTTACTCTCACTAGAGAGAAGTTGTAGAGCAAGGGGAGAGAAATGCTGCCTGGTGTAGAAATTTGATTGTCCTGCTGTATGATTTATGATGGACTCTTACTTCCAATAAATGCCTCACAAAACTGTTGAGAAAAATCTACATTTTCATCAATGTGTTTCGAGTTTCTGTTTTCTTCATGGAAATAGATGCACTAAAATGCTATGTTGGCAGAGTCCGCTGAGGAGGGCCCAGTCACAGATGTATTACACAAAATGAGACAAACATGGTTCCTGCCCTCAAGGAACTCATGATCTGGGAGGATTGGTAAGACAATTACAGAATAGCATTGACACGGGTAAGGCTTTGGTCAGGACCCAAGTTAGGTGCAACAAAGAAATTCAGAGCAGAGCAAGACATTATGACATCTTCATTTTGACACTGCTGATTTTATATCATAAGTGCCACCTAAGTACTGATTTTTATTGCCCCATCTAGTGAAATTGAGGCTGGAGAGAATAAGGAATAGGGTTAGGATGTATGTTTTGCATCTTATTTGATATAACTTGACAATGTATGGTTGTAAAAGTAACAGAAGATAACTCACAGAAATAGTTCTATCTGTCGGGATGGAGGGACTTTTAAGCATTATACCAAAGGCAGAAATAATAAAGGAAAAGATTGATTTGACTGTGATTTCACACATAAACAGACATATACACAAACACACAAACCAAGTTAAAAAAAACTGGAAAAATATTTGCAACATATATCACAGACTGTCATCTTCTTTCCTTCAAGTTGGTTTAAGTTTGCCTTGATTATGCACTTAGATTCTTACCAAGCTCTGCCCTGCATCAGTGTAACAATGGTTTATTCAAATGATTAATAAAAATATACACCTGAGAAACTGTCACTGACCAGAGGAAACAAGGGAGAAATGATAACTAAGTGCAATGTGGGATTCTGGACTGGATCCTGGAACAGAAGAAGAAAATGGACAAAAATATATGTTCAGATAACTCAAAAGAAGAAATGAATAAAAATGAATATGGCCAATGAAAAAGGAAAAGAAGTCCAACCTTACTTTCCAATCAAAGGAAAATTGTATACATAATCCATATTATAAATTGTATCTACAATCCATATTATATATAATTTATACTCTACACACACCCCTTGGATTGGCAAAGACAAAAATGATCAATGATATTCAGTCTAATAGTGGTATTAACTGGTAAAAATCATAAAAGCATCCATTTTCCTATATTTCTGCCTTGATTTCTTATTATTATCTATACTTCAAACTAGTTTAAGGTGTTATCACCTGTCACTTGGACAACCATAATAGCCCCCTAACTTGTCAACCTCTGTTCATTCTTGCCTCTGTTCATCAGTTCTTTCTACTCAACCAAAGTTATCTTTTTAAAACACAGAGAATCCCCAGTCATTGCTTTTATCTCTCCTTGCTGTTGGAATAACAATAAAATCTTTAACAAGACCTGTGAAGCCACCTGCGGCATGCTCCCTACCCATTTTTCCAGCCTCATTTTGCCCGGTGATTCCCCTCTCTTTCCACTCCAGCCAAACAAGCCCTCTTCAACTCCCCCAGCAGACACATTTGCACAGGCTGAGGCCAAAACGCTCTTATCTCCCCTATTAGTCTAGTTATCTCCTACTTAAGCTTCAGGCCTTATCTGAAATGTCACTTCCCCCAGGAAGTCATCCTTGAACTCTCCAACTAGAAGGAATTCACGTGACTGTACTTTCTAACAGTATATGTGTCTTCTCCTAGTAATACTTACACAGAGTCCACAAGGGCAGGGACCACACTTGGTGGGGACCACACCTGGTGTTGCTCACCGTTGTACCCTAAATAGTACACAGTACTTGGCACACACTAGGATCTCAATAAATGTTGAATGAATCATGAATCTTTCTGGAGATCAGTTTGGCAACACATGTTAACATTTTAAACGTGTATATTCTTTGACTCAGTAATTTATTTCGGGAAATTTATTTTTCTTTTATTCCATTATACACATACACAGAGCACAGCACACACACACGGGAGGGAGTCCTAAGGTTTTCCACATTTCTAAGTACAGTTGACCCTTGAACAATTTGGGGGGTTAAGGGTGCCGACCCGCTGCGCAGAGAACCCAGTAGGGCACTCTGTCTATGTGGCTCCTCCATTATCCGGGGTTCCTCTCTATGCCTGGTTCCGAATTCTCAGATTCAACCAACTGCAACTCCTGTGGTACTGTAGCAGTTGCTACTGAAAAAGGAATCCATGTATAAGTGGACCATGCAGTTCAAACCCACGTTGTTCAAGGGTCAACTGTATGTGCATGTTATATAATCAGAAACAGAAGATATTTTCATTTGGGGGGAGGATGTACATTAATTGTCTTCCATAGGTTGTATCAACATATCCCCAGATTAAAACAGTCGCATCAAAGGGAGGACATCAAAATATCACTGTCATTCCAGTTCCAGAGCCGGTCCCAACTTGCTGTGACAAAAGGGTCACATGTCAAAAGTCAGAGCAGGGGAGCACCCAGGGGCGCAGAGGAGGAAGGCGGCCCCTCCCCCCAGCCGCTGCCGCCCAGCTCGCCCCAGGTGCTGCTGCTGGGGGAGCCGGTGGAGGGCTTCGGATGACCCTGGTGGACAAGGGTGACCTGAAATGGGAGGCGGCCATCTTCGGGCCCCCCAACACCTACTCCGAGGGCAGCTACTTGAAGGCGTGTCTCAAGATAGCCATCGACTACCGTTACTTCCCGCCGGCCTTTCTGTTCCTGACCAAGATGCGGGGCCCCAACGTCTACGAGGCTGTGGACGTATGCATCTCCATCCTCCATCTCCCGCTCGACTACCTCCTACCCTCTGAGCGGGAAGCTGCCCTCAGAGCGGCAGAACCCACCAGAACATAGGACCATCTCCTGAGCATCACCTCCCTCCTCAGCGAACCCAACACTGTTTCCACCTGCCAACGTGGACGCTTCCGTGATGCACACGAAGCCGGAAGAGAGCGAAGGCAGGACCGGGAGCACGCTGACGTGAACCGGAGGCAGGTCCTGGGGACCAAGGCGGACGCGGAGCGGGACGGCGGGAAGGTCCCACCGCGCTGGCCCAGTGCTGCGGGAAGACCCAGGCCCGGTGCCCGACCAGGGCTCGGACCTCTTCTACCAGCACGATTACAGGGCGGCGAGGCCCAGGCCGAGGGCCGCAGCTGGGGCGGGGACGACGAGGACGACGAGGACGACTCGGGCCACGAGGAGTCCCGACAGCGCATCCCCACCAACAAGCTTACAAATTTTACCTCAGCCGGCCGGACCGTATGGACTCCCGGGCGCCTCTGCCGCCTCGACTACCTCGGGTAGGCGTGCGCTGCCGGCCCTCGGCCGGTCCCCAGGTCCCGCCCTGGGTTTCCTCTGCTTTGGAGCGAGGCCCCGCCCCGCCCCGCCCCGCCCCGCCCCGCCCGCTGTCGCATCCTGCGGGCCGCTAGCGTGCTGGGCGCAGGCGCGGGGTGGAGGCGGTGCCTGGGGGCCACGGACCCCGGCCCTGTCTGCAGCTCCAGCTGGCTGGAGCTGGAGACTTGGGGACCCAGCTCGCGAGTGGACGGATTAACTTGGGGTCACCTCTTCTCTCTGCTTTGGTTTGTTTGGAATCTAAAGCGATTTTATGAGAAGCCAAATAAATGAAAAAGTCAGAGCAGGTAGAAATTTTCAACTAAGGATAGGGCATTGTAGAGGATCCAAGGTCCGAGGACATCTTCAGGAAAAGGGAGCACGTGAGTGAGGTTATAAAGGATAATTAGGATTCACATAGATGAGGAAGATAGGAGAGGCTGGGAACTGCATGTCAGGCAACAGAAAACAGGATCAGCCCAAAGAGAGGTACGGAGATGGGAGTGTGCAGGGCAAACAACGTGCTTGCTCATTGGGCCCAGTGTAAGGGATGTAGAGAGAAGCAAGATACAAGAGAGCACAGGTAGGCTGGAGCCAGATCACAAGAATCTCAATAGCTGATGGAAAACAATGACGGGATTAAAGTAGACGGTAAACATGGCAGGCTCCATGCTTTACTACTTTTTCATTTCTTTTTTGAGATGGTAAAATACGCTATTATGCTCAGTGCTGCAGTGAATATACTTATATATTTCCCCAGCCACAAGCTTAAATGTAATTGTAGGAGAGATTCCTAAACATGGAGTTGATGTGTGGAAGGATATGCACATTTTAAATGTTGATAAATATTCTGAGATTGCCCTCTTTAGAGGTTGTATCAATTTACATACCTCAAAAATGTATAAATGTCTGTTTTCCTACAACCTTGTCAAAAATAGGTTGTCAAAAATACATTTTAAGGAACTTTGGATATTAAGTGAAAAATATAGTTTTTGCTTATATTTGTTTATTGTGTGGGAACCTAGGTATCTTTTCAACTATCTTAGCACCATTTGTATTTCCTTTTGTGATAGGTTTGTTCATGTTGTTTGCCAGTTTTTTTTATTAGTGTTGATCTTTTTCTTATAGATTTGTAGGAGTTCATATTTTAACAAATTTAGCCCTTCTTCTGACAAGTTTGTTACAAATATTTTTCCCTGTTTATGACTTGTATTTTGACTTGATTTGTAGAGTTTCCTACCTTGCAGAAATGTTTGATCTTTAGAGTCAAACTTATCAATATTTTTTTATGTCTCCTGAATTTTATCATGCTTAGTTCTTCTCTATTCCAAGATTATTAATTTTTTTTCCATTTTTCCCTAGAACCTTGGTAGTTTAATTTTCATGTTGGTAGTCCATCTGGCACTTATTTTGGTATAAAACTTGGGAGAAATACAGACTTATTATTTGCCAGATGGCTACCCAATTGTCCCAACACCATTTATTTAATTGTAAATTTTTCCCACTGATTAAAATATGCAACTTGATCAAATCCTAAATTCTTATAAAATTCTTATAAATTCTTATAAATTCTTATAAATTCTTATAAAATTCTTATAAAAGCATTTGGGTCAATTTCTGATTCTATTCTGTATATTATGTTATTTCCACTATTTTATCTTCCAGGTCACTTATCCATTCTTCTGCCTCAGTTATTCTGCTATTCTAGAGAATTTTTAATTTCATTTATTGTGCTTTCATCATTATTTGTTTGCTCTTTAGTTCTTCTAGGTCCTTGTTAAACGTTTCTTGTATTTTCTCCATTCCATTTCCAAGATTTTGGATCATCTTTACCATCATTACTCTGAATTCTTTTTCAGGTAGACTGCCTATTTCCTCTTCATTTGTTTGGTCTGGTGGGTTTTTATCTTGCTCCTTCATCTGCTATGTGTTTCTCTGTCTTCTCATTTTGCTTCACTTACTGTGTTTGGGGTCTCCTTTCTGCAGGCTGCAGGTGCGTAGTTCCCGTTGTTTTTGGTGTCTGCTCCCAGTGGGTAAGGTTGATTTAGTGGGTTGTGTAGGCTTCCTGGTGGAGGGGACTAGTGCCTGTGTTCTGGTGGATGAGGCTGGACCTTGTCTTTCTGGTGGGCAGGACCGCACCCAGTGGTATGTTTTGGGGTACCTGTGACCTTATTATGATTTTAGGCAGCCTCTCTGCTGACGGGTGGGGTTGTGTTCTGTCTTGCTAGTTGTCTGGCATAGGGTGTCCGGCACTGTAGCTTGCTGGTCGTTGAGTGGAGCTGGGTCTTAGTGTTGAGATGGAGATCTCTGGGAGATTTTCGCCATTTGATATTACATGGAGCTGATATTACATGATATTACATTGGTCTCTGGTGGACCAATGTCCTGAACTCAGCTCTCCCACCTCAGAGGCTCAGGCCTGACACCCGGCCAGAGCACCAAGACCCTTCAGCCACATGGCTCAGAAGAAAAGGGGGAGAGAGAGAGAGAGAGAGAGGAAGGGAGAGAGGGAGGGAGGGGGAGGGAGGGAGGGAGGGAGGGAGAGAGAGAAGGAAAGAAAGGAAAATAAAGTTATTAAAATAAAGATTATTAAAAATTAAAAAATTAAAAAGTAATAAAAAAGGAAAGAAGAGAGCAACCAAACCAAAAAATAAATCCACCAATGATCCAATGATAACAAGCACTAAAACTATACTAAAACAAACAAACAAAAAATATGGACAGACAGAACCCTAGGACAAATGGTAAAAGCAAAGCTATACAGACAAAATCACACAAAGAAGCATACACGTACACACTCACAGAAAGAGAAAAAGGAAAAAAAAAGTATGTATCTTTTGGGAGGTCTGAGGTCTTCTGCCAGCATTCAGTAGGTGTTCTGTAGGAGTAGTTCCACGTGTAGATGTATTTCTGATGTTTCTTTTGGGAGGAAGGTGATCTCCACGTCTTACTCCTCCGCCATCTTGAAGGTCTCTCTACACCTATGTTTTAGGGTCAGCTCTCCAAGATCTCTGCAATACCAAGTTGAGAAAGGAAGGTAAAATTTTACATTGTCCTTTTCTTTCCAAATCCAGACTCTTGTGAATATGGTTTTGAGGTGCCCATGGGTTGTCATGCTCCTTCTCCCAAGGACAACTATTTCCTTCTTTATGAAGTCTTTTTATGTGTGTGTGTCTCTCATTAGCATTTGAAAGTTTCCCTCACATAGGTCTTTTGGGTGTCATACTATAGGAAGATCATTTGTCAGATAGTTAGCTAGTTAGGAGAGGAACAAAACTGGAAGTGGGATGGTCAGGTGAAAGAGCACTCCTCAGGCAAGATTTAATGCCGGACTGAGTTTTATGAAGGCAGTCGAAGTCAAAACAGCAGAATTTTTCCTTATTAGAAACTGGAAGCCAGGGAGAAAAAAAAGAATCAAAGACTTCTCTAAGGTTTTGAGCTTAAGGAATGATGAGGTTGGGGATAGTATTCTCAGAAAAGGATAAGAAGGAGAAGAATCAGATTGTGAACAGAAAGATTATATATATGGTTTGGGAAATACTGGCCCTTGGGGTCCAGCAAGATGTCCAGGTGGAAACGTCCATCAAGCAAGTGGAAATAAATGTCTGGAAGGTGAACCCATAGGGTGAGAGTCAAAACTCTTCTGGGAAGTGGGATTAGCTAGAGAGAGGAAGATGAGGGCAGGACCTTGGAGACAATCTTGTTTGAGGAGAAGAAGAAAGAAGAGCCAGCAAAGGAATCGGGAAATGAGGAGCAGCTAGAGTGCAAGAAATAGTCCAGAGAGTCGGAGAGAAGAGAAGACAGTGGTGAAGGAAAGCACTGCTGTACCTGCCTTCACAAAGTGCTCTCATAAGCTTGTATTAGAGGCTAGTCATCTGAGGTTCAAATCTTGACTCCATCACCTAGGAGTTATATGGCTTGAGGCAAGTCAGTTAAGCTCTCTGAGCCTCAATTTCCTTATCTGTGAAATGGAGATAATATTATAATAGTGCCTACCTCATAATGCCATTGTAATGATTAAAGAAAGATACTTCTTTTAAAAGATAGCCAGCACTCAGAAATACTAGCTGCCTCCTTCTTTCCTCCGTGTATCTGCTGAGGTTCATAAAGGTTGAGTGGCATTCCCATGCACACAAATCTAAGGAGTGGCAGAATCTCTGATTCAACTACACTGGAGTTACTTCGTTCTGGAAGAGTGGGCAGTGACATCAAGGAGGTTGAGAGTTTGGCATTTAGGACATTATAGGGGAGTCAGTAAGGAAAATGTCCTTCAGAACAGTGGATACAAAAGCCAGATTCCAAGAGATTAAGAAGTGAGTGGCTACTGGTTATATATACCCAGAAGAAATGAAAACAGGATTTCAAAGAGATATATGCACTTTCATGTTTATTGCAACATTTTTCACGATAGCCAAGATATGGAAACAACCAAAATGCGTATCAATGGATGGATGGATAAACAAGATGTGAGATATATATAAAATGGAATATTCTTAAGCCACGAGAGAGGAGGATATCCTGCCATTTCGACCCTGAGCACATTATGCTAAGTGAGGTGAGTTAGAGAAAGACAAGTACTGTACGGTATAGCTTAGATGCAGAATCTAATAGTCAAACTCATGAAAAATAGAGAGTAAAGTGGTGGTTACTGGAGAGTGGGGGGATAAAATTGATGTTGCTTAAGGGTACAAACTTGCAAGGAGTAGTAGATAAGCCATAGTTATCTAATGTACTGTAGAATGAATACAGACAACAATAGTGTCCTATAATTATGTATTGTGATAACTATCGATACAATGACAACCATATTACAATATATTAATGTATCAAAGCAACATTTTGTACACTTTAAAGTTACACAATGTTATATGTCAAATATATTCAATTAAAATAAATAAATGAGTGAGTGGTTTATTCCCTCCTATGAGCTCTGTTCTCGCTCTCCCAGTAGCCTACTTTCTCATGTATTCCTCTAAACTTTCTTTACGCATATACAAATATTACATGGATTAAAATGCAGTTCACTTTGTACACTGTATTCTGTATCTGACTTTTCCTAGCAAGCGTCCTGGAGTTCTTTCCATCTCTGTATGTACAGAGTATCTTCGTTCTTTTATACAGCTGCATTCCAGGGTGTGGATATATTATAATTTAATCTGTTCACCAGTTATGAACATTTGGGTTGTTTCCAATCTCCCACTTCCATAAATAATGCTAGGATGGTTAACCATGTACACATGTTGTTTCACACAGCGGTTCTTTCTGTAGAATAAATTCCCCAAAGGGAAGTTCCTACAGGACAACGTCTTAATCAGACGTAAAAAGAGAATCAACCTATAAACACAGAAATCAAGGCTATAATTCTTCTGTTAGGTGTCCAGTTTAGCACAGGAACAGATAACTAAAAATCCCTATAGGAAAGATATTTCTTACTTCCTCTCTCTGTAAAAATAGAAAACAAATCCAAACACCCATGATGAATGTGCATTTTACTCCCCATTTAATGTGCCTTGCTCCAGATGTTATAGAAATCATTGAGTTTGATGTAGTCTGTTATAATTTTTATTCACAGTGCTATTCAAAGTCTCTCGAATAACATGAGGGAAGTGGCTGAGTTTTGCAGGAATTAATATAGAGACCTGAGTTGGAGTTCATTAGAGTGACAACTATAGAGCCATTTTATGGTCGTACAGCTTCAGCAATCTTATGTTCCTAAATGGAGTTATTGGGTTAGCAGGTGTCAGTCATGGAAGTTTAAATTGGTATTGTTCTCCCACTCCTTTCCTGTCAGTTTCCAGCACCCTGACCCCAGAAACAACTGTATAACCGTCAAGTTACAACAAAGAGCCTCTTCTTCCGTGAGGCTTCAAGCACTAAGCCAGCTTAGCATGTCCACGGCTGGCAGTAGAGGCTTGGCACTTCCACTGCATGGGGTAGAAGACCCAGAGAGGTGGCCAGTTCTCCTTATTCCTGCTATCCATCCTTTCCTTCTAGATGATTCTGACAGTAAGAGAGCTGAATTTTTGCAGAGAAGCTCCACCCCAGGTCATGTCCTCATAAATCAGAACGAGCTGCCCTCCCACAGTCTACTCCAAGGACTAGCCCTGCAGCCTCAGCGGATGACCAGCCTAGGCACTCCAAAAGAGAACGCGATGGGCCCTGTAACCAGAGGGACTTGAGAAAAGAAGAGAAACGGCCAAGCAGGCAGAAGTATAAAAATACTTGAGTCTTGTAGCATTTTCTTACGAAATTAAAAAATCATCATCATCACAAAAAAGTCAGAAAACTGCCCGCAAGGAAGGAAGAGCAGAGGGATACACCAGCTAAGCTGGATGCAGCCAACAGCATAGCTCCGAAGGTGGTGCTACCTGGTGAAGATTCAGAGCGCTCGCGCAGGGTTAAGGAAAGTAGCTCAAGAAACTCCAGTGAGCTGGGGAAGCCTGGAGGAAAGGCATCAGAAATCAAAGTGCAGCTGCTCTTTCTGCTGTTTAAATCATTATATATTAGCTGCAAATTTAGTTTGTTGGCCAACACTCAGAAGTGACATATGGCCAATAAAAGGTTCGGTGGAGTTTTCCATCTGCTGTTCAACTTTACCGTGGCTTCCCTGCGGGCTGCTCCGTGTCAGAGCAGGCTGCACTTCGGAATCTGCAGTTCATGAACTGCACGCAGGCCATTAAATGGGCACGGTTCTATGCCAGAGCATGCCACCAACCCAGCAGAGCATCTGACAAGTTGATGTGCATGGTCCCTGGAATTTGTTCCACACTCAGATCTAACAGTCTTCCAGGAGCCACTGAACGAAAAGCGTCTGAGTGGACACGCTCTCTGGAATGTTGCAGGTGGGGACGCCGTAGGTTTTACGAGGGGAGTTCTCCTGAGGCATCGTCTGGATACCCTGCAAAAAGCTTGTGAGAGACAACTACACTCTGGTGCCCATTAAAACCCATGCCAAACGCCAAGGAATTGGCAAGGGCCAGTGGCTCAGGTTTGGAAACCGTATTCACTGGTTTTAAGATACAAAGAGAAGAGGTTTATTTTCCCGGCTCTAGGTTGTTCATTTCACCCACCTTGGAACTAGAATTGCCTGCAATTGAGTAAACTGTGTCCACTTTGTGCTGTGTTCACAGCGATCAGCTGGTGTGCTCCTTCTAAAAGCGGTCCCGCTACCCTCTGTGGCTAATATTCAGGGACACCTCGATGGACTTCCCGCCCTGTCACTTCTGTAGCCACCCTACAGTGGGGGATACATTGTTACCCCAAACCTTGGAATGGAAGGAATATAGATAGTCAAAATCATTCTGATCCTTTTCTAATTTTTGTGTTCTTAAACGTGGAACTGGGGGATGAATGATGTCCACAGTGACTCCTTTGTTTCAGTAAAAGAACAAAAATTGTCCCAATAGGTGATTTCATGGTAACCCAAAGGGACACCAGCAGAAAATATGATGATGCACAGTACTGTGTTCGCTTGCATTCTGCATGATGCTGTCATTTCTCTTGCCTGCTGTGCACCTGTCAGAAATATACGGCCAAAGGCAAAGTGAGATTCGGGGTTAGACTCAAAGAAAGCCCTGTCGCGAACTCCTGTTTTGAATCTGCTGGCAGAGAGATGGTGGAGGCGCAAGAGGGAGGCAGGGGAGAAAAAGGGACTTGTTGAAATACTACACAGGAATTGATGTAAAAAATGAAAAGTCCCGGGCTTCCCTGGTGGCGCAGTGGCTGAGAGTCTGCCTGCCGATGCAGGGGACACGGGTTCATGCCCCGGTCCGGGAAGATCCCACATGCCGCGGAGTGGCTGGGCTCGTGAGCCATGGCCGCTGAGCCCGTGCGTCTGGAGCCTGTGCTCCGCAACGGGAGAGGCCACAACAGTGAGAGGCCCGCGTACGGTAAAAAAAAAAAAAAAAAAAGAAAAGTCCCTGAGTCTGTGAAGAGGTGGCACAAGTTATAACAATGAATCATTTGCACAGAAATGGGCTCTCGGTTGTGACAGACAGTGAGGATTTAGGAAGATGAACTCCTCCCGGGTTCAGCAAGTAGCTAAGGCAAGGAGGCCAGTGGCGCTTGGGGTTTGCAGAGAGTCACAAACTCTTTCCTGAATGTGCTGACTTGGCAAAAACTCAGTCCTCAAGGAGCCAGCCTCTCCGGAGACTATAATTTTTTTTAACCCCTGTGTATTTGAGGGGAAAGTTAATCTCTCTGCCTCTGACTTATTTACACTTAAATCATCAAAAAAGTTGTTTTGTTTTGTGCTATTTGCTGGCCAGTAAGTTAGAGTCTAATTTAGAAACAGCCTCTGGTCTTGGAAAAGGAACCAAACCCAGACACAAGACTCAGACCAGCTTCTGCTTTGATTGCAAAGAGTGAGAGGTTATTTCTTTGGGTAACACTGTGGGGAAGGCGGTCTCTACATTTTAACCCCCAGCTCCCACGCTCCCACCACCCAATGTGCGCACGCACGCATGCACACACACACACACTCAACTAAGGAACTGAGTCTGGTAGGAGGTCAATGGAACAGGATGCCTGAATGGCTCTGTCCCCTAAAATTAAATTGGGTCACGGTAAACCTGCAAAAAGTAATGGTTAAGATGCATCATCCTTAACCGTTAACAGGGACAGGCTCTGGAGGCAGATTGCCTCGGCTTTCAGTCCTGCCTTTGCCCTTTTCTCACTGAGTTACCTTAGGCACTTTACTTCATCCTGCTGAGCTTGTTCTCTCATTCGTAAAATGTGGGCAACGATAACGGGGCCTGCTTCCCAACGGGGAGCCTTAAGTGCACTGACCCTCAGGCAGTGCTCAGTGCAGTCTCTACACACAGTAAATACCCAGGGCCTGCTTCAAATCAATGAACTGTAACCCACCTTGCCAGATGGCACGTGCCCATTGGACACCTGTTGCTCCACCTCAGATCCTCTCGGCCTCCCCTGACTCCCGCCCCAGCTGTCACTGCAGCTGGAGCACTCGCCCAGGTGCAGTAGAGCAGCCCCGGCCGCGTGCCCATGTCCCGGGCCTCTCACCTCCTTGAGCACCTCTCTGTGGTCTTCTGCTGGGTTCTCCTAGAAGCCGACTCTTAGATAAGGACACAGAGATGCTCCTTGGAACACTGAAAGGGGAGTCAGGGAGTGAGATGGGAGGAGAAGAAAGCCAATAAAGGGTGTGGTAATGAGCAGGTGATTCAGTGGTAATTGAGGCTCGACCACTGGAAGCCTCTGGAATAACATGCAGCACAGGCTTCATCATGGGTTCACACAAGGACAAGGATGCTAGCGTATTTAGCCACCAGCGACTCTCAGGCTCTCTGGGACGTTAACTCCCTGGTGTGTGGGCGGAGCCTGCTCCTCAACCCAAGAAAGCAGAGAGCTACAGGTGGTGCTCGCCTAGAAAGCCAGGGTGCGCAGGGAAATTGGGGGCACTAAGGGGCATGGCAGGGCCTGACCAAGTGGCTACGCCCATGACCAGGAGCCCTGGGACTTCTCAGGGCCCTACTCAGGACCCACGCATGCAGCCAGGATGCACAGGGGCATTAAGAACCCATGGAGTGGGCTTCCCTGGTGGCGCAGTGGTTGGGAATCTGCCTGCCAACGCAGGGGACACGGGTTCGAGCCCTGGTCTGGGAAGATCCCACGTGCCGCGGAACAACTAAGCCCGTGAGCCACAACTACTGAGCCTGCGCGTCCGGAGCCTGTGCTCCGCAACGGAAGAGGCCACAACAGTGAGAGGCCCGCGCACCGCCCACGCGCTGCAACTGGAGAAAGCCCACGCACAGAAATGGAGACCCAACACAGCCAAAAATAAATAAATAAATAAATAATAATTAAAAAAAGAACTCATGGAGTAAACCTTTTAGGCAGGCACTGGCAGGGAAGACAGAAGCTGGGAGATCAATTCTTTGCTCTCTCTCGCCTCAGGGTCAACTGTCCCGAGATCCAATTTATACCTCTTCTTAGAAAATGACCTCATGAGATGAAGCGACTTAGGGGAGGCTGGCTCTACAGTCCATCCCCACCTCACCCCTCCTGCCTCACTGCCCTCTGCCCTCATTCCTGCTCCCTGGAATTATGTTGTTCCAGTAAGCCTGGGCTTCTGGGGAAGCCAGGCTAAGACAATAGGGTAAATTTCATATTAATTCCAATCTCCATCACTCTACCAACCTCACAGAGACTATATCTTACTGAGTGCTGAGAGGCACGATGGAGAATATCTAATCATGTGTGACCTGTTAAGAAGGTAAGACCTTCTAAGTTATCCAGGAGAAAGTATTAGGTCCAGGTACATGGGTATCCCTAGAATGGGAAATACAGCTCCTGGAGACAATGGTCCACAAATGCAAAAACCCCACTTCCATGGAGGCAACCTAAGTGTCCATCGACAGATGAATGGATAAAGAAGATGTGACACATATATACAATGGAATATTACTCAGCCATAAAAAGAAATAAAATTGAGTTATTTGTAGTGAGGTGGATGGACCTAGAGTCTGTCCTACAGAGTGAAGTCAGTCAGAAAGAGAAAAACAAATACCGTATGCTAACACATATATATGGAATCTAAAAAAAAAAGGTTCTGAAGAACCTAGGGGTAGGACAGGAATAAAGACGCAGACATAGAGAATGGACTTGAGGACATGGGGATGGGGAAGGGTAAGCTGGGACGAAGTGAGAGAGTGGCATGGACACATATACAACCACCAAATGTAAAATAGATGGCTAGTGGGAAGCAGCTGCATAGCACGGGGAGATCAGCTCCGTGCTTTGTGACCACCTAGAGGGGTGGGATAGGGAGGGTGGGAGGGAGACGCAAGAGGGAAGAGATATGGGGATATATGTATATGTATAGCTGATTCACTTTGTTATGAAGCAGAAACTAACTCACCATTGTAAAGCAATTACACTCCAATAAAGATGTTAAAAAAAAAACCACTTCCCCAAATTAAAGAAATTAGAATTCATGGAGAAACTGGGAGATTGAATTTAATGGCTTCCTGGACTGGAGCTAGAAGCAGTATCTGTGCAGCCTGGCCATTTGATACTGTCTACAACAACTCTGGGCCACCCTTGCCGCTAACCAGCGGAAAACAAGGATTGCACGATGGAAAGTGGTCCTTAAATATATATATATATATATATATATATAAGGAAGCAGACAAGCCGTTCACTTGAAGTGTTTCAAGACTAATTTCAGTTTTTGAGATTTTAAACACAATCTGAAAGAGAAAATAACTGTCTTCTTTTATCTGGTAAGGCAGCAGCTATCAGGACACATAACTGTCCTGTATCTGTGGCGCTGAGGCATCAATCCCGTAGTCCAGCTCACTGGTCCTGGCACTGAGATGGTGCTCCTGATCTCAGTCTGCTTCCACCCCAGCTGGGGCTTTCCTGCTTCTTGCACTCCAGGAAACACCCTCTAAAAAATGAATAATACATCATTTTGTTTCTGTGAGGACGCTTGTCACTCTTTCACTTGCCAAAGTACAGATGAATATTCAGTGAGGATTGTGGCCTCCGATGCCTGTCACGAATGGGCAGGGGCAGCAGTGACCCATGTGAATGTGATTTCAGGATACTCCTCCTGCCCCGAATTCACCAGAGGAAGACACCAGAAACCTGCGGAAGAGGAAATTGCCATTTATTAAACGTCTATGCACCACGCTCTGCAGTAGAGCCTTCCCATGGTGTCCCTGGGGTGGGCAAAGTTTCTCTAGAAAGCCCAGAGAGCAAATATTTTAGGCTGTCCTAATACCCTAACCTTGCCACTGTAGCGCCAAAGCAGCCACAGATACTAAATACATGAAGGGGCGCAGCTGTGTTCCCATAAAACTTTATTTACCAAAACAGGATCTGGCCAGCAGGCTGCGGGTTCTGTCCCCTGGGCTAGCTTACATCATTGCTTAGTTTCATAAGCACTCACGGATGGTAAGCACTGTCCTCCTGGTGGAGTTTCTCTTCAAGTGCAATCACTCTTGAGAGAAATTACTCAGCAGATCCCAAATGTCTTAGCATGATTTAATTTATCATCCACTCTTCTGGAGATAAGTGGGCGGAGGAGAAACAGCTCTCCAGAATAAATGCAAGTACCAGGAGGGGGAAAAAGAAAGAGGGAGAAGAAAGGGCAAGGTGACAAATCGTGAGACCTATGGTGAGGTGGGAAGCAGGGGAGAGAAGGGATTTAGGGACAAATTGTTACAGGGTTCCATCATCCCAACTTTGCAGAACACCTGTAGGCAGTATCACACCATGGTTAAAAGCATGGTCTGGAAGTCAACTGCTTTGACATAACTGGCTCTGCTTCTGAGAGGTGGTGGGACCTTGGGTAAATTATTAATCCTGGGCATTAGATTTCTCATCTGTCAAGGGGGGATTCATAAGATCGAAGGGAGGATTAAATGAGATAATTCATGGAAAGGGCTTGGCAAAGTCCCTGGCGTGATGTAAGCACTCAAAAAAGGCCGGCTGTTACCATCATTAATTACTTAGAATGAGTCCAAGGAAGTAATGGCTATCAGAACAGAACGGCACTGTAAGTTCACAAATGCTCTTAGTGAATATTCCATACAGCGCCTGTCTCAGAAACTTATCAGAGAGTCCACTGGAGTGTCTGGACTAATAATAATCATCAGTATTGGCATACACTCAGACATAAGTTCCTGCATAAGCCAGGAATCCATCAAACCTTGCCCCGAAGAAGTCTCCCTTCCCCAATTTTGTACACTTAAACGTGTTATGTCTTACCAGTTGATTGCTAACACCATACGGAGTGTGTCTGTGACCCAACCTAAATGCTGAGGCTTGTTTTTCCAGTCATTTATTATAAGCATGCTTTCTTGAGGGCTTACTGAGGCTTGAGCAGAAATACAAGAGAGTACAAATTAGATAAAATATAGTGTTTAAGGTACACAAGACTAATTGCTTTTTAATTCCATTTGCGTGAAACCCAGTGAGACCCTGTTCACAGCTCTCGAACCTAAGGGGTCAACACATGACAAGAGCATTTAAGATGGGAAATCAAGTTTCTAAGCAAAAGTGTAGCCACCACCAGAAAAACAGAAAAATGAGAATAGGAAATCGAATGTTTCCTGGGCTTGAAATGCTCATTTATAGTGGAGCCCCGCTGGCCTCATCAATCCCTCCCAGCCTTTAAGAATCCATACATGTTCCGCCTTCTCGGGGAAGTTTGTACCCACAACTCCAGTCCGTACTGGTTTCTGGCTCCTCTCACTGCCCACAGGACAAATAGCAATGGTTCTCCATCCTGGATGCACATGAGAATAATCCAGGGAGCTTTTAAAGAATACTAACGCCCAGGCCCTCCTCTAAGGAATCTGATTTAATCAGTCTAGGTAGGATCGGCATAGCTTTTAACATTTTATTGATATAAAATATTACATACAGAAAGTGCACATGAGTGTTTAGCTTGATACATATTCACAGTGGAACACGCCCATGTAACCAACACACGGATCAAGACACAGAACGTTACCACCACCCCAATGTCCCCTCGTGTACCCTTCCAGACACACTCTTCCTAGGGTAAGCACTTTCCTGACTTCTAATAGCTTAGGCTGAATTTTGTTTGTCTTTGACATTAACAGAACCATAGAGTATGACTTTTATATTTAAATAAACTTCTAAATTTCGGAACAGTTCAGATTTGCCAAAAAAAAAAAAAAAAAAGAAGCGTAGACAGTACAGAGTTCGAGTGTACCCCACACCCAGTTTTTTCTATTGTTAATAACTTACATTGCAATGGTCCACTTAACCGTGACACTTTTTTATCTGGTTGCTTTCACTCAACATTATACTAAAGAGATTTATCCACATTGTTGCATGTAGTTGTCGATCTTTCATTCTCATTGCTAAGCAGTACTCTATTACGCGAATAATCCATAATTATTTATCCATACTGCTGATATGCATTTGGACAGTCTCCAGTTTGGAGCTCTTACAAGCAGTGCTGCTATGAACATTCCAGTAGGCATCTGTATTTTTAAAAAGCTCTCCAGGGATTCTAATGTGCAGCCAGAACTGGAAACCACTCATATAATCTAGGCCAAAGAATTCATTCCTCCTGGGGTTTGTTGTCCTGTTATTTCTTATCCCTCAGTCTTTTCTCCTCTGTGGTGGGGTGGGGGGTTGGGGCAAAGCGTGGTGTTCTCGGGCTCCCCACAAGACACAGGACAGTGCTGGAGCCAAACAGGTTTTCAACAAATGCTTGTGTGTTGATTCATCAATTGATGATGCTTTCCTATTTCACAACACCCTTTGCTCCAGGTTTGCAACCATTTCTGTGCTGCAGCATCTCTCCTGCTGATGCAGCAAGCTGTGCAGTGCCCACCTTTACTTCATCTGGCCTGAAACAAGCCTTCTCTCTGGTCTTCACGAGCCGGGTCCTGAACGTGCATCTTTGGGACACACTTGAAAGAGCAAATCTTGAGTACCAGTTTAAGAGGAGGCAGGATGTACAATGAGCCCAGGTCATCCAGGTGGTGATACATTAGTCATTTGCCATTTTTCCTTTGTATATTGATTGTTTCTTAACTTTCCTGACTTTTCTAAAGGGTATTTACCTTTTCCTCATTGATTTTTTGATAGCAGCTTTTCATATAAGGAAATCAACCCTTATTTTCCTACCATATATGTTGCACTTATTTTCAATGTGCTGTTTGCCATTGAATTCTGTATGTGGTGTCCCCTTGGAAGCCTCACATCGAAGCCTTTTTTCCCCTTCTCTGGCCCTCCACAGGGCCCATGCATGCAAAGCTTTTATGTGCCTGGCATCGCGAACATTCCAACCTTTTCTCAGTGGGACATCAGACCCTGATTTCTACTGGGAAATGAGGCTGTGCCACTGCTGAGTTTATCTATAGATTAGTTTCCTGTGGTAACAAATTACCATAAAGTAGGTCCTCAAAACAACAGAAATTTATTGTCTCAAAGTTCAGGAGGCCAGAAGTCCCAAATCAAGGTGTTGGTGGAAGCTCTGAGGGAGAAACCATCTCATGTATCCACCACCTCTTCTGTTTCCCCCTAAGATGGAGAGATGCTTGAGGGCAGAAAGCATATCTTACTCTCCCCCATCTCTGCCTTGTGTACCGAGCACACAGTGGGTCATCCGGAGATGTTTGTGGTTAGTTTGATGGGCCACACTGAGTGCTGCGAGCTGGCTTACTGTGCTCTTATAGCTTCTCGCTCATCATTTTTTATTTGTGTTGCTCCTCTTGAAATTCTTCTGGAGCATATGTTCTCCTAGCATTTCTCCCCATCACTCCATATCACCCACCTGTACTCACCATTAAGGAACCACTCAGACACGTCCATGGCCCACCGTCCTCACACGCCCTGCTGGGTGGGGCTGGGTCACACGAGCACAGCTCTGAAGGAGTGAGTCAGCTATGCTGCAAAGCTCCAACACTGGAAATCTCACCTTGGCCCTTGCCATTGCTCTTGTGCCTACATTATCGCACAAGCATGTTTCCCGCCTATTTGGGACATGGTACATCTACCTGAAAACTGACAATCTTGACCTGCCCAATCACAGAGATGAACTTAAGTTCTTAACTCAGGGATCTAAAAAAACATAAACAACTGAGACATGATGGAGAAGGCCAAAGTATCCCAGTTCCAACCCCCAAACAGATGGTAATGAAACCAGCTAGTGTCCAAAGAGTGAGCCAGATGGCTGGATACGCTTCTCGCAAAGCCTGATATATAAGATGACAATTGGCTTTCAGATTCCTCATGTCTCTGGTGAGATATGATGAAGGATTTGCTTTAAGCATATTCCTGCATTCTTGGTACAGTAGCATTTAGGACTGCTAGCCAGTATGCATGGTAAAAACTGACAACTCTGGTTTCTCTCTCCAAGCCACCCTCCCTGCTGTGACCAGAGGTCATTCTGAACTGTGACCATTCTGTGAATTCAAAAGGCCCAAGGCTCCTCACGTCATACAAGGCCGTGCAGAATGCAGCCCAAGCTTCCTCTAGAGAAATGGGTCACTCTGTGCTCCTTACCCACACTCTAGCCACAGCCTCCACTGCCCATCACCCACCAAACACAGGGGCTGTCACTGCTCCATGCCTTGGTTCATGCTATCCCCTACCTATATTCCACCTTCTCTTAGCCTGCTGGAAAATGCAACAGGCTATATATATACATATATATATGTGTATATGTATATATATATACACACATATTCACACACATAGGTTAGGGCTAGGGTTAAAGTTATGGTTACGGTTATATATATATATATAAAAATATATATATTTATTTCCTCTATGCTACATTGTAATGAATCAGAACTAGAAGTGATGGTAAACTGTTTTGGGGTGTTTTTTTTTTTTGATGGGGAGGATAAGAGCAAGTGTTACAAAAATATTCATAGCCTGTGGGCATGGAAGAGCTTCAGGGAATTCTGGGAACACATCCGACCACAGCCTCCTACCTCCCCCGTTCATGCTGCTTAAAGTGTGGGTGCAGCCCGAGCCCACTGGTGACAGAGGCTGGGACGAGTATAACACCTGCCTACTCACCATCAGGGCTACGTCACGAACTCCTGTTGTGTTAACTAACCAAATATCCCAAAATCAGGCTCCGAGCTCACCTGAGGGCTGTCACTAAAGCTTTACTTACCTAAAGTACAACATTATGAACCAGCCGATTTGAGTTTTAAAAAGTGAATTTTAAAAGTTAATCTGCACCACACACAGTCCGGGTTCTTACTCCATCTCTCATCCTACCTGGATTTGACTCCCCATCGCCCTTGCCCCTCCCTGAGCCTCACAGTATCCCTTACGCCCTCCTTTGCCCTTATCTCACCCTTAATGGGGTGAGCAGTAGAGTTGTGGTAAAGAAAGAACTGGTTTGAAGGGAGGAGGCGAGGAGTGCAATGATGCTTTGTGCATGACTATTATTTGGTAGTTTCTTTAAAGACAGAAGTTTGTTTTTCAATCAAGTCAAACTATTCTCATATCAAATTATCTGAATCAAGATGTCATGTGACACGAGAAAGGAAAACAGTAATTTCTGTGGCCAGGGGATGGGGCTGGGGGACGCTAAATTTTCAAGCTATATGATTAACACCTTTTGTATTTTGTGCTGGGTGCATGCGTTACCTTTTCACCAAAACATAAATAAGGGTTTTTTTTGTTTTGTTTTGTTTTTTTAAGGTTATATATGCCCTTAACAGATCCACTACACCCAGGTCCTAGAAAATAGTGCATGCCAACTCCAGGAGGGCATAAGGTTAAATATCCAATTAATTCCAATGTATTTGTGCCACAACTTCTTCTTTTTTTTTTTTTCGGTATGTGGGCCTCTCACTGCTGTGGCCCCTGCTGTTGCGGAGCACAGGCTCCGGACGCGCAGGCTCAGCGGCCATGGCTCACGGGCCCAGCTGCTCCATGGCATGTGGGATCTTCCCGGACCGGGGCACGAACCCGTGTCCCCTGCATCAGCAGGTGGACTCTCAACCACTGCGCCACCAGGGAAGCCCTGCGCCACAACTTTGTTGGAGATGCAAATTTGAAAGTTCTCTTAGAAATGTGTCCTCTTTTCTAGTATTAGAGGTAGAGTCTAGAACTGGTTGTGAACTTGTAAATAACAATTGAACATAAGAGATAGGTTCAACATCACTTCCTACAGGAAGCCAAGAAATTATACAAATATGTGTCTGAGAAGCAAAGCCATGTTTAGGAATGCAAACTCATGTTTCCTGATTGGTGAATAATTATTACAGTCCTGTAACTCGACATACACAGCCAGCAATCTTCAATAGTAGAGTTTATTGGCTTATTTATTTTTCAGAAACGAAACGAGCAAAATATAACATGCTGCAAATTTGTTTCATTTGCTCTCTTCAATCAACTCCAGATGAGCTGGTAAGAGTGTTGCTCTTTTATAGGCTATCAATAGTTTTTCCATCAAAAAGCTATTTTAATTCATTATTGACGCTTTTCAAAAACGCCACTATCTAGCCACCACCCGATCGATGGCAGAGGATAAAAGAGAAAACATCTGAGGAAATGGGAGACATGAATTCTGTGAGTACAACCATTGCTTTTGTTTCAATAAGGTCCATTAAATGATCTCTGATGATGCAAGTAAAGTCAGCAACACCTCTACTACCCATCAGCAGACTGGGATCACCAGCAGAAATTCTCTCTACACACACCGTCTTTGCTCTCCTGAAACCAGACAGTCAGTGTGGCTAAGAATTATGCTTTAAGGCTCAAGAGCCAGACTGAAATGCTCCACTTGCTCCTAGCTAATCACCTTAGCCAACTGTCTTAACTTTTCTGCCTCAGTTTCCTCATCTGTAAAATGGGAAGAACAGTTGTATCTCTCTTATGGGATAGTTACGTGGAGTAAATGAGACAATGCATGTCAAGAGCTTGGCAGCAAGTGAGTGCTCAGTAAATATTACCTATTATAATTATATTGCAATACAACAACTGGACTTGGCACTATTATATCTGAAAACTTTCCTATCTAGGTGCTTCTCCATTTCGCCATGGCCTCATCGATGATCCGATCTGTGCGTGGAAAGCACATTTCTGTTGATCCCTGTTCCCCACGTTTCGCTGGCTCATTCTGCCTCGGGTCTTTCCCATGTTTGGTATCCAGAAATTTATATCTGAACAACCTGGAGACATGGACTCTTTAACATCTCCTCCTCTGCTCTACTCCGATACTGCTCTTAAGCACAGGCAGAATAGTGAGGGCCAGGGCGGGCTAAAGGAGGTCCCAAACCTCCCCTCGTCCCTAGTCATCCCTCATCTCTGGAGAATGCCTGAATGGACACCATTGGCTCCGTTAAATCTTCAGTTAAAAGGAGAGAAAAGGAAAAAGGAAGTGGAAGTAAAGCTCTCCTAAAAGGAAATGAAACATGATTTTACCTTGTTCCTTCCAATCTACCCCAAACTCAAGTTTAAGACATGGTTGAAAAATATGGCATATGGCGGATTGTGTAGCCTGTGACTTAAGAACCAAATCCACAGAGTTTACTTGCAATACTTCACCAAAAACAGACATACGAATTACCTTTTCCCTTCTGCCTACACAATTCCTACACATCATTCAAAACTGTTCTACAAATACTTCATCCAGGAACAAACGCTCCCTTCTTTTTTAAATGCCCATAATGCCTTGTAACTTGATTCTGGCCTTTATTAATTCCTGCCTTGTTTTAGGTTATTTGTGTGTTACAGGTCTTGGTGACTATGCTCTAACTTTTCCACTGGGCTGTCAGAAACCTGAGGTCAGGGCTGCCGCCTCTATTGCTCGTCCGCAGCTCGTCATCCATGTTCATTTTCATGTTGTGTCATCCTTATTGCTCCAGCCTGCATCAACAGCCCCATTTGATGCATGAGATCCAACCTTACAGTGACTTTATATCAGCACAGCCTCAGAAACCATGACACAAACCAAGAAATAATCAATGGCATAGTTTTGAATAGTGCAACTAAAATGGATTACCCACTCCTAAGCACAGAGAAACAATTACAGCTGGAGCTGCTATGGAGGAGAGGGCTGATGTTCAATAAGGTGAAATAGGAAATCTCATGAAGCTACAGAAATTGGTTATCTATTCTTAGCTCCAACCTGGAAGTGACTTTTTCACACAAAGGGATGCAAACCTCATTACTAACCACAGTCCTTAGAAATTCAGCTTCTGGCCCCCAAGCTGCTCCTCCTTACAAAGGGAATGCAGCAGTCTAATCCGTCTCTTCTTAGAGCCACAAAACTCAGAAATCTTATGACCCATAGGCAGCATGTTGGAGAAATATCGAAGGGAAACAAGGTCTTCTAAAAAGTACATCTGATAGACTCAGAGCCAGTGACAGCACAGCCAGAAAGAGCATTTTCTTCTCATCAGCTTAAGTATACCTCAAAGCACATGTCATTCAGGGCTGTAGAGACAATGTCTCTAAGACTTTATTCCAGCTTCTTTCCCCTACAGTATTTGGAAGATTTACAAGGGACCCAGAAAGTAGGGGCAAGTCCTTATTTCTCTAACGACTTCCTCTGTCATATTTAAGATTTATGTCCACCTGATCCCTTGAAGTCTGACTGCTCAAAGCAGAGAGCCCATGCCCATCCTGCTCAGGTGCTCCAGTGACCTTTACCTCAGAAGTCTTGCCCGTCCCAGAGCTTCGCTGGGAGCAGGGCATGGGTCCCAACTGCTCTCCAGATTAAACAGCCTCCAGACCTTCTTAATAACTGGGATGTCCCTGCTCTCACCTTGTCCTTGAGACGCTCCCTCTGCATCTCTCTTCTCCAGAACACCCAACACCACTTCTGTGACGAGCTCAAGATTTTAAAACACGTTTGAAGAGTTTTGGACCTCAAGCAGCTTCTTCTCTCCGCCTTGCAAAAGTTTCCAAGGTAAAGAAATAAGAACAACCTTGTTTCCCGTCTGAAACAGGGAAGGAGGAGAAAAAATTGGAAAACTCACACCAGTTGATACATCAGTCCTTTATTCTGCCATAAATAAAGACCGTGTAATAAAGGCAAGAGCAAGATGCAGATATCCCAGGGCTGGTGGGAGCTTTTCAGATAAGAGCAACATGAGACAGGCGGAAAAGAAACCAGCTTGGACCAGAGCTAGTCTAGTAAAAAGTTATCTCCAAGTTCCTTAGGGAGGAGGGAGAAGAGAAAAGGGCAGAATCTGCTATATATCTTTCCTTTGCAGCTTGCAGTCTATACATAAGAACAATGAGCGGTGGTTCAATTCATTCTCCACAATACATTTACCATCTTCATAAAACCCAAGGTACAGAATCCTTTCTAAAAGTGTTAGAAACAGACATAGATTTGGACGATGCACACTTGAACACCAGAGTCCAAATAAGTGGACAAAACCAAATAAGCAATGCCCCCTAAGAGGACTGGCTTAACCCCAGATTATTTCCATCTCTATGTGCAGAATATGAAAAATCACAGTTTTTGAAAGGGGATCCAGGTGTCCGGGTGAGACTTTTGCATGACATAGACAATTTGAAAAATATCAGATGCATTTATCCAATTTATCACGCTACTCAGTTAATAAGGAAATGGATTCTGGAAGTCGGCCAGCCGTGCTTAACCTAAAGATTTGTGCTTTCCAAAAAGGAGTGAAGATAAACCTAGTTTATCTTTCCCATCTCAGACACAACCTACACAGGCAGAAGTTTTCGAGCCATAATATACTGTCCCCAAGCTTCTTTTTCATTTTCCCTAACTGTTGGGCAAACGGTCCTGGAAGAAACAACAAAGAATCTTAAACAGGTGTGGTAAACAGGCAAACAGTCTGCACACACGTGGGGAAATAATCTATAACTTTTTATTATGCAAGTAATCATGTAATGCTTGTTTGTTGTTAAACCAAAAAACCTAGAAGTTATATGGGTAAGCCAATAGTAGAAATTAAGAATTGCCTATTATCCTACCACCCAGTAATAACCACTATTAACATCTTGGTATAAATTTTTCCAGACTTTTTTTCATATGTACACATAAGTAGACTATATATCTAATTTTTACAAGATTAGGGTCATTGTACATGCTATTCTGTAACCTATTTTTTCATTTAGGAATATACTTTTATGTAAACAAGTTTCTATTTAATCATTTTAATACTGACGGAGCACTCCATTGTACCATAATTTATTAGAAAATGTAGGTTACCTCCAGTTTTTTGACATTATAAACAATGCTACAATGAATGAATATACTCTAGACGCATTTCTGGCCAGTCCCTTCGGAGAAATTCTTTAAAAAGGAATTTGAGGTCATGCTGTTCAGATTTCATAGTTGTTTTGATGTACAAAACTGCCCTTCAGAAGAGCTGTTCCAATTTATACTCCCACCTGCATGGTGTGGGTGAGTGTCCAAAGCATTAATCTTAATGCTGTGCAGTAAATGCACTGACAGACCCAACTTCTTACGGCTGTCAGGATCTGAAGCCCTAACAACACATTGTCCATCATTTGCAAAGGAGCATACCTGAGAAACAAAATATGATGATAAGTAATATACATGTGTTCAATCAAAACAAAAATCTTCAGGAGATTCTCATTTGGCAACGAACTCTTAAATCACGTTCTATTTTTAAGTACGTAGTTTAATCTAGTCACCGTGTGAGTCTCAGTTTCTTTATCAACTAGGTGTTCTCTAAGGTCCCTTCTGTTCCAAAGTATACGGTTCCATTCCACAATGGGAGAGAAAAAGGCCCCGGACCCCTGGCTGGGAACCAAAGGCCCTTCGTGTGGCCCAGCTTCCTCTCTAGCCATCCCTCCACCGGTTCCTGCAGGAGCATCTTCCTGCCCGCTTGCTGTTTCCCAAGGGAGCCAGGTCACTTCTGAATTCTGTGTCTTTGGACACGCTATCCCCTCTACCTTAGAATATCACCCTCCTTTTCTATCTCCTGTGGCAAATTCTTCTCGTCCTTCAAGGCCCAACCCCAATAGCACTTTCTCTGTGAATCTTTTTTGGGATCCCCCCACCAAAGTCAGTCTTTGTTTTTCCCACGTCACCCCGTTTCTGCCTGTCTTACACCATCATGCGACGATCTTCTTATGTCTGTCCCTCCCATGAGACTGTGTGCTCTCTGTATTTCCTGGATTAAGAACTGTGATGTGCATATCCAATGTGCTTTTAATAAGTACTTGATAAATGTGCAAATGAGCGCACAGGTTACAATTCTTCTGAGTCCATCTGTGACATCGCCAAAAACTTCAGAGATTTACTCAAATCTACATCAACTTGAAGACTGTTATTTTGCACATCTAGGTGTCAGGGTTTCTTCTGGGATTTATCCCAGATCCAGGCTCCTCTCAAGAGTATGCTCTTCCGTCCTTCTCAAGAACAAGCACCTACTACTAGTTCCCATTCTTGGACTGGGAAAGAGAGGGATTAAACCCAGCCCATACACACAGTGCCATAGGACCAGCCAGGGACTCTCTGCCATCCACGCAGAGGGTTCCAGGGAGAGAAGGGAGGGTTGCAGCAATTCTAGTTGAGCAAAGCTGGTCTGGTAAGTGTAATGGGACAGAGTCTTTGCACGCCCTTCCAGCAGCGACTATAGCATGACAGGGAAAATAAATGAGAGGGGATTAAAGGGGGAAATGTATTTCTACTCCTATCAACTTTATCTCACAGGACTCAGGCAAGGGCCCAATGTGAATTGCCCTCAAGCCGTGTGAACATCTGCAGGTACATCAGGTAACGCTTTAGAAGTGCTAACACTGCACACACAGTTCCCAAGGACACTCCTCTCCTGCTAATTTTCACACAGCAAAACTATGTGAAAATTAGATTCCCAGTTGTTCTTTGATAGATTTTAATCAAAGATCTGTTTCTCTTTTTGCCATGAAACTGTAGCCTCACCAAACGGCCGTGGCCAGAGTGGGGCTGCCACTGAGCCTCAGGGAGCGGCAAACCCTGATGTGGGAAGCTGGCATTCCAGGAGTTGAGATCCTACCTTCAAAACTGCCCTCGAGGCCTGCAGTGAGATTAGCCCAGAACTCTGAGGCATGAGGTATGACGGTCGAAGGCGAAGCTTCCCGTGTTTGATACCCCAGGCTTGAAATCAGCTCAGCCATTTTCTGTGTGACCCTTGACAAGTTACTTAGCCTTTTTTGAGTTTTTGACACCTCTTTTATAAAATGACTCACTCTCTCACTGTATACAAGTCTCTTCTCAAATGTCTGCTCCTGAGAGAAGCCCTTCTAGACCACTCAAAAATGGTACTTCCCGCCACTCTCCATCCCCTCGTCTAGCTTTAGATGCCTCCTGGCATTTGTTACTCTCTATATTCTGTTAGTATTTGTTCATTGTCCTCCATTAGTAGGGAAGCTCCAAGAAAACAAGGTCTTTGTCTCACTCTAGAAAAGTTGCCAGCACGTATTAGGAACTCAGTAAATACTTGCTGAATGCCTGAATGGGAATAGTGATTGTACCCATCATCAGATTGCTATGGGGATTAAACGCACAAAAATTGTTTAGCATAAGGGCTTCCCTGGTGGCGCAGTGGTTGAGAGTCCGCCTGCCAATGCAGGGGACACGGGTTCGTGCCCCGGTCCAGGAAGATCCCACATGCCGCGGAGCGGCTGGTCCCGTGAGCCATGGCCGCTGAGCCTGCGCGTCCGGAGCCTGTGCTCCGCAACGGGAGAGGCCACAGCAGGGAGAGGCTCGCGTACCGCAAAAAAAAAAAAAAAGAAAAAAAATTGTTTAGCATATCGCTTAGCATATTAGAAGCTCACAGTGTATGATAACTATAAGTTTTAATAACACTAATAATAAACATTCCATCCCTAGAGTCATTTTTTAGAATCAGTAGTGGCAATATGACTTCATGTAGTCCTGTTTTATATTCTTTAATGAATAACCCAGCTTCTCCCAAAAAAGGATTTTAGGTAGTTTACAAAAATATGTAAAACTAGCTGTACCAACGTAAGTTACATCATTCTGGAATATTTTTACAGTTGTCGATACATTTTTAATGTGTTTTATTTGCTTACTCATGTATTTCACGGCAAACACAATTAACAATCTCATTCTTCTCATACACAACACTTAATGAGACTAGTGATCAAACTTTAGAGAAAGAAGCATTCAGCTGACCCCAACAAATTGGTCTCTTGCCCCACTGTGTGAGCACCCTTGCTGAGCTGTGCTCATTCTCTGTCCTGCCAGCTTCGCATCTCCATCTGAGGAAAGCAGCTCTTATAAAATACAATAGGTGTCAACGAGTGTTCTGGAATACAGTTTCCCACAATGACAGTATTTAATGGGCTTAATGTATTTAATGACTCTCCACTATGGTGTACTGCAAAGCTCACAGCTGTAACCTGTTTCCTGTTTTTCCCTTTCATTCCCTTTACAGTGTGTAGATCTTTGTGTTCAGTGTTCCCATGTGGTTAGTTCTATAGAGTTTCACTCGTCTTCTCATTTCCATTTATTCTTTTCATCCCGCAGTGGCCTCTGTCCATATGTGTCATCTTGATCTCTGCTTTACTACCACATTTGCCTTTCTTATAAGGGTCCCAGAGTCTTTAGATGTGATTCAGTTCTTTTTTACACTTCTTAAATTATTAGATTAAGCAAATATATGTCAAAAATTCATAAAATTCCTTAATTAAACTAATAAAGGCTCAGATAGGAGCCTTTGATTTAACTGATAAATCTTCAGAAATGTGTTTACTTTTTCGTAAACAATTTTGTACCTGGTATTGTCCAAGACAGATGACACGTTGAATATTATATATTGTAGAAATTCTAAGCTTAACTCAAATTAGCTCAATAAAGCCTCAGAAATGCGTATTGTTTATAAATGGACCTAATCTGAATCTTCACTATGATAGTTTATAACAGGCTTGCTTTCTACATATCACCAGAAGTTTGTACCAGTTGAAGTGGTCAAGAGAAAACTTCATCTGGCTGAACCTTGGGAAAACACTCTAGCATTAAATATTCAAGAAAGATTCCAGAATAGAAACAAAAACATGAGAAGAAATCACCAAGATGAGGAAATCAGGAAAAGCTAATCAGATAAAGCAAAGGGTAAAATAATTCATAACAAACAGATACCGTATTTTTCTGCGTACTTGCTGAAGTCGAGCCTCAGCCACACATCTGGCTGTAATGGGCAGAGCAAAAAGGAAAACATATTTGCTTATGAGACTCACAAACTGTCTGTTCACTCAGGAGAGTCACAGGTCTTCCTAGCAATGAAATCTTAGAAAAAATTTCCCTTGTGGGTCTTAATGGAGGGGATAATGTGTAAGGGAGTGAATTACTTCCTCAGCAAGCCCCTATACTAAATACCATGGAGAATTAAACAGGAGTGCTTCTCACAGCAGCCACAGCAGCAGTAAATGTCATTACCCACAAGGCCGCTCACAAAAAGTGGTCCATGAGGAGTCGAGACAGTGGTGTCCCAGGATGCACCTCTCAATTCAGGAATAACTTTTAGAATTTTTTAAAATAATAGACTTATTTGTTCATTCAGTAAATATTTATTGAGTATTTTATGGGTCAGGTACCATGCTGAGCATTAGGGAGGAAGTACTGACAAGACAAACATCGTCCCTTCCTTCAGAGAGTAACATACTTGTTGGAAAGATAGACCAACAATTACAGAACGTTGAGATGTGTGCAAGATGAGAGGACATCCAAACTCTGGATTTTCAGCTCCTTGACCTTCTCATCTCCAGTTGCTTTTTCCTCCACTTTACTATAGCCGATCTAGTCTTATTACCACACACTACCTGGTTATTATCTGCATTCAGCACCACCTCCAAATCTGCTTCTGAAAACCCGATCTCTAACTCACACCTCCTCATGATTTTTTAACCTCACTGACATCCCCAAACCATCAGCCACGTTCTCATTACCCACCAGTCAGTCCCCTCTTTTTATTTTCTTTCTTATTCATTTAGATCACATAGTCTATAATTTATAATCACCTCCTTGAAAATTTCCTCTCCTCCTTTATACCTCTCTCGTCTGTCAACACTTGCTTGGAACAAAACATGCCTGATGGAGTCCAGTTTATCCACACTTGCATTTTAAAACTAGAATATTACTGGAGGAAAAACACACACACAAAATATAGGTGACCAGTTTCACTTTAAATTCATGATCAAAAACCTGAATAAAACACTCAACACTCCTCTTATGTTTGCCTGGTAAATTAGCTTTTCCAATATCATGAAGATTGTTTCATATCATCTACTGTTTCTCTTCTCAAACCTTCCTCAAATATGAATTAAACATGATTTTAAAAATGTTCTTTATGACTAAAAAATAGAAACCATCAGATAAGAATTTATGTATCCTCTTCCCCACCTAATCTGTGAATCTATACCCATCTTCTCCATTTCTCTTGTTTCAATGGAGGAAGCAGAGCTTCTCCAACAAAAGCCCATCTACCCTCTGGAGCTCTGGAACCCTAACCCCAGCACCTTCTCAAGGGTTCCCTTCTCTTTGTTGCATTTTCAATTCGTGCTTGTTTTTGGATCATCCCCATCAATGCACAAACATGCTAAAGAATGTCCCATGGTAAAAACAGAGAAACAAAACCCCAATTCCCTCATTCAATATTCCCGTCCAGCTCCTCAAGTTCTCTTTCACACACAGTAAAACAAACAAACAAAAACCCTGGGCTTTTTTCCTTCTCATGGTTTATTCCAGCTTTACTTCTACCCATAGGACTCCAGGGAAACTTTCCTCTTAAAATCACCCATGATCTCTCTGCTCTGTGTTTTGTATTTCACTTTAACCTCTAACCAGTCCTCAATGAAAACTGCCCATCTTCTGCTCTGGGAATACCACAATCCTTTGGTTTTCCCTCTTGCCTCAGTGACCCTCTTTCCGAAACTCACCTGCTGGCTCCTCTTCCTCTGCCAGGCTGCACCTCTGAGCTATGCACTCCTATATTCAACTGCGCACTTGACGCACAGGTGTTGGAAGGACAGCTGGTGGCGAGAGAGATGATACCCTTGTCAGGAGGCTACTTATAGAAGTCTGGGCAACAGATGATGGTAGCAATGGATATGGAAAGGAGTGTGTTGACCCAAGAGACGTTCAGGAGAAAGAGTTATCTGGACTTGGTGATTGATAGAGGTGGCAGAGGATGGGAGAAGTAGGAGTCATGGATGACAACCAGGGCAGTATCTTTCACTAAGATTAAGTTGGAAGGAAAATGCGCTGCATACAATGCAACCTTTAGAAATTTTCCAAAAACCTGCCCATGGTATCAGTGGCATTCATTGCTTCAAGAAAAGGGTACACACAGTCTAAAACAAAGGAGTTATTCCTTTACTTTGAGTTTCAAATTCAACCTGTTTTTTTCTTACCCACAGACGACGACATTTTTGAAAGCCAAGATACGTTGAAGGAGAAAGGCATTTTCTCAAATCTAAAACTCACTGTTCACATATCAAGGGTAAAGTTTGGAGTTCTGAGCATAATACTCTACCAAGCTATCAGGTAAGCTAGGGCCTGTCACAGGTAGGGTTCTTTGAAGCTGTCATTTAGACGGAGTTTGGGGTATAAGATGTTTACTGGGGCTCAGCACCCGTGAGAGGAAAGGGAGGAAGCAGGATTTGGAAGTTAAAGAAGTTGAACTTCAAGGCAGGTCCAATGAAGCCTTGGTCCAACCAGTGGGGAGCTCTGAAATGAGCACTGCCTGTCAGAGTGGTCTGCTTGGGACTCAAATGGCTGGGCTTCTACACCCCTGCCTTACTTAGACGTGGGCTGCCCTGGGAACGGTGTGATCTCAGGTGAGGAGACTCTGCAGCTCAGGCAGTCCCTGAAGGGACTAAGCTGGAGGCCATTTGCTGACAGCACCCCCCATGCTGGGGCAACAAGTCCTCCCTTGAGGGGTATCTGGGAGGTACACATCCATGTCTCCTACAGGGAACTTCCAGTTTGGGGAAGAACTGGAAAAAGCGGGAGAGAAGGGCAAGAGGTGAAATATGTGTGTCCTTAGGTTCTAGAAAAAAGTAACATAGTTCTAGTTCTTTGGGAATATCCAGCCAAAGACACAGCAGACTGAGTAGCCCCGCAGTCTGGAAAGCAAGCGTCCTTTTCACAGAGACTTATGCCAACCATGCCTGCAGGTCTTAACAAAGAATGACCACAGTCACAGTACCAACAACAACCCTGGCCTGCATGGGCATGGAGTACAAGCTACTCGTATGACAGTGGTCAATCTTCTTGGTCAACTCCCCTGCTTCTACTCTAGCTCCACACCCTCCACGACAACAACAGTGGCAGAGCTGTGACCACTTCCACCTCTACTTGCTAAGGAAGGACTTTGACGCACATGAGGTGATGTGTATAGCCTATCCCAGTATGGAGAGAAATACAGAGCACTTACTGGAGTTCCCTCTTCAAGACCAGATTCTCTTATGTTCCGTCCTTATGAGCTCTAGGGCTCTTGAGTTCCAAGCCTAGGGGAGAAACTCTAAGCCCAGCAAATTTGGAAGAATCCCTGATGAATGCCTTTGAACCAATTATTTACAGTAAAGGAGGCATCCATCTCCCTACATAGGGGTGGCAGCCTTCACAGAGCAGACTAAGGAAAAATGATGATGCTAGCTCAAACCCTGAGGGGGTTTATTATATCAAAGTGAAGAAACGAAAGCTCCTCACTCCAGCACGTTTGAGTCAGGGTCCCCCCTTCTCTTGTCTCACTTGCCACCCCCTCAGAACACCCCAATGAAACAGAGCTAGAAGAGAAAACGACAAAGCCGGGTTGAGGCAGGCCCTTTTCCAGATCACTCATTAAACCACCAAGTACTGAAACACTTCGGAAGGCTTTTCTATCTAAACTCTGAGAACAAAGAGTAAGGCTAGCACAAATGAAGTGGGTGGAACAAGGATCAAAATGCAGGCTAAAAGCAAAATTCCAGTTTTTGGTAAATATAGCTAATGAAAATCCCTTATCTATTTATTTTTTCCACAGCTCATGGCCTGCCCAGTGCATTCAATTTCACTGAGCACTAAACACTCTGCCAAGTTCTGGTGACATAGAACGTGCTCTCATGGAGTTACAGTGCAGAGGGAAAGGGGATGAATATTTATGTTCTATGTCTGTAATCCCACAGCCTAAAAAGCATGTGGTATCATCCCCATTTATTGAGTTTCAAAAAGAATGGAGGAGGGAGCCTTAACCCAGGTTTAGCTAATTCTAAAATTATTTCCACTCTAGAATGTTTTTTATTTTAAATCATATTTGATCTGCAAAACGCGAACCCCCCCCCCATTAGTATTCAGAGAATTGGAATACGCCCTCCAGGAAAAGAAAAAAAAATACAATTTTTGAGAAAACTTTGAAGGCCTTCTAGGAATTCAAAATGTTTTAAATAACTTTCACCGAGTTGGACCCACACAGCAGTGAATGAGACCAATCTGAACTGGGTTGGAAACTGGAAATGTTCAGTCATACTCTCAGCCAGTGCTTGACCCTGGGCTTTTGCTGATAAACTCACTAAGGATGAGGATGTGAGAAAATTGGCAGGTACCTTTGGAATATGTGAACCACTGAGCAGATTGCTGCTCACTCACAGCCATGGCTATGGCCCCAGCTAGCAACTTCTATGATGGTTAGAGATAAAAAATGAGGGAGCTCAGTAGGCTGAGCTGAAAGCTCCTTGTCATGAGGATTCCCAGGCTACTCTCTTAGGAAAGCAGCCTGAGGGAGAGCCACTCATGGGCCAGCAGCAACTGAGACACCGAGGGCTCCCTATGACCATGCGCTTACAGGCAACACTCACTGCACCCCAGCTCTCTCAGGCTGTGCTCAACATGGTGACAATCAATCACTCATCTCATCAAGGGGTGCCCATGCGGCCTGACTCTGCCTGTTTAAATAGGAAAAAGCAATGGCAAAGTATGTGCCCTCTTCTGTAGGTATATTATATATTTTAACAAAAAGTTAAAAAATAAAAAGGTAATAATGACAAGCTGGAGTCAGAGCCTGGGACCAGCCTTAGCCACCTGCTTCCTTTCCCTTCCTCTGTCTTCACAGTAGTTGGGGCAGCCTACAAAAACCTTCATTTCAGGGTTGGGGTGCAGATAATAAAAGGCAGGGGCTGACCACCATTCCTAGCTCTCATTCCATGAAGGAAAGTCGAAATCTCTTTTCAAATGACTGATTTCACAGGGTTCCTCATTGTAGATTTTCCATATTCCCTCCAACAGGAAGTTGGAAAGCTCAACCGTGTTTGGAGCACCAGCAGGTGGAGCTGGAGAGTGGACTGAGCCCCCTTGGTTAGGGGACACTTTAGACAAATGCTTGGGGAACTGAGCAGACAGCACTTGGATGGGACAAAAGGATCAACTTATAGAAGATGCTGTGTATTCTTATCCTGCGGACGTTGTCAAGGAAAAATCATTGTGGAATTCCTTATTTCATTCATTCATTCATTCATTCAACAATAGTTAGTAGATGCCCATCACATGCCCAACACTGTGTTGAACACTGGAAATGCAGGACGAAATTAGATAGGCACAGTTTCGCCCTCATGGAAATTACATTCTGAAGAACTGGCTCAGCTTAGCAGGTAAGGACGTTCCTGCACTTGAGCATTAGACAAACCTTTGTCTGCATGCTGGCTCTGACATTTAGTTGGAACTATGTAACCTTAGATCTTAGGCAATTGACTCAATCTATCATCCATAAAACAGGGGTAGAAATATCCATCCCAGTAGTTCTCGACAATCCTAGAATCACCTGGGAAATTTTTAAAAATATCCCTGCCTAAGCCACTCCCTAGATTTTGATTCAATTGATCTGGGTAAGCGTCAAATCATCAATAATTTTAAAAGCCACACATGCTTCTACTGAGCAGCCAGTGAAAACTACTCCTCTATCCTTTAGGGTTAGTGGGAGAGTTACACTGAATAGTGCACATGAATACCTCATGCTTAGTAAACATAACTTTACTGTTAGCTTTGATTCCAAACATAAAAGATGCTAACTCAGCAGAGGTCCACGTATCTGGGAGAAGACTGTGAAGGTGAAGCTGGTCAGTGAGCAAGGAAGAGCTGAAGAAGATGATTTTGACAGTTTTACTCCTCAGAAGAAAAAAACGACTACCAGTCTATACCTTGACCTCAACTCAATAACCATCTCCGCACTGATTTTAACAGGTTAGCTTACTTGGCTATTTCAACAGATGGCTTGTTCTGGGCTTCTTTGTTTATTTATTTTAATTGTCATTGTGAGTACAAACCACAGTTCAGAGTTTAATAATGTTATCAACATGAAAGAACTCAGGGAATATTGTTCCCATGAACCCTTCCAAAGAATCTACTAGAATATAAGATTTGGGCATCAAAATATCTAGAGAAACATCAACCTAAGAGTGCTGGCAAGCATTAAAAATGTAGTTACTTGTAGTACCAAGACTAGATGAGGGTTAAAGGGAGAAAGAATATATTTAATGACTATATGCTCAGGCAATGCAGATAGGCTATAGCTCTTAGAATAGAAAGCGAATGGAAAGAGCATATGCAAAATCTTAAAACTCTTCTCAGCAATTATATGAGTAGTGGTGGTATCAATACCATTATTTTGAGACTCATATATGTAAATAGCACCAGTAAATGAGTAATTATGAAGCACTGGATATTCTATTGTCCCCTAAGTACTGGGACCCTTGAGAACTGGGACCCTTGAATGAGAAGTACCAGTATGAACTCATGATGTATTCTATCAAGAGGTGTGTGTGTGTGCGTGTGTGTGCGTGTGTGTGTGTGTGTGTGTGTGTCTGTGAGACAGAGACAGAGAGAGACAATGAGCATGCCTAGCAACCCAGATTCTTAGGTCATGGTCTTGATGTACTTTGCATTTAAAAAAATAAAGAGGCATTTTGGAGAAATGGCTGGTTTGAGGTATAAGATGAGCCTAGAACATCTTTTTATATCAGGTAGTAAGAAAGCTACCAAAACTATTAAGATCATGTCAAAGGCTCTCAGAAGTCAATTTGAAGAGGCTCCCACTGGCTAAAGATGAGACAATTTGAACTTCAGAAAGGATAATAATTACAATTGGAACCCATCAAATGTAGTTAAATACCCTAATTCATAATAATTGTTTAAATAGAATTGGTTATTTGGGAAGGAAAAGAGAGCGCCAAACATCTCGAGAAGTGATAAATAAAGAAGAGTCAAGCATATACATTGTCATTGCTACCTAAACTGAGTACCCCTGGGTACCCGCAAAGTGGATGATAGAAATCACCTTCTTGTAAAATATTCCAAGTAATAAATGAAGAAGAAATTGTAGAATAAGAATGTCATTCTTTTGCAAGCTCTAAAGAATTAACAGATTTAGGTAATGAGCATGAATGGCTGCTAAAATCACCACAAAAGAGAGAAGCAGATACTGTGTGCTTTATGAGGGAAAGACCTCACCACCACCTTAGTGGTGCCAAAGGGTAGCCCAGGAGCAGAGCAGATTCTGAGCATGCAGAGCTAGTCTTGCCAAAGGGGCAGTACTGAGTCTGAACAACTTCTGCATCCAGCTGTCCATCAACAAAAATATAGAAAACGGAGGAACATATTGAGCTACCACAGGACACAATCAATAAATCAGGACTGTGGGAAACTCTACAAATCAAATGCCCTGGGGTTTTCCAACAGATAAATTATAGGGAAAAGAAAAAGAAGTAGGGGAAACCTATAAACTAAAAGAGACTTAAACGACTTCTTTTACGGCTAAGCTATAGTATCCTTAGCATGCCCCCAATTAGGGATGAGCGATAAACTATTAGAAATATACACACAAGGAGGTGACTGCTATAGAAGCCAGGAGGCTGGTTACTCCCAGAGAAAAGGGTAAGTTGGGATTGGAGCACATGAAAGGCTTTCTGGGATGGCTGGCAAACTTTTATTTCTTGACTTGGGGAGTTTATAAGGAAGTCCATCTTATAAAAATAAATAACAACAATAGTAATATAACTATACATTTATTTTATGTGGCTTTTTTAATGTTTTATTTTACAATAAAGCTTTTTCAGATTCTTTTGCAAAATGAAGAATAAATGTATAAAGCAAATCTAATTAGCCTCCTAAATTCTCTTTTCTTGGTAAACCTATATTTTATTGGATAGTTTGTTCAGAACAAGTATACTGTGTGTCCTGGGAATGTGTTTTCAAGAATCATTACAGTCTAATCAACCAATGTTTATTAAGTACCTACTATGAGCAAGATTCCACTGGAACTGTTTCATTGTAATTGGCTTATATATTCAGATACTTGCTCTGTTTCCTGGATTAACAACATACATTGTATAAGTATTCACTTTCACTGTGGGTTTGAGTTTTCCTGTCATTTTGTTTGTTTATAATGTTTAGTTCTAGTAATTGATTGAACTACTGCATTTTGGAGATGAAAGGTTCATGAGGCACTTGCACTTACACAGAGGTAAGTGGTCTCTTCCCTGGGGCTTAGCACTGCTGGCATTGAGGCCAAAGGCCCGTGGTCCAGGGCACCACCTCCTGCAGGTGTCAGCAGCCAGAACTCTGCTTGCTGGGAATCTGCTCTGTTACCGGGCTACACTTTGGTGACTCATCATCCCAGCCTCACAACCACACCACGTATCTGGATAGTCAGTTCCTGGAAATGACGGTTTCAGAGAGGCTTATAATGGGTAGCAATTCCCAGCAAAGCAAAAGAGTGTTTGAGAATTTTTACCAACTCAACATCACAAACTGACTCCTTTCCACCAGAAAAACGCAGTTTCTAAATTTAAAACTTAGCAAGCACATCAATTTTTATGCTTTTTCTGCAAAGGAACCATGAGAGTTGCAAAACTAAAAAATTCCTCTATGGCCAAGAAGCTTCTATCTTAATCAAAAGTAATACATTAATAATAATAATATAGATGATAGACAACAGATAGATAACATTGACCATGGGGCAGAGGCTGTTTTAAGCAGATTGCATGCATTCATTTATGTAATCTTCACACAACCCAAATAGAGGGCACTAAAACCTTCCCATTTTACAGAGAGTGAAACAGAGGAGCAGAGAGGTTAAATAACGTGCCCAAGGTCATACAGGTACTAAACAGCAATGCTAGGACTCAAGCCACGTGGTCTGGCTACAGAGCCTGTGCTATTCGCCACATGTTTCTATAGTGCCAGAAGTTCTTAACATCTTGGCAAGCCCAGTAAATGCTAGGGTAGGGAGGATAGTAGTTTATACTTGAACACTCCCTGGCTTGTCCAATTTGCATTTTAGAACCTCTGGCAGAGAGCACAGCTAACCAATGATCAAATAGCCACCATCCACTACGACTCTTACTAGTTCTTGAAGCTGCCCACTTCTCTCCATCCCCATTGCCACTGCTCCGGTTCAAGCCACCATTTCTCCACTAGGTTATTGCAGGAGTCTCCTAATTGGAGAGAGGACGAGAGGCCAAAACAGAAATATAAAAGGGTGACAGCCTAGCCGAAGAATGCATATACACGAGCTCCAGCAAATTCTAGAAGCAAGGGCTGGAGAGAGAGGTGGAAGCAGTTATAAACTCAGGTCCTTAAAAATCTAGAGAGTCAAAAGCAGAGCCAGTATGAAGACAATAAATAAAATCACTCTGTAAAGAGCAAGCCGCCTGGATCTGCCCTCAGGGACTGTGGGCCACAGGACTGTCTGCTTCCTCCCTACCTCCTCCAGCCTCTCTGGGGCTTAGCGCTCCTGATCAGAGTAGCTTGGCTGGCTCCAATCACCCTCCCTTGTCCACTGGCCTTGCTTTGATGTGCCCTGGGCAGGGCACTGGGCAGGAAGGAGACTCCTCACATGATCCAGCTTAATCCTCCTCTTCTCCCTTCCCAAGGCTGCACGTTGCAGAAAGACCGCTGCAGCAATGCAGACCAAAGGGGGCCCACGGTGGGCAAGAAGGGCCCTGCTCCTCGGCATCCTCTGGGCTACTGCACACTTGCCTCCCCCAGGTGCCTCCCTGCCCCAACGTCTTCCAAGGGCTACAGGTAGGTGGACGCTGGGGTCAGCTACCCCTGCTGCTGCTGCCACATATGGATAAACAGACAAAGAGAGGGAAATTCTTACTTGACTCACTTTTGCTTATGCTTCCTGCTGTATTTGCTCTGAGTTTTAGCATTTGGTAGGCTATCAAACACTTTTGATCCTTCGAATAAGTTCTCAAAGATAGCTCTGAAGTCATTCACAGACGTCATGAAGCAGGAGAGTCTTCAGTTTTTATTGTTGGAGACTTCATCATGGAAAAAGAAATCTTTCATCCTAGAAATTCTCTCTGCAACAGTGGATGATTCTTTGTGGGCCTTGGGCTTTGCGGACAACTTGGGCTCTGAAATGGGAAAATGAAATTGTACAGATATTAGGAATCTTTATCTTCAAAAAACAGTTTCTAATTGAGGAGGAAAAGGGGTTCAGAACTCCCTTTTATTAATGAAGCAGACAAGGAAGACTGATTTCGTTATTTCCTCTTTTTAATTCACCTGCTATCATTATCTTATTTCATTTAAAGCACCTCTTTCAGGTCCCAAAGACTAATTTTTTTTTTAAGGATCTACAATTACATCATATTCAAAAGTGATTTAATCCCACACTTCCTGTTTTTTTAAGGAATTTCTCTTTGTGGGCTTGGAATGTGTGACTTGAACATCCTTCAAATTTTCACCTCCTTTTCCTTACCAGGAAATAGCACCCAATGTGTTATGTCCCCATCTTCGGAGTTTCCTGAAGGGTTTTTCACAAAACAGGAGCGTGCAGATGGAGGCATCATAATCTACTTCCTAATTATCCTTTACATGTTCATGGCCATGTCTATTGTCTGTGATGAGTACTTCCTACCCTCCTTGGAAATCATCAGTGAATGTAAGTAGCTGGAAATCTTCTCTACAACTTTCCAGAACAGTAGTGCCACACACATATACAGCTGTCTTTGGAGTAGCTCTGCAGCAATCCTGTCCATCTCAACTGGCTGCAGAACACTGACTCCTGTGTCGTGGTGTCCTGTACCTTGAGGGACTGGCGTGAGTATGGTTTTTCTTGGTAGTTAATGTGCAGCAGAACATCTTTAAATGAGTACAGAGCAACTATTGTTATACTGCCTATCTCCAGAAACTTGCAGTTTGTCTATCGTACTGCCTAGCTGTTTGTTAGTAAGCTGTTCCACGTTTCATACACATGCACTTGGTACATACTCCTAATACACTGGACTTCTAACGCTTGCCATCAAATACTTCAAAAATTTTTTTCATTTTTACTCTAAAATCTCTGTAACTTTTTTAAAGGTAGATGATAAACAAATACCTTTAAGGACCACCCTCCTCCCTCTTCCTTTCCCAGCCTCCTACCAGTAAGGAAACTAATTCATGTTTATGAACCAATAAATAAATAAATAAGTCCTGCATTTTCTGTAAAGTGCCCTTCGGCATCAGGTAATTAAACATTAAGCTCAGTTACTGGTTTCTGGAAATAAGATCTGCCAAGCCCCTCAGTTCTACCCCTTCAATCATGTATATCGCCCAGAATTCTGAGCACAGACCTTACATTAGCACACTGGTCCCTAAAATCAGGATATCAGTGATGTTTTATGCCAAATAAGCGAAAGTGCCAGCGTTTCCAGTCTCTGTCTCCTGCTTAATTAGTTTAACTGGTTGAGCATGCTCACTTCAGGGAAGGTCAAAGTTAAGGGTTAGATTTCCCACTGCGTACTCCCAGGACTGCACAGAAATAGCATCCCCCCGCCACACACGCACACACACACACACACACACACACACACGCACACACACACACACACACACACACACACACACACACACACACACACACTGCTAGCATTTCTTCACAGGGAAAGAGCATGAATGTAAACTCTCCCTTCCTCCCTTTTCTCATGGTCCCATCCCCCACCCCTGCTGAAATACAAGTCATTTTCTCTCTTGTTCAGTGCAGTACAGCAGTATCCTTAGGACTTAAAACAGGATCTGGCAATAGCAGAGGCACTCAACACCTATTTCTCTAATGAAAAATAATTATAGAACAGGTCAGCGTAAGTTTATTATAATTATTATTTAACTTATACATATAGTTTCACATTGATACTACATTTGACATTGACATTGATAGTTTTCCTTAATAGAAATTAAATTACTTTAACATAATACTTTTACTTAGACTGATGAAATGCAAGCAGAATAGAAGAAAAAACAAATTCCTCTACATTTCTATCACCCAGAGACCCCCACAGTTATCATTTGGTGTATTTCCTTTCAGTCTTTTAGATCTTGCTACATATACAATTTGAGGTCGTTTCCTTTTCCTAAGATAATATTTGATCATGTACATTTCCCTATATTATTGAATACCCTTCAAAAACATGACTTTTCATGGCAGCACAATAGTTCCTGATTCTGGAAACGATTTGAGCACCTAACACTGGCTTTTATACATAATAAGCACCCAGTAGAAATTTATCACAATTTTTAAAATTATTAATCTTACTAGACATTTGAGTTTTAATTTTTTGTTCTAAATGATGTTATGCCCATACTTGTACCAAATCTTTGCAAACTTCTCTGATCATTTCCTGATAAAGATACAGAGCTATACATATTTTAAGCTTTATATTATACATTTCCAAAAGCATTTCACAAAGGGTGTGCCAACGAAAACCTCCACAATGTGTGGTAGCTTCCATTCCAGAAAACCATGAATAATACCTTTTTTAAAAATAATTCTTATTGGGATCATTTTAAATGTCTTTGTTAATTGCTTTCAAATGGAAGTTATTTTATAAAATTTGTATTTATCTTACTATTTGTGAGGTTGAAAATTTTATATGTGTATTAAAATTTCTGGTTTTTGCTTTTGTGTTTTTTGCCCATGTTCTAATACGGGAGTATTTGTCTTTTACTTACTGATTTCCAAGATTTTTTTTAATATAAGGGTATTAACTCTTTCTAATATAATTTTTATATGATATACTTTTTATGGTTTGTTTGGTTTTGTATTTTATGTGTTTATCACATTGAAGTGTACTTTTTAATTTTTTTTGAAGTGTACATATTTTTAAGTAAATTTACAAATATGTTCCTTATGACTCCCCTTTTGGTTTTATACCTAGAAATACCTTTTTATCCCTAGGTCAGAAAAATTGTCATCTTTTCTTCTACTTATAGTTTCTTTTTTTTAAACATTTATTTATTTATTTATATTTAATCTTTTTATTTCTTCCACCAAGAATTTGTTTTGCTATAGGATACAATGCTATTTTTTCCAAAAGTTGATCCATTTTCTATACTCTCAACTCTATACTCTATTCTAATGATCTATTTGTTCATGTTTGTGCCAGTACCACACTTCTCATTAGAAAAACTAAATCATATTAATTATATAAAATTAAGAAATTAAAAATTCAAGGTACCATATCCCCACTTAGAATCCTTCTCTTCCTGGAAAACAAACAAACAAAAAAAATCACTTTTTTTTTGCTTGTTTTTCGTCTTCACATTTCCAAACAATGACTTGACTGAAAGAATAAATCCATCAAGAATTTTTTAAATAAAAACCTGTCTTGGGAGTGGTAAATAAACAGATAACTTTCTAGCCCTGCAGAAGAAACTACTGCATTAAAATTTATATTGCTACTTCAAAATAATCTTCATTAAGCAACTTCATAAAATATCTATAATAATGATTTCCACCATGCCATTTGTGGAATTACTTTGGAACATCATCAGCAAACATTCATTTCTCAAGTGAATAGCTCTTTGCTCTGAAGTGTAACACAGTAGCTATTATGGATGTGTGATTGATGGATGCCCACATCACTGCCAAATCTTCAGCTGCTAAGAATTGACCCCGGTCTTCAGCATTGAAAATGCTGGCAATGAAATGAAATGGAAATAGTGCTAGCTGGATTCATTTTTTAAATGCCTCTAAATTAATTCTGTCGTTTCTCTTTCCAAGGTCTTAGTATGGTCTTGTCCAAATTAGGACATCAACAATAAAAAACAATTTCTCTGGAATTTCTTTACATCCACAGAAACTAACTTCAGAAAGTCTGCAAATGCTTTACATTTCCCCATAGTTCTTTGACAAGCTATAATAGTCCCATCCAACTAGTAAGTATTAATATAATCCTCTAAACAATTTACAGAGCATTCTACAATGTACTGGAATGCTATTAACTATTTATATACTTATTATAGTTATTTATCATAAAACAATTATAGAAGACCAAGCATGGTTCTAAATTAAACATATATGATTATATTTAGTATTCACAGAAACCCTATAAAGTAGGGACTATTAGATTGGTTTTACTAATGAAAAAACCGAGGCTGAGAGAATATATAATTTCTCAAGACTACACAGCCAGTACACAGGAGAGCCCTGGTTTCTCTAATGCCAAAACCCAAGAATGTTTTCAATTGCTGTGTGATATAATTTTACACGTCCTTGTTTGAGATTAGCTGCCATAATATGGTTGTTTCAGAAGAACTGTTCTTTCTGAACAATTTTAAAAGGTATTTTTCCTCCCAAGGGCACTGAAAATTTTGACCACAAAAATACATCAAATACTCATTGTAACTACAGAGGAAATATACTACAAAATAATGAGAATCCACCAAGTCACTTAAAAAAATCAGTTAAGAATTTTAGCAACCTACTGGGGGCTGTAAATTAATGTTATAAATGGTAACCTGCAATAATGAGACCCTGAGAACTGAGCATTTTGTCTACGATGTACACGAAATCATAGTGCAGTACTGTGGAACCAAACCATCATGTATAACGCAATGACTTTCTATGGAGTACATGTCTGAGTCCCAACCTAGGATACAATGGTTGAATTGGCACACCCCCGGCCCACCCCATCACCCCAGGAACCCCTCCTCCAATCACTAACAGTGGTTCATTTGGTTAGCACAAGGGTCCTCAGCAAGGTGAAGACTAGAAAAGGCTCAGGACTGGAGTCTCCATGCAGGGGATAAGTTAGAAGTGGTGGAGGGCAGAGCCTCTGGCTGACGCCCTGGCCAGGGCCAACTCAGGCAAGTGTAGCTGTCTCTGTCTGTAGCTATATATGCTGGTCTGTCAATTACCATTAGAACCACCACCACTTGAGGCTTTCAACAAGGATCTTTCCCTTTCTTGCTCAACTCATGACCATCAAAGTCACACAACCTCTCCTCCCCACCTCAAAACTGGAAAAGCAAGCACATACCCTGAGACATTTTGCTGTCATCTTAACTATGTAGAACCAATACAAGAAAATGTTGTTGCTATATATACCCCCTTCCTCTAATCCTATTTTCCCTTTTATCCATTTAAGTTCTAAAGGAAAAGAGACTAAAGATGATTCTTTGAACACATTTATATATAATATAAACTATATTAACTTGTAGCCCAAATAGTAGGACTATTACCTCTCATCTTATCTTTATAAGCAGTTCATTTTTAGAAACACGAAAGTTCAGTATAAAGTCAAAACAAATCCTTTTTATGTGTCGTTTTAACATGTAATGGGGATCTCCTAGAGTTATTTAACCACTGTTTAAATCACCTTTAACTTTTCCTAAGCTAACTAGAGAGAAACATGAGAACCCCTAGTGACTGGTCACTTGATATAGCCCAAAGTCCACAATGAGCTAGTTATGAAACTTTTCTTTTTAAATGTTACACTAATACGCTATTCAGTTAGTAGTTCTAATCCCTCCACCATGTTGATCCTTTGAAGTATAACATGTCTTAAGTGAAAATGATCTTAGTAAGGTTTTCAGAAACATACTTAAATAAAATATTTACTTTTTTATTAAAAAATTATTCTTATTCACTATGCTTTGAGCTAATATTTGCCCATGTTCTACTTTGTGTTTCAGAAATAGACAATAAGAAAGAAAGGCAAGTTTTAATTCCAGGTAGAATTAATTCTAAATTGATAAAATTGAAAGGGAGTGGAATAATTCTGCGAGTATGGCATTTGGATAGCCCACAGTTTCAGGGGATTGTTTGATTCTTAATCCTTATGAAATTTACAGAGGCAAAGCCTTTCCAAAGAACAAAGAATCTAAGAATAGCGCTTCCTCCCTGCCACACAGGCACTCATTCTCCTCTTAAGAGCATTTTCATCCTCTTTGTTTTTCTTCTCCCTCTGATCTAAACTAACCTAAATTTAAAATATAAATAAATACATTGTGGTCACCTTGGATTGCATCTAAATCTACCCCAGGTATATGGATCTAAATAAGTGCTAAGTGGTCTGGATATTACCAAGATGCTATTCAGGAGCAGGCAATGATGATGATGATGATAATAATAAAGCTATGTATTAATCTCTTCACTTACATGGGTAACAGAAAGAGCAGCTTTTTAAATTCAAAAAGGTCTAGCTGCCCATCCCATCTCTGCAACTACTACCTATGTGACTTTGGGCAAGTTATGGAGACAAAACTCAGGTAATTGTGAGCTTTGGAGATAAAATGTCTTACATATGCTTTATATGATAGACTTAGGGCAAGTGGAAATTAATTAATATTAAAACTGTTAGATTAGGCCATGGGGGAGTCTTTCTTTTTCAGTGGAATCAGGCCTTTCAAAACATTATACAGAGTTTCAGAATTTATTCCATTATAGCTCAGACAAAATATGAGATGATAACTCTAAAGTACTTCAAATGTTTTTATTTCCTGTTAAAAGCACCACAGAGATATACATGCAGTTGTACATTGAGGGGCTAGGCATTTATTTCAATGATGCTGACTTCACTCAAAACATTTCTAGAATATATTTGGAATTAGTATCAGAACCAATTTTGCAAATCATAAAAGACATTGGTTTGCTGTCATACTTCATGTTGAATAGAATTACTCAGCATGACTACCCACCCTAGTCACTAGAGTTGGGTCTGAATGACTTTTAATTGCTTCCAAAATTCAAATCCATTCACAAGGCATGAAAATTTGCTATCACTGAGGACTTTACAAAATTGTGCCAGAAGACACAAAATTGCTTATAGCCTTCTCTTGTAACTCTATTAAACGCACATTGTGAAAAGAACTGGAAATACATAAAGAACGGTAGCAGTGGTTAAAATACAATGTTAAAATTATAAATGATCCTCCCCATTGTTTTCTCCTCCATTTTCTGAATTTTCAGCAACAAAGGGGATTTTTATTTATAAAAGGAATTGATTTAACAGTAAGAAGCAGTACAGAGGCTTAAGGCATAGAATTCATATTTTATATTTTTTGTAAAAATTGATAATATAGAAGATACCTAAATATTGTGTAGTCCAACCCTCCATTTTACAGATGGCAAAATACAAGACTTGTCTGAATGACTTATCTAAAGTTTCACATCAAGGTAGTGGCAAGGCCAGAAGCCAGGTCTCCATTTTACTTTAAAACTCTTTCTACTATATTTCCAGAAGAGGATTTTCAAAAACCGTTACAAACTTTCCAACATGGTATCAGAGAAGAGAACATGCTTAAGAAAAAGTCTGATGAGTTCCAGTAATCAGTTCATTATCATAAAGTTGCACTTTATATAAACAATGTAATATCTAAACCTATAAAGAAAACTCACCTTGAACATTTCTACTATATCCTGAAGGAAATATGATTATTCCTTTAGAGTAATAGAGAGGGAAAAAAGTAATAGCTCTTGGGAAAGGGGGGAAACCAGAACAATTTATCTTTAATAATAAACTATAGCAGAGAGAAATGCTACCCAAGGGTCAGTGAAGACAAAGCCAGTCGATTCTAAAGTTCAAAGGTATAAACCATTTTATAAAATATGCTCAGAACCTTAAGATATAACTTGTTAAAATATCTTTGAAGTTTTACACATCCATCTGTACAGAACCTTTCTTTTCATAACTCAAATAGAGCCCAGTGAATAGCAACAAGCTTTATTGTTACTGCCTTTTGAGAGTGAAAGTGCTCAAAAGGGCCACCTATTTTCCTACCTTGTGACAGCCGGATGGGTCACTCTTTCTCTCTCAAGACTGAATTTGTCTAATGAAGCATTCTTCAGCCAGCATTAAATGAAGATTGGCCATTCAGCTGCCCTGAGTTTAGACAGTTACTTCAGCTGCCCTGAGTTTAGACAGTTACTTCAAGATAAAGCACTTTGTTCTTTTTCAGTTTCCTCCACATATTATCGAGCCCTGGTTTGATTTGAGAAGAGAATTCATGGTAATATCACTAAATTTATACATTCTCTGGAATATGCTGGAAAACGTCCAAATTATTCCTGACTCCCATTAGCTATTTTCCCCCTAGCAAGGAATGGAACCGTGGTAGTTATGTACCAGTGTCATGAGGCAGGAAAGAAAATGACTCAATTGTCCCCCATAATTGGCCTAAGTGCCATTCTTATATTATATTGAGTTTCTGTGATGAAACAGAAATAGCACTGGGTTTAGAAGCAACAGACTTGTGGTTTATGCCCTAATTCCTCACATTTAAGATCCTTGCTCTCCATGTAACTTTTAGTTACTTAACCTTCTGGACCTGTTTCTTTATCTGTAAAATGGAAATACCACCACTCACACCTGAGGATAGCTGAGATGATTAAATTATGTACATGATCGTGAACTGTATACCATGAATGTAAGATATTATTTACTTCATACATAAAATGAAAAAGTTAAGAACAGAACAATATGCTTCATCTTGTTCTATTTTAAGTTTCATGGCCAATTGGTCCTACTACATATCAGAGTTGTAGTAAGAGTATAAATACGATATACTATATATATACTACATATTTATTTGTAAAATTACTCTAACCAGTAAAAGAAATGCTATGAAATGTCACTTACATAAATTATTACTTCTCTCCCTTCATTAGTCACCACAAGTAGATGTTCATCAAGCAAGGTGACCAAAGGAAAATAGTAAGGAATAGGATAGAGAGCCTGGATTAGATAATTCCGACTATCCTGAGAGGATTTTTCACAATGGAGGCTTAACAGGTGGCCCAACAAGCTGGTTGGGCCTCTGAGACCAGATAATCTCATGGGGATAAAAAAGATGACTGCTGCTGGTATTACCAGCAAGCAATATTGTGGATGTCTTTCCAAGCACTTCCCATATTCTTCACAATAAAAGCCCAAGTCCTTGCTAGGATCCACAAGGCCTTACATGATCTAGCCACCTATTACCTTTGACCTCATCATCTACAGCTCTCCTTCACACACTTTATTCCAGACACGCCAGTCTTTTTCTGTTTCTTGAACACACAGGCTAGCTTCTACCTCAAATCCTTTGCACTCACTCCATCTGCCTAGAATACTCCTGGGTCTATGTGAGGTTAGCTCCCTCACTTTGAAGTCTTTGTTAAGTTACCATCTCAGTGAAGTCCTTTCTGGTTACCCAATCTAAAATTACAATCTTTCCTCCATGACCTTTTATATCCCCCCACCCTGCTTTTGCTCCTAACATAATACATAGTTTTCTTATCCTGTCTGTTCTCACTATAATTAAATTCCAGAAGATGAGAAACATTTGTCTGTTTTGTTGCTGCCACATTCCTAGCACATAAAAAAAGCATCTGGCATACTAGGTAGTCAATAGATAAATAACAAATAAATGAACAATAGTCAGGTGTTCCACTTATCTACGGCTGCTTAACAAATCACCCCAAAACTATTAGCTTAAAAGAACAATCATTTCATACCTCTCACAGCTTTGGGCGTTTACTGGCCTCAGCTGAGTGGTTCTTGCTTGAGGTCTCTCATGCAGTTATAGTAAGAAGAGAGGACTAGAATTATCTGAAAACTCCCTCCTTCACATGTCTGGTGCCTGGGATGGGAAGATTCAAAACTGGGGGGCTGCACCAGCCGGGGTTCCTCAGGGATCTCTATTTCTATGTGGGCTCTTCACAAGGTCTTTCCAGTATGGTAGCCAGGGTTTTTATGCAATCACTTAGGGCTCTGAAGCAAATGTTCCTAGAGAGAAAACCATGAGAAAGTTTTGTCACCTTTTATGCCCTAGTTTCAGAAATATCACGGCTCTGCCATACTGTTAGTCAAAGCAGTCACAAAGGCTCATCTAGGCTCAGATGACGTAAACATAAACTCCACCCTGTTTTTTGTTTTGTTTTGGTTTTTTGATAGGGAATGGAGAAGTTCTGGAAAATCATGTGGGCAGAAATATCGTAGCTATTTTTGTTTTGTTGTCACACCGCCAACAACAAAAAGAATCAGTAATGTCAAAGGTAGATGTCTCAGCAGAGAAGTAGAACCTGATGTGGACCTGAGAGTGAGCGACAGGTAACGGTCCCCACAGGCAAGAATAAGGAAATACTGACCACAGGTGAACGGGACTCAACAAAGCACACCAGAGTTTGAGAGTCTGGAAAGACTGAGTGTCAAATATCAGTAGATATAGCAAACAATAAACATCAACAAAGGATTGCTATCAAAGCCTTGGAAACCTGAGTTTTAGTTCTAACTTTGACACTAACTTTCTGACCAAGGGTAAATAATGCCTAGCACGCTGCCTCTATTGGCTATTTTCCAGCTAAAGTTAATATTAGTGATTTTCTGTGAAGGTGTAGCTTTGATATATGTATCTATTTAGTTATAAAGACATACTTTCATTTGTCACTTTACCAGGCATAACATAATCTCGTTTGTCTTCAGCCTTTGGATTGTCCCAGAATGTTGCAGGTGCAACTTTTATGGCAGCCGGTAGTTCAGCTCCTGAATTGGTTACTGCTTTCCTAGGTAAATATTGCTCCTTATATTTTTTCTTACTCCATGTGATTTGATCTTCTCCAAGTCAATACTAACTGAGCTACGATCTTGCTTATAGGTGTATTTATCACAGAGGGCGATATTGGCATTAGCACCATTCTTGGATCTGCAATTTATAATCTCCTTGGCATCTGTGCAGCCTGTGGCTTACTATCTAACGTGGTATGTAAAACAACTTTATTCAACAAAATTTATTGCCTTGACAAATTATAAGAACCGTTCACAGTCTAGAACAAACAAGGCACTAGTAATGCGTTCAATTAAATTTATTAATCGGTAGAAAAACAACATGTATTCAATTTTAAGTTAACCCACAAATACCTCTTGGTCAAATTTATGAAAATCAGACTAGGTTTAGAAACACAATTTTTCTTAAAATTCCTTTCTCTATGCAATATGCAAAAGGCAACAATATTTAGCTACAAATATACAAACAATTTTATTATTGCACTAAGCAAGTACTTGAAGAAGTAACAGTGTAATGGAAAACATTAATTATTTTTATAGGTTTCAACGCTATCATGTTGGCCCCTATTCAGAGACTGTGCAGCATACATGATTAGTGTAGCAGCAGTTCTTGCCATAATATTTGACAACCAAGTTTACTGGTAAGCTTGAATAATCATTATTCTTAATGTAAAACAGTTACAGAGAGGATTTTTATAAAATTCTGATGGTTTAGTAACATTTCTTTTTTTTTCAAAAATGTTATTTCAAGCACTTCTCAATTATCCGCCACTTCCGTACATTTTCCCTGTAGGTCTCTGAGCTAACCCCCTCACCACCATTGCTAGTTGGGTTCTTCTCCCTTCTTTGCAATTCTTTAGTCAAGTCAGTCTTTTTTCTATCTAACCACTGGATATTACCACCCTTCGTTCTCTCCACTGACTTTCTGTTGAGAAGATCTCCCAACTTTTGTTGTCTGTTAAAGCCCTAACAGGTGGCTTCTTCATCTATTGGGTGGTTTACCTTGCTTCCGTTAAAAGTGACCATGGTCACAAGATTGGAGAAGATGACAAAGGAAGTAAAAGTTCCTTTAAATTCCTCCAACTTTCTCCCTGATGTTCATTTAGTAAGAGGAACTATAGCCTTCTTCCTCTAAAAATCAAAAACGTTTAGGTTTCAATATTCAAACCTGTTTGCTTTATAATCTCCCCATGCCTTGCTGTCCCAAGAAAATGAAAAAGGGGGTGACTTAGTGAACAGATAGTAATCGTTTCAGCTAACGAGTAGGTGTTTATCACTACACTAGGAATCTTAACGGATAAAGAAATGTAAAACACAGCCATACGGATTGTACATTGCCCAATGCCAGAGATCACCAGAAAAACAGAAAACACTGTAAACGGCACCCCTCTGGAATACTACAATTTGGCAGTGCTGCATCAATACCTGCTATCAAAACACTTTAAACCTCGCAGGGAGCAAATTTTTTAAATGAATCATCCTGAAATCTAGCCTGTCTCCCAAGGAAAGACTGTTGGTTACAATGGGGATGCTTCTGGGACTTAGCAGTTGTCTGTAAGGGGACAATGACTGTGAGAGCATCCAAGCTAATGCTCCCCCCCATTAGGGAAATCAAGAACTCCGTGCTTTCAAGCTGTAGCAGAGACTCAATGGCTATAAAATAAAAGGTAAATGCAAGGTTCAAATGTGATGGTATTAGCTAATGAAAATCCTTTAAACAGCAAGCCAGAGTACAGGAAAACGGTTCTCAGTGCCTTAGGTATAATTTTATTTTTGAGAACATCCTTGCTTTCTTGTGAATGCAAGCCAAACTCATTTACATTAAAATCTTCGAAAAATCTCTGTATAGCAAACTGAAAGGCTCCAGCCAAAGTCTAATATATTCTGAATATTTTACACAAAATTCCTATACAATTGAAATGAACAGATACTATATGTTCTTATAATTATTATATTCTTCCAATGACCTGAGGTGGAGAATGCCCATCACTATTCATTAGTTTCACTTTTACTTTGAAAGTCTATAATTACTATTATGTTTAAAGAACTTTTTATGCCTGCCATTAGGAAGGATTCTACAAATTAAGACAATGAATTTATAATCTTTGTTTTTGAAATACAGAAAGGACAGTGTCAAGCTTTCAATACATTTTTATTAATGCTGTAACCAAAGGTGGACACATCTGCAAAACCAAAATATATGTAGAACATTTCTGTTCTATTGCTGCATTAGAAAATTAAGCAGATACTGCCCCAAAGCTACTAACTCTAAAATAACTTTCACATTTTTAATTGAAAAACACACAAATTTCTCTAATTTATAGGTATGAAGGAACTTCACTGCTTTTGATATACGGATTGTATGTTTTGGTGCTGTGTTTTGACATTAAAATTAACCAATATATTATAAAGAAATGCAGTCCTTGCTGCACCTGCCTTGCCAAAGCAATGGAAGAGAGAAGTGAACAACAGCCACTGATGGGATGGGAAGATGAGGATCAACCTTTCATCCGTAGGCAATCAAGAACTGACAGTGGAGTATTTCATGAAGATTCTGGCTACTCCCAGCTTTCTATAAGTTTACATGGTCTTAGTCAGGTTTCTGAAGGTAATAACCACATCCTGGCCACTATTAAGTCTATTCACTAGCAAAACTTAATTTCATTTCAATTCATTAAGTACTATATACTTACTATGTAAAAAACACTAAGGGGATTAAGGGATGATCAAGAGGCAGACCTATCCCTAAAGAAGCTTCCAATACTACAGGGGGGGAAAAAAAACCCAAATAGCTAAAATGTGAACACTGTAAAGAGAAACAAATAACGCATAACTGTGGTTCCTAAACGGGACAGATGGTATAAAATTTGATGAGGATGGTTAGATAAGAAAGATTATCACGGAGAAGGGAGCATTAAAACTAAGCCTTGTAGAATAGTAAGATTTTAACTAACAACCTGATTTATGAATAATAAGTAACAGCTATTGAAGTCTAGACTTCAATAGCTGTTACTTATTAGTCATAAGTAAATGATGCAGAGATAAGAGTAAAGAGTATTCCATGGACTGACAAGGAAATAACATGAGCAAAAGGCCTGCTCAAGTACTAACATAACTGGAGCACTGCATGTGCAGAATGGAAGCAGAAGAAAGGTGGATAGAAAGGAAGAGGATACAGTCTTAAATGCTAAATTAAGAGTGTTTGCAGGTTTGTGAGCAGAGAAATTATCAGAACTGAAATATGGGATAAAAGACATGGAGGTCTTTAAGAGGCTACAAAACCAACTGATGTGTTTAACAGATGTCTAGACAAAGTGAAGGCAGGGGGGATACAAGAGAACAGATGTGAGACATTGCAAAGGGAGCATCACCAAGACCAGGCCACTGAAGGGCTACTTGGGAGCAGAGATAATTCTGAGGCTTTTGATCATGACTGATTAAGAAGATGAGAACACCACTTACAAAAACTAGGAATTAAGGAAGAAAAGCTGGTGTGGGAAAAAAGAAAGTAGGAAGGAAACAGTTGAATTTTAAACATGTCATTTGAAGAAGTAGCAAAACACTTAAATAAATATACTTAGTAGGAAGTCGAATTCAGCTATGGCCAGAAATACAAATTTGGTGGTTATTTTTTTTATAAAGTGGTTGTAAGAAACAGATTCTAAATTTTATTTAGTAGACAGGGAACTTATTCTAATTTATTACCTTAAAAAGTTAAAGTATGACTTTTCCCCTTCTTACAAAAATTATAGTTTCTAGTCTTTCAGGCGCAAGAGGTACACACGTCTAAGTTAAATTTTGTAACAAGAAACTCAAAACAACCAGTCCAAACATTTTTTATTACACTAAAATTATATCTGTTACTTTCTGGCCCATTGGCTGAGGCTTGGCAAAAAATTTTTTATGAGTTATTTTACTAGCATTCGTTGTAATGTGACCTAATATGGGTATAGTATTTTATAAATGCCATACAAATTTTAAACAATTTTAAAGTGAATTCCTTTTTATTGAATATATTATTGTCTTCCACTAAGTATTGAATTTAAAAAACACACTCAAGTCTTATAAGTTACATTGTAGATTCTATACTAGTGCCTATTTTCTTAAGGTTCTTTCTAAGAATTGTGGTCAATTCTGTGTTTGGTAAATTAATCAAAGAAAATAATGAAACAAGTCCCCTAAAGACACTTACAATGAGAATTAGAAATATTCAACTTAATAAAAAGATTATGCTATAATTATCTTATACTCCCTAAATATACATTATGTGATACATAGGGCAGGCTGGAGGTACCATCAATATTGGGAAATGGAAACAACGGGGATAGCTAAGGTAAGACAGCCAGTTAATCCCATAAGCAAAAGTTACTAAAGACCATCCACACTGTAGAAAACATCAAGAGATGTTGAACTGACACTTCATAAACATTATGTCTCTAACATACTTAGTGAATGATCCAAGACATTTTGATGGATTTAAGGCCCCAAATCAAGAAACGCTGAGTATCACATTTTACACCGTCAGCCCTGAAGTCTCAATTAGTTTCTTTGCCAGCAATATCAGTAATGAGGTATTCGAATGTTTTAAATAGCCTCTTAAAAACTGATACAGCTAATTTATTTCAATACAGCTCTCTAAATGAACATTTCTAACTTAATTGGCCACTTGAGAAAACTCAAAATCGTTTCATTTTTCCTTAACAGATCCACCAAGTGTTTTCAATATGCCTGAAGCAGACTTGAAAAGAATTTTTTGGGTACTATCCCTTCCCATTATTATACTACTTTTTCTAACCACACCAGATTGTAGAAGAAAGTTTTGGAAAAATTACTTTGTGATAACCTTTTTCATGTCAGCACTGTGGATATCTGCATTTACATATATCCTGGTTTGGATGGTCACAATAACTGGTATGTATCTTAAGCATAAGAGCACAATTTAAAAATAAAATAATCAGTTTTATATAAGAACAAAGCATATATTCACTAAGTGTAGTCTAGTTAAAGAGCAAATTTTTTTTCAGTAAAGACTAAAGATTAGTGCTATTTACAGAAAGATTAAATATTAATACACCAACAAGCTCATTCAGGTTTTGTGAGTTGTATATCACATGTCAACTATATTCTCACTGTTATATACAGCCCAGGGGTACAAGTCAAAGGAATGTACATGTTATAAATGAAATCAAATTCACAGAATGTCTTTCTATTATGCTAATAATTAAATCACATTGCATGGGTGCACAATATAGTCTTTATATTGAATTCCATTCCATAATAAAAAATATAGCAAGGTGCCAGTGTTTTGAGAAAACGATGGGTACTCACTGTTTAACTGGATTACATTTTATTTTGCTTTTTAATATGGGAATATAAACGTAGTATGAAATGAATAAAAAGGGTACAAAATAAAGTTTCATTTTAGGTTTCTACTACCTTCATGATTAAGATTTAACTATTACTGCTTGGTCATAAGTAGCTCTAGTCCCACAGAACTCCTAGTCCAGAAGGAAAAACTGAATATAAACAATGAACAAAAAAATCAGGAATTTCTCCCAGAAAGGTTAAGCTGAATGGACTTATATCATAGGTGAGCAAACCACCACCTGTGTGCCCAAATCACTGAGTCTCCTTTTGAGAGTTAAGTTTTACTGGACACAGTCATGCCCATCAATTTATATATTACCTATGGATGCTTTCACATTACACTGGCAGAGCTGAATAACTGCAACGGAGATCATATAGCCTGCAAAGCCTAAAATAATTACTATCTCACCCTTTCGAAAAAAATTTGCTGACCTCTGACTTTTCTCAAATTAATATATGACTTAGAATAGTATGCTATTCTATTTCTTTTTCTTTTACTTTTTTTTAAGAGTAAGATGAAAAAGTCCAATAGCTTGCATATTAAAACTCTAAATTTTCTCAGACAGATCACATTTGACATTAGGAAAGCAAGAAAAGAACAAAATGAAGTACTAGATCATAGAACAGTCCCCAAGATGATAAATATTACTGTTATTTATGTACATATGAACTCTGGCAAACCAGTAACAAAATTAACAACCAATTACAATTCCAGTATCAATATATAAGCATGCAATAAATATGCTACTTGAAGTTCTTCTAATTAACATTTTAAGAAAAAAAAATTCTAAAGTAAGTTTTCAATTACAATATTAAGAGCAGTTACAATTACTTTTTTTTTTAAACTTCCCTCTAGTTCTGTTTCCCAAAATGAATACATTTATGAAAAATGTTGAACTGACATCAGACTTAACACAAGTATTAAACTGGGACCATAAAGTTAGAAAGACTCAAGCCGAATCCTATTCTGTTTTCCTCAGATTTATGATTTCCCAAAGAAAACACTAAACTAAGGTCTGTCACTAAAGTAGGAATTTAAAAACGCATACCATGTTAACACATGTACAGCTTAAAAACAGCTACAAATAATTTGCTTAAATCTGACCTCTTTAGCAAATGTTTTTAAAAGAGAAAAGAGAAAATGACCAATCTCGTTAGCATATTTTAAGCAACAGCCTTGACAACAGTGGACAGCCAAAACTTCTGTAAGCATACCAGGCAAGGAAATTACTCCTTGGTAGAATTTTGTGTATTAAATATCGATATCTGTCATTAAAAATCTGTGCTACCTGGGTTACCAATTCACCAATATTATTCAAATATTTTGGTAGCTAAAATCTAAGTAAATACATATTGGTTCTCAAATCTAAATATGCCTATTTTCTTTTTCAGGAAAGAAATATCTGAAATATCTGCAGAGAACAGTTAGCGAATCTATAAGATTTGTAACTTGTAATATCTATGTTTATTTCAGGGGAAACATTAGAAATTCCAGATACAGTAATGGGCCTTACTTTATTAGCAGCAGGAACAAGCATACCAGACACGATTGCAAGTGTGTTGGTTGCAAGAAAAGGTAAGAAGTAGGTCCCTCAAGCTGCAGTGCCCTTCTTAAAAGCCTGGCTGAAATACACTGAGCAAAGGTAACTTTAAAATATTTATTTCCTCAGTAACATACTTTGAAGAAAAAAAAAGGAGTGACTCAGAGGAAGGATTTACTATTTAATAGCAGATTAATTTCACTAAATCTAATCGCCCAAGTAATATTCATCTGAAATGTGCATTAAATCATAACCATGTTAGAATGAAAAGCAACAAGTAATCTACATACCTTATTGAAAAATGGTTTAATAAATAAAGATAATTATTATTAGATAAATAAATGTTAAGACTTTAAATACTAACCCCCCAAAATTTAAAAATACAAATTCATTAAGACTTTTCCTCTAATACAACAATTTTCCAAAACAAACAGAGAAAGTATCCAGTGTTTTTTCTTATGAAGCTTATTAATAAAATACAGTATTGGTGTGCATATTTTAACAACATGCTTTTTTTTTTACAGGCAAAGGAGATATGGCTATGTCTAACATCGTGGGATCCAATGTGTTCGATATGTTGTGCCTAGGAGTTCCATGGTTTATTAAAACTGCATTTATAAATGCATCTGCTCCTGTAGAAGTGAACAGTAGAGGACTAACTTACATAACCATCTTTCTCAACATTTCAATTATTTTTCTTCTCTTAGCAGTTCACCTTAATGGCTGGAAACTAGACAGAAAGTTGGGACTAGTCTGCCTATTATTATACTTGGGGCTTGCAACATTATCAGTTCTGTATGAACTTGGAATTATTGGAAATAATAAAATAAGGGGCTGTGGTGGTTAATGTTATGTGGAAAATGTGAATGATGGGGAAGGGCAGAGAAGGAAAACTCCATTTCTCCATTTAAGTCAAATAAAAAATATTCTGAACTTTAGAATCTAAAACTTACTTACAGTAATTCTTTATCACCAAGAAAAATTTAAAACCAACCAAAATCATATCCTAATTTGTCTGAGCCCTTTCTTTTCAAGGACAATTACATATATTAAACAGAAGTTTTGAAAAAACCATCTATGTTTTACCTTACAATAAGTTGATAAAAGCTGGGGACACTTGAACAAACAAATCCCACTATGCAGAACTGAAAATAACAAGAAAATGGCTTATTTCATTAAAAATAGTATAACCATTCATTTAAACTGAATGACCAGACTTGCTGTCTTTAAAAATCCAAACTTGAGATTAACAAAAATCACAGTATATTAACACTATACTGTTAAAAGCTGGTGGGAGTTTTAAAAGTTCATCTTTACAACTTTTGTAAGCATACAGTATTACTTAAAAAAATGACTTTTACTAGGAGATTCAGCAAAACAGATGTAAGAATGTTCCAACCGTGGTTTCAAATTATGCATTACGATCCAAGCGAACATCAATTTCTCTGCCACTGATTTTTATGCCATTCATTATTCTGCAGGCTTTTTCAGCTGATTCTGGGGAGTCAAATCTGACCGTTCCACAGCCTTTTGACTTTCCATTCTCCATTTTTATTTCTGCAAACATTACATGACCTATAAAATAAAAATTATAGAATTACTAGTCTGTTTAAACAGGTTCCATTTCACTACACAGGTTTGAAATTTCTCGTAGCCAATGAAATGATAACTTGGCTAAAAACATCAATGATTTTAAAACAGCGCATCATATAAGCATTATTCTCATCATTTTATATTCTGAATATAATGCAATTCATATAAAGTTATGAATATATACAGGTTATAATATACAAAATTGAAATCAAAATAAATTTGCTTAGGATTTAATATTTTATTAAAATAAAAATTTTTAATGTTAAATCGTTACTTCTAAAGTGAATTTTATAGCAAGATAAGGTAAGCTAGCACAAAATGACACCAAGTCACCATGCCTAATAACAAACTTACAAATTCAAACAAAATTATTTTTAGAAAAACAATTGCTCTTTTATGCCCAATCCCCTAATCTCTCTTCCCTCCCTTTTATCCTCCATTTCACTCTTTTATCCCTGAAAACAGTAGCAACTGCCCAGAAATTTAACTTTTACCAGGCCACAAAGAGCTCCGCTAATTCTGCTTTTCAACCACAGTGCCAAAGTCATTTATTCAATATGACAATTTGAACTCCACATGTAAGAGTGGCACCAAGTATATTACAGAAACAGGCATGGACGAGATACTGTAGATTTAAATCAATAAAAGTAGAAAACAGTGATGATAAGAGCACAAAGAAGAACCTTAGAGAAACTTCCAGGAGGAGGAAAACCAGACAATGGTTCTGTTTATAGTTAATATCATTACTGACTCTATACAGACTGGTATTTGAAATAAATGAATACATTTATCAAAATACGTAGCCATAAAAATCCATCATCCAAACCAGAAACTTCAGAGAGTAAAAGAGAGAGTTAATAATAATTACACACAAATAACAGATGTAAACATTGAGACTATCCCCAGGCATACAAGGATGTATGATAACCCAGTTCACACAGATTTAGATGTGAGGTGACTACTTGCCATGTTTCCCTCCCGTTGAGTATTATAGTTGCCAGATCACTATGGGCTAATTTTAGTCTGGCAATAAAATCAAACAGTCAGACATATTTAGTTCTATAAAGGGACAAAAAAAGGAAAAGGGGGGAAGGTAAAAGAAAAGGGCTTGGGCTTCCCTGGTGGCGCAGTGGTTAAGAACCCCCTGCTAATACAGGGGACACAGGTTCGAGCCCTGGTCTAGGAAGATCCCACAGTCCGCAGAGCAACTAAGCCCGTGCACCACAACTACTGAGCCTGCACTCTAGAGACTGCGAGCCACAACTACTAAGCCCACGTGCCACAACTACTGAAGCCCGCACGCCTAGAGCCTGTGCTCTGCAACAAGAGAAGCCACTGCAATGAGAAGCCTGCGCACTGCAACGAAGAGTAGCCCCCGCTCGCCACAACTAGAGAAAGCCCACGCGCAAAGACCCAATGCAACCCAAAATAATAAATAAATTAATTTAAAAAAGGGCTTATCAAAAAATTGCATAAGCCCTTTCCAGGCGATGGGATGAACTTTTAATCCCAATGCATGAGTAAGATTTTTTTTTCCTGTTTAAATTTTGATCTGAATGATTTCTACAACATCCTAGGCTACTTTTCTTCTTTTGTTTATTCATCCATCCCCGCCCTGCCCCATTACTGCGTTTTTTAAAAACCAACTGATAGGTAATCACTCACCCACTCAATACTAATTAAATGGTTCAAGTTAATAAATATCACACTGAACCAAAACCATGATCTGTAACCCAAGCCAGGCAGTCTTTAACTGTGTTCTAAAAGTTATAAAACAGACTAATTCCCAGAGAAATTATTATAATGGTTAAAGTAGATCCAAAACTTTTTAACCTACAACAGGTAAAAAACCAAACACACCCCTGTGCACCATTAGTGGGAATGTAAACTGGTGTTGCCACTACAGAAAACTGTATGGCAATTCCTCAAGAAATTAAAAATAGAACTACCATAAGATCCAGCAATTCCCCTCCTGGGTACTTATCCGAAGAAAATAAAAACACTAATTAAAAAAAGATACATGCACCCCTATGTTCACTGCAGCGCCATTTACAACAGCCAAGATATGGAAGCCACCCAAGCATGCACTACTCAGCCATAAAAAAGAATGAAATCTTGCCATTTGCAACAACATGGATGAACCCAGAGGGTATTATATGCTAAGTAAATAAGTCACAGAAAGATAAATACTGTATAATTTCACTTATATGTGGACTCTAAAAACCAAAAGAAATGAACGTAACAAAACAGAAACAGTTATACAGAGAACAAACAGGTGGCTGTCTGAGTGGAGGGGGCTGGAGAGAAGAAAGAAATAGTAAAGGAAGATTAAGAGGTACAAACTTCCAATTGCAAAATAAATGAGTCACGGGTATGAAAAGTACAATGTGAGGAATATAGTCAGTAACTATGTAATATCTTTTTATGGTGATATATTGTAACCGGACTTATCGTGATGATCATTTGAAAAGTATGGAAATATCGAATCACTATATTGTGTAACAGGAACTAACATAGGGTTGTAGGTCAATTATACTTCAAAAGCAAAGAAACAAACTCATAGAAAAAAAAAGAGATCATTTTGTAGTTACCAGAGGTGGCAGGTGGAGTGGAGAGGGGAAACTGGAGGAAGGGAGTCAAAAGGTACAAACTTCGAGTTATAAGATAAATAAGTACTAGGGATGTAATGTACAACATGATAAGTGCTGAGTGTTACATATTAAAGTTGTTAAGAGAGTAAATCCCAAGAGCTCTCATCACAAGGAAAATCTTTTTTTCTATCTCTTTAATTTTGTATCTATGGGATGATGGACGTTCACTGAACTTCTTGTGATAACCATTTTATATGTGTAAGTCAAATCATTATGCTGTACACCTTAAAATTATACAGTGCTATATGTCGATTCTATCTCAACGGAACTGGAAGAAAAAAATTTAAAAAAAATACAGAAATCACATTTTCTAACAAACATCATAAAATGAAACTGGAGACTATATATATATATTTTTTAAAGCTTTAAAGACAAATGCAAAGCAATTTCCAGAGTCATAGTCCTCTTAGTATCTCAAATGCTGGGACCTGAAAAAAAAGCAAGTTTAATTAAAGAAGCATACCTTGGTAAATGGGAGCACTTTACAGTGATTTTGAAGAGAACTGTGGAGAATTTTCAAGAGCTTTTAAGGTTAAATGTTCTTCATTATCCTAAATTTATCGGTTTTTCTTAACATAAGTATCCCACCATAGGTTTATTAGCAATACTAAGGTTCACTCAAGCAAGAAATCTTCAAAACTTCAAAGGAAAATATGTAATAATCTCTTGCAAAATCCGTTAATCTCCCAGGACAAGTTTCTCTTTTTTTCTCTTAAATTTCCTCTCTTTTTAGGAATCATGACTCAAACCCCCAAATTCCTGACCTCACAGTGATCTCAAGGCTTTTCTAGCTGACACGGTCTATCAGCTAAGATACTTGAACCTTCTTACAGTTTGGACACTCAGGTTTATAGAGAAAGTAACTTATAGATACTTGTTTCACGGTTAGATTGCCCCAAAAAACCCCTAGGTATAGAACTAGAAAGTTCTGTTTTCTAACTTTCTTCTCAATCCCATAAAAACACCAACTGAGATATATTCTTTTCTAAAGATAAATAATTGAGGAGAAAAAAATTTAGTTTTAATTAATTAAAATCAGACTTCTCTGGTTTTGTACATGCTCCGAGGACTCTTAAATGACTGAAATATCTACTGATCTTGTGTGATTCCAAGAAAAACAAAATAGGGCTGCTATTTTAGCAACAGTATAAAAGAGTATGCAATGAGAAATCAGTATTACAGTAATCAAAAATACTGCTGTTACATATACTAACTACAAAAAATGACTCTCCTGCAATAAAAGAAACCTTTCTGCTTTATTTAACTCAGCCTATTAAGTAATCTTGTGGGGTATACTCTGGAAAATGATGATGTAAAAGCATATCTAAAAACTGACCAAATTAAAGCATAAATAAATAAATAAATGGTTTAATAAAACCTACTTCCAAAGTACAGCTGTAACATAACCACAGGACAAGAAAGCAAAATCAGATATTCTACAAGAAACTATAATTATGATATGGGGGACAAAAACCAAAGTTTGAGTGTTTCTTTACAAACAAAAGAAAGTGACTATCTATGAATATTCTTCATATATTGTTTTTACTCTTACTGCATTATTTTTACTGTTATTTTAATCTAGAGTCCACTAGCCATGCTTGAAGCACCATGTGTTTTAGTAAATAAAATCTACCACAAGTCTCCATTCTCTATGCAGGTAACAGGTAGCATACTGATGTAAAAAATGAAAATAATGGAAACCTGTGGAACAACGTTATATTTGGTATGGTTTATAGCAGGAATAATTAAGAATGGGCTTTCCTTGCTCTGCAGTTCTAAAACACACTAAGCCAGAGTATAGTTAAAGTGTACAGACAATATGGAAGTTTGAAAAACTACACCTATTTGACTTCATTAACACAACCTGAACTAATGCGGGGTCCAACTCTGAATGGGTTAGTTATTTATACTCAGTCTTCTTAAAAATGTGTATTGAGGAATTACATATAGCAAAATAAAAGAAGATCTACTTTACTATACTCACTTCCTTCTCATCTTGTTATATTTGGGGATATATGAATACATTTTTTCCTGAATTATACCTGCTAAGGAAATGTTGTATTGAGGGTTATTTAACTCATACTCCAACATTTTCTTGATCTTTGTAATTGCCCCACCAAGGACAATTAACCACTCTAGACATCTAATAATCAGAGGGCTTGCTGATGGGCCATTTACTAGCAGTTACTGTCTAGAGGAGAGCAGGGAGTACCACTAGACTCCTACTAAGAAGTAATCAAGAGAATATACTTACTCACCTTGGGCCCAGGGGGTTAAAAAAATAGCAAAAAACTGACTTCTACTGTGAAAAGGGGCACTATTGGCTTGGAGCAGGTTAAAAAGAAACTTTCCATTCTAAGAAAGAAAAGCTAAGATTTGAAAATAAATAAAGTGATGTGTGGCAGAAAAACAGATGGTTCAGTTCATACAAGCCAGATAATTTCCATAGTTGTCAATAGCTGGACACTTAATTCTATAAATTATTACTGTAACTTATCTTCCTTTCCATCAATGTAAGTTCAAGGTTAAAAACAGGAAGATGGTAGGAAATTATTTACTATGGTATTACCTTAATATAAATCTGAAAGTCAAAAGCTTTTACAATTAGAATTGAGAAAACAAAACCAAAAAGCATTACTCTCATGATATAATACAGACTGATCAAAAAGGGACATAAACATAGAGCTAAAATAACAGAGTTAAGCACTTTATTTTATTGGCTAAAATGTTGTACAGATTTTTTAAATGTAGATTTGGGGACTAGTTTTTCCTTTTAAAAAATGTTTTTGAATTGTTGATGTCCTTCTGTCAAAACAATGCCAGCAACAAGTATAGAAGCCCACCAAAAGACCTCAAATTTGCTGCAAGCCTTGCTCATATCTAATCTTGAAAGGAAATCTGCCTACGTACAAGGAAACAGTCAACTCAGTTTTGGTCACATTTTCACTAATGTCATTTGTTTGCCCCACTTTGTTCTTTATCTTGTTTCATTTCTACTTTTTAAAATAAAGTCATATGTCATCAGGAGATTCTTCTTCACTGAAACTACAACAGCAGGGATTATCTATACTTGCTGCCACTGCTCCTCATTTGATGGATCTCACTAAGGCCGTAATATGCTCATTTCCCCTGTAGCCTATGGGATTCACGGGTAGATGCTGCTTACTCATCCTGGTAGATCTCCTTACTCCTAACAAAGACTACCAACACCTCAAAACAACTTGATAATTCTGCTTTCTCTTAGTAGCAACTATTTACTAGTTGACTTGTTTACAACAACTTTTTTATCAATAAAAATTATCTTTCTCTTCTTTGAATAAAATGTAAATAAATATAAATTAAAAGATGATCAACAAAAAGGAGCCACTAGAACACTGTAGACAGATCCACACTGTATGTTCTTTGAGGGCAGGGGTAATATCTTACTTTCTTCCCCTTTCTAATCCTAATGATGAGCAGACTACCAAAAATACAATATTTGTAGATTTACTTAATAAATAACCAAATAAATGAATAAAGATCTTTTCAGAATGCTTAACTCATTCATAACATTTAATAAACTCCTACTATACGTGCAGAGGCAACGAAATGTGCTAGAATAAATAGATGATGGTTCTTGCCCTCAAGAGCCTCCATCTGGGAGGGAAGAAAACATGTGAACAGATTACCACAAGAAAAGTTAGGTATAAAGTACTCTGAGAACACATTAGAGAACAGTTTCCAGAAGGATCACTTTGATCCCCTCTGACAGTGACTACAAAGGTTACTTTTGTGGGAGAACACTAAACTTATCCCCTTCATGATCTCCAGAAATTAAAGATATATTCCAAATACTCTTAACTTTCCATTAACTCTCAAAGGTTGAATATACCACTTTTACTTAGCTATTTTTCATCATTATATCCCACCGACATAGTTGTACTATTAATACTCTCTGGGTTACCATGCAATAGCAAAAAAAAACGAGCAGGAAATCTGTTACTTTGTTCTACTCACACTAAATCTCTCATCATTACAAAAAAAAGGCCCTCTTTTAAAAGTAATAAACCACCTAATCATCTACAGACCTAATGAATATATTACGGTCGTATAGGTAGTATCATTATAGCCAAGAACAGTTTATAAAAGGAACAGAAGGACCGCCAGAATGTACCTGTCTAAGGCATTCTAGGCAGTGGGTTCTATGCTATCAGCTAAGTTTCCTTTATTGTATAGGTGACAGAGTGTGCAGAACGGGTCTCATCTATTAACTCCATATCACTTGGATGTCAGCATTTCATTGGGTCATGTTGGCAAAGCACTGTACTACATTATAAACAAAGAAATACATATACCATTTGTTAGTATTTCCCACATAAAAAACATCCTTTTAAATTCAAGCAATGATGATATAGTAACCATTTAAAAATCAGGTAATAAAATAAGCCCTTTCTTTATCCACAGGAGACAATGACAGACTGTACTCTAAATCTTGTTATTTAGTAGTAATTTGCACTGCTGTACGTCAGAGGATAGCAAAATAATTCATTTCTTTGAAGTGGAATTAAACCTGTCATACTACCCAGGAATAAGCATCTGGGCAGGTAAAGGTCTAAGCAGTATTTAAAAGTTTAAAATCAATTTTTCCTCCATAATCAATATCAATATATCTACAGTCATTGGCATACTTACCACACTGACTGAATTTCTCTTTTAGTTTCTGCCAAGTCAAGTCAAAAGGCAGCTAGAATGAAAAAAGGTATTAGTAACAGATATACAAGGAAAAAAATAATTTTAAGTATACTTTACATTTAGTTGCTTACATTTCTGACAAATATCTGGTTGCCTTTGGAGCCTATTCTGTCTCTCATTCCGCTTCCCATAGGACCTGATAAAAATCCTCGATCCATATCGATGCTCCTTTCCAGTATAGCTCCTATACCTGGTCCCATTCTATCAAAGCTGGAACTCATCCGATCCAGTCCCATCCCCATTCCTCCAGTCACACTGTTCATGCCACCCATTCCACCACCTGGATTTTCAAGAAGGGAAGGGAGGATTTGGGAGTTTGGTGTTTTTGTTTTAAGAACAGAAGGAAGAGGAGAAGGAAGAGGAAGAAGGAGAGAAAGAGGAGGGAGAGAATCATTTTTGAGAAAGAAAGAGAGAAAAATTAATTCATTTATGTAATTAGACAATATATAAATAAAATTATTTTTATACACACAATATAACAATCTTCCAAGGAACAGATTTTAGTTTTGTATATATTCAGTTAGTTGAATGTTAATGGCTAACTGAATCTGTTCATACTATTATACATATACATTTCTAAAAAATTATATCCTGATCATAAAACATAAGTTATATAAATTTTCTATCAATGACTTTATTCATTAATGTTATAGTAGTTTGTATCCTCACTTTTATCTTTTAATAATACCAAGCTTAGTAATTGTTAGAACAAAGACATATGGGGTAAATTCAAATAATTACAACTACGACATATCAACTGTTGCTCTCATACTGTCCTACATAATATTCTTTTCCTAGCTTACCTTTCACCTCAGTATCTTGTTTTGTATACAATTGCTCTTTTCATATCAATCCAATTTTCAATAACCACAGAAAAAGCTAACTTTTAGTCTCTATGTTATACAGAACTTGTGGAGATAACAACAAAAACTGGAATCACACTCTTTTAGCCAGAGCTTAAAAATCTAGCTTGTAGCTCGTACCCACTTGATTCTTATACATTGAGTCCCCTTTAACTATTCCAATCCTACTCTTTCTCAATCGTATCCTTTTTTCTCGTACCCAATATCCCCACTCTAAAAATTAACATCACCCTCAAATTGGCTTTCTGTGAATAACATATATAAAATTAGGGGAACAGAAGTATAAACACTGAGGTGAAAAAGGAAGGTAGGGAAGTTATGATTAACAGGAAAATGGCCAAGGCCGAAAAGATGATGAAAAGAAGGAATAAAATGAGAAGCAAGGTACAATGGAAGTATCTTCAGCTGACAAGATTTTTTTTAACTCACTCTTAGAAGAGTTCAAGTAGACTTTGTTTCCTATTTGTGAGATTTCAATCAATTAAAGGAAGTCGGTAACTATGGAGAGCTCACATAGACATGGTTCAGTAAGCAACATGGGTCAAAAACTAAGCTTTGTGTTAAGGGTTAATATAAGGCCTAAAATGTACTAGTGGAAACAGAGGGAAGAAATTTGGCATTCCCCAGTTTTGCAACAATAGTACTCTTGATTCTATCAAAGAAAAGGTTTAAGAAGCAAGGAAATAAGCATTTCTTTTATCTTTTAACCTTGCCCTCAACCTCAGGAGGTCTCCAGAAGTGTTAGATCTGAGGTGATTCACCTGCGTTTACCAAAAGACACAATTTTTTTTCACAAATGAAATAAGCTAGTCTCCAACAGCAGTTATAGAGAATAAGCAAAGAAACAGAGTTGGTGCTAAAGCTAATGTTGTTCGTGACATATGATCAGAAAAAGCCCCAGATTCTTTAGTTGGAATAAAGGTTCTTGAGTTGGGTGACAGTTAACACATATTCTGGTGTTAGTTTAGAAATGTCAAAGAAGTAAAATTCAAAGTTAGTTAAGAAGTTTCCAACAGCAATAAAACAGTAAAGCTCAATAAATATCAAAGTTTCTCTAAATTATGACAAGTCATATCAACATATAAGAACAAAGTATTACAATACTACAGTAACTACTCTTGCAAAGTTTTTTGCAAGTATTCAAATATTACTGTAAAATTCTAGTAAAATTTAAACCTACTTATTCCAGATCCTACTGGACCCATGTTAGAAGCTCCTATTCTTCCTGCAAACCCTCCAATCATTGCACTGCCTAAACAAGGATGGAAAGATAATATACTAATTAATTTAAATAATCATACTTTGAAATTCCCAAGGTATTATGCTCTCAGAAGATGTACAATAACTGAAAAGTATAAAGTCTTCTACAAATAGGGTTCAAATATGTAAGACACTGAAAAAGAGAGCTAGTACATTAAAACCTCTGAAGTATTTTTCTTCAAGTAATAAATTGCACGAAACATTATAAATTTCTAATTTTTCATACAAAAAAAGACAGCCAAACTTTGAAAAAATACAACCTGCAAAAAGAAAAGAAGTAAACAGCCAGCCCTACCAAGTCTACCAAAGGAATCTCCAAAGCCTCGATTTATTCCAATATCACCACGTCCAAAATCTCTCTCCATGCTACTAGTCATCGCACCACGGTATAGCTCTGAAAAGATTATGCAACAAATTAACCCTTTTTCAAGTATTATCAATAAACAGTAATCCATTTAGGAACTTATTGAAACTAAACTGTAATGACAGCAAAAGCCACAATACAAGAAGTCCGTGATTTACCCAACCTACTTCACATGCCACAGATATCCCAGTTCCGCTCTGCCTGTCCCTACCCCTGGTGCCCATACATCCTCTGAAAACATCTACAGTATCCATTCCTAAGTAAAGGGGGGACATTTTTAATAATGGAGGAAATGAAATGTAGTATACACATCCCACTATATACATTTACCTACCTCCCATTCGACCAACTCCTCCAAATCCTCCCATGCTACTCATTGCTTCCAGACCACCAAACCCAATTCCTATGGAATAAAGGTTAAGTTTGAGATCTGTCAGTTATATAGCTGAAAGGTATATTTTGTAAATATTAAGTCTCATCAGTAAGCTCTTCATCCACCCTACCTTGTGCAACTGCTTCTTAACACATCACCTTCCATATCCCTTAAGTATGTACCAGGCTCAATTTCTGCTAGCAGTCTTTAGGACGTGAGCCAACAATAAACCATGACTTTTGTTTCCCTTGGAATTCTCAACATAGTTTCTAACTTACTAAACATGGTGATGGGTACATACAAGAAAACAAATGCTTATACATACCTCCTCCAATTCTATTCATTCCTCCAAAACCTGGACCATCCATTCCCATACCTCAAATAAAATACACAGTATGTACTTTCAGTAAATCTTATTTTAATGACTAAAGAATGACATAATGCAACACAGCAAAATAGATACCAATGGTCTAGTCACAGTGGAATACTAGAGAAGCAGCAGGGCACAGATGGGACGGTTTAAAGTGCTATGCCACAGCAGGTGTCTAATCATGAGTCTTCAAAAAGGCCTCTTTGAATATTTATTAGACAAGAAAACAAAATTCACTGGTCATACTCACATTCAGTTAGAGAATATCTAGGACTAGGTAATCGTTCATTTTTTTTTTTCAGCTCAGACACACAAATATCACTACAGCAGATTGAGAGATCAGGTCAGAAAGTAAGGACTCCTTTAAACATGGCAGCTAAGGGAGCAGTAAAAAATGAAAGAATAAAAATAGTATGTGTTTAGGAGGGTAGAGGGCCTAAGAGTAAGGGAGAAGATTTCCATCTGTTTAGACCATAATGATTACCATAACTACCCTCACAATTTAAAATGTAACTATAGCATCTCAACAAAAATAGAAACCAGATAGCATTAATTAGTCCATCAATTAAAACAGCAATTCTCAAAATATGGTCTAAGGACCTTTGAGGGTTCAATAGGTCAAAACTCCTTCATTATCCAAATAACACTAAGATATTGACTGTTCTACTCTCATTTTCTCATGAGTATAAGGTGGAATTTTCCAGAAACTACATGATAGATGACACTGTAACAAACTGAATGCAAAAGCAGATACAAGAGCATGACTGTCTTGCATTAAGCCAAACATTAAAGAGATGTACAAAAAGGTGAAATAATATCACTCTCCTCACTAATTTTTGTATTGGAAAATACAATTTATTTTCTTAAAAATTACATTTATTTTAACACATAATGTGTTTATCATTGTTATCTTAAATAAATATGTAAATTTTTTTAAATTTCTAAGTTTTAATTTCAAATACAGTAAATATTGACAAATATAACCACATAAGCAAAAGCACTTTGGGGTCCTCAACAAATTTTAAGAGTATAAAAGGGTTCTGAAATCAAAAAGTTTAAAAATCAATCTTCAAACATAAACTGTAGGTTATTCTACGTGAATAGCCAAACAGCTATCTGAAAAGCTACCCTCCCAAATAGATATTCAAATTTAAATTGCTTATATGGTAGTATTTCAGCCATTCCACAAATACTGTATATCCATGATACACAAGGCATAGACTATGTTGAATATTCTCCTTCTACCTTAAAGACAATTCAAAATCTAAAAGGCTAAAGGCTAGCTAAAAGTGCTAAAAGGCTAGCTGTAACGTGGCTGCCCTCAGAGGAACCCTCCTGACCTTCTGTTCAACCTCTTTCACGTTCTCTGCTCTCAAAGGTTTCATTCCTTTTTCAGACTAAAGTAACATCTTAAATATTCAACTATAAACTACAGTCCTTTAAGTATTATTACACACTAGTAAATATAAGCTTTACAATGTAGCAAATGTATCATTTAAAAAGAAACAATAAAGTTAGAATACTCACCACTTGGACCTAAATTCCCCATTACACCACCTATGTTCAACTGGCTGGCACTAATAGGCTGTCCACCTGGACCAAGTCCCATTCCAATGCCTCCAAGACCACCTAAAACACAAATAAGAATATTACCAACTCTTATATGATCAACTAACTGGCACTGAAAAAATTTTTAAAGCTATATGCCTGTAGTAGTATTTCTAAAATTTCGCAAATTTGTAAATAAGAGCACCACAGTTCTTGTTTTCATTGGAATGCAGCACATTGAAGCCTCACTATAATATCATTTACTAATGAGAAGTGTTTTATGAAGCAGATCCATCTTATATCCCAGTCAAAGGCATACTGAGAAAGAGTAATGAAATACCAAGAGGATTTTGAACCACCTTATAAATGACATACATATCTGAAAATAAGAATCTTGCTTGAATCTGTAGACCCTCTTAAAACCTAGGAATTACTTTTCAGATGGTTCAAATCAAACTAAAAAGTCAACAAACATGAAAACATTGAATAAAGCAAACATTATATTACCTAGTTTTATCACTGAAATAAATATTTATATAAACAAATATATTTATTTATATTTATATGGTATTTTAATTTATTTATATACTATGGTATACAGTGTTTTCACATCTATTATCCACAGATGAGGTAATTTTTGAGACCGTTAAGTTACTTGTACAATGCCATTTAACTACGTGATTAAGCTAAGACTAGAATTCAAGTTTTTCTGTCTCTAAATCCAGTATTCTTTTTACTTTCTCTCTTAAACTAAGTTCACTGAAAAGAGACTGTAAGAAGACAATCTGATGACTTAAAGACAGTAGGAACTGTTTTATTCTACTAAATCTGAGTTTGACTTAAAAGTTCTTGCTAGTCAATGTAGCAATTAGTAAGTGGTAAGGGCTGAGAAAACCATATACTATATATATATTTTTAAAAAGAGTACAGAAGCATGTCGTGTTAAATTGGAGAAAGATCAATGTGACCTGGTAAAAGAAGTATCTTTTTTAGCTCAGTCCCTAAAAATGGTTCAAAGCAATAGCACACTTCACTATCAACAATGCTCATGTCTACACCTAAAACTCTTATTTTCTTCTCTGATATCATTCTTCACTAAAAGGAACCAGGCCTCTTTGAAAGTAGGCCAATCTCATGTCTTTGAACAAGAAAAATCTTCATGGATCTGGGAAATCCCATTCTCACCAGAAAGTAATAGCAGAGGCATAGAAAATGAGAGGTCCCCTCTTGCCAAGTTATAATAATTTGAGAAAAAGAAGTGGGGGAGTTGGGGAGAAAGGCAAAAAATAGGGAGGTTAATAATAATTAACTTAACTAAAACAACAAACTGATTCTGTTAAAGTCTATGAGTTCATATTACATCTCAATAGAAAAGAGTACATAAAACCATAAATCTTAAAAAGAACAGATATAAAAGTATGAATGTAATTTTTAAATCTAAATAAATTGAAAAGTACTAACAGTGGAAAATAAATCGAAAGCCCCTACTTTATAAAACCAGGATATTAAAAGATGACACCCTGAGTGATAAGGAAGGGCAGGAAAGGACTGCCCTACAAAGGGAGAACAGGTAATATTCAAAGACATGTAAGCTGAGAATTTATTTTAAAAAACTGAATTCTCAATTGTGAAAGCCCAATAAACAGTAATCCACACCCACACTGTAGTAAAACTGCATGCCAAAGATAAAGATCTTAAAATCAGCTACATGAAGAGCACAACTTATCTATAAAGAAAGGACAGTTCAACTGACAGCTGACTCGATAGCAAATATAGAAGCCAGTAGACTGGAATATTTTTAAAGTGTTGAGAGAAAATAAGTACCTTAAACTATATAACCAGTGAAACTATCTTTGAAGACATTTACAGACAAACCAAAATTAAGAGAATTTACTAACAACAGATACTCATTGAAAGAGCTTTTAAAATATATGCTTCAGGGGGAAAAAATAATGTCAGGGTCTGTGAAAGCAGATGATAAGTAATAATAATGCCTAATTTGTGGGATTGGTAGCAAAGCAATATATAACTAAAACACTGAGCAATAATAGCATATAATTCGGTAGGAAAGTGATTAGAATTAGAGCATTCAAAGGTCATTCTACTATTGAGAATAACTATATTAACTTCAGACTTTATATAGGCATATTAAAATATCCAGGATAACCACCAAAAGAGAAAGATAGGAGAAAAATAAATATAAACATTTGTAAAACACAGAAAAATAAAACACATAATAAGATAATGGGAATTAATCCAAATAAATCTACAAATGTGAATAAACAAAACAAAGCTGTTGTATCTCCATTACTATTAGACAAATGACTTAAAGGTAGTTACTAAGTATGAAATCACTCTATAATGATAAAATCTTGATTCACTAAGAAAATATATCAGTTCTAAACCTGCATGCACCTACTGAATTAGTTTCAAAATAGTTCAAGTAAAAACAAGAAAAAATATGCAAATTCACCATTATAGCAGGGGATTTTACCATAAACTTATCTCAGTAATTGATAGCACAAGCAGACAAAATTACTAGCAGAGATATAATTCAAATGATTAACAAACTTGATTTAATGGACATATACAGAACAGTATACTGCACACCTGAAGTATTTATTAAAATGTATCATATATTAGGCCACAATGCAAAGTCCAAATTAATTGATTGATTCCAAGGAATCACAGAGACCATCTTCTATGACCACACTGTTAAGTTAGAAGTTAGTAAGAAAAAAGTATACATTTGGAAATTCAAAAATATATGACTTAGGAAGAAATCATAATGGCAATTTAATAAAAATTAAATCACAATAAAGACACTCTATAGCAAAACTTGTATATAGTGGCCAAATTTATAGTCATAACTACTTGTATTAAAAAAAAGCCTGCAAATTAGTGAAGTACACATTCAACTTAAGGAGTTAGGACAAAAATAAGAGACTAAACCCAAAGAAATAGAGAAGGAAATAAAACTAAGAGAATAAATTAAAATATAAAAAATGGAATTCACTTCTTTGAAAGCACTAATAAAACTGACAAATCTCTAAGAAAACTGACTAAGGGGGCTTCCCTGGTGGCACAGTGGTTAAGAATTCGCCTGCCAATGTAGGGGACACGGCCTCGAGCCCTGGTCCAGGAAGATCCCACGTGCTGCGGAGCAACGAAGTCTGTGCACCACAACTACTGGGCCTGTGCTCTAGAGCCCGTGAGCCACAACTACTGAGCCCACGCACCACGACTACTGAAGTCTGCGCGCCTATAGCCTGTGCTCTGCAACAAGAGAAGACACGGCAATGAGAAGCCCACGCACCGCAATGAAGAGTAGCCCCCCCGCTCACCGCAACTAGAGAAAGCCCATGCGCAGCAGTGAAGACCCAACGCAGCAAAAAAAAAATAAATTTAAAAAAAAAAGAAAAAAAGAGAAATTGCAAACCACTGGAATTTAAAAAAGAACTATGGATGTGGCAAAAATTTAGAGACTATTTTATGCCAATAAATCTGAAGATGAGGAAAAACGGTAAAATTCTCAGAAAAGTAGAAATTACAATTGAGTCAAGAAGCAATAGGAAATATGAACAATAAATAGTTAAAAATCTTCCCACAAACAATAAAACAAGGCCAGACAGTTTTACAAATAATTTCTAGCAAACATTGAGAACGTATTATTCTAAGAGAAAAAGAACAAAACACTCCTCAACTTAGTATTGTTTCTAATAACAGAAAATTAGAATAACCTAAAAAATATATATGTAAAATGTGGTATTAGCAGTTAAAATAAAGGAACTAGAGCTACAATCTATCAAACATAAATGAATCTCAGAAACAAGGTTAAACCAAAACCAGCAAGTTGCAGAATAATAGGCACAATATAATTTCACTCACACCAAATTTTAAATCCAGCAAAACAATTTCATATAATGTTTATGGATGTATAAATGTGTGATCAAATTATTAAAACCTAAATGATAAACACTGTATTCATAAGTTGTTTCCTCTAGGTAAGGTATCTAGTGGGAGGTGGCAGGGGAGAAGAATCTTTATCTGTAAAATTTTATTTTAAAGAAAAATCACCTAAAACAAATATGGTCTACACAGCTACACGAGTGATTTTATATTTTAAATATTTTATGGAAGAAAAACTTTAATAATAACCAGAGAAAATACAACAAAAAGTAAGAACACGAGGTAGTATTTACTGAGTGCTTACATTATGCCAGAACTGTTCTAAGTGCTTTACATATACTATATATTAATTCATGTAATACTCATGCCAACCCCATGAAGTAGGTACTATCAAGCATCCTCATTTTGAACAAGGGGTATTGAGACACAGATGTTAAGTACATCATATTGCTGTTTTATAATCCTTTGGAAAACAATTTGATAATACTGATCAATAAGCATACCTAAAAACCTGTAAATCTACATCAAGATATCCATCTTAAGGAAATAACCAAAAACATACCAAAGATTTGTATACAAAAAGAAAGAAAAAGAAAAAACTCTATTGGTGATTAAAGGGAAAATGTTAAAATACTTACAATATACATAACAGTGAAATAGTTACGGAGCATCCATATGATAGATTATCAATAGCCAATAAATTTTGGAAAGAATTTTTAACATAGAATAATGTTTTTGTTAAACAAAAAAATAGAAAATTATTTATATGGTAGTTCTCAACTGTGTAAAAAAAACCACCTAGAAGGAAAGACTGGAAGGAAATGCACAAAAATGTTATAATGGAGGTTACTTATGGGTGGTAAAATCACAACGGTTTTTTCCCCCCTCACATATGAGCTTAACAAATTTTTTAGTATATATTGCTTTTATAATCAGGAAAAACTACAAAAAGAAAGAAAAGTGTCTGTCACATACAATCAATTATGCCAAACTAGCTCCATAACTCCAAACACCAAACTGTGGGCAACTTGGGAAGTAGGCACAAAAATAAAGTTTTGCTTAGCATATCATGAAATTGAAAAAGAATAGTCTGTATTACTTCTAATAATAGCTTTTACTTACGTGGTAATTGTGGTGTTTTACTATCATGTGAACGGAAGTCTTCATGAGGGACAGACTTGTCATCCTAATTGCAAAAAAGTTTATTATATGGTTAATATATAATTAAAAAGATCTGTAACATAGAAGAGAGCAGATAAAACATTTGAAGAGGTTGGAGAGTTGAAGTGATATACAGGAACTCACCATTTTCACATGCATAGGTCTATCAAACAAAAACTGCCCATTGAACATAGCTGTTGGTTCAGTCAAGGAAAGCCAGTTAGGCAACTATGAAATTATACTTGAACACAAACACATTTTTAATAATCATATTTAGCATCAGACTATCTCTAATATTTTAAAAAACATCCTTAGTATTTTACTTATTTGTATTAGTCTCTTCCGCATACTCAAAAATCTTCAGTTCTTTGCTTTATAGTTTTATAAGTATCTTTAATTCAACCACTGCAAAAAGAAAATTAACAAGGCTTCATTTAAAGCAACTGTATTAACGTACAATGAATTACATTACTGTCAACAGCATGTATACAATTAGTTGTGGTAGGAAGAGAAAGTAGAAAAAAGTTCATACCAGGCCTATACAATATGGCTAATTCAAGTTTTAAGAGTGACTTTAGTACTTGGACATAGTAAAGGTTTTATGTGCTGGAGACCAAATTCTAATACATATTTCTAAGCCAGGCAACCTTAAATTCCATAATCCCCACAAAACGGTATCAAACTTCTTCAACCTTATTAAATAATGCTAAAGTGTAAGTCAGGATACAAATTGCTTGAACTGCTTCAATTGCTTGTTCAAAAGTGACTGTGCCCATTCCTCTGCTCTTGCCATCTTTGTCTTCTTTAATATCTGCCCGCTTTACAGTTCCAGCTATGCTGAACACTTCCTTTAGCTTCTTCCAACCAACTTTGAAGTCAAGCTTAATATAAAATTATATAAAGTTACACACCTATTAACTCCTCTCCCCACTTATAAATAATACAAGTCTTTTCTAAACTCTCAAAAAGATAAAGAACTATAATTCTTGTTAAACAGTTTATCAATAGTATTCACGTAGAAACATCTTAAATTATTAAAGATCGGTTAAGCTACATCTACATTGTTCCTTACCCTTATTTTTTTTAATTCCCAAAACAGTCTCTCAGAGCTGCTCAATCCTGTTTTGTACATTTGAAACTTTCATATCTATTTTTACTGACAGAAATTCAGATTTTGGAAAGTATGGTTGATATCACTGACTTCCAAAAGCTTAGAACAAATGACAAACCAACTACAACATGCACATTCACAAATATCAAGTATCAAAGCTAAAGAAAGAAATCCATTGACCAATATGAACAAAAATCACATATAATGTAAGTACATAATTTCAAGAACTGCTTAAGTGTTTATAAATTCCACAGTTCCGTTTTAAAAAATCCTAAATACTTGTATTTACACTCTGACCTTATATTTATGGACTTAAATTGGGTTTGAGTTTACAATAATTACTGTTTTGCTTAGTTAAAAACAAGCAAAATGTTCTATAAACCTATGACCCATTCATCTAATTAAATAATCTCATGATTAGAACTAAATATCTGAATGGCAAATTTTTAGAGTAAAGCTTAAACTTACATTAGCAACAAAAATTGTGGAACCAAGTCTACCAGCCTGCAAATTACTGATAACCTCAGGAGGAATGTTTGGATTATTGAGAATGGAAGGTGGTAAATTCATCAATCCCGATCCCATGTCGGGTACATGTCCTCCTGGAAATGATCCTCCTGTTCGTTGCAGTGCCCTACGAGCATTTTCTCCATCAGGATCCTATAACACACAGTGAATGTTAAATGCCACCAGATACATCAGTAAGTCTATATCACTAAAATAACAACTTCAAATTCTACAGCAGCTATCCCAACTGGCTCAAATTAGTGGCCCTCTTGAAGAGTGAGCTTTTTTCTCATCCAGAGAATTCAGTCCCATAAAAACCTGTGGATAGACAAGAGATTTCAGTCTCCAGGGATGTCAATTAAATATCTCTTTCCAATCACTAAAGTCACTTAAGAACTTGAAATTAGTTTAATTTTGCCCTCATACAGGTATACAAGTATATGGCACACACACATAAATCCACATAACTCAAAGAGGAACAAAATACTTACTGTGACTCTTATTCCCACCACTATATGCCCAATGTAATGACAAATTCATACTAACTCAAAGCTTTCAACAGAAGAACAGCCTTTTATAAAACCCAGGAATACTGGGGTAGAGGGGAACTGTTATAATGTGGAAATTTCATTCCCGAACAAAATACAATTATCCACTTTCCAACCTCTTTCCATCCTCAACAATGATTATGATCTGAGATGGAAGGAGAAGGGACATAAAGAAAGGCATGAAGAATGGTACTAAACATTGCTTGGTTTTTGTTTTCTTAAGTTCGTTGACTTTTAAGAGAAATATGCTGCCTTTAAACAAAGCAAAAAAGGCAAGCTTAAACATACTTCTCACTCATCTCAGTAAGTAGAGTACAAAAAACAAACAAAAACCAAATAAACACACAGATAGACTATCATCTGCAATACCAAATGATTATGATATATGTAACCATCAACTCTACTCTGCTGGCCTCCATCTGGGAATACTAATAAAAAGAAAGTTGGATGACTTTAATAAATTTTCTAGGAAGGCTGGAAAATAGAAGGTGAAGTGAATGTAAGAATAAAGGTATTCTGGCATCCAATGTATTCCATCACCATGAAGAAATAAAAAGAAATACAAAAGCAAAGAAATTAATGTTTTGAAGAATGCTATAAAACTCTTTTAAGTTAATAAATAAATGCTTCAGGTCTAAGGTTTCAAAATCTTGCACAAATACAAAACTTAGAATAGTGGTTACCTATGGGGGAAGGAGGAGGACATAGCAGGGAAGATGCTTCATGAACCATTACGATAGTCAGATTGTTTGTCCTTCACATCTTAACATTAATAAAACATTGTTATATTTTGATTTTTTAGGTATGATATATATATAAACATATATACACACAAAAATATAAACACACATGTAAAACATATATAAAATACAAATTATGTAAAACCACCTACTATGTAGCATGATTTTCATTCCTCTTTTCTCCTTAGATGTCAGCCTGCCAGTCACTGCCTGCTACTGCTATGAGAGGGCCTCTAATAAGTTTACAACTGCTACTAAACCTCACTTAATTAAATTTAAAAATGCAATTCTAATATCTGTTAATGAATATCGGAAATATACTCTTCCCTAGACTCGAACTAGTATTTCTCAGCACTGACCCCAGCCACCCACGTGAAAATCAGATAATTCCAAGAAAGGGACCTTTAGAGATATTAATCCGAAAAAGTTAACTGAATAAAGAACACCTCATCATTTAGCCAGGCCAAACTCAACCATTTTTCTCTTTAGGAAGTAAAAACTGGGAGTATCCTATATCAACTTGGATCACATAACTCTATTATAGGGTCTCTGAAATATCACTGAGGATCTACAATGTGTTAAAACTTAAAAGAACACAAACAATATGGGCTTGGCCTTTAGCATCCAATAAACTTTTTTTCCAGTTAAAAAAAGACACAGAATCTATAATACTTGTCTTTTTTTTTTTTGGCCACACTGTGAGCCTCGTGGGATCTTAGTTCCCCGACTAGGAACTGAACCCCAGCCCTCGGCAGTGAGACCACAGAGTCCTAACCACTGGACTGCCAGGAAATTCCATATAACACTGGTCATTTGAAGAGGAATAGGAAACATCATAAAAAAGCACGTCATAATTCTCAAAATAATAATTTCCCAAATGGTGGCTATTCTACAAATGTCACCCTTATGGGAAATTACTAGGGTATCAGCACATTTCTGGAAAACTGGTCCTGGCTTATGCATAAAAATTACCAAATAAATGGCTGGCACAGATTACAACAGTCTAAACTTTCTCTACCAATTTTCTACATCTCAGTCAAAATATTTAAAAAGAAAGGAAAGAATAAGCCCCTAGGCTCAAATAGAATTAGAGAAATTCAGAAGCTGACTCCAATAAAGGGATATGGGATACCTGTATTTGTTGGCAGCATGGCCTTTAATTTTAAGCTATTATCATCTCATATCCAGGAACAAGAGACCAAGGACCAGTAACACTCCCACCTTGGGCAGGAATAACAACAATCAAAATTATTATTACAGGGACTTCCCTGGTGGCACAGTGATTAAGAATCCATCTGCTAATGCAGGGGACACAGGTTTGAGCCCTGGTCCAGGAAGATCCCACATGCCGCAGAGCAACTAAGCCAGTGCGCCACAACTACTGAGCCTGTGCACTAGAGCCCGTGAGCCACAACTACTGAGCCCAAGTGCCACAACAACTGAAGCCCGTGCACATAGAGCCTGTGCTCCACAAGAGAAGCCTCTGCAATAAGAAGCCCGTGCACTGCAATGAAGAGAACCCCCCACTAGCCGCAACTAGAGAAAGCCCACGCAAAGCAACAAAAACCCAATGCAGCCAAAATAAATTAATTTTTTTAAGTTAAAAAAAATTATTATTACAGCTAACATTTATTATGTAGTTACAATATTTTCAGCACTGTGCTAAGTGCTTTATATAATTGTAACAAATATGTAACATTTATTGTTTTATATATATTAACTCTTTGAGTCCTCATAACACTATCACATAGATTCTAGTATCATACCCATTTTAGTGATAAGAAAACAGAGAAGTTAAGTAATTTGCCCTGGGTCAGATTCTCTGATGCCAGAGCCTGAGTTTTTTTAATCCTCATAAATGTATCTCCATTTAATCCTCATAAAAACCCTAACTAGGTAAGTATTATCTGTATACTATTATAATTACTAAGGTTCAGACAATAACTCAACTAAGTACACAGCTAGAAAGTGATAGATCTGGGACTCAAACCAATACCATACTAAATTAAATTGTGACTGACAGTACTGCTCTATAATGATTTGCATCCATGTTGGTGGAAACTCTTCAGGGACCCAAAGTTACATCCTCTATCATTTTTTACTATAGACTTTAGCAAGGATATATACCTATGTGGTCTGTGATCAACTATTCAGTAAGATCAACAATATGAACTAAAGAAAGACATGAAAATGACTTCTATTCAAGTTAATCATTTCCAAGGTAAATTACACCTAACTGTAAACAGGTTTTCATGTATCGTCCAATCATTCTTTTTGTCAACATATTTATACACTGTTTCATACAACGGGAACATCTCCACTTTAAAGGTTTCCAAGTTCCAGTTATAAATTTCACTAACCGATTTATAACTTTTATTAAATTTTAATCTGGGATAGTTTCAGGTTAATTTTATTAAAAGTGAGTATCAATTTTATTCAAATCCATAAGGTATTTGCATTATTAAGCAAACTAATTATCAACTAGAATATCTACAATATTTCTTAAATCTAATAACAGTCTAAAAACTGAAAATGTTTATACCAAGTATAAACTTGGTATAAAAACGTCAGCACCTTAAGTTTGTCATCTTTAAATTTCTGTGTCCTGTAATTTTTTAAAATCATACACCCCTGCTTATAATAACTTGGAACAAATCATATACACAGGATACTGCTTAAGGGCAAATAGGAAAATCATGTACAAGCAAAACTATCATCAATTATATAATGCTTTAGTAAGCATCTACTCTTTAAAAAAAATGCTGTAATCAGATAAATAACCTTACTAGATGAAAATCCAAACAAGACATGTCCTTATAATTCAAATGTTTAAATTATTCCAAATATGAGAAATCTTACCTCTTTGATATTCAAGGGTCTTCCGCTAAGATCATATTTGTTCATAGTTTCTAGTGCTTTCTTGACAAATTCTTCATCTTTGAATTCAACCACACTTAATGGGGAAAAAATTTATAGGAAATGTTTATGTACTAAGATTTTTTTCCAATCATAAGTTTAAATTTGACTTAAGATACATAAAAAAAGAAAATTCTTACCCACAACCCTATATCCAGGTAGATTTGTCAATATATGCAAAAGAAAAAAAGTTCTGGATCAGTAGACGAAGTTAATGGCAGATTCTAACATTTAAATCATTAAAAATCAATAATACAATCATTCTTTGTCTTTTAGACCTCCAGAATATAACAGGCACGTGACCACAAATTTTCTGTAAATTTTCAGATCTATCTATTTAAGATTGTAGAATCTAGCATCTAACAAGTTTGGAGCACATTTTTACTTTTAGATGATTCTTCTTTAAAACTAAAGTAATGTCATCCCACAAATTCAATCAAAAGTAACTCAAGGAAGTAACTGAAGGCTCTCAAATACCTATCTTTACATTGTTATGAATATTTTTGAAAGATATATGGTACACAAATAATTTTTAATGTAAAATTTTCAATTTTATTAAAATCAAAATAGGAAATATTAATCTAATGTTAAAGTTCTCAAAACTGGCTGCACACAATTTAATAGCATCCAGTTGTAAGTATATTAAAAAAAGAACTATGCTAAAGAAACAAATTAGTAGAATCATTTTTTATATAATTCCTTGTCAATATTACTGTTCAAAGTGCCATTTGAATGTGATGACAAAGTTTTTATTTCTCATGCACCCAACTGGTTTTTGCTAGTATAATTAAACATTGTTAAAAAGCTTTCCATTATATTCCTCAATATATTGCTTTCTTGCTAAAATTCAAAATCTACTATCAACCAATTCCTTCTATGTCAATTTAATCATCAATGTTATTCATACCAATTGGCCAGAGCACTGCCTTTTATGTAGTCCTGCAGGCTACCAAATTAGGCTCTTCAGTGCAAGTTTCAAATGTACATTCTGAATTAACACCTTTAAGCTATAGGCCTCTCATAGAACTCTTAGGAAATATTATCAATTCAGTGATTTTTAAAATATCCTTAAAGACATCAAAACACAACAAAAAATATCCTATATTAAAATCTATTGGCTAAGAAGCATTACCTTAGAGCATTAGAAAAGTGAACGCCCTTTATGAGCATTTACAAAACCCATCCCTTCAAGGCAGCTAGTTTGGTTTGTATAAGTGTCAGACTTGCTAGTATAAAGCCTCAAATCTTTCATAATAAAGTAAAGCAAAATGAAACTTAAGTTTCCAAAAACTGGTACAAGTATTATACAAAAAGTAAACTGCTGAGGAACTTTTAAACCTCAAGCAGATGATTGCCCACAGCACTTACCCTTGATTTTCCTTCCGCATCCTTAAAGAGCTCCACGTATGTAACCTCACCAACTACATAAGACATACAAAAGGAAGATACCAAGAAACAATACATTTAAACACCAATATCTTGCTTTACTGCACACCTGTGCACAACTCTACAGAAAAGCACCTATTATTCACCAACAATCAAAACCAGACCAACATACCTCCTGTCAATGGCTATGTAAATTTAACTAATTTTCAGAAATGTACATCATCCACATTCTCTAAAAAAGCTAACAACCATATTAACCTAATTCATGCTACAGATCATATTTTGGCCAGCATGATATAGTTGGTGAACAAATACACATATACATACAAATGGTCCCTTAGCCTATCATATTAAAAACATCAACATTAGCACTTTTCAAATAACTTTGGTCGCCTACACACAACAGCTGTTTTAAGGTGACTTTCTACCTGAATGTCTTCAATCTTGTTTGCCGTCAGTAAACTAAATTTACAAGTCATGCTTCACAGCAAGCCACACACTTTCTAAATAAAGTCAATGAATAAAACCAATCAAATAGTTGTCACCTTACAACAGATACACCAATGCAAAATTTTTTTTATTTATTAGAAGAGATCAGCCTCAAAACCAAGTAAGTAGTTTGCAGGACTGTTGAAACTCAATTTTTCAAGAGATAACAAAACTAACTTTTACAAGATCAAGTATTAAAAATATTTTTCCCCAAAATCAACCATGTATATAAAATGAAGGTTTTCAGGTTATTCTGAAAACAAAACTGCAACAGCAGTAACACAATTTTAATATAGAACTGCAGAGACAGCATCATGGCATTCATGACAATGCAAACAAAATGAATTCCACAGCCAGATTCCAGACTCCACCAAGATAATAACAAAACAGCTTTTGGAAAAAAAAATAATCAGACCTTATTATTCATACGTTAACACGCTAAATATATTGCTTACCTAATGCAATAGGCCTTTAAAAATCTATAAAAACTTCAACTAGACAAAGCAATCACTTTAACAAAATTCTTGGTGGCATGCATATGCTGGTTCGCTACTACCCCACTAAAATGGCAAAAAAAAAAAAAAAAAAAAACTTCATTTATCCATACTACCTTGTAATGAAATTGTGTCAAGTGAAAGAAGAGGAAAAGATTAATTTATGTGTCAAAAAAATCAATTTTTTGAGTCTGTGTGGCTAAGAGGAATAAAAAAAAGTTTGCTTAGCTCCCTCTCATTCTATATGAAAATTATCCAACAATGGGTTTCTCAAAAATAGTTACCTTTTTCTCTCATTAGATCTTTAATGGCTTGCCATTTCATGTCATATGGGATGTTGCTAATAAAAACTCTGTTACGATTTGGACCCTTCTTTTCTCCAGTGCCTGAGTTCTTATCTTTTGAATAAGGATGAAATCTGTTGGCTTTCTTATTTCCTGTAGATTTTTCTTTTAATTCAGATTTCTCTTCTTTGACCGATTCATCATTCTCCCTGTGAATTAAAAATAAAACAAAAAACAGAACAACAAAAAGAAAACCTCAGCGGGGCTTCCATAATGTAAGTCTACGTTAAATAAATATTTCATATTTATCACTTCACTTCACAAAATTCTCCCCTAAGTTAGATCTCAGCAAAGCAGCTGGAGACTCAGCCTACTGGCTTTGAAATTACTCAATGTCTTTTCAAAGCAATGATTTGGGCATATTACCAAAGTTCTCATTTAACAACCATCCTTTTATTCTGTATTAAATAGCTGCAGCATTCAAATAAACCTAGTTTTTCCCATCATACTACTTAATAAACGTTGTTAGAACCTGACAAGAGGGTAAAATGGGTGATTTTATTCCTAGAGTATATTAAAACTTCCACCTTTAATGGAGAATTAACTTTCTGAGCCTCATTCAGAACTCTACAAAAATTAATTTACAAAATGAGACCCAGAAAAAGTTTCTCTCTTAAAGGTTAATAGTTTCCTCCCAAAACTTTCCTCTTCCACTGCTTTAAGAACATAATTAAAACATAATTTTATCTATATACTCCCATACGACTCTCATAATTTTTGTCTCTTCCCAAATTGGTCAACATAGAAAAATGATAAGGTATCCTATTTTCATGCCCAATATTTTCTGTGTTTTAACCTATAAACTAGGATAGCATACTTCATAGAATCATGCCATTTTTATTAGTAGTATCACCTAAAATGGTGGGATGGGATGGAGAAGGGAAGCAGTACTTAAATGCAACATGAACCAGAATTTTATAAATCTACTTTTTTTTTTTTTTTTTTGCGGTACGCGGGCCTCTCACTGTTGTGGCCTCTCCCGTTGTGGAGCACAGGCTCCGGACACACAGGCCCAGCGGCCATGGCTCACGGGCCCAGCCGCTCCGCGGCATGTGGGATCTTCCCGGACCGGGGCACGAACCTGTGTCCCCTGAATCGGCAGGAGGACTCTCAACCACTGCGCCACCAGGCAAGCCCTACAAATCTACTTTTTAATGAGGTCCTAACTGGAAAAATATTTAATTTATAAGATTGCAATCACATTACAACTATATGATGCTATCCACCAAGCACCTATAACATGTTAAGTATACACTTAAAGCAAACCCTAAAGATAAAAATCTGGAGATACATTTTAAAAATGCAATTTACTTCTCAAAAGTAATTTTTTTTTTTTACAGAAGAAACAATATATTTCTTTTAAGTCACTAATTACCCTAGTGAATTTAAAACTATTTAATTAAAACTTCGATTTTAAAGCAATTTTTCACAAACATATACTAAGAAAAATCTCTGGGAATGACATCCAGGAATCTAAATCTTTTAAAGCTTTCTGGATTATTCTGACAACCAATCAGGTTTCATAATCCAGGCTCTATATTATCTTCTAAGCCAAGCGACTGTGGGAATCTATACATTGCAGTGCTCCACACATACCTCTTACTGTAGTCATTTGTTCCACAATATAGTGAAGTTTTCAGACACTGTTTTTCTGAGCAGGTAACAACGCAGCCATAAATACAGTATGTAAAACTCTACGAGAACAAAAACTATCTGCATTGGTGTCAGCAGCATCTAGCGTGGTAACATGTGTTTGATAAATATTAATTTTTGAATGAATAGTCAATTAAGAACCCATAGATGATGCTACTGTCTGCCAGAAAAACTGCTAAAATCAAGGAAGACACATTAGGGCCAAACATGCTTTGCTACCTCTTTAGACCTTGACAGGGACACCTTCACTATCAAACATCTTCCCTCATCAGAAACAGCATGCCTGGAAGCAGTCTTCTCAACTGTCCAACTCTAGCAAGTACCTACCTGTCTGAACAGAGTGGCACTCCTATAAATGGCAGCAAGCAGTCAAAAAGCCACAGAGCACTTTTCTCTTGTTTCTGAGTACAGTGAATACAAGAACAAACCCTTCTTTTTAATCCCCCAAAGAACCTATTTACATAACAGGCTGAATTCAATGAAGGTTTTTTAAAATAAACTAAGTCTCTGTTCAGGTGAGCAGACATCTATACAGTCCCTATCCAAATACACCTTCCCCTGCCTATTTTATTCCTAGATGAAACCAACTGTGAAAACTGAACAAAGTTCTGAATCACTCGCTATGTTCTTTTATTCTTACATGGATGTTGTAAGCTTACAACAATCTAACAATTTCATTAAGAGGTAAAGTTATTATATAGGATATGTTCTTTATTACTCAAGGGATGACCAGAGGGAGAGATTTCTTCAAGCTTTCCCCAATTAGTGGCATCTTAAAGATACTGTTAAACTGCTCATCTACAATGCATAAATTAAGATTACTATGGAAGGTAGATCAGTTTAGTTGCTAGAGGTGTAGTCTGATTATTAAGAAAGTGAACTGTAATTACTCAATTTCTGAACTCATTTTAAGTCATAAATACACTATGGGAAAGACAGTAAAGATATATGTGAAAACTCATAGGAAAATGATACTACATAATATCAAAATATTGGCACTATATCCAGAATTCCATGTAATAATTCCAGAACTATTCATCTAAGCAATCTCCCTTGTAATGTACTTGAAATAAAGACCGTGATGATTCTAAGTCACAAAAACATTATCTACTCTTAAGACTAAATTATGTCTACCCGAATTAACATCAATTTCTGAAAAATCAGTATCCAACATCAAATGAGGACACACAGTTTCAATATGTGACTTAAAAAGCATAATGCTATGAGATCCAAAATCAAGCCCGGTTCCATTCTTTACTCCTAATATAATAAAAAATACTACTCTACTTCAAACACTACACCTTGCACCAATACTTAATATTTTATACAACCACTGTAATGTAACTCTGAATCTCCATATGCTCCAAGGTGTTACTTAGTCACACATGAATAATAAAGAGTTATAACAATACTGCTATTTTTCTCTCTATTCACTTAAGGAGAGCTAGTATACCATTTTGGCATAAAGAAAAAGACGAGACCTACGTAAACATCTTTAATTTCTTGTCAAAAGATGTGAACATGCCAAATAAATCCTCTGTACATGAGTTTCATGATCATATAAGTTCACTTCTGCATTTCTTAAATGTTTATTGCACCTTTTTAAATATAAGGACTTGGGAAATACAAACAGGAGTAAGACATAGCTGTCTCTGACATAGCTGCCTCCATCTTTAATTACTATGAATTAACCTCAGTAAAAATCATTTCAGTCTTGATGACAAACAGCATTCTGTCCACTTCTAAGCAACATATATTTTAAGGCAATATTTGGTAATTTTTAATCACCTCTATGAATTCTTATCATTAAAAATATATGGTGAATCAACTCAAGGTTTATGTGTTGGGTTGTAAACTACTCCAGTTGGTGCCCAGGGTCAAAACAAAAAAAGGCTGTTAGACTGATGCAGGTAAATGTCCCTAGTTATTCAGTGTGAGTGACCCATGATAGACCATTATATGTTCTTAAGGAATAAGCAGTACAAGAAACCTCTGACAGTAAACTGGCTTCTTTACTCAACTGGGAAAAGAGGGAGAGAGATGAATTATAAGCAATATGAAAAGAATCTGCATTTGTATTTACTGGTAACATTGCTTCACCTTATGTTTTCCTCTTCCTCAATCAGAAGTGAAAGGGATTCTTTTCCCACCTCTGTCCTCTTCTGTCTAGCTAAACCCCAGTGAGACTTTAAAAGGGATTAGAGCCTTTTAGATCTAATGGAGGTTTAGATACCAGCTTTATCTGTACCAAGACTATTAAACTAATCATACCCAAGTATAGCACGACTTCTCTCCATAATTCAAGGCTGTACTTTTTGTTCAGGAGGTGGCAGGCCCATATTTAGGTATAAACAAAATGCTTTTATCATTCTACTAGTTTTCATTTGTATTTATGATGCCAAATCCCTGAAAGCCCACATTTTGGCAGGCAGGGTAGAAAGTGCTTCATTCACTTTCTGGGTCTTCAGTTACTAAGTGCACCACGTTCCACCTCTATTTTGCCTGGAAGATACTGCCTATCCTATTCAAATCCAGTTGAGAGCAAGAGTACATAACAGAGCTGGGAGACCTACCTTATCTATCTGCAGTCAACCCTTAAACAGACTGGTCCAGGTCTGTTCTTACACAGGTTCTTATACAAAAGAAAAGTAAGAACATTTACCTTTCCTATTTTTGTGTGAACCTTATGTTCACTTTCACTTTCTACTAAATTTAGTGTTTTCACTAAATTATTAACATACTTTCAACTTCAGGTTTAAAGAGCTGGGCATGTGCAAATCAAATGCCTGACTTCATATTCCCCCTATATAACAAGAACAAAGGGGAGCACAGCATTATTATGGATTCGAATCGACTACATTCTTTATCGGTACTGATGACAGCTGCAATCTTAAAAGTAGTGGGGTTTTTTCAACTAAAAAAGATCTTATTTTACCATTTTACCAAAATTAATATCCTACCATCCCGCAGAGTTTTTTTTTTTTTTTAAATAGCCTGCGTGGCTAACAAGGGGAGGGAGTTGAGGGGGGGCGGAGCAAGGCACCACGCACAGTTCCCTTTTTAAAGTACCTCTTACCAATTCAAGGGTAACAATGGATTCAGTCTCACAGCATATTACTAAACTTCCTCTTGCTATATATCAGTTAAGAAATGAATACATACTTTAGAAAACAACAGTGAACTTATAAAGCTCAGAATGAGGACGGGGAGATGGGGGGATATTCCTTTTACAAACGTCTTCGGTGGTTAAGAGAAAATGTCCGATGATGTCATCCCTAGTTACTCCCTAGTGATGAACACTAACTACTGGCCTTTAAAAGGGGGACCATTTTTCTGCAAACTGTGGCGGCCGCCGACCTCTGCTGAAAGGTTTTCCAGCCGAAGTCAGGGAAGAAGGGGTGACTCACGGTCTTGGGCCAGAAGCAGGGGAGGGGCGCCAGACCCCAGGCCCACACCCGGGATCCCCCGCTTCGGGGCGGACGGGGAGGGCCGGCTGCACCTGCACCTCCCGCCGCCCACGGCCCAAGGCTCAGCCCTGCGTGGGGCCCCCCGGTCGACTTCCCGCCCCCCCCACCTCGTCCCAGTCCCCGGAGGAAAAGACAATACATTTTAACGCCATTGGAGCTGCTGCTGTGCTGCGGCGGCTGCTTCTCCTGCTCGGGCGGGTGAGGTTCTCGCCGGGGCTCGCCCGGCGGCTCCGCGGGCTGCCGATGCGGGCTGTCGTCGCTAGCTGCCCTAAGCACCTCAGGCTTGTCGGCGTCGGCCATCCCGCCGCCACGGCCTCCGCCTGCGCCGCCTGCGTTGAGGGGCTCCGAGCGCCACAATGGCGGCGGCTGGGAAAGCGGTAACGGATCCCGATTTGAAAAGGCCCCGAGCGCTCAGTTGCCCGGATCTCGCGAGAACCGGTCGGGGCTTGGAGACTGGGAGATGGTGTGAGCTGATGGGGGGGAGGGGAAGGGAGGGGAGGGGAGGGGAGGGGAGGGGAGGGGAGGGAGGGGAGGGGAGGGGAGGGGAGGGAGGGGAGGGGAGGGAGGGGAGGGGATGGGGTGGCGGGTCATGACCGACGCGGCCGCAATCGGCCCTGTTTCAGCCCGGGGAGGGCTTGATTTGTCCAGAAGCCCCTGGTGGGGCCGTGTTCTCACCACCAGCCCCATCTGTCGTTTGGCACCCAATGGGGTCTTCGCATAAAAAAGTCGGCTCTGGGTGTTTGAAATCCCTAGAGTTCTCAAACCCAGACTATTCTAACCATTCCGTGTAGGGGCAGTTTAAATTAGAGTAGCACACACAGCTTTGCATCTTTAAAAACGTCTTCAAATCTTCGGACTTCCCTTAGAAATCCTTTGAATCATGCAAATAAATCACTTGCCAATTCAATGCCTATGCACCCTGTGGACATTCAATAAATAGTTATTGATGACAGGGTGCAATTCACCAAATGAATGGCTTTGAATTTCTTTGAGTTCTGGTTGTTCTTGAGAATGACGCCATGAGCTTACAAAAAGACTAAAGTTTTTAATTTTCCAAGTAGCAATCAATGAGGAGAAACTATACTTTTCATAAGAAATCTTCTACTAGATTGGCCAATAATGGACATTTTGGTTTTGGGTTGTGTTTATTATATACTGATGGAAATTATATTTGAAGCAGTTATAGGTTCTCAAACAAATTTAATTACCGTATGGAATTTTAAAATATAGTCATAGAGTTTTTCCTCTAAGTATGAAAAAGAAACCCATTAAACTTAATTCCTAACTTGGGAGTACTATAATAATATTTCATGTTGAAATAAACGTTTTCAGCTGAAAAGTTCAAAGACTTTACCAAATCTTTCTTTTCATAAAGAGACAAACATGTATGATTTACATGCTTTGCAGAATATCATGCACACATTAGCAGTAAAGCTGTATTAGAAACTAACACTCAGGTAATACATAATTTCTTCACTTTCCCCCATTCTTTGACATTTCAATGTGTAGGTTTTTTCCCTGGACTAAAAAATGCCATAAAACATCCAACACTATGCCAGAAGAGTTGAGCTACTTCATCAAACACACACACGTAAGAATCAGGACAATTTTAATCATGATGAGTACAATTGGTAAAATACTGCTGTTTAGGGTGCTACTGACATTGTTTCATACATACAACACAGGCTATTATAGTTGCTGAATGAATTGTTTCTCCTCAGTCAATCCCCTAAGATTTAGCATTCCGAGTACAGAAAGGGCATTGGATTTTGACACAAAAAACCTGGGTTAGAACCCCAGCTCTGACACTTTTTGCCTGTAACTCCTTGGGCAAATCACTTAACTTCTCAATCTTTCCATAATAAATAAGGATAATAATACCTACTTAGCAAGATTAAGATGAGGATTAAAAGAAAACACTTTATGTAGGGCAGAGTGCTATATGAATATAAAGTAGTATTACAATTCCCTTTCTCCAGGCTGAGCAGGGTTTTAGTCAAAGAGAAGTCAGGTGATATTCATAGAACTGAATTGTAGGTACTTTGAAAACATTCATCACTCGTTATTCTTTGGCTATTGTTGAATTGAGATAAAAACTTAACCCTGCAGTCTCTAATATAGTATATTCTTGCAAAATCCTTCAGTAGATTCAATTTAATATTTTTAGGAGGTCTTTATGCTTAAAATAGAGTAGTAGGCACATGAGGAATACAAAAATGAGTACAGCCTATTCTGTTGGGAGAGAACATTTATAAAAAGCACTGTTTGAGTGCTGTAATAGAGATAAATGTGAAGTGTAATTAAAAATTTATTTAGAAAAAGAGGAAACTGGCTTGCATGCTGTAGTGTGGTAATTAAAATATTTCATTAAAATATTTATCTTGATTACTGAGCTTTCTGGCACCCCTTAAATGGTGTGCCTAAGACAAACACCTCCCTCACTGTACTTTAGCCCTAGTCCTGATAAATGCATAAACAGCAGAGGTTAATTTCTATAGGCGGGCTGTGAGAACTTCATAGAAGAGCTGAATCTCAAAAGATGGAGAGAATTGGGGCAGCTTCTGAAGAGAAAATGATTAATACCTACTATTCCGTCTGAGGGCTCTGTAGATTGATCTCGCCTCCCTCGCTTGCTATTAATATTGTACTTTCCTTAAACCTGAAAAAAATAAAAAATTTACTAACATCCTATTGCTACATTCCATTTCTATATTTTTCTTCCTTCCTTATTTACTTTTTTTTAGTCCATATACACATACTGAAAAATCCTCGAGTTAATGCTTTAGCTTTTATCTTCTCACAATTCCTACTGCAAAATCTTTCCTTTGCAATTGCACAAAATGTATTACCGATACAACCTCACATAGTTTTATCTCACAAATTGAAATGTGTGTGTTTACAGTTGTTTGTAATAGAGTAGCAGAAGGAAGACGGAAAGGAGAGAGAGGGAGAACCATTATACATATCTGGAAACTTAACCCTAAAATTCCAAAATATTTTCAAATAATACTTTAATAGGTGTATCATTTAGGAATTGTGTTCACCTGCTGGTTACAGAGCCGAGAAATAACAGTGTCTTACACAAGATAGAACTTATTACCCTTTTAAGTAAAAACAGTGCAGAGGGAGGCATTCCAGAGCAGATACAGTAGCTCCACAATGACCATGAACTCAGGTTTCTTCTATCTTAACCTTTCACCATCCTAGTGTGTGGCTAACATTTTTAAGGTCACCCTATGGCCCAAGATGGCTACAGGAGATCTAGGCATCTTGTCACATTGGAGACCAGAAGCAGTTCAGAAAGGAAGAATTCTATCCAGAAATCTCACCCAACAATTCGACTCACGGGTTAGAACTTAGTGACACGACACACCCAGCTGTAAGGGAGGTGGGCAAATAATTTTTCAGCTGGGCTCACGGCCTAGGGTTCTGCTACCAAAGAAGAGAATAGAGTAGCAACTAGCATCCTTTTAATTTGCCTTAAAGAACTGAAGGCAAAGACCAATAATATGAAGTCAAAGAAAAAGTATGCTATGATTTTTAAGTCAGTTTACTTGGCTTTACAAAATGAAATGGCTGGATTTGAAGCCACTGTTTCCAAACTTTAGAGAATTGGAACTTAGAAAGGAATTTATAACTTTAAAAAATACAACAGGTTATACTGAAATCCATATATAGTTTACTTTTTCACCATAGAATTCTATGGTGAAAAAGTGGATGTTGGTTATTGTCACTGGAAAGAACAGGTCTATTCTGACAATTAACTACTTATAGTCTCTCTCTTCCTTTCTCTCCCTTTCTCTCTCTCTCCTTCTCCCTCCTTCTATTACTCTGCTTAAGTTAGGAGTCTATTTTTTAGCATTTACCATTCGAAAATTACATACTGAAGAAAGTTCTCTACTAGCCAAGAGAAGTTTAGAATTAAGCAATTATCTGAATAATCCAGGCAGAAATTCCACTTTCACCTCAATTATTCAAATAATTCAGATAATACCAAGAGTTTTGCTTGAATTCCTTAGATAATTGTTTCATTTTTCCACTTTACAATGCTAGGGTCATTGCCCATTAACAGATTTACTATTGATTTTTGTAAGCAATATTGGGCCAGTTTTTTTCTTTGGAGACTGAAGACTGCTGTAATTCCTGGTAACTTACTTGAGTCTCAATTTTTATTCACGTTCTAATTTCTTAACTTAAATCACCCTGCCTTTTCCTCAATCTCACCCCAGTAACTCCATTAAAAGGAAGATCAGAAGAGCAAATTTCCAACAGCTCTGCCCTACCTCCCTTCCTATAGGCACAGTTACTCCCTCCTCTTGAGTAATTACATGAATTAGGCTTCATTTGCCCAAAGCCATGGATATTGTATGGTAATATTTTTAACTATTCCAAATTTGGTATCCTAACTCAAAGAGTATTAATGAAAATGGTTACTTTATAGCAAATATTGTTTTTAACTTAAATAATTGCCCCTTTTAGCAATATCATTCTCAATTTTCAATGACAACATTTAGAAGGGAAAATACATTTCTTGGAGTGTTGAATAATAAAGTTCAATCCACACACTGTCCTGCATATTTGAATATAATCCTATAAATGGTGATGATAGACTTCATAACTAACATAATCCAATTCCTCTTTTTATTTGATAATAGAAATTTATTTTAGATGACTGTGAATACTGCCAAAAGTCCACATTTCCTAGCCTCACTTGCCACTGTGCATGGCCACATGACTATGTTCTGGCCATTAAGGTATGAGCAGAAATGTTGTGAGGACTGAGTAGGAGGTTCCTTAGAAGGAACTGACTTAACTGGAAGAATGGCCTCTTTGTCCTCTCTTGCTTCCTTCTGCTGCTGGCTTGGAATGGAGAAATGATGTCTGCACCAATAGCAACCGTGATGGACCATGAAGTGACCTTATGACTGAAAGCTAAGTACTGAGGATGGCAGAACAGGAAAATAGAATTAGGGTCTCCGATGACACCATGAAGCCACAGTAGCAACGCTCACATTCCTACCTCAAACTTGTTTCCAACAGGAGGAAAATTTCTACCCTGATTAATTTGCTACTATTTGGAGTCTTTCTATTATGCACAGTTGAACTTAATCCTGATGGTCATAATTTTTTATTGTAATAACCAATTTGCTTGAATAGTTTCCTCTACAGTGTGGTCACACAAATACTGCTTTAAACTTATTTTCTCTGACGACATCATTTACATTTGTTTTTATTTGTTCCTTTCCTGTATGCTGTAGAACACTACAAGTTTCCTGCCTGATATCCATTCTCCCTTTTTTTTCTTACTGACAGAATCCCAATTTTGTCTAGTAGCAATATGCCCAGCTAAAATACTGGGAGTGGCCATAGGACAGAACTCTAAGAAGTTGTAAGGATAAATACACTTGGATTCTAGAAGGATCTTTCCTAATAAGTTCTTTGCATTCCTTGTTTCCTGTGAGGCTAGAGGGTGAAGTATCCCTCTGAATCCATGAGGTAACAGGTTTGAGGACAAGAGCCACAAGCTAAGGATGACAAATTAGAAAAATAGGAGTCTGAAACACTGATGACCTCACAGAGCCATTGTGTGAGCCCTAGACTGCCTATATCCAAACTTCTTGTTTGGGGAGAGAAAGAACCTCCATTGCCTTTAGGCATTGCATTTGATTTCTGTTACCTGTTTCATGAAACTGAACAGAATCCAAAAATTCTACCCTTTTGCAACCCTTTAAAACAAGGGTTACACCATTCCTGATGGCTGTGTATGAGCCTACTTTGTTGGAAACATATTTTTTCAGTAGTATACAAATATGATATATTTTTTTCATGGTGTACTATAGAAGGGTAGGCTGAAGTGATTTCATGTCATTATATTTCAATTCACAAACTGTTTAAACATGCTAAAAATATATACGTATATACACACAACTATAAACATACAGATGTTTATAAACAAAGTTGACTAGGTATATTTTCATGATTTTCATTTCTTGCTTTGTTCGGTAGTCAGTCAGGAAAAGAATTAAAGCTTTCGATCCAGCCGTAGATATTTCATGTAGGAGCTAATGCACAAAGACAGAGGTTTACACAATAATTAGTAGGATTGATGGAGCAAAGGTCTAGGAGCTATTGCTAGGGTTTGAAAAATTAGGAAAGGAAGGAATCATGGGAACCATCACCAATTATCTTTGTTTCATGTGGCAGCAGATAAGTTTCAGAACTTCCTTATGCCCAGAAGCTGCTGGCATAAATCTCATCTGCCATTTGCTGATGCGTACAAGGTTGCTTCTGCTGAGATTGGTGGTTTCTCCTCTCCCTCCCCTTAAATTTTATACCAGTGCCTCTCATTAGTAGAATTTAGGTTGGAATACCGCTGGCAACAGAGTCTGAGAAATGTCATACAAGGGAGAGATTAGAAGCTTGAGGATGAGGCTGAGTATCAGTAAGTAATATTTGGTACAGTGTTTAAGCCATTTGGTATATATTCTGAGGGAGGTATCCCAAAACAAAGGAGAGAATAACTATATTTATTTGTTCATCCATCCATTCATTTATGGTGTCTGTTAGATGCAGGAATCCCTGCATCTCTAAATAAGGTTAAATATGTAAAAACATTTGTAATTTATATTATTCTTTTGAGTCCATTAACAAATCTCAATTGTGAATTTCCCAAAGTATCCTTCAGATTATGCATGGTATTTCTGTCTGACAGTCCCAAGGTCATTAAGGAAATATAGGCTTGCATAAGTGTCCATTTACTTCAACCTTGATTTCTGCATCTGGACTCCTAGCATTTCTGGAAACTAGTGCCAAAAACATTTCTGAAAAATCATATCTTACTCTTCCCAACTGTTTATTGCTTTGAGCATCATCTAAAGTCTTAGGGGCAGTCATATAAGAATTACTGTGTATACAGAATACTATGTAAAAAATATTGAAATTAATCAGTCCTCAAAATATCAGGTTTATAATCTGTCCTTAAAATCTTCATAGTTTTAAGTACTGTTTTATACAATAGCCACTAGCTTCAACTTATTTTATACCAACTTTTATGTAGTATTGAGATAAGGTCCCTTTGTAGACTCTTTCCAATCTCACTAAATACTCACTCATCTTAGCTTTGCTTATGAGAGGTGTGAGCTCAGTTTAGCTGGTTTAGTTTTAGAAATCTGATATCAAGTATACAAGTGTTTCTTCTTTAACAATGCATGCATTTCTGAAAACAAAAACAACTCATGTCCTACAAAACCATTCCCTAAAAATATCTGGCAACTTAAGAAAATGAATAGACAAACTCAGACTGGGATAAAATCTTTGCAAAACATGTATCTGATAAAGGCCGTATTTGCAAACTATACAAAGAACTCTTAAAACTCAACGATAAGAAAACAAGCCACCCAGTTAAAAAGTGGGAAACCATCTGAACAGACACCTCATCAGAGAAGATATACAGATGAAAAATCAGCATGAGATATTCAACATCTTTTGCCATGAGAGAATCGAAAATGAAAATGGCAGTTAGATACCATTGCATACCTATTAAAATGGCTAAAATCTGAAACACTGACAACACCAAATGCTGATGAGGAATGTGAAGCAACAGGAACTCTAATTTATTGCTGGTGGTAATACAAAATGGTACAGCTACTTTGAAAGTCAGCATGGTAGCTTCTTACAAAGACAAATATACCCTTACTTATTTACCAAAATGAGTTGAAAACTTATGTTCATACAAAAACCTGCATGTGATGTTTATAACATCTTTATTTTTAATTCCCCCAAATTCAAAGCAACTAAGATGTCCTTCAATAGGTGAATGGCTAAACGAACTATGGTATATCCATGCAATGGAATGTTATTAAGTGATAAAAAGAAATGAGCTATCAAGCCATGAAACATCATGGAGGAAACTTAAATGCTTATTGTTAAATGAAGAAAAGCCAGTCTGAAAAAGGTAAGAGTCTGTATGACTCCATACATACATTCTGGAAAAGACAAATAATAGAGACAATGGCTTCCAGGGGTTAACATGGTGGGTTAGGGGGAAGAGGAGGAATGAGTAAGTGGAGCACAAGGAATACTTAGAGAAGTGAAACTATACTATAATGCTGGATACATGACATGCATTTGGCAAAACATATAGAACTGTAAAACACAAAGAGTTAACCCTAATGTAAACTATGGACCTTAGTTAGTAATAATATATCAATATTGGTTCATCAATTGTAACAAATGTACCACACTAATGCAAAATGTTAATAATAGATGAAACTGTTGGTAAGGGGGAAAGAGATACATGGGAACTTTCTATACTTCTTTTTTTACTTATGATATGTCAGGTGATTTTTTTTAACTTATTTTTTTATTGGAGTATAGTTAGTTGCTTTACAATGCTGTGTTCGTTTCTGCTGTACAGCAAAGTAATCAGTTATATATATACATATATCCACTATTTTTTAGATTTCCTTCCCTTTTAGGTCACCACAGAGCACTGAGTAGAGTTCTCTGTGCTATACAGTAGGTTCTCATTAGTTATCTATTTTATATATAGTATATATATGTCAATCCCAATCTCCCAATTCTGCCTCCCACCCCCTGGTAACCATAAGTTTGTTTTCTAATCTGTGACTCTACTTTTGCTTTGCAAATAAGTTCATCTGAACAATTTTTCTAGATCCCACATATAAGCAATATTATATGATATTTGTCTTTCTCTTTCTGACTTACTTCACTCTGTATGACAATCTCCAGGTCCATCCATCTCACTGCAAATGGCATTATTTCATTCCTTTTTATGGCTGAGTAATATTCCATTGTATATATGTACTACATCTTCTTTATCCATTCCTTTGTTGATGGACATTTAGGTTGTTTCCATGTCCTGGCTATTGTAAATAGTGCTGCAGTGAACATTGGTGTACATGCATCCTTTCAAATTATGGTTTTCTCTGGATCTATGCCCAGGGGTGGGATTGCTGGGTCATATGGTAGCTCTATTTTTAGTTTTTTAAGGAACCTCCATATTGTTCTCCATAGTGGCTGTACCAATTTACATTCCCACCAATGGTGAAGGAAAGTTACCGGACTTTCTGTACTTTCTGCTTGATTTTTATATAATCCTAAAACTATCTAAAAAATAAAGTTCATTCAATTTAAAAAACAACTGGCGGGCTTCCCTGGTGGCGCAGTGGTTGAGAGTCCGCCTGCCAATGCAGAGGACACGAGTTTGTGCCCCAGTCCGGGAAGATCCCACATGCCGCGGAGCGGCTGGGCCCGTGAGCCGTGGCCGGTGAGCCTGTGCGTCTGGAGCCTGTGCTCTGCAATGGGAGAGGCCACAACAGTGAGAGGGCTGCGTACTGCAAAACAACAACAACAACAACAACAACAAAAAACAACTGGCAATATTTAGGGAAAAATTCATGTTGGGGAAAAACCAATGTAAAACCCATGAAACTTCACAAAAACACTACAAAAACATTTATAAACCTAATGAAAATACAAGTTAAAATATACATTACAATATACCTAGAACTCCAGAAAATTTTTTTTAATTAAGAATGATGAAAAAGTGTAAGTAAAGGGTGAATTATGAAAACAAGGGCAAATGCACAAAGATCAGGAATAATTACTCAATATGCATTTTCAAGACAGAGCATATGGCCAAATTGAGCCAAGAGGAAGAAGGAGGAGTGAACAAGCAGTGTGTATAGGACTGCTTTCCTCCACAACTTGCTGCATTCAGCTTTGTTAGTGGACTTAGAGTTAAACTGCTTTTATTTGGTAGTCAAAACGCTAATGTATTGGGGAAAGTCGTGTATAAACCAACCAATTTTCTCATTCTTTTGACATTCCCATTCTTTTGTCAATTACATATTAACTGATTCATATTACAGAAACATACACTGTAGCAGAATTAACTGATTCTATTTCTCTGTTTCTTTAACCCAGCAAAATAACTTACGCCAATTAAATATACTGTGGTTATGGCTCACACATTCATGGAGATTGTGCCCACGGTACCCTATCATACTCATTATACTCAACAGTAAATATAGAGAGGACTTGAAGTACAGTCTAAATGAAAGGCTTATGGGCAGTAAAATTAAAATCAATTAAATGAAACTTCATTTAAATAGTTCACTCTGAACTGACACATTTAGTGCATTTTTCTTTGCAGAAAAGTTTACCACCAAAACATAACATCTCATTTTCAATGGGACTCATCAAATAGACTTGCATTAGATCATTATCTACACTGAAGTGTCATATGCTCAATTCACTTATGAGTCCACTTAGATAATTTCTTCACTGTTGACAAAAATCCCACCGTTATTTCATAATCAAATTTAATCATCTTATTACAGTACTCTCTAATCCTATTTCAGCATATTCAGCATTGGCTACTCTCTAGAGATGGTAAAATAACCTAGAGGAAGAACTCCAAAGAAAGAAAAGAGAAAACTAATAGGGTGGTTTAAAAAATACAGGACTTTCTTCCAATCCAAGAATCAACATTGTGAAAATGACTATACTACCCAAAGCAATCTACAGATTCAATGCAATCCCTATCAAACTACCACTGGCATTTTTCACAGAACTAGAACAAAAAATTTCACAATTTGTATGGAAACACAAAGACCCCAAATAGCCAAAGCAATCTTGAGAACGAAAAATGGAGCTGGAGGAATCAGGCTCCTTGACTTCAGACTATACTACAAAGCTACAGTAATCAAGACAGTATGGTACAGGCACAAAAACAGAAATATAGATCAATGGAATAGGATAGAAAGCCCAGAGATAAACCCACGCACATATGGTCACCTTATCTTTGATAAAGGAGGCAACAATATACAGTGGAGAAAAGACAGCCTCTTCAATAAGTAGTGGTGGGAAAACTGGACAGGTACACGTAAAAGTATGAAATTAGAACACTCCCTAACACCACACACAAAAATAAACTCAAAATGGATTAAAGACCTAAATGTAAGGCCAGACACTATAAAACTCTTAGAGGAAAACATAGGCAGAACACTCTATGACATAAATCACAGCAAGATCCTTTTTGACCCACCTCCTAGAGTAATGGAAATAAAAACAAAAATAAACAAATGGGACCTAGTGAAACTTCAAAGCTTTTGCACAGCAAAGGAAACCATAAACAAGACCAAAAGACAACCCTCAGAATGGGAGAAAATATTTGCAAATGAAGCAACTGACTGAGGATTAATCTCCAAAATTTACAAGCAGCTCATGCAGCTCAATATCAAAAAAACAAACAATCCCATTCAAAAATGGGCAGAAGACCTAAATAGACATTTCTCCAAAGAAGATATACAGATTGCCAACAAATACATGAAAGAATGCTCAACATCATTAATCATTAGAGAAATGCAAATCAAAACTACAATGAGATATCATCTCACACCAGTCAGAATGGCCATCATCAAAAAATCTAGAAACAATAAATGCTGGAGAGGGTGTGGAGAAAAGGAAACACTCTTGCACTGCTGGTGGGAATGTGAATTGGTACAGCCACTATGGAGAACAGTAAGGAGGTTCCTTAAAAAACTACAAATAGAACTATCATATGACCCAGCAATCCCACTACTGGGCATATGCCCTTAGAAAACCATAATTCATAAAGAGTCATGTACCAAAATGTTCACTGCAGCTCTATTTACAATAGCCCAGAGATGGAAACAACCTAAGTGTCCATCATCGGATGAATGGATAAAGAAGATGTGGCACATATATACAATGGAATATTACTGAGCCATAAAAAGAAACGAAATTGAGCTATTTGTAATGAGGTGGATAGACCTAGATTTTGTCATACAGAGTGAAGTAAGTCAGAAAGAGAAAGACAAATACTGTATGCTAACACATATATATGGAATTTAAGAAAAAAAATGTCATGAAGAACCTAGGGGTAAGACAGGAATAAAGACACAGACTTACTAGAGAATGGACTTGAGGATATGGGGAGGGGGAAGGGTAAGATGTGACAAAGCGAGAGAGAGGCATGGACATATATACACTACCAAATGTAAGGTAGATAGCTAGTGGGAAGCAGCTGCATAGCACAGGGAGATCAGCTCGGTGCTTTGTGACCACCTGGAGGGATGGGATAGGGAGGGTGAGAGGGAAGGAGATGCAAGAGGGAAGAGATATGGGAACATATGTATATGTATAAGTGATTCACTTTGTTATACAGCAGAAACTAACACACCATTGTAAAGCAATTATACTCTAATAAAGATGTAAAAAAAAAAAAGTCATGTACCAAAATGTTTATTGCAGCTCTGTTTACAATAGCCAGGACATGGAAGCAAACTAAGTGTCCATCAACAGATGAATAGATAAAGATGTGGCACATATATACAATGGAATATTACTCAGCCATAAAAAGAAACAAAATTGAGTTATTTGTAGTGAGGTGGATGGACCTGGCGTCTGTCATACAGAGTGAAGTAAGTCAGAAAGAGAAAAACAAATACCGTATGCTAACACATATATATGGAATCTGAGAAAAAAAAAGGTCATGAAGAGCCTAGGGGTAGGACGGGAATAAAGACACAGACCTACTAGAGAATGGACTTGAGGATATGGGGAGGGGGAAGGGTAAGCTGTGACAAAGTGAGAGAGTGGCATGGACATATATACACTACAAAACGTAGGGTGGATAGCTAGTGGGAAGCAGCCGCATAGCACAGGGAGATCAGCTCGGTGCTTTGTGACCACCTAGAGGGGTGGGATAGGGAGGGTGGGAGGGAGGGAGATGCAAGAGGGAAGAGATATGGAAACATATGTATATGTATAACTGATTCACTTTGTTGTAAAGCAGAAACTAACACACCATTGTAAAGCAATTATACTCCAATAAAGATGTTAAAAAAAATACAGGACTTTAAGACAGTCAGTACTTAGTTGTGAAACTGAGAATGAGACCATGGACCATTCATTTATAGCAGAAATTTTTAAAGCATTCCTTGGATTACTCTGGGATTACAAAAATGGACATCCAAGTGGCCATGAATGCTCTGAATTGTGAGTGAAATTATCTGCATGTGTATATTTTTAGGGAGAGGGCATATATTTCCTATGGAAATTTCAAAATCATTCTTAATCCTCCAAAACGATTAAAACCATTTATGTAGAAAATAAGGCATAAGTACCTAAAAATTCCAAAACAGGAATGTATTTTTAGAAAGTGAACAGGTGACTTTTGGACATAGCTAATTATCTAATACCACTTAAAGCTAAATAAGCATTGGATTAATTTTTTAATGTTTATAACAAAAGTAATTCAAATTTGTCTTTAATATATTTTTTAAGTTGTGCATTTGTAAGTTGTAGTATCCAATATTTGAGTAAATAACAATATTTTTCAAATAGAAAAGCAGAGCTACTCTCAAACATTTTAGCTCAGAAAGAATAAACAAACTTAAGCCAGACAAGATGTAGATTTCCATGAAAAGCTGGAGGTAACATGTTGGCCTAATAAGTTCAAGAGAGGATCCCACTATAGAAAACTTGAGAGCAAGAAGTCAGCTGGAATCAAGGTGAGTAGAATTCATAGCAAGGAAAATTTTCCTCTGAAAAGAATCCTGAGCTGACTTGTTGGAGGAAATTCTTGCTTTCAGTTCCTTTGTGACACCCTTATACTATAGTATATTCATTAGAATGGGGATGTGATGTTCTTTAAATTTCTATAGTTACCACATCTTCTAACAAGGTAGATAAAATACTTCTGCCCGCTGACATAAGAAAAAGTCCTAGTCATACAAGGGACACTATTTAGTGTATAGAAGGAGAAACAGGGAAACGATGTGTTTTGAAATAAAGTTGATCTGTAGTTATATAAAGTGAAATTTTCTTCTACTAGCTTAACATTTATTATTTAGTCACAATAAGTTAGATTTTTATCTTCATAGCTAACTAATCATTTCTTCTATACTTAATATCTTGTTAAAAACGAATTTATAAAACAACCATACATATTCACCCAGTAGTCAACATTTTTTTGCCAAAAAGTGGAGAAAAAATTTACTTATTTACTTATTTTTTTATTTATTTACTCCATTTCTGATTCCATGAGGACATTTATATGAGGACACACATTAAAACAGATAATTAAAAGAAAATAATATACCAATACCTGAGCAAAAAAAAATTGCAGTATTCAAGGCAATAAAGAAAGGACACACATATAGAGGCCTGAAGATCTGATAGTTACTAATTTTTAGCTGTTAATTTGACCATGACATCCCTGGTAACTAAAAGAAAAGGCACATGTGATCAGCTACAGGATATATATTGTATATAAGAAGAGAACACACCACTTACCTTGGGATGATTTAAGTGAAGAGGAGGGGTATGAAAGTTCAATTCATGAAATTGGTATGGAAAAAAATGTTTTTTGAGGGATGTCATATTAGGAATAGTAAAGGATGTGTTGGGCAAGTCTTTAGTAACAATCCCATAGCAGACATAGAGCAGGCTGTGTAAGCTAAGGATTGCTTTATATAAAATACTTGCACATAAGCTGAAAGTGTAAAGTCAATGCATAGTAAAGGCAATTAATTTGGAGGAGGTCTAAACAATGCCACCCATATATTTACCTTTCTAATAATTTGGATTCCTCTGAAAATAAATCATAGACAATCCAGAAGTACAGGGTAACCATGTGTGCTTTAGAAAAGCGTTCATATATATCATATCTTTCAACAATTTGAAATTAAAAGTTGGGCAGCAGACATTGGCAATGACCTGAAATACATCTGTATTTTAAATACACCTGGGTTTTTCTACTTTGCTATTCTTCATCACTTCTTTGGTAATGGAGAATAAAACATACATTATTAATTTCTGTGCTTCTATAGAACTTTGTAGAATCTGCCATGTTGTTTTGCAAAATACCTCATCAAGGGCAGAGACCAAATCTCATTCATCTTTGTATCCCACCATATAACAAAGGAAGTGGAACATAATTGATGTTTAATCCATTACACTTTCCTGAATGAACCACTTTGCAGACTTTTCAGAACATCACCACTGTTCATATAGCTTGAAAAAGGTCAAGGTCATGCACCAACTAACACCAAGGAACCTAATTTATAGTCAAAACTTTCCTTTGGCATCAACTCAAAAGCATTAACTGAAAGCCCTGTACAACTGATGTAGGTATGGATTTTTTTAAAAATCAGAAAATCATCCAGAGGATGATTTCTTCAAAATCTAAGTATAAATGTATTATGTCAATGATATGACAGATCAGATTTCATTCAAAAGGTCTGTGAAACAATGGTCCTCTTCCACTTTCTAAACTGGGTGAGCATTAGATCTATAATGTCTAAATTTTAAAAATCAGTATCATGAGCATTTACTACAGAACCATATTTAAAGTCATAAAATGACAAGTTTAAGTCTTCAATCATGATAACAAATTCTTGGAGTGGGGCCCATATACCAGTAGTAGAATCATGTAACTTGGTTCTGCTTTCTTAAGCTTGGCTTGCAAAGAGAATGGGTGATTGCAGATCATAGTATGGAAATATAGAGTGGAGCAGACTGTAGCATGTGTCTAGACAATGTCAAAATCAATCAGATGATAAATTCATAAACAGTTTGTTAATATTGTGCAAATAAAATGGTTAATCTCTGAACTTATTTGAATAGAATATTTTTGCAACAGTCTAGAAACATACAGAGAATAGATGAAAGATAATGACTGCCTTTTGCATACTCTGTGGGTGACTGCACGGCCAGAACACAGTATCTCTAGAACCTTGTTATTTTAAGTTTAGTCCTGAGACTAGCAACCTCTGGAATCACCTGGGATGTTGTTAGAAATTCAGAATCTGAGACCCAATCGCACACTTACTGAATGAGAACCTGCATGTTAACAAGATCCCCAGGGGATTCACATTCAATTTCAAGAAGCACTGCTCTAGTATATAGTACCAAAAATGGACGTGGCCCTTAGCAAGCTTAAAAAAGAGTCAATAAAACCATGGCAATGAACATGTTCCCAGAAGAAGACACTTCTTCCATTCTCTTCCTTGGTGGGCCTATATTATAGGGTGTTTAATAGTTTTAAATGAAAAAGGATAACTTTTTTTGAGTATAGTCTTGTATGAACTCACAGTCATACATTGCGCATTTTTTGTAAGACCATGAAATTTCCTACTTTAGTAAATACTCTAAATGAACATAAAGTTTGTCTTCACTTTATTATTGAACTATAACACACTTTTACTTGCTTTCAGCATTTTTTTACATGAATAATGACCTAATTCCACATCTACACTTTTCCCAATCTCTGAATAGTTAATAATTCATAAAGTCAATAATTAAGTTTTAAAGGAATCTACAAGTGTTTGCAACTCGTAGGTTCTGGATATAGTATCCAAAGATGAACAGGACTGGAACCTTACAACTGAGTTTGTTTGCCTGTCTTTGTTTTGTTTTGTTTTGCTTTCAATGCGGTTTAGGTTTGGTTTCTATATATTCAACACCGTTCAGAAAACGTGTCTCACAACTTCCTGTAGGCTTTGTCGGAGCGTTCCTCGCTTGCTGTCTTATAGCTCGTCTGTGGGAGGTAGGTCATACTACGCAACATTTCAGCACTACGGACAGCGCCTAGGCACCTACTCCTAAGATGAGGAGGGGATCCTGTTGGGTTTGCATAGGCAAGGAGAAGGGTAGGGAAAAATAACTCCAAATGACGCATGCGGTCCCCAGTTAAACCAATACACCCGTCACCCACGTCTTTCCTTTATAGGATGAGAAGACATAGGAATTGATTGCCTACTCCTCGACTGAGACTGCAGTCACCGAGCACAACAAAATGCCCGCGGCACAGCTACTGACGCAGACAGAAGAGGAAAACAAGTATTTTAACAATACATTAATTAACACCTCCACTGCCTTAGAAAGACAAATTGGTGATGAACTCCGATTGCTAACCTCCAAGTGTGATATGAGTGAAAATAAGCCTTCTTATTTTTTTTTGCAGAGCTGAGGACTATATGAAGCCTGTTGCTGCCGTGGCCGATTCCCTACCCCCTCTCACTGTCCACCGCTTTTCTCTCACAGACACACACGGTCAGACGCCCTCACATACGCACACGCGCGCGCAAATATTTACACACTGCCACATGGAAGAAATTCGTGCACATTTTCCTGCAAATATACTCGCGCGCGCACACGTCTTCTGCCCTTCACCGACAGATACAGACATTTACACACGTAGGCCAGTAAAGCGATAACCGCGGTACTGGGACTCCACGCAGGTTCCCAGGACACGTCTTTTACATTGCTACCGAACCGATCAGCGAACACAGACAAACCTGCCAACACTTAAATCTACTGGCTGGATTTCATCTCCATGGCAACAAGCATGGAAGGTGAGACGTCTCTCCCTGCGGAGTAACTTTCTCCCCCTACCCTTCGCATTAACTGACAGGATTCTAATGCAGGTCCAGATGAAAAGCATGTCTCTTTTTCTGGTATTTCTGAAGCTAGGGAGCAGGAAAGGAGGTGGGGAGGGAGGAGAGGGGGAAGGAGTCTGTAGGTCTGCTGAGTTCAAATTCTAAAGAAGAAAGAGCCCTAATGTTTCTGCTGATGCTGCTGACAAAAGGGGAAAAAAAAAGTGGATTTGTTGGGTGCTTGCTGATGTTTCTTCCATAATGTTTGGTAGGTGATTTCTATGCTTCTTAAGTTTAATATGTCCAAAGAGAACTGGAGACAAACAAGGCAGAATGATAATGACAGTCCAGGTTTCTCTAGTGAGACATTTTGAGAATTTTCAGACCAGGTTTCCAGTGCTTCTGGAAAAAAAAAAAAGGAATGTCAGAGTCCTTGAGGAGCTATTCAAAGATTCTCTTAAGAGGGAAATTCTCTAAAGGTTGAAATCTGAAAGGTTGGGGGGAGGTTGATTTTGGTATATCTCAAGGTTTTGGATTCCTGGGGAGGCCTGAAATTTATGCACTTCATCATGATGAAGACATCTGGGTTTGTTATTTAAGGTTTTCCTTTGATTACAACATATTCCATTCCAAATTACTAACTAGCTCTGTGCAGATGTGGCCTCAATAATGCTTCTTTTCCCTCTTTTAATGGGATTTAATAATCTTGATATTTGAAGGGGTGTATATATGGGAGAATTCATTATTTTTTAAGCTTGGGTTTTCCTATATGTCTCATTTCATTAAATTATGAATGTTCATATCATTAGCATTAGAGATTATTATATCTAATGACCAGTATCATAATAGTTTTCATCTAGAACACCATATTCCACTATAATAGCTATTTTAGATATATTGTTTGGAATATTATTAATAGATGAATAAACCGGAGGAAAAAAACCTGTTGATTAAAATAAAATACAGGAATTTCTTTTTTTAATAGGCACATTCTTTTCAATATTGGTTTCTGCAGTTACACATTGTTGCATGATTAAATGACTATATGTTTCTGAAAAGTGAATTTTTATATCTCCAATCAATGAACTTATTTCACAGAAAAAAAATCGCACATAACATTCATGTATATGAAAGTCTATAAATCAGGTGTAAAAATACTGTTATCTTTGCTTGACTACTTACAATAGTATGATTTGTATGACCGGTCATAGAAAGACTGTGTTTGCTTATTTATTGGTTACTAACTACAAAGCAGTTCCATGAGATTTGGGCCTACTGGTATCTACAGGTATACCCTTGGCCCAATCCTATGACTCATCAGAACTTAGAAATCCCATTTCCTGACAATTGCCATGAAGGAAATACTGTGCTTTCAACTCATTTTCTCATTTCTAGAATACTTAAACATTGATTCCAGTTAACACGGCTTGAGGCAATATTTTATCATTTGCAGTAGTACTACAGAAATATACTTAAATACTTTAAGTATTTAAGTATTTAAGTATTTAAAACACATAGACACTGATATTTAAACCGTACAATGTTGATAATTTTACCCATTTTTTGTGGCAGCGCATATTAAAAATAACTTTTACCACATAATTTTACACTCTACTCTTATTTTGAAAATTCATTTCTTTATTCTCAAATTTTTTTTTCTCATAAGGGTTTATTTATTTAGTTTTGTAACTTCATGGTCTAAATTCTCACATATTTCTTTCATTTTCTATTTCCCTATAAACAGGATATTAAGATATTCTCCCTTTGAGGTAGGCATTAAAATGTCTGTTTTGCAGAACCTGCTAATTTTTTTTTTTGCTTCTGTTCCAGAGATTAGAGAAAGTGAAAGAAATGTATATTTTATCCACAGTTGTCCAGTAATTTTGGATACCTTATTAATTAATGAAGAAATCAGTGTTGCATCTGAAGACCTCTATTGATTCTTGATATTTTGTTATTACTCTTATATCATATTATGCTCTATATTAATTGAAAGGTACAGAGCTCAGCACACTTAGCAGTATATTCTCAAAAACATTAGACTTGGGGTTGAAATGAGACAAGTCGTTCATTTAATAGAGCAAGCAAAATGGAAAGTTTGAGCAAATATTTGAAAAATTTAGGCCTGAAAATACTGGTATTTTAACCACTACATATATGGCTTAAATTCCCAAGGGTATCTATTTTCTGAACATGTTGTTAGGCAATTGCTTAGCTTTTCACTTATTTGCTTGTGTGGACACAATGCCTGCAGCAATGGCCAGACTTCTTCTTTTCAACATTTGAGTACGACCCTTTCAGGTGTTCTCCTTGGCTTCTATTTTGTTTTCACCTTTGGTGTAAGGTAGAATTTTAAGATGAATATAAAAGTCAAAGTTCTTCCTTTTAAGATATTAAGAAAACATCTGTTCACACGAACTTCCAGGTCAAGTGTCCCCCATCTAAGTTTGGTGTATCTCCCTCCCTCCCACTTAAATATGGGACTTGAGAAGTGTTTCTATTAAATTTTTTTTATTAAATTTTCTGTTCAGGTTTCGATCCAGAATTCCAGTCATCAGAATTGTCTTGAATCTTGATTCTGTGAGCTAACTTATAGTTTTCAGCCCCGCCTTGTGTCAAATTTAATAATCATCACTTCAATGTCTTCAACCTAGTTACTGTTCAAAAACACTGAAGAGGATGTAGATAGAGTTAGACCTTTGTGATACTACGTTAGAGAGCTGTCTCTATGATTACAGAGCCCAATTTTTATTAGGATACTTCAGTGAACTATGACTCTACATAAAAATAATGTTATCCAGGCATATCTCACCATCTTCCCCAAAAATGATATCATGGGAGATGGTTAAATGCATTGCTGTGTTATTTGCATCGACTAAACCATGTTGATGTTATTTCCCTGATATTCCATGTTAGTAGTAAACTTTCCAAAAGAGAAGTGAATTTGGCATTACTTCTTATTAACCTAATCTTAACTTTTAGTGAGTGCTAACAAATTAGCATTTAAATTAATTTTAATTAATTAAAATAATTAATTACGGATTTGTAACAAAGATTACTTCCAAGTTACCAATATATAATTTTCACAATTTCCCATTGCTCTTTCTGAAAATTGAGACATTTGTCTGTCCAAGTCCATACTTCTGGCAGCACTCTCATGGTCAGGTATTTCTCAAAGGTTTTTGCTCATCAAGTTATAAATCATCTTATCCTGGGAGTTTTAACTCATCTAATGCAGCTAAACATTATTCTACTACTTTCTTGTCTCCTTTTACTGTTTGATTTTGGGGTCATTTCTAAAGAGCATTCTACATGGGTTAAAAAGACAGAAGTATATAAAGTACTTCTGCCTTTTCTTTGTCAACTGATAACCATTAAACCATCTTGTACAAGTAGGCAGTTTAATGTGTTATTGGTCAATTTCTTTATCTGAACATATTGTGTATGAAATCCTCTCACCTCAAAGCCTTTGCAATGACTGTTTCCTCAAACTTCAATGCTCTTCCTCCAGATATTTTCACAGCTCCCTTCTTGACATCATTCAGACTTCAGGTCAAATGTCATCTCCCTAGGAAAGCCTTTGCTGATTTCTTCAATTAAAGAAGTGCCCTTTATTCATTATCATTCTCTTTCCTCTTAACTTGCTTGCTTTCTTTAGTAGCATTTATGACTACCTGATATATAATAGATAGATAGACAATTTTAAAAATAACTGAGTCTCTCTCCTCCTCCACTCATGGCAGGCGCACATTGTTCTGTAGTTCATCATTATAATCCAGGACCAAAAACAGTGCTGACATGGAGCAGACATTCAATATATATACTGGTTGAATGAATAACTAAAATGTAATTGCCATATTCATTATTATATAATACCTTATCATTCAGCTCCCAGTTTTTGTCCTGCATTTCATTTATATTGGTACCAACAACAGATAGCCAAAGAGGGCTTATAAACTATGTATAAAGCCATGAGACAACCATTTATCTGTTCTTCCAAGACAGTATAAAACATGGTGACTTTATTCATTTACTAACAGTGGCTCTATATATCCATTCATTGTTTGTACTCCTACCCAATTCCAAAAGCTCTTGAAGTATCTTAGCTAAGTATCCTTGAAGTATCTTACCCTTCTTAGCTAAGGGTAACCAGAGCAGCCAAGTAATAAAGAAGGCAAAGTCAGGGGAAGAAGGGGTAATTATACCAGAAGTCTTAAGCTTAAGCCTTTGTGCATTCTGACTGAGTACAAAATTTAACTATCTACTTCCTGGTAGTTAACGCCAAAATAATATGATGGCTACATACCTTTCCATAGATAATGAAAGGGAACTAACAAGGCTGATAGAAAAGATCTACTTTCCCTACCTTTGAATATTACAAATCATGTGAGTCTTTCTGGGAATGCTATATTAATGAATTATTTTAAACCAGAAACATTGAACTCTGAATGAGCTGCTGAATTTTAATGTGTATCTTCAAAGCTGATTTTTTTTTTTGGCGGTACGCGGGCCTCTCACTGTTGTGGCCTCTCCCGTTGCGGAGCACAGGCTCCGGACGCGCAGGCTCAGCGGCCATGGCTCACGGGCCTAGCCGCTCCGCGGCATGTGGGATCTTCCTGGACCGGGGCACGAACCCATGTCCCGTGCATTAGCAGGCGGACTCTCAACCTCTGCGCCACCAGGGAAGCCCAAAGCTGATATTTTTTAAATCAAAGTTTTCTTGTTCATTTCATTTAAAATATGTTTTCTGAATTTAAAAATGAGATTTTTTAAAACCAGAACTTTATTCATCAAAAATTATATTTTTCAATACATTTAGTTTAATTCAATTCAAATATTTATTAAATACCTACAACATGCCAGCAACGGTGGTAACTGCTTGAGAAGTAGTTATTTTTCCATTAAAATAAGTAATTCAATTCACAGATTGCCTAAGACTCTAAGAACAAAACATTATGCTGTGTTTTAACGTATGACAGACATATAACGTATGTCTGCCATACGTTAGACAAATAGTAATAAAAAATTTAAGGGATTTTGTATCTCTAACTAGGAAAATACCTTGTTTTAATTTAATGGTGAAAAATGAGTTGCGTGTTTTATTGCCACAGGTAGAAAATGTCTCTTTTGGTTTGTTTGGTCAGTTGGTGGGTTTTTATAAGAATAACAGAGTCTAGTGGATTAATCACAAGCTAAGAGCCAACTGACTTAAGTCTTCTAATGATCAGTTATGACCCTGTGTACATGTCTACTTCATGATTTTTAAAAACATGTAAATAAATTTAGCTAACATCATAACTATACTCAGTTTAGGCTATTTCTGCATGGTGGCAAAATGAACTAGCTGAAAAATGCACAGATCATTAAAACTGCCCAGATGTTTTAATTATAGTGATACCAATTGTTGCAGGTTAGGTTCCTCAGAAACCAGACTCTGAGACAGAGAGTAGTGTGCAGGATGTTTACTGAGTAGTGCCCTTGGGCTCAACACCTGTGGAAGAGTGGGGAGTTAAGCAGGAGTGGGCAGAATTTGAATTGTGATGAAAGAAGAGCCTTGGTTTTCCCTGTGATGAACTCTAGAGCTAGAATGGTTCTTTTTTTTTTTTACATATTTATTTATTTTTAACATCTTTATTGGAGTATAATTGCTTTACAATGGTGTGTTAGTTTCTGCTTTATAACAAAGTGAATCAGTTATACCTATACATATATCCCCATATCTCCTCCCTCTTGCATCTCCCTCCCTAGAATGGTTCTTCAGAGTTCAAGATGGCCAGGCCTTTTTATTTTCACATTAATCAGTCATTGAAAACTGTCTGCTGTTGGAAGCGAAGTAACCTTGGGTTAACCTTGGGTTACAGAGAGGCAGCTCTCTGCTATTGAGGCAATCCATGGAAGGAGCTAGCAGCTGAAGATTATCTGCTGGTAGCCCTCCCATGTGCTGGGCAACAAGTCCTTCACTGAAGGGAGTTTGTATACTGTGTCCACCAGTAAACCAGACTTATTGCCTCTTCTTACCTACATGTCCGAGGAAACAGTCAAATGGTATAGCCTAGCAAGGTCATGGCTCTTGTGAAAAAAAAAAATTCAACAAGTTACTTGGCTGAATCAGTCAAATGGTTGATCCAGCATCTCCATGTAGAAACATCCTTCTTTTCAGTTTGTCCACCCATTAAAAAAATGAACAAGAGGGTGTATGAATCTCAACAAAAGACCTTTAAATGATAAAGCAATAAAATTAAAGATTTGGTCAGAAAAAAAAGTTCTAGTTAAGTCCCAAGGTCATTATTCAGTCCAGTCTCCCCTACTTTCTACAGGATAAATTGTACAAGAGCTCAATCTTCAGAAAAATCACTCTGAAACACTTAAGTGATCTGACATTTTTAAAAATTAAAATATATTCAGTATACCATATTTATTAGGGTAGAAAAATGATTTGGTGTAAAGAAATTCAACAAATTGGGTTGAAACAACATTTTTTCCTTCTATTAAACAAAAAAGTCAAATAACCAGCATATCCCACAATGTATTGAATATTTCTAACACTTAAGGTTTGAAGACAGAGCTCTTTTGTAATCCAAGCCAGTACAAAATAAATATTGTTTGATATTAACTCGTGTATAAGTTGGTGAACAATTTTGAAAGCTACAAGGCTTGTTCTTATTAATCACTCCCTTTCTCCACTCCTTACCTCCCATTCCTTGTTCTGTCTCAGTTGTTTTCTGAAAATTGAACCCCAAAGAACCTGAAGGGTCAGTCATTTTAATAAACACAATTCTTAAAATTATCAAAAGAAGCAACAACAGAGACAAAAACACCAGCAGTCTATTATTCTCAGTTATTAGATGAGAAGCTTTTTGGTGACAGTCCTCTCAAGAAGGGCAGCTGTGGGTTAGTAACCATTTGATTTAATTAACTAATCTTGATTTTTCATTAGTTAATTTTATTAACTTTAAGACAGCAAGTGGAAAAATCTATTTTGCTTCAATTCAACACACACTTTTTGAACACTTTTGCTGTAGTTTTAGACTCTCAACATAGCAGGAGCTTAGAGATAGTGGGAATCTGGTAGGCAAGGGGTCTGAGGAGCTTGACTTGCAGCTGAATTTCATAGAAAACATGCTGTTTAACTTGGATTTTATATCTATTTAGGGTGTGAGAGCCAGTGGAGACGGTGGTGAGATGGTTAATGGTCCACAGCTACCGCGGCTTGTTACTTGCAAACTACTATGTTGGGTACTGCTCTTTTTAACATAACTTTAAAAACACAATTTCTCTTTTTAAGAAATTAGCATTTAGTGTATGAAGTGGTAGTGGAAACGAAAATACAAGAACGTAAGTCTAAAAGCTAAGGAGGGGGGTGAAAAAGAAAGAAGGTATTACACCTATTTAAAAGGATCAGAACCTATCAGACAAAATGGCATTGGAGATAGACCTTAAAACATAGACTTTAGAGAGCTTGACCAGCTTACACCCTATAATTATTTATGGTTTTTTTGATACATGCAAAAATGAAATGAAAATTAGATGACAACTTGGGTCAAAGAAGCAATGACTTAATGAATCACTTAACTTAATGAATCAACTCAATGACTTAACTTAATGAATCAAATGCTTTTAGGGTTAATTATTTGACTATTCCCCTTCATACTTGATTTTTTTTTTTTTTTTTTTTGTGGTATGCGGGCCTCTCACTGTCGTGGCCTCTCCCGTCGCGGAGCACAGGCTCCGGACGCGCAGGCTCCGGACGCGCAGGCTCAGCGGCCATGGCTCACGGGCCCAGCCGCTCTGCAGCATGTGGGATGCTCCCGGACCGGGGCACGAACCCACGTCTCCTGCATCCGCAGGCAGACTCTCAACCACTGCGCCACCAGGGAAGCCCCCATACTTGATTTTATATTTGGTGTACAGAGGTACAGTTTTGTGTGTCCACAAAGGCAATTCTGTAATGACTACAATAGAAGTAGCATCTCCAATACTAATTTGATCCTGATCCAGATCTGATAATGTTTTCATATATCTTTTGTGAGTTAAGTCAAGAGAGTTTGAAAAATGCCAGATGTTACTAAACAATTACCTACCTAATACCATGTATGGATAAAACTAAACTGAGTCCAATTTTGTATCTAGGCCAAGAGGTGACTCCAGCAGGAATTCTGAAGAGCCAAAATGATGTGTCAGTGAATAATGAGTAGTACCTACTGTGGCAACTCTTCAGCTAAGATGAGTGTCAACGAAGTGTCAGCTTTCTCGTTGACTCTGGAGCAAAAAACTGGCTTCGCTTTTGTTGGGATTTTGTGTATCTTCTTGGGACTTCTTATCATCAGATGCTTCAAAATCCTGTTAGACCCATATAGTAGCATGCCTTCCTCTACATGGGAAGGTGAAATTGAAGAGTTTGATAAAGGGACATTTGAATATGCACTTGCCTGAGCGTTTCAGCTTTATAGTTTTTAGGGTTATACCACTGGGGCACATGGTGGACACAACTGTAATTTCCTTCAGTGTGCTGGAGGAAGATCATTTCATTCACTGAATTCAATAAAGGTGTATGGTTAATTTATCCACCATGCTGTGTAAGTGATAAACCATTGTTGGGGTTCCTCACTTTCCTCTGTCCTCACACTGAGGTTTCTAATGAATAGAGCATAAGGATAACTCTAGCCACATATAATATCTTTATGCTTCCTGCATCTGCCCCTATGCAATACCCAGACACTCTCTCCATATTCCTGACTCTGCCCCCCTTGCTCTAGAGAATTAGGTGTCAAAGATAAGGACCCCTCAGTCCAAAGAATAAATAGAATATGATTTTCCTAATAAGAGCCATTGGTCCACAATGTTCATACAAACCCTACAAGCAACCATAGGCCATAAAGTTCCCCACATGTCACAATTTGACCCTTCTATTTCTTCTCCTTCTAGGATCTCTTGCAATAAAATCCCCTAGCTTGGGATCATACTGATACTCCCTCCTCTTCCCCTTTTATAAATAGCATTAAAAAGGGAGTTTTCATCATGACCTGGTGGAAACAAGAAACAAGAAGTCCAGTCTCCACTCTGGCCAAGTCAGACTTGGCCAAGTCATCTTATCTCTGTAGACTTCATTGAGGAAGCTAACCAGAGGATTTTTAACAACATCCCTTTTAATTCTAGTGCCCTACGAGCTCTACAAATATACCTGGAAACCCAGGGATCTGAGATGAATGAGGATTTTTAAGACGTCATGAAAAGTTTTTCAGTTTAGGAGCCTAAACTCTGAGATTCGAATTCTAATGTTGCCTAGCCAAGAACAAGCAATATGACCTAGAAAGTTACCTAATGGGAACTTAAGTTCCATATCTGCAAAACAAGGATAAAGAAACCTATCCTACATGTTTTACAAAAATGTTGGGAGGACCAAGTTACATATAATGAGTGGGAAAGTAATTTGAAAACCAGAAAACACTGTTTAGGGATTTCCCTGGTGGTGCGGTGGTTGGGAATCTGCCTGCCGATGCGGGGGACACGGGTTCGAGCCCTGGTCTGGGAAGATCCCACATGCCACGGAGCAGCTAAACCTGTGCGCCACAACTACTGAAGCCCATGCACCTACAGCCTGTGCTCCACAACAGGAGAAGCCACCGCAATGAGAATACTGTGCACCGCAACCAAGAGTAGCCCCCGCTCGCCGCAACTAGAGAAAGCCCACACGCAACAATGAAGACCCAATGTAGCCAAAAATAAATAAATATATATTAAAAAAAAAAAAAAGAAAACACTGTTTAAACATAACTTGCTATCATTATTTATTATCCTTGCTGGTAATTGTTAAAGAGATTATCAAACCTTAAGAAGTAATGGCTCAGTGTAAGTTATTCAGCCTCTCCAGTTTTCATTCTCTTCATTTGATAAATTAAAAAAAATAGAATTACATAATTTAAAAATTTTTTCCAACTACAAAATTCTGACTCTCTGTAACTGAATGGAGGAATATACCAGGAGATAAATAAATACAAAAATATTTGTGTCACTTGAGAACACAGAACTGCCTAACACACCAAAAAAAAAAAAAAAGGATTAAAATGTACTGAGAGTTAGCACTAAATTAGGTGCTTTCCGTTTATTATGAAATTTGATACTCTTATCAATCCTTTGAGTTTGGTACTATTTCCATTCTATTAGCTCAATTTCACAGATAAGGAACTGAAGCTGAGAGAGACTAAGTAACTTCCCAAGGTCACCAAATTAGGGCGTGATTGTATTAGAAATTACACTCTCATCAAAATCATAGTCATTGTTTGTAAATATCATGCTATACTCCCACACACTGTCCACAACATTTCTACATATCTTACAAATACGATTATTGCTGAGGTCTAAGGCACTCCACAGCCAGCTGTCTCAGTGAGAGTCCCTGACACTTTTCATCTCGTAGTAGATTTAGAACACATCTGTGTTGGCTACGGATCTTCTGGACCAAACTCACACCTTAAGGAGACTCTTTGAACCCCAGTAGGTACTGGAGTGTCAGCCTGGGATACCTTGTAGCCAGTTCGTAATTTGGTCCAAGAACAGCTCATTGAACCAAGTCAACGGGACACACTGAAAGCTGTAAATGTCCATGATGCTAGTCATCTCCTTTGTGACCCAGGCTTTTGAAGTACTCACTAAGATATATGCCCAGGTACCAGATGCTCCCATTTGTCCCCCAAGGAAGACACCCAACAAGACCTTCCATTTTGGTGACTAGACCTGTGATGTTAACAAGGCCCCATCTTTATCTCAAAAGAAAAAAAGACCCCAAAAACCAAAGATAAGAAAACTTTGTGAAGTATGAGCATTGTTTCTGAAAGTTCAACACCCATAAGCTTTTCAGATACCATCAACTCCACCTTAGTATTATTTCTAATCCTACTAAAGAGAAATTCTTTTAACCAAAAGTGTCTCCATTCATGGCATTTATTCATGGCCTATTGTGTACCTTAGACTTTCTGGGGGAAAGGGGAGGGGACAGAGAGGTTAGAATCGGTATTTTTATAGCTAGAAAAAATGTGAGATATAAAGGATAGTTATAGCATGGCGAACATGGAAATTTCATGAAATGCTAACGCTTTCTAGGAATACATGTCCAATGTCATAGCCAGATTATCCCCTAGCTGCCTTTTCCCAAGAGCCCTGTCAAGGAAGACAAGAGAAAAGATAGACAATACCTCCAGACAGTTTCCCCCTGTTACCTTACCCACCTGTCTGAAAGGCCTTTCAGGGTTGGTTTGTGGATAGTGTAATTTCATCCATATACCCCAAACCACCTCCCATCTGCTCCAGAATGTCTGAACCCCCTTAATAGAGAACAAAGACTTTCACTTCACAGTTAGAGATAAAAAGCTTAGAGAGAAAATGTCTAGTTGATATAAGACTAAGACCAAAACCAATTCACCCTACATTGTAGTCAAGCAGTCAGTCAGCAAGGAAAGAGGAAATTGATGGCTATCAGAGGCATTCATAGTCTTTGGGAGAGGGAAAAGGTTGAGGAATAAATAGATGGGCTCCTGAAAGAGGACCAGAGTTGAGGGAACAGTTGAAGGAAAGGGAGACCAGAAGTGGCAGAAATAACTGCAAGTAAGTTCACAGTTCCTCTACAAGGCCGGTGAATAAGACTTGTTTTGAGTCCCAGCCTCATCTTAGCTGATCTAAATAACCAGCACCACCCAGCTGAGTCTGAAATGAGACTACTCCCTACACCTACCATATGGAAAGGCAGAACCCTTTGTTGAACAGATAAATGCCTTGCACCAGTGGCCTTTAAGAGCAAAATGAGTTATAGGTACCTGTAATTCTGTCTCAATTTCTGATACAGCCTCATGACATTAGCCTGACTGATTAGCATGACAGTTACCTAAGAGCCTCTAAGGGGTTTTACTGAGGTACCTCCAGACTCCTTTCTATAATCTGCTATCTGTTCACCAACCGACCTTTCCCCCTGTTTTAATCGGCATAGTACCTATCCCAGTCGCTAATGATTCACCCCAGAATCTTGGATGCAAAAGTTATCAGTAACTTGTCAATATTGCCGATATAGTAAAAGCAAGCACTAAGTACAAACTAGTGCTTTCTAAAATTAGCACATTAACCCTTTACACAAATTAACTCATTTAACCCTCACAATGAGTCTACAGCACAGCATTATTCACAACTGATTTTACAGATGAGAAAGTTAAAGGCACAAAGAGACTGAGTAACTTACCAGTGTTCACACAGATAAGAAGTGGCAGGGCCAGGATGTGACTCAAGCATGCAGACCCCAGAGACTTGTTCCTCATCTCTGTGTTACACCACAACTCTGCTGCTCGGGCAACTGGAAGTCACTTGAATAGTTTCTAATAAAAACACGAGGAGGACTCTTTCAGTCATCCCGATTGAAAACCAATGACAGAACCCGCACAGAGGAATTGTTTGTGCTGTCTTAATAATCACCACCTCACAGATTTGAGCCAAACCTTACCCTCAACAAAACTCAAAAACCAGTTTTGATGAAAACGTTTTGCCGGGTGGAGGCAAAAAGGTCATTTAGCAGTGCCGCTGGAAAACTTACCCATAGTTTGATTTCTGCTTGAAAGAGTTTTCCCATTAAGTAGAAATATTTCCAATACATCATTGATCATACTCTCAATCCGCTCACTTCCTGTGCAGAGAAGAATCAAGATAATATCTGCTATAAGCAAGATAAAATAATCTCAAATACCACTGTCTAGTTACAGAGTATAGAAATTGTCTCTGGAGGCCTATATTTTGCTACATACCCTGAACAATAGGAGGTCACTAGGAATCGTGTGCAATGAGATGGCAAGATTCAATTTATTTAGCCTCAGACTGAAGCACTGCTCATACTTTCTTGGATGATGGCTGTTGAGCAATCCAACTCCCCTCAGGCATTAAAGAAACTTTGCCTTCCTGTCTAAAAGGATTAATGGTTTACTCCTGGTTACTAGCTGATGTAGTACTTAAGGTTCTTCTGCGCTAATGGCTGGGTGGGGCCTACAGTATTTATCCAGGCCAATCATTTCTTGTCATCTTTTTCAAGGAAGATTTTAACCAATAAGAAGAAGCCTAAGGTTTGGGGGTGAAAGCTAAGTGCTGCATATATGCTTGGGTGATGCTGAAGTAGGTTATGCTTCCTGAGAAGGCTCCTGGGTGGTAAGTTAAACGTTTCTGGGCAGGGTAAAAATCATACTTAACATTATGTCATAAAGTAGATTCTGAGGAGTGGAGTAAAGGTGAGGATGTCAAGGGTAATGAAGAGAAGTGAGAGGTTCCATAAAAACTAAAGAGGTAATAGTTTCACTTATAATTTCTCCAGGAATGATTATTTGAGAGTTGAAGTTGAGATTTTTTTGTTTTTAATTCAAAGAAATAGCTTTAATAACTGCTGGTGAGAAGCAAGGTTTTCTGGGGTTTTTTGTTAATTTTTTATATTTATCTATCTTTGTAGAACTTTCTTTGAAAAGCCAAATTTTAAGGTATCAATAAAGAGATATTATTCTGATGAAAGAATGTTCTAAGATGGGCTTATATCGTGGATTGTGAAAATGATTATGCAGTCTATCTCACAGTCAAATAAAAACCTCTTGAAGACTAGAATATTTCTTTAAAGGGAATCCGTAGAACATAATTATTCTACCTAAATAGAGCATACAACTTTATTAAGGACTGAGATTTATTTCCTTACCCTGAATACGCCTATTTTTTTTAAAGGTTCCATAATAGCATTTGTTAAACAAACAAATGTATGAGCAAATGAAACATTTTGAAGGCTAGTAAAAGACCCAAGAATTCACAGAGACATCTTGACAGGATGTATATTTATAACCTGACAAGAATGTATTTTTAAGAAGTTTTAAAAATATTTTTTAAATGTATTCATTATATAATATATATTAATATCAATCACAAAATACTTGGCGGTTTCCACATTTAGCACTGTCAATGAACTCTGTTTCAGGCTGAGAATATTCTCATCAGCTCTTACTCTATTCAGTTGGTAGAGTTATATCTTTTCTAAAGTCATGTTGAATCCAATCGCACTGAGTACAAGCAAATACTACAAACGCAGGTAACATTTTAATGACTCCATTGGAAATTCTGTTTGCCGAAGCAGGTCCCCAGTTATTTATTATGGGATTTAATTGCCCAGGTAACTAAGGTTCCTGGACAGGTAATTTTTAAGGAAATGAATTTAAAATCGTATGTCTTATGAAATAAAACTGTTCCCTCATACCCCCAACCCTACTTAAACATATTTATATTATCTGGAACAAGTCTAATTTTCTTTTCCAATGACAGCTTTGAAGAACATTCTGAAGCTTGTATAGGAGACAATATATCAAGAATCTATTTATTGAGTTCTTCTAGAACAAAAGCCAGGAGCTGCCTAATGTAAACACATTAGTGTTTGTTTTGAGGAGGAAATCTATAGACTTTTTTTAAGCAACCATAAAGCAGACAGCTTAGTTCAAAAAATCCGTTTCGGAAGATGTCACTGAACAACTCTTCCAATGTATTTCTGGATTCCGCACCCAGTAATGCCAATCGCTTTCAAGTTAATGTCATAAATGAGAGCCATGAGAGCAGTGTGGCTGTGAATGACAACACTGACCCTCCACATTATGAGGAAACCTCTTTTGGGGATGAAGGCCAGAACAGATTCAGAATCAGCTTTAGACCTGGGAATCAGGACCGCTATGACAACTTCCTCCAAACTGGAGAAACTGCTAAAACAGATGCCAGTTTTCATGCTTATGATTCTCACACAAACACATACTACCTACAAACCTTTGGCCACAACACCATGGATGCTGTTCCCAAGATCGAGTACTATCGCAACACTGGCAGCATCAGTGGGCCCAAGGTCAACCGACCCAGCCTGCTTGAGATTCACGAGCAACTGGCAAAGGTAAGCTTAAAGGTACGGGAAAGTATCCTCCTTACTCCTTCAGGTGATCTCCTGCTTCTTACGAACACTATAAATAGAAAAGTGTCCAGTGAAGAGGTCTATTGCAAACCATCCATCTTACTTACACAGCTGTCCCTAGTTCCCAATAAACAGAAGATATACAAAAGTGCTTCACAAATGTTTACTGACTGAGGACAGAGAACTAAAAACTTAATTCTGAAAGTCAGGCAATATGTGGTATCTTGTTTACAATTATAGGCTATTCAATTCACACTTGGTTAAACATGTCAAACGGAATACTAAGCTGGTTTCACCTCAGTATTAATGCCTCCACAACAATTGTTAAAAAAAAAAAAAGTCACTAGTGTTTGCTGTAGTTAACACTGTTGTACCAGCCTTTAGTGCACGTGGGTATTTTTTTATACTCTTTAAAGAGAGAGAAGAGATTTATAAGATTCAGCATTTTATCCCTTCTTCTTCAAAACCTTGCCTGAGGCTCCTGAAGGCACTTAAGCATATAAAAGTAACTAAATTAAAGTACAGAAGCAGCAGAAGTGGCTAAACTTTTCATTGTTTAAGGAATATAGCCAGGGTTCCCAATCTGCTAGAAGCATGAGGCAGCACTTTTTCTAATCTTGTAGCAAATCATTTATAAGCTTAGTAGATTTCTTCTTCGGTTACCTGCTCTAAAATATGTTGATGCATTTTATTTTCCTGCTCTTCTGGACCGCAGTTTGGAATGAATAGCATTCTTTATGGAATATAATTACTTGCTAAGAAGAATAATTAGTTGTCTCATATCTAAATGCAGTCTACTCTTGCCCAGGTTTTAAGGTAAGGGAAAAAAATGAGTAGAACAATTCCTTTCATATTTATTCATTCATTCAACAATTTTTTAATTAAATGATTGCCCACTCTGGGAATTCTCGGAATACTCCTCTCATGAAAGATGCTAATAAAGGTGAAAAGCTCCCTTTAGTTTCTGCTCATCCTTCTTTCCACAAGAAAACTTCTCTCCACAACCTGTTCCCCTTGGCTGCTCTGGGTCCTACCACTGAAGACTGAGCGACTTCCAGAGAGGGAGCCATGCCCTGTTTCTTTACCCCTCTCTACAGCCAAGCCTTATTTGTACCGTGTACTGTATTAGCAGCACTCTGCCAAATGGCTGCTTTCTTTATAGACGTAAGATTTAGATTTTATCTGGGATACCTGCTGCTTTAATCAAAAGAAGTTAGCAATGTAGTGATTTCAGACAAAAAGGCCAGCCCCCAGGAAGATTGTTGAGAAGCCGGGCAATTTGAAGTTCCTGGAGTTAAAGTGTCACTTTCCTTTTCTACATGAGAAAAGGGGAAGGGAGAAGGAAAAGAGGGAAAAGAAGGTTAAGAGCAGAAGGCACAAGGAGTTTCCAAGATATCAAGATATGGGAAGGGCAGAAAGAGAAATTTACATTATGAAGAGACTTCAATTTATTCTGAAGAAGTAAAACGAGCCAAAGTCTTCATAGACCTGAAATTTTATTCCACTGTACCCTACCTCATTAATTTTTAAAGCTGCATCGTTTGTTAAAATTGCGATCAAAATTTAAATATTCTCACTTCCTTCCCCAATTTACAACAAAAGAAAATAAAATTTTAATTCTATTAAAAAGGAAATGGTGTCAACTCACATTGTTGTTAGGACTGATATTCTAGAGAGAGGAAAGTAGCTGATTTATAATTTCTAAAGCCACGGTTTATGTAAATCTTTATATAAGGGCAGAAAAGCTCTGAGGACACTGCTGTTAGAAAACCATCTGAATGACTAAACAGGAGGAATGCAATAGCTGCGTTTGACAGTTTTGATGGCTGTTTGGGATATCATATTATTTTTGAAAACATAAAATGAGACTAAGGACTTAACATTAACTTACAGTATTTTTTTTTCTCTCAGATATGAAGGAATGGCAAATTAAATACATTAAAAATTAGGTTTAGTCTCAATGCCCTGAATTGAGAACAAGTATAGTTTGAACAAGTATAGTTATTCTGAACAAGTAATTCTGAACAAGTATAGTTATTCTTTCTGTGTAGTTCACCTTGATTAAATCATGCAGAACTATCCACATAACCAAATTGGGAGCAGAATCAGTATATAACCATGGAATCTGCAATAGGCACATTCCCACAGCCAGGACCATTCTAGTGTCGCTGAGCCTGTGAGCACTTATTCCACATGTTCTACTTCTGTACTCTCCTTCAGACATGAGCAGTCTGGGCCTTCTTCAATTCATTTCTTCCTTGCTAGTGAATTTGATTCTGCTATTCCCCCTGCTTTCCCCCCCATCTCCCAAATAAAAGATGAAGACCTGCAGTATAATGTAGCTATGCTGCCACCTCCTTGTGGCCCTTGACAATTTTATGGTAGTTCCTCAAAACACAACTGGAAATGATCAATAGAACAAACATTGTACAATAATACTCAGACATGTCACTGATTTTGTATACAAAAACATGATAGTGTTTACTTAAATAATGTAAGAGCAGGAAAAAATTGACATAGTATAAGTTAGGAGATATTTTTTTGTATCCCTAATTATAATGCTTTAAAAGCCATGTAGGAATGGTACATTCATACTAAATGGCAGAACAAATTTAGTCAGAAATCAGTTGAATTTTGTGAAAATCCTGGTTATAGCTTCCAAGTTGGAAAAAAATTATATGACAAGTTTGTCCTAATAGGTAAAATGAAAATTCGGTTTGAAAGACATTAAGTCTCTACCTTAAATAAAACTCTAGGAGTGATAGATACTGACAGAATTTGTAATCTCAATGATTTGAGATCATAGTGGAGAAATCCTTTTCATTTTCTATGTAGTAAAGAGCTAAATGCCTATACTGGTGGCCATGAATTACAGATTTCTGGAAACTGGTTAAAATCAGAAAGAAATGACTCCATCCCTTACTTGCAGTACTGTACAAGCTACATAACTTTGACTGATCTTGCAGGATGCTTGTGAATATTAGTTTATATGCAGACGAAGTCTAGCACGTTGCCTATAATGGGTAGAAACTCAATAAATGATTATTGATGATGGTCATGGTAATTTTTGTACCAGATAATTTTTATTTTAAATTTTATTTACAAAGGAAAATACACTGAAAAAATATTTAACAAGTACTAAAAAATATATACTGAAATGCCTCTTATCTAAAGTAAACCTTCTCTCAAAGGCAATTATTACTGAGAGTTTCTTATAAATCCTTCCAGAAGTTTTCTATGCCTATACAAGCGTATAGGCCTATCTGTCTAACTTTCTGTCTGTATTTTTTTCAAACAAGTATTGGGACATATTTTACAATATTGTCCTGCACTCTGCTGTTTTCATTATACCACAGACTTTGGAGATCGTTCCACATCAAAACATGCATAAAGATTATTAGACATCTGGCAAAAAAAAATCTAGTATTTCTACTTTGTAAAAATAATTCTTTTAGTATCCAACCTAATTCTTGTGCCCACCTTTTTATACACAATTCCTAACTACAGGGATAACCAAAAGGGAACTGTTTTTAAGCCTTACTACCACCATTGTTGTTGGCATTTCAGAAAAATACAATTACAAAGGATTGAGGAAAATATAAAGCCTTTCAATTAAAGTCATTGTTCTCATGTCATTGAAATAAACTGTCTGTGAAAAGTATAAAATACTATGAAAATTAAGATGTAAATATTATTATTTTTAATAAGCCAATTGCATAGAAACTGAATTAAAACAAAGGAATGACTTCACATTTGGGTCTTTAGGCCGTTAGCAACTAAAAATAATTTGTAAATAAAAGCATTAAGAGTGACTCGGGGAATTCCCTGGTGGTCCAGTGGTTAGGACTTGGCAGTTTCACTGCCTCCGGTTCAATCCCTGGTTGCGGAACTAATAACCCACAATCTGCGAGGCCAAAAAAAAAAAAAAAAAAAAAGAGTGACTCGGTATAATAATAACAAAAATTTTATTGAGAAATTTTTATGTGTCAGACATTGTACTCTTGACGAATTCTCACTCAGTCCCATGACAACCCTTCAAGGTAGGTACTATTATTATTGCTATTTTAAAGTTGGGGAAGGTTTTATAAAATCCTAAGGATCTTTAAGAAGAGAAAATAAAGACTTAAAGAAGTCAGTAAATTTCCAAGGTCAGGAAGCCAAGGTCACATGGGTAATAAGGTGAACCCATGGCTGCACGACTCCAGAGTCCAAGCTTTTTGTCACTATTTTCCATCCCCAGCCTACTCTCCCACAGCACTTTGCCTCAGCTCATTCGACAGCTATAGAAAATGGTGGAACTCATGCACAAGGAAGAAATCTCAACTCAGTCATGATGGGCTGGGCAGGAGATCCTAATTTCTTCCCTGTTGGAGGCACTGTGGCAAGAGACCATGCTGCTTCTCTCACAGAATTAATTGTAGGTCTCAGTCATTTTCATTGTCATTATCAAAAGCATTTACTAGCCACTTATTTACAAGAGCTACTCTATAAAATGAGTTAAAGAGATTTCATCTCTACTCTCTAGAATTTTATTTTATAAGTCAAAAGCCATAGTTATGGATAGAAGTAAAGGACATATAATCAAGTTAACAAACATTAAACCACATAAATCAATGTATAAGTGCTTATCTTCTGTAAAAGAACAAACAAAAATCTACAAATGCTTTCTCTAGAAAATAATCTTTTCTAAAGCGATTCAAAGTTCATATTTGGAACTTTTGCGTTAAAATTGGGGATATCCAAATTTATAAATAATCACTAATTTAATGACAGCCAGATAAAATAGGCAATAAATGCTCTGAAGGCCAGTGAAGACCAGAAGGCACCCTTAAAATATTTGTTAGAATGAAACTCTGCAACTAAAGATTCATTTTAATACTTGTTAGAGTTTCTTAGTACCCAAGACCAGTTCCTCTGGGAGCTTGCACTATTAAACTAATCTGTGGAAACAAAACAAAAAACAAAAAATGATTAATTTCACATTATAACTAGTTCAGTGATAGGTGGTGAATAGAACGGGAGTTCCCTTAAAGGTACACTTGGAAAATGTTAAGAATATTTTACTTTTACTTTCTCATGCTGGTTTATTATACATAGCTACCTTTTGGCTTAAGTTTTCAAAAATACAAGTCAATTTGTGTGAGAGCTATGTGTTTTCAGATACAATAAAAATACTGTGATTATAAAGTGTGACCACTGGTGGCATGGTGTATAGTAACTTTAAAAACAAGAAAAAAAATCCCTCTCATTTTCATAATTTAAAATACTCCCCTTTACCACAAAGGGATAGCAATGCATAAACATAATAATATTGATCAATAAGATATAGAAATATGATTAGAATTACATATTTTTCATTCTGAAATGAACCTTAGGAATTATCTGGTCCTTACTGGGATTGGTTTTAAAATTATTCAGTGGCAGGGGTGTGAGAAGTTTAAGTGGAATAATATTGGCAATATGTCAATAATTGTTGAAGCTGAATGATGGATACATGAGATATATTATTCTCCCTACTATTGTATATGTTTAAATATTTCAATAGTAAAAGAAACTTTAAAACAATGGGGAGGGAATCACCTAGGCCTAAATATTTATGGAACTATTCCTCTTTGATGGTCTAAGATTTCCACCATCCTGAGGTTAAAGGCTGAAAAGTTGAAAACATATATCATAGCAAATATTATCTCTTTAGAACTTAAAGAATAAAGATATGTATTTTTTTCTTCTTTGATGAGAGCTAGAAAGGCATTTGTTATTTTTCCGGGGTCTGAAAAATCACATATTTTATACTAAATAAAATAATTTAATCTTTCATCTTCTAGAAAAATCCATCAGGAATTTACTTAAACTGCATGTGATTGAATCTTTACTAGTTTAACAGTACTGGAGGGGGGAAAGTCCTTTATCAAACTTTTCTTTCTTTCTAACATACTTTATTTTACTTTCTCTGAATACTTAATGCACAGGCAAAACTCTTGGTAAATAAATAATCAGTCCCTACAGCTATGCAATTTAAAATGCATTTATGAAAGGTTGTGGGTCATCATATACGGTAATGGAGTGTGAACAAACAAATTAATTCAAAGTATGAAGGAAAACACTGGTTTCAGGTAGCACTCATAAAACTTTTAGTCTTTATGACTTTGGTCCCAAGAACATGCACCAGCCAGGAGTCTGCAAGCCACCGGTTATAGCTCACAGCCATGAAGTCCCCACAAACCCTCGACCTGAAGTCTCCCTCCGTACTTCGATGATAAGTTAACTTTATAACTGCTGTTTGGGTTTACAAAGGAGACATTTATTAAAGAGTGAAACCAAGTTTTGCTTCGACATGTTAGAAGAGGGAGATGGCAAGCATAGAGAAATGATTTTGCCTTAGAGTGAACTACTTCAAAGTAAGATTTTCAGAAAACCCACTGGATTTATCCTCACTGGCAGTGTCCAGGAAAGGTGAAGTAACTTGCTGGAGGACAAGCACTGAATTAATTGCATTGCCAAAACTAGATTCCAAGTCTCCTAGTCTATATGGTGCAGGGATTTTTCAGCTCCCACATGAGAGCAAGGAATGGGAATGGATTCTGTACTTATAAATTTACCATCAGACCTTTATTGTCAATGGAAGAAATATACATTCGAGGGATTATTCCCCTCTGTGTTATAAATATATTTAAAACTTTGAAACTCTAGCAGGTTGAACATACTACGAGAGACTTGAAGATCCTACAGTGACTCTGTTTTTTAATAATTTAGAAAATTATTGCCTTACTAATTTCTATATATAATGATTTCCTTGACACGCCCTCATAGAATATTATTTTTGCTTCACATTGTGATGTCCCAGTGATAAACTGAAGAACTGTTAAACTGTAACCAGAAGGGTATCCATCAGATAGAAATGTTCACTTAAGGAGAAATTTAAAATATCCCATTTATTCTTTAGCCTACATTGTAAGATATTGTTTTGTTTGTTTGTTTTTTGGTTTTTTTTTACAATCATTGGTATTCTCATCAATCCAGATCTAAGGGTCAAAGTTACCATCAGAATTCATCAGAGAGCAGAGCAGTTTCCTGAACCAAATCCTCAAGTTCAGGTTTAATCAGGAAACATGGGTTTTATTGCCAAGATTGCCTTTAAAAAGTGAGTGACTAAAGTTCTGTCTCATGGACTCCCCAATTAACCCAGAAAGAGGAAATTGCCTTCTCCTTGACTGAGTAACCGCTGATGGTCTGGCCATGGGATCTTTTTTTAAATTTATTTATTTTTGGCTGTGTTGGGTCTTCGTTGCTGCACGCGGGCTTTCTGTAGTTGCAGCAAGCGGAGCCTACTCTTGGTTGTGGTGCGTGGGATTCTCATTGCAGTGGCTTCTCTTGTTACAGAGCACGGGCTCTAGGCGCGCAGGTTTCAGTAGTTGTGGTGCATGGGCTTAGTTGCTCCGCAACACGTGGGATCTTCCCGGACCAGGGCTCGAACCCGTGTCCCCTGGACTGGCAGGAGGATTCTTAACCACTACGCCACCAGGGAAGCCCTGGCCATGGGATCTTGATTAACTAGAATATTGACAATTTAAAAAGTTTTTCTCAAATCAAATCAAATAAATGAATCTCCTGACCAAGTAATCTCTTTAACATTCATGAGTATTTTAACACATTCCTCAATTCCTTGCTCTCATTGATTTTTCCAGTTATGCAAAATAAAAGTTACATTTGAACTACTCAGCTGCCTTATGAATATAGAATCCTTTCAGAGAAAAATATAATTTTTAATTGACTGGAGAACAACCTCAAATATTTCATCCATCTGTAATTGACTGTATTGTATAGACATGTGAGGATCCAATATGATAACTCTAGCCACATGTGGCTATTGAGCGCTTGAAATATGGTTAGTAAAAATTGAGAGGTACTATCAGTGTAAAACACACACTGGATTCCAAAGACATAGTATGGAAAAAAAGAATGTACAATATCTCATCAATATTTTTATAATGACCATATGCTGACATAACATTTTATACAGATCTATTAAGTCAAGTATATTATTAAAATAGTCTGTAATTCAGGTCCCTCCTACAAGGTGGGGTGCCCCTACTGCTAATGAATATTTATATTACAAATATGGGAAGTACGATATTCTGCAAAAATGAAATGTATTTTTTAATGTAAGGATCCATATCTGACCCTGAGTTATTTCACTAATTTCTTTTCACTGTTTTTGAAGTACCTACTGAAAAATTTTGAATTACATGCATGACTTGCATTTGTGGCTGCTATAAATCACCAGTTTCTGCCCAGTTCAGCCTCAGTTTCTATGGACTTTGTTTATCCATATCTTACATTGATATGACTATATGATGTCAGCTTTCAATTATCTGGGTAAATAGGGACTGAGGATGCTGAAGATTAAGATATTTCTCAGGTAATTCAAAACTAAATTTTAACCCTTAATTTCAGTTTCCTATGCCATTCAAATTTTTCCTAATGCTGTCAGAAAATAGTAAGATGATCTGACTTGGGATTCACTCAGTTTCTCTCTCATATTTAATGTGGCCTGCACAGAGGAAACAGTGAGAAATGGAATACCCAATAGGGAAGGAAGAAAAAGAAATAGGAGGCAAGAATGGATAAAAAGAAGCTAGGTCATCTGCTTTTAAGTGGTAGAGATCGGGTGGCCTTCAATTCAATACTGTTTATTGATGGCCTGCTGAATGGCAGGCCCTTGGTTGGTATTGAGAAGTAACCCATACCACCATCTTCCTCCAATTCAGTTCACATACAATAACTCTCATCACATTATATTACATTGGTTACCCAAGTGTCACACTAGTATCATGAAAAAAGTCTTACGGGAGAACAAAACTGGGAGAAATCCTTGCTTAGAGGACTTGCTGGAAGAAGGAGACAAGGAATCAAAATCACCTTGGAGTAAACAGCCCAGATTAGGGTCATCTTACAGTGGGTATGCTAATGGTACATCAAAGCCCAAAGAAGCAAGAACTCTTGATCATGGCCAGAGAAAGAACTTCAGTCGTCCCCAAATAAAGTCCTTATAATAAACACTGAATATTTACATCATACCAGTCCCATTTTAGAGGGAAAATATGCCCTTGTCTAAGGCCTCTTAGCTAGTAATGTCAGAACACGTCATCCTAGACTTACACCAGTTTAGACCACTTAAACAAGATAAAGTTGTTCTTTAATAATGATAATCAACTGCTGAATCTAAAAAAATTCCCTAATAATTTCAAAATCCTTACTGGAGAAGGTTGCTTTCGGGGAGCTTAACAGAGTGTAGTCTAACCATTAAAGAGTCAGGTAAGTGCTAGATAGGCTAAACTAAGTGGATGGCATCTGAAATTATTCAGTCAAACCTAAAAGAAAAGCTAGAGAGTTGTTTGTTCTTAACTTGAGAGAAACATAGTTACTTCCTTCCCCATTAAATTCAGAGACTATCCTACTGACAAGGAAGATCGTTTTCAAAATAAGGCCACAGGAAAAAAAAAAAAACCTCAGTAAAGGTTTCGACCTTTTCTATAGTACTTACTTCTTATTTCTACTCAGCTTACCTTTCTAGTCGTCAGTATGGAGGCTTCTTACCTTCCGTACAATACTATTGCACATCCAACAATTCTCAGGCAACGTATATCAAATCTGAAAGAAAATTCCCCTACAGGAGTATCATTCTTGTAGCCATACAGAGCCTTTACAACTTTAGAGTATTTTAAGAATACGCTAAACTATTTTTTTTTTATTTAAGAAAACACTTCTATGTGTTACTTCTATTGAATCTTCTTAAAGATACTCTGACGTGAGTGGAGAAGTTTTGTTATTTATTTTAGATGGATAAAATGAAGCCCAGGGAGGTGAATGGAAAGAAGGCCAAACACTGCATTAGTGAGGAAGGTTAACTGTCTGGCCCTCATACCTTGCCTTCTAAAAGACCCTCATTCACTCTTGATAAGCTTTCCTCCCCACCTTGCATTCCCCCTTCTCTCTTTTGATCCTTTTGTATTCTAAATTTAACCAAATTCCATCGTTTTCCCCTAAGGTAATATTCTCACCAGTAGAAGAACTGCCCCGTTTCCTTTACCACCCTTGCAGTCTCAGTGGTGCCTAAAATCACCCACAAGATGAACGCATAAACTCCCAGGGCAAAAAATAATCATCTTATTAAAATGAATGGAATATGTTTATTTTCCTCACGTTTCATGTCAATTGTTTTTATTTGCCTCTGGAAGTTTTATGGAACCATGTGTTGACCAAATACCATGTTTTGCTCTCTGTAAAAATGCAGAATGTATCAGTGGCCCCGGGTTCAGCTGACGTGGTTGCCAACGGGGATGGGATGCCTGGTGACGAACAAGCTGAAAACAAGGAAGAAGACCAAGCCGGTGCCGTGAAGTTTGGATGGGTGAAAGGTGTGCTGGTGAGAAAGCTTCTGTGTTTACAAATGAAAACTATCTGTTCAATGTCCTAGTGAACTAAGTGTTAATGAGGCCTGAACACCAGAGTTACAAAGATGGCTGGGTGCTGCCCCACTGTCACTTCTCATGTCCTTTTCCATGCTCCCTCAACCCACAGGTAAGATGTATGCTGAATATCTGGGGTGTCATGCTCTTCATTCGCCTCTCCTGGATTGTTGGAGAAGCTGGGATCGGTAAGCACTTTTTCCCTCCTATGTAGTTTTCAATGTAAATTAAAAACTCAATAAGCAACTTGTTTTCACCATTAACACTGAATGTGAGATGAAGATCGCAGAATTAATCTGCACTTGGGCTCTTTTACTTTGCCTCTTTGACAATGTCTGTCAGAGAAGACAGGTAAAGTGTTAACTCCTGGGAGCCTGGAATCTTCCAGCTTGCCAACCAGATAAACGCTCAAGTAAATATTTCATCATTTCATAGAGTTTTAGGTGTACAAGTATATAGAGATACATTCATTTTAAATAATAGTATTCATATTTTGGGACATACTGACATTCATCAGAGTATCCCCCTTACAATTATTAGCAAAACATCACTGAACAAAAATAACTTGTGGGAAAACTGGTGAAACTGTGACTTGACTAATAAACATGCTGAATTGTTGAACATTTTCCAGAGAAAACAGTGTTACTTGCAGGTACAAGTAGTAAGAAAACAAAGGTTAATAAACTATTGCCAGATAGAAGCTTAAAAAGATAGGTAAAAAGACCAAGATAATGTATATAAGTATTGATAATTTTGCTAAATGGAAATGGATGATGTTGAAATTATTTTGAGTGCTTATTTAATGTTTTTAAATATTGTATTTTATTTAAAGTATTGTTTCCTGTGGCAAATATTTTTATTGTGAGTATACTACTAAAATTTATATAAAAATTTATTTGAATTATATAAAAGTTTCTGATTCAATGTGATAAAAATTAATGGTGTTCTACTCTCTATATGGAAAACACATTATAGGTTCACTTTGTGGGGGGCACACCTATAAATCATTAGTATCAAGAACACAGAAGTTCAGATGTGCTTTCAGATTCCACTCCAAAATGTGTCTCAATTCACATTTAAAAGGTACTTGGTCATTATTTATTGCCTTCGCTCCTCAAAACAGATTCAGAATCACCAGAAGACTTAATGCGAAAAAGAGCTGGAACCAGTTCCCATAGTTTTTCCTCTTTGTGTGTTTGGCAACTGCTGGGCTCCTGACAAAGGGCTTCTTGCTGGCTTTATGATGCATATCAAATGAACACTTACAGCCTCAGGGTCCAAAATAAGTATATGCTATTCCATGGAAAATCTGCATCTTAATATTGCCAAATTGTTGCTCCAGGGTTTCATGCAAAATTAGTTTTTTAAGGGCAGTTTAGTAACTTATTGAGATCATCAGGAAACATTACTTTGTTTGGAGGTGTGAGTGTAGCCCAGGGCAGGAGTGATTCTTTTTAATGCAACTTATTTAAAATCCGTATGTTTGGGTAATAATCTGAACTTTAATCAGATCTTACATTATTCTTCACAGTCAACCCAATTTCATGTTTATTGCAAAATTGTAGAACATGAAGAATTCTATCTTCTGCTAAACTGTTTATTATACTTTCAGACATCAGTATTGTTTTAATAAGGATCTTTTATTTAAATTGTCAAATCCAGCTTCAGAAGAGAGTAGAGTTCTACCTAAAAGGGTGTCCAGTGGGTTTTCCTCTGAATGGAGGTTTTTTTTGTTTTTTTTTTTAATTCCGAGAAAATAGACTTTAGTGAGTAGTAGAAACTTACTATCACCCTTACTCAGTTTTACTGGACTTTGTCACGAACTCAAAGCTGAAGGAGTTGATTAAGTCACCATCTGGATCCAAATTGGGTCCCCTTTACTGGGAAAGAAGACAAACAAGTACAAGCAGTACCCCTTTCTGGCTTTGCGGGTAGCCTGGGGAAGAAACCTGAATATACTTTCAAGCTCAGACCCTGGGGGAAAAGCCAGAAGGAAGCTGTAGCCAGGAGTAATGGTAGCTACAGTCCTTGGGTAACCATCTGGGGCTATAAGTTCTGGCTGCCTTGTCCCCAAAAGCAATTGGTAGAATGAGCTGATAATGCCATCTAGTTGTTCTCTGTCTTGACCATCTTGGCTGGGGCATGATGGTATCCAATAAACTTAAACATCAAGCAAGGAAGAAGGGCATGAAAAGCAAGTACGACCTGAAGCAAGTCATTTATATTTGGTGTGTTTCACTGTCTCATCTGAAAATTAGGGAGCTGGATTAATTGTTTCCCAATCAATTCTTTGAAGAACGTTGCTGAACAGGCAGACACAAATTGAGATTGGCTGAGGGTAGCTCAACAATAATCTTCAGACTGTGGGGTGCATAACAATTACCTGGGAAGATAGTTACAAAACTGCAGAATTCACTTGGAAAGATCCAAAGTCAGTAAGTCTGGGCATTTTTAATAAGCACCCCAGGCATTTCCTGAAGCAGGTGGTTCAAGGACTGAAGTTTGAGAAAACTATGAACTGAATGTTTTCTAAGCTGCTTTTGCCCTGGGATTTTACGTTTGATTGTGAGAGGGAAGCAAATCCCTTGCTGTTTAAATGCGTACAACTTTGTTCCAGGATTTTAAATGGTTTACAGAAATATATATGATGCCAAAGGATAAATTAAGAATTGTTTGGAAAATAAAGGCAAAGGGAATATAAGGGGTAGGGAAATAACAAAAGTCAGAGTAGGTTTAATGTCATGAAATGCAAACTATTTGGTTCTCTACTGTTGCTGGGGTGAGCTAAACATTTGGTATCAAACTTCCTCAAAATAAAGTCAAGAGTTAAAATGAAGTGCAAAAAAAAAAAAAAAAAAAAAAAAGAAGTCACCTTTACTGGCACACAGACTTGAAACTGCACAGTGATGTAGAGGTGACGCTCACCACAGGATCCCTGCAAAAGATACAAAGAATTTAGTGCAAGCATTTCTTATAACACCAAATGTGCAGGAATCTATAGGGGCCAAACCAATATAGTCTAAGTTTGCATCTCATACCCATGGTTAGCCTCTTCCTACTGCACTTTAACTGTAAAATAGCCTAGAAACTTCTGCTAGAGCCAGGATATAACTGGAGGCATCAAAAGAGCCAGCTTCCGATACCTCATTCCCATTTTTGTCCTTAACTTCCTTCCACTTCCCCTTGTTCTAGGGCATGGCCAGAGAGATCACAGCCTCTCTTGGCTAACTGCCCTTTTTATCATCCTTGGAACAAGCGAGGCTATCAACAATTATGAAGCATTCACTTTATGTCAAGGAACACACCAAACAGACCTAGGCAAGCACATTCTGGCTGGAGCCAGGGTGATTTCAGTGCCTACAAGTTCTCCCTGAATTTAAGGTTGATCTCCACTGAGGAGGGTAATGGAGGGGAGGAAAAACTGTTTTCCCTCTACTCATCTTAGGCTCATTGGCTAGGGCCCTGTAAAGTAGACTGACAACATACAGATTAACAAGAGAAAAACTATCAGAAGTTTATTTATTAATATGTGCATCGTGCATGTACATGGGAATCTTCAGCACTGAGTAAGTCAAAGGGGTGGTTACAACTTGGGCTTATACAAGCATCTTAACAGGAAAACACATTTTTAGAGAAGTAACAAGACAAAGGAAAAGAATGAGTTTCTAGAGTGGCACATTGTGGGAAGGCAAATACATGGGGTAACTAACGGAAGATAAGGGCTAGTTAGTAAAGTCTATGTAGATTCCTCTAGTACCATCTCCAGCTGTCCTCCAGTCTCTAGCTGATAACTGTCCCCAGTAGAGAGGAAAGAGGAGACACCATTACAAATCTATGTCCTGCCTTTAGGCAAATAAGAGGTATCTTCTTCTTTTCAGCTGTCTTTAGCTCAAAATAATCCTTACGCTAAAGTGGCAAATTTGGGGACAGCATATTCTGCTGCCCTTCAGTGTCCTCCTAGCTGTGTATTTCCTGAAACTGAAAGCAGCCTTGCCTTCCTCTGAATTCTGGTCTGCTTTCTCCCTCTCATAATAAATGATTCTGAACCATAAGATCCTTGAGGGCAGCTTTTCTCATTTTTATTTTTCCTTGCATTTCACATACCACCTAGCACAGCTGGATATATAGTTGGCTTTTAATAAACAATAGCTCTTATGACTATTGTGGATTTGATCAAAAAGCAGTGCCACTGATTGTGTACTGTGTTCTATGCACTGCGCTACTTTACTTTACACATGCATTCTGTCTTTATACACGCCGCTACTTTCTTTATACACGGCCACTCTACACGCGCATTCTTTCTAATTTCATTGTCATTTTTGGCTCGGAAAATAGGTAACTTGCCAGAGTTCACAGAGCCAGTGAGTAAATGTAGTTTGATTTGATTCTTTGTACTTTACTCATCTGCCAGATGAACAATTTTCTATACTGTATGTAATTTTCCACTCCTACACAATCGAATATACATAAAAAGATACTTCCCTGGAAGGATGAACATCTACACTCTAGTAATATTAACAGCTTGGGATTGTTCAGACCAATTATTATGTTTATGGGTGTCTGGAACTTCATAAACAGTGAGGTTCATGTTGAATTTCGACCAGCCATAGTTGTTCGGTTATGTGAAACTTTGCACTGCACAGCTTAGGTCTTGAGTTTCTTGGATCTGTGCTACTTCAGGCAGAAGACTTCAATGCTGGGCATTTCCTCTGTGGTGATTTCCAGACCAGCTTGTTAAACTCAAATGTGGTCCTTTGGTGACTACTCTAGACTTGCTGGCTTTTATGTAAATGATCTAATGGATTATTCCACCATTTAATTGCCTTTATTTTTCCTCTCTCAACTGAGGTCTTGGTGTGATTATCATCGGGTTAGCCGTGACAGTGACTGCTATCACTGGTTTATCCACCTCTGCTATTGCTACAAATGGATATGTCAGAGGAGGTAATTAAACCTGTGACCCGCATGATCATTTGTAAGGTAAAGGCAACACAGGCTCAAATAGTTCACCACTGACTTTTCTGGAGTGTTTTCAAAGGTAATCCAAGTTGGTTCATTTTTTTTACCCCCTGCCAGGCAAAAGAGATGCAAGAAACATGGAGAAGGATTTAACCTTTGTCAAACCCCCAACTTTCTCATTCAGGTTCCTCTCCAGCAAGAGAGAAGGTCAAATGTTATGTTTTCTCTTTTCGCAGCCAGGGTATTTTCTCTCCCAGGACACCAGCGTAAGTCAGCTTTTCCTTTCCAGGGTTGCATTTTAGATTGTGTTTGCTTTTGGAAACCATCCTTCATCATAATGAGCAGTTCTCCAACTTGGTCTTTACGCCAGGCAAACCCGTTTCTCCTTAGCACGAAGGAACTCCACTGGGGCCCAAGGCTTGGATGTGAACACTTGAATTCAAAGCAGTATAGTTTGCAGCAATAGGGAATCCAAGGAAGAAAAGTAAAATGTAATATCTTCTGTCTTTCATTGCTAACAGGTCTTGGAGTTCTCATAATTCTTCTTTCCACCATGGTAACTTCTATTACTGGGTTGTCAACTTCTGCAATAGCAACTAACGGGTTTGTTCGTGGAGGTAAAATTTCTAAGATATCTAAATGCTCTCATCACTTGCTACGGGTAGGCAAAAAATTTTTATTATACTTCTTTTTGGTGGGAACAAGAAAGCAGCCCAATGTTCTTGAAGCCTGGGTAACTATGTGGATGAGCTGGACACAGAAGGAAACACAAGGTACTGTGCGTATAGTCCTGGTCTACTCTTGTCAGCTGTGGTCTCTTTTCTAATGGTCCTCTCTGGCACGTTGCAGGTCATGATTTCCAGATGCTCAGATTCCTTGGGTAAATGCTTTATTTTTCAGGCTCCTGCACACCTCTTGCTGGTGTTTCTTGGGAAATGATTTCTCGACACAGCTTCAGTTTTAAAGTTTAGTACATTTCAGGTGCTTCCTAGACCTTCCTAGACCTAGATGGAATGGGATCTTTTAGAACGTTTCAGGTTTTTCATAGGGAGACTGTTCCTTCCTTGACAAGATTCAGATTGCTGCCTCCTGAAGTACTGGTGACTTCTTGAAGTACTGGAGCCAAACACCTTTCTTGGGGGATTTTTCAGGTCTTGGAGTCATCATCATTGGCCTGAGTGTGGTAGTGACAACACTCACAGGTATTTCTATGTCCGCTATTTGCACAAATGGAGTAGTAAGAGGAGGTAAGCCAATTCATGTACTTATGGCTATAAGCTTTCACTATGTAGTAATGTCTAGAGTTGGTTTAATGTTGGAAGTAAAATTTGTACATTGATACTTAGTCCCCAGAAGCCCTAAAACAAAACAAAATAATCCAAAATTTAAACAGCAAGGCATGATTCTTTTCCACTAAAATTAAGAGATCTCCAGAAAAGATTTTTTTGGCCCACTTCCTGTGATTAAACATGTTTATAAAGTAGAGAATGACCAGGTGTCTAGAAAGAAAGCATAGAGTATTAGAGTGAAATAAACGGTTTCTTTGTGCCTTGGACGGACCCCACTGCCTCTCTCCCAGGGCCCCTGAGAAGGGGTCTTCTCCAGCACCCCAGCTGACACTGCTGACACTTCCCACTCAGTGAGCCTTCAGAGTTCACCCCAACACTATGCTCCTAATGGCCAATAAGCTTGAGAAGATTCTTAAAAAGAAAATAAAAACAAAGAGTTACTTTCAAATCATCCAGGAACAAGCAGGCCTGGGCAGAGAATGAGGGGTTGAATTTGTCTTATTGTTCTTCTAGCTTCCTTTCTTGCCCCTCCAATTCTGTTTTGGCTCCTGGGGTCGCTACTTGGGTACCTTATCCAGATCTCCCTACCCAGGGCCTTCTAAAACACCATCCTACCTACAAAACAGCTCCTCTCACAGCTCCTGCCTGTCTCTCATTTTGACCAAGCCTAGTAACTTGCTGCTAACTTATTTAATGTAATCAGGACAAAGAAAGTCATGGGGATTTGCCCCACCCAAATAAAAGTTTACATTTTTAGAGAGGATGTTGTCGTCTTAACCCAAAGGAGTCACTATAGTGGAGGAAACAGTGAAAACTTTTCAGTGAAGGATAATTTTGGCTGTAGATATGTGTGTCCAGTGTCATTCCTTTACCAATTCTGTCTACTTCTAAGGCTAGCTCAGTATAGGAAGTCACTGATTCACTATGGTCTGTGATAACACCTAGTTATCTAGGCCTTTCAACATCTAGTCATTTTAATCTTCAGTAACATGCTCTCAGAACTCTTGAGGTAGTTAACTATTCTGGCTCAGTCTTTCCTGTGCCCAGAAGTATACAGCCATGAGCAGAACCTTCTTTTCAAGGTCCAAGGGAGAAGCAATCGTCCCAGGCCCTCCCTACCTTACTTCCCATTTGCCACACCCATACACATACGGGTATTTGGCAATAACCATGCCTTCTTGAGCTAAAACCACCAAAACTAAGTCTGATTTATAGAGCAGATAATCTAAAGCACTATACAGGTACCTTTTTAATGTAGTAAATGTGTACCAGAAATTATGCCAGAAAGGAAGTTAGAATGACAATGATAAACTATCCACTTCATTCTCTGCCTGGGCCTGCCTGTTCCTGGAAATTTCAGATATGAAATTTTACTTCAGTTACATTATTAACTTGAACTCTCCAATGAAGTTTTTTAAAAGACAAAGAATTTGTGGGGTAAAGTTTGCTGTATTCTTATTAGTAGCGTTTGTGTATTATAGGTTTCAATAAATTAGATTTTATTTAGTCAGAGTAGTTCTATTGTAGATTATATACAGAATATAAGGCAGGGCTAAGTTATTCACTACAGTGAACAAGATTTCTAAAATTACTAGGATTTATAATATTTTTATTAGAATAATTAGTATTTTAAATGTTCTCAGACATTCAAAATTATTTGGTCATATAAACTAAATCCTCTAAAAGTTCCTCAATGTAAAGCATGTTCACTTCTTGTTTCAGGTGGGGCCTACTACCTTATTTCCAGAAGCTTAGGGCCCGAGTTTGGTGGGTCTATAGGCTTGATCTTTGCTTTTGCCAATGCAGTGGCTGTTGCTATGTATGTGGTGGGATTTGCTGAGACTGTGGTAGATCTTCTTAAGGTAATTAAAAGCTTTTCTTTTCTTCACCCAAGCAAGATAATTTGGTTTATTTTGCTTTTTCAGGGCGCTAGGGGATATCATTATGGCAAGATGAGAGGAAACAGATTTATTCTGCAGAATATTGACGCTGAATATAGTTGAAGGAGCCCTAGGCTTGGCATCAGAACTGGCTCAGAGTCCTGGCTCTCATACTTACCAGCTGAGAGATTCTGGACCAGTCCCTCTGTTCATCTGAACCTTGTTTTTCAAATCTATAGTATGGGCTAATAATATTGTTTATGTCTTTCACAGAAATGTGGTACAGATCAAATGAAATAATGTACATGAAATACAGTGTAAAATATGAAAGAAAAGATAATAGGAATTATTGTCAGCAGCAATATTACTATTATGGTTATAGATTTCCAAAGGGAAAGAAAGTTCAAAGATTAGAAGAACTCACTGCAGGAAACTGGGCCTGTTTTAGTTTAGGTGCCCCATCTGGATGGTATATATGTGAACACATTAATTAGCTAGTATATGAGCTAACTTCTAGTCCTCCTTTTATGGTAATGATAGCAGACACTGAATTCAATTGATAGCAGACACTGAATTCAACCTCTACTTGAAAATTAGATGAATAAATGAGTGGATTATAGTTCATAGTTTGTTCTTTAATTGAGTAGCATTTATTTTTTTTTTGATATTCATATTGGAAACCACTCATTTTTATTCTTCTAAGATTCCCCTTGACACATAAAAATAACTAGTCATTCTTCTGAAACAAAACATGATATCTGTATGTACCCATAATTTTACTTAGTGCTACAGTAGATTTAAAAGCTGTGCCTAGAATGAATCCCTAAAATTTGTAACTCCTAACCTTGGCTATCAAAGGCCTATTATCACAGGAAAAAATAAATTTAGATTCTTTATCTTCTCCAATTTATGAGCATTTCATTTTTCCATTATCCTGTGTAGCCCCAGACATTAGTGCATGGCATCTCTTCTCACTGTTAAATTCTACAATAAGACATATAGGCAAAAAAAGCTTCTAACCATTTTAGTGATTTTTTTTTTTGTTCCAGGAGAGTGATTCGACGATGGTGGATCCAACCAATGACATCCGGATAATAGGCTCCATCACAGTGGTGATTCTTTTGGGAATTTCAGTAGCTGGAATGGAATGGGAAGCAAAGGTGAATTTCTCAAAATGATATTACCAACAACTGCTAGTGAATTTCTCAAAATGATATTACCAACAACGGCTAGTCAGCTTCCCGAACAAATTGCAGGAATAGAAGGAACTCCATATTCAAAAAGAATTGCTGTTATTACTTTCTATGATAAAAGGAGCCAGGTCAGTGCTTGGTGGAACACCAAGCCCTCAAAGCACGAAGTCCAGGCAGTCCAGCTCATGTGAGCAGGCCTGTGCTTTGTCCTTGATGCTACAGTAACAGTAACGGAGCCAACAAGATTACTGCCATCTTCACACCCTGGTATCCCCTTCCAAGCTAGCTGTGAGTGCTGAAGCCCACAAGAAATGGCAAGTGTGTTGGGAGAAAAAAAAAAAAGGCAGAAACTATCATTCCCCTCTGAAATCCAGTACTCCAGCAGCAAATTTGAGGGCATCAGAAGCCCTGGAACTAGAGAATATCTGGATTTAACTATTAGTAAATCAGTTAGTAAATTTCGGAATGATGGAGAGCACGTCTTTTGCTTGCTTTGTAACTCTCGACAGCGACTAGTACAATTGAAACTCCTATGTTCCTATGTGCCTGGAGGTGCAATAACGAGACATCAAGTGGTCACCAGAAATGAAAAGATAGCCAAAGCCTCCCACTTACATAATACAATAGGAAACATTCCCACCTGGCATTTATTTCCAGATTATGCATTCATACATGAAACAAAAATTGACGAAGTGCTTATCATGTGCTGGGCATTCTGCTAGGCACTGTATATTCAGTTGTGACCCACACAGGCACAATCCCTGCCATAGTTGAGCATATGGTCTACGGGGAGCTGAGTAATAAACAAGCACATAAACAAGTAAATATAGAATGGTAAATTGTGAAAGTGCTATAAAGTAAATAAACAGGGCACTGAGATAGAAGTAACAGGGGAAACATACGTCAGATTATTCCCTGAGGGAGGCAATGTAGTCTCATAACAGTAGAAGGTAGAATTTAAAGCTCCAGCTCTGTAGTTAGAGTGGAGTTGAACCTGGTTTATGTCTATATGACCTTTAGTAAATTACTTCACCTCTCTGTTTCTCAGTTTCTTTATCTTTAAAATGATGATAGCAGTATTACCTACTTCATACAGTTGCGGGTGGTATTATTTACCTGAAAGAATATTGGTAAAGTTAGATGTGCATCTGTTGTATTGTAAGCCCTCTGTGAACATTAGCTGTTATTGTTTAGATTCAGTGATCAAGAAAGGCCTCTCTGTGGAGGTAACTAACACATAATGGATGAGAGGAAAGATACAGTTTTGCAAAGTATAGGGAAAAGTGTGTTTCCAGCAGAGGGAACAGCATATGGGAATGCCAAGCCAATAACCTCTATGAAATGTCAGATGGACTAAAGAACAGTGATTTGGCTGGTCAACCTTGCAGACTGCTTATGCTGGGCGCACACTGGTATGGTAGCCCAACGTCAAGTGCACTAGGCATCATGGGAATTCTATGCATCATTCTGTGTTCTCATACTCCTTCTGCAGTTATTACTGTGAAGGGGAGGAATCCATAGGTGCTCTGCCTAGGAAAGAAACCAACTCTATCAGTGTTCAATCTTTAGGCTCCATTTATATTCTTAGGAACACTGCACTAAGTTACCCACTTAGTACTTGAAATGCTCTTGAAATGTCACCTTCAAGTGCCCAAGCACATGTACCCACTGAAAATGTAACATCTATACTCAGGCCAAATAAGGCTCATTAAGATGCCATTTTATGAGAACACACTTATTACCTACTTTGGATAGTAGAATCTTAACTGGAATTATTAGATAGGGTCTTTCTTCAGTGGGCACTTATAACTTTTATAAATATGTAAAAAGTCATTGAACAAATCTAATTTGACCTCCTGTTACTTTGTCATTCCAGGCTCAAGTGATTCTTCTGATCATTCTTCTCATTGCTATTGCAAACTTCTTCATTGGAACTGTCATTCCATCCAACAATGAGAAAAAGTCCAGAGGTTTCTTTAATTACCAAGGTACATATGACAAATAACTTGCTCTGCAATAAATGGTTCTCCATTGCCTGCCCCCATCACCATCCCCATGATTCCTACCCCGGCCACTGGAATCTCAGTGTGATCCAGGGAAGAGCCTGGGGTTGGAGTCAGGAGAACCAGAGTGAGTCTCAATCCTGCTGCAAACTGACATGATTGCTTCTCAGATTCTCCTGCCAAGGTGCGGGTGATGATAACTTCCTAAAGGGATTTTGAAAAGCAAGTCAGATAGCAGATGTTAAAGTGATTTGGACACATTGTTGTCTCTGTCAAATAGTAGAAGTAGAAGTAGAGTGCATGTATAAGAAAGAGAACATAGCTCAGACAATGTGTCCAACCACTGAGAGCACTGAAGTCAAACACATTTTTTCTTCCTGCTAGAATTTTGTACCTTGCTTTCTTATAGCATTACCTAGTTGAGCATCACTGTCAGGATGGCAAGCATAAAAGACTGTAGGACTTATTAATATAGCATCTGTGATAATGGCATGGCACTGGGCATACATTTTGACTTCTCTCTTCTATTCTACTCTGCCTATCCTCTCTTTCCTATCTTTCCACTCTAGTTTACTCAAGAATCACTGCTGAGGGTTTTTTACATTTCCCTTCATTATTTACTCAGTTGTCAGTATTTGTTCCCTTTTTATATCACATCACTTCTTTCTTCCTGATTCTTTTTCTTTGTAAAATTGTCTTGTTTGCTTTGCAAATCCTTTTCCTTTTGATTCTTTTCCCTTCTTCCAGCTCCTGCTGTAATTTTTATGTTTTAAATTTTCTTTCCTTATTTTTGCATCATCCTAGATTCTTTTGTTCATATTTTTCTTCCTCCCTTTTCTTTCTTTGTTTTTCTTCTACATTGTTCCTTTTCTTTTTTTTAAGTTTTTTTCTTTTTTTTTTTAAACTAAGTAATTTTTTGGCTGCATTGGGTCATTGTTGCTGCACGCGGGCTTTCTCTAGTTGCAGCAAGCAGGAGCTACTCTTCATTGCAGTGTGCAGACTTCTCACTGCGGTGGCTTCTCTTGTTGCTGAGCACAGACCCTAGAGCGCACGGCCTTCAGTAGTTGTGGCATGTGGGCTCAGTAGTTGTGGCTTGCGGGCTCTAGAGCACAGCCCGGTAGTGCTTGTGGTGCACGAGCTTAGTTGCTCCGTGGCATATGGGATCTTCCCAGACCAGGGCTCGAACCCGTGTCCCCTGCATTGGCAGGCGGATTCTTAACCACTGTGTCACCAGGGAAGTTCCTGTTTCCTTTTCATTTAAATAATTTGGTGACAACCTGTGGGATGTTATTATTTTATGACCAAAGCTCCTCTCTCTCTCTCTCTCTCTCCATATATATGTATTATATATAAAGAGAGAATATATATATATATAGTCTCCTATACATGAGAATTTGGTATAAGGATCTAAGATCCAACTCTAGAGACAGGGGCAGGGAGGTTAGTACATTAGTAAAAAAAACTCTAAGATAGCCTCACCCATAAGTTTCTCCTACAATGTTTTTTAAAAAGGCATAGAAAAGCAGTGTGCTGATTAAGGTGCATATATAAGTGAGAATGTAGCTGTATGTGTGTAGGGCAATGTTGTGTGGTATATTTGTGAGTATGCCAGTAGGGTCATGAGAGAATTTTCCATTTCCTTCTTTTTCAATCTTCTAGATTCAAAGAAGGTAGACAGCATGGGTCTCTGTTTGCATGAAAATTATTGATTTTTCAGGGTATGTCCTAGAGATCTAAAACCTTCTGACATGTATTTTGACTCTTGGCAAATATTCACATGAGGTTCATCAGCAGTACACCAATATCTTCAAGCTCATTCCATTTGGATTATAGGGACACTTTGCATTTAGGGCTATAGAAGCCAAATGTAACTTTATCTCCTACCTGTGAAGAAAGTCTACATGATAATTTTCTCATTATTTGTGTTGCAGCATCAATATTTGCAGAAAACTTTGGGCCAAGCTTCACAAAAGGTGAAGGCTTCTTCTCTGTCTTTGCCATTTTTTTCCCAGCAGCAACTGGAATTCTTGCTGGTGCCAATATCTCGGGAGATTTGGAGGTACGTTGTTTCCTCTGCTTTGTAATTCTGCGAGGTCATGGTGCACTTGGGCAGGACAAGGAGCTATAGACATCAGCAGTGACCATGTCTCTCTATAGATTTCAAAACTGTAAGATTTCTGCAAGGTTTCCTATTTATTTAAAAGTTCTCTCTTTAATGACACATTTTACTGCCAAACTATCCTATTCCAGATAGTTCTTCCAAAAGTCTTATTCAGTGATATCAGAAGGACAGAGTATATTGACAGTGTGTCATATTTCCAACAAAATGAATATAATTCAGTGAAAAAAAAAAATATCAGAACCGGGCTTCCCTGGTGGCACAGTGGTTAAGAATCCTCCTGCCAATGTAGGGGATATGGGTTCGAGCCCTGGTCTGGGAGATCCACATGCCACGGAGCAACTAAGCCTGTGAGCCACAACTACTGAGACTGTGCTCTAGAGCCCATGAGCCACAACTACTGAAGCCCACATGCCTAGAGCCCATGCTCAGCAACAAGAGAAGCCACTGCAAAGAGAAGCCTGCGCACCGCAACGAAGAGTAGCCCCCGTTCGCTGCAACCAGAGAAAGCCCTCGCACAGTAACAAAGACCCAATGCAGCCAAAAATAAATAAATTTATTTAAAAAATATATCAGAACCACCTTTTCTCTTTTAAACACATAATGAATGGAATATTCAAGAAAAAACAAAACCAAATCACTTTATTACTGAATACTTATGTCATTAAATTCAGAGGTACATTCACTCATTTAATAGGTATTTATTTAGGAGTCTACTCATAATATTCTATGTTAAGTACTGTAAGGAGCATTGTATTAGTTAGGATATTAGTTTCAATGTTTTATAAAAGGACAAGAACAGTGACCTAAATAAGACAGAAGTTTGTTTTCCTAGTGCGTAAAAATTCAAGGCCATAGGCCGTCTACTGGAATAAGAAAGGTCTGCTCCAAAAGGTAGCCCAGAAAACCCAGATGACCTCTCTGGTATTACCATTACCTTGGGGTTTGCCCTCATCTTCAAGGTCCAAGATGACCGATCACTTCCAAGATCACATTCCAGTCCATAGGAAGGGGGTTAAGGAAGTAGAGAGCAAACAATCACTTCTGTTGACATTCCATTGACCGGAATTTAGTCTCTGTGACCTTACCTAGTTACAAAGAAGACTGGGAAATGTAATCTCTAGTATGTCACCAGATAAAATTTTAGGGGGTTCTAGTATTAAAAGGAGGAAGGTGAAAATGTATATTAGAGGACAATAAATAGTCTCTACCACACGTGAAAAAAAGTAGAAGACACAGGTTTTACCTCAATAAGTTTATAATCAACTTTGGAAGACAAGAAATATTTGCAAGAGTCATCAGGAGATAGGTATAAATGAAAACTGAAGGCATTGTCCAAGTTCATTATGAAATAAAAATAATGAAGAAATAATTACATTAGGGATGATTTTCTCAACAAAGTAACTTTTGAGCAGGAACTAAAAGCAAAGGCTGGATACTGACAACTGGTCAGAAAATATAAGGGTATTCCAGGCAGAAAAAACAAAAGAACAGACAGGAATGGGAAAACTGTGGGACAGTAAGGAGTCTCTCACAATTCAACTGGAGAAGCCTTGACGGGCTGGGTAACCTTATAAGGTAAGGAGAAAGGCTGTTGAAGGGACCTGAGCGAGAGAGGCTTAACCTAGAATATAATCCCATGAAAGTGGGGACTTTGCCTTTGGATTTGTGCACTGCTGTGTCCTTGGAGCTAGGAAAGCTTCAAAAAATATTTATTGAGTGAATGAATAAAGGCATTTAGATTTGTTATATTAAGGACCGCAGTGCCATGGTAAATTCTTTTTGTTTTTTTCAACATCTTTATTAGAGTATAATTGCTTTACAACGGTGTGTTAGTTTCTGCTTTATAACAAAGTGAATCAGCTATACATATACATATATCTCCATATCTCCTCCCTCTTGCATCTCCCTCCCACCCTCCCTATCCCACCCCTCTACGTGGTCACAAAACACCTAGCTGATCTCCCTGTGCTATGCGGCTGCTTCCCTCTAGCTATCTATTTTACATTTGGTAGTGTATATATGTCCATGCCACTCTCTCACTTCATCCCAGCTTACCCTTCCCCCTCCCCATGTCCTCAAGTCCATTCTCTATGTCTGTGTCTTTATTCTTGTCCTGTCCCTAGGTTCTTCAGAACCGTTATTATTATTTTTAGATTCCATATATATGTGTTAGCATACAGTATTTGTTTTTCTATTTCTGAATTAACTTCACTCTGTATGACAGACTCTAGGTCCATCCACCTCACTACAAATAACTCAATTTCATTTCTTTTTATGGCTAGGTAATATTCCATTGTATATATGTGTCACATCTTCTTCAACCATTCATCTGTCAATGGACACTTACGTTGCTTCCATGTCCTGGGTATTGTAAATAGAGCTGCAATGAACATTGTGGTACATGACTCTTTTTGAATTATGGTTTTCTCAGGGTATATGCCCAGTAGTGGGATTGCTGGGTCGTATGGTAGTTCTATTTTTAGGTTTCTAAGGAACCTCCATACTGTTCTCCATAGTGGCTGTCTCAATATACATTCCCACCAACAGTGCAAGAGGGTTCCCTGTTCTCCACACCCTCTCCAGCATTTATTGTTTGTAGACCTTTTGATGATGGCCATTCGACTGGAGTGAGGTGATACCTAATTGTAGTTTTGATTTGCGTTTCTCTAATGATTAGTGATGTTGAGCATTCTTTCATGTGTTTGTTGGCAATCTGTATAACTTCTTTGGAGAAATGTCTATTTAGGTCTTCTGCCCATTTTTTGGAGTAGGTTGTTTGTTTTTTTGATATTGAGGTGCATGAGCTGCTTGTAAATTTTGGAGATTAATCCTTTTTCAGATGCTTCATTTGCAAATATTTTCTCCCACTTTGAGGGTTGTCTTTTCATCTTGTTTATGATTTCCGTTGCTGTGCAAAGCTTTTCAGTTTCATTAGGTCCCATTTGTTTATTTTTGTTTCTATTTCCATTTCTCTAGGAGGTGGGTCAAAAAGGATCTTGCTGTGATTTATGTCATAGACTATTCTGCCTATGTTTTCCTCTAAGAGTTTTATAGTGTCTGGCCTTACATTTAGGTCTTTAATCCATTTTGAGTTTATTTTCTGCGTATGGTGTTAGGGAGTGTTCTAATCTCATACTATTACATGTACCTGTCCAGTTTTCCCAGCACCACTTATTGAAAAGGCTGTATTTTCTGCATTGTATACTCTTGCCTCCTTTATGAAAGATATGGTGACCATATGTGCGTGGGTTTATCTCTGGGCTTTCTATCCTGTTCCATTGATCTATATTTTTGTTTTTGTGCCAGTACCATACTGTCTTGATGACTGTAGCTTTATAAGAGTCGGAAGTCCAGAAGCCTGATTCCTCCAGCTCCGTTTTTCTTTCTCAAGATCACTTTGGCTATTCGGGGTCTTCTGGTTTCCATACTAATTGTGAAATTTTTTCTTCTAGTTCTGTGAAAAATGCCAGTGGTAGTTTGATAAGTATTGCACTGAATCTGTAGATTGCTTTGGGTGGTACAGTCATTTTCACAATGTTGATTCTTCCAATCCAAGAACATGGCATATCTCTTCATCTGTTTGTATCATCTTTAATTTTTTTCATCAGTGTCTTATAGTTTTCTGCATACAGATCTTTTGTCTCCTTGGTAGGTTTATTCCTAAGTATTTTATTCTTTTTGTTACAATGGTAAATGGGAGTGTTTCCTTAATTTCTCTTTCAGATTTTTCATCATTAGTGCAGAGGAATGCAAGAGATTTCGGTGCATTAATTTTGTATCCTGCTACTTTACCAAATTCATTGATTAACTCTAGTAGTTTTCTGGAAGCATCTTTAGGATTCTCTATGTATAGTATCATGTCATCTGCAAACAGTGACAGCTTTACTTCTTCTTTTCCAATTTGGATTCCTTTTATTTCTTTTCCTTCTCTGATTGTTGTAGTTAAAACTTCCAAAACTATGTTGAATAATAGTGGTGACAGTGGACAACTTTGTCTTGTTCCTGATCTTAGAGGAAATGATTTCAGTTTTTCACCATTGAGAACGATGTTGGCTGTGGGTTTGTCACAGATGGCCTTTATTATGTTGAGGTAAATTCCCTCTATGCCTACTTTCTGGAGGGTTTCTATCATGAATGGGTGTTGAATTTTGTCGAAAGCTTTTTCTGCATCTATTGAGATGATCATGTGGTTTTTCTGCTTCACATTGATTGATTTGTGTATATTGAAGAATCCTTGCATTCCTGGGATAAACCCCACTTGATCATGGGGTATGATCCTTTCAATGTGCTGCTGGATTCTGTTTGCTAACATTTTGTTGAGGATTTTTGCATCTATTTTCATCAGTGATATTGGCCTGTAGTTTTCTTTCTTTGTGACACCTTTGTCTGGTTTTGGTATCAGGGTGATGGTGGCCTCATAGAATGAGTTCGGAGGTGTTCCTCCCTCTGCTATATTTTGGAAGAGTTTGAGAAGGATAGTTGTTAGTTCTTCTCTAAATGTTTGATAGAATTCGCCTGTGAAGCCATCTTGTCCTGGGCTTTTGTTTTTTGGAAGATTTTTAATCACAGTCTCAATTTCAGAGCTTGTGATTGGTCTGTTTATATATTCTACTTCTTCCTGGTTCAGTCTCGGAAGGTTGTGCTTTTCTAAGAATGTGTCCATTTCTTCCAGGTTGTCCATTTAATTGGCATAGAGTTGCTTGTAGTAATCTCTCATGCTCCTTTGTATTTCTGCAGTGTCAGTTGTTACTTCTCCTTTTTCATTTCTAATTCCATTGATTTGAGTATTCTCCCTTTTTATCTTGAGTCTGGCTAATGGTTTATAAATTTTATCTTCTTAAAGAACCAGCTTTTAGTTTTATTGATCTTTGCTATCGTTTCCTTCATCTCTTTTTCATTTATTTCTGATCTGATCTTTATGATTTCTTTCCTTCTGCTAACTTTGGGGTTTTTTTGTTCTTTCTCCAATTGCTTTATGTGTAAGTTTAGGTTGTTTATTTGAGATGTTTCTTGCTTCTTGAGGTTGGATTGTATTGCTATAAACTTCACTCTTGGAACTGCTTTTGCTGCATCCCATAGGTTTGGGTCATCGTGTTTTCATTGTCATTTGTTTCTGGGTAGTTTTTGATTTCCTCTTTGATTTCTTCAGTGATCTCTTGGTTATTTAGTAGCATATTGTATAGCCTCCATGTGTTTCTATTTTTTTTTACTGTAATTGATACCTAGTCTCATAGTGTTGTGGTCAGAAAAGATACTTGATATGATTTCAATTTTCTTAAATTTAACCAGGCTTGATTTGTGACCCAAGATATGATCTATCCTGGAGAATGTTCCTTAAGCAGTTGAGAAGTGTATTCTGTTGTTTTTGGATAGAATGTCCTATAACTATCAATTAAGTTCATCTTGTTTAATGTATCATTTAAAGCTTGTGTTTCCTTATTTATTTTCATTTTGGATGATCTGTCCAATGGTGAAAGTGGGGTGTTAAAGTCCCCTACTATGGCTGTGTTACTGTCGATTTTCCCTTTTATGGCTGTTAGCATTTGCCTTATGTATTGAGGTGCTCCTATGTTGGATGCATAAATATTTACAATTGTTATTTCTTCTACTTGGATTGATCCCTTGATCATTATGTTGTGTCCGTCTTTGTCTCTTGTAACACTATTTATTTTAAAGTCTATTTTGTCTGATATGAGAATTGCTACTCCAGCTTACTTTTGATTTCCTTTTGCATGGAATATCTTTTTCCATTCCCTCACTTTCAGTCTGCATGTGTCCCTAGGTCTGAAGTGGGTCTCTTGTAGGCAGCATATATATGGGTCTTGTTTTTCTATCCATTCAGCCCATCTATGTCTTTTGGTTGGAGCATGTAATCCATTTACCTTTAAGCTAATTATCAATATGTATGTTCCTATTACCATTTTCTTAATTGTTTTGGGTTTGTTATTGTAGGTCTTTTCCTTCTCTTGTGTTTCCTGCCTAGAGAAGTTCCTTTAGCATTCATTGTAAATCTGGTTTGGTGGTGCTGAATTCTCTTAGGTTTTGCTTGTCTGTAAAGGTTTTAATTTCTCTGTTGAACCTGAATGAAATCCTTGCTGGGTAGAGAAATCTTGGTTGTAGGATTTTCCCTTTCATCACTTTAAATATTTTCTGCCACTGTCTTCTGGCTTGCAGAATTTCTGCTGAAAGATCAGCTGTTAACCTTATGGGGATTCCCTTGTATGTTATTTGTTGTTTTTCCCTTTCTGCTTTTAATATTTTTTCTTTGTATTTAGTTTTTGATAGTTTGGTTAATATGTGTCCTTGTGTGTTTCTCTTTGGATTTATCCTGTATGAGACTCTCTTTGCTTCCTGCACTTGATTAACCATTTCCTTTCCCACATTAGGGAAGTTTTCATCTATAATCTCTTCAAATATTTTCTCAGTCCCTTTCTTTTTCTCTTCTTCTTCTGGGAGTCCTATAATTCGAATGTTGGTGCGTTTAATGTTGTCTCAGAAGTCTCTGAGACTGTCCTCAATTCTTTTCATTCTTTCTTCTTTATTCTGCTCTGCAGTAGTTATTTCCACTATTTTATCTTCCAGGTCACTTATCCGTTCTTCTGCCTCAGTTATTCTGCTATTGATTCCTTCTAGAGAATTTTAAATTTCATTTATTGTGTTGTTTATCATTGTTTGTTTGCTCTTTAGTTCTTCTAGGTCCTGTTAAACATTTCTTGTATTTTCTCCATTCTATTTCCAAGATTTTGGATCATCTTTAGTATCATTACTCTGAATTCTTTTTCAGGTAGACTGCCTATTTCCTCTTCATTTGTTTGGTCTGGTGGTTTTTACCTTGCTCCTTCATCTGCTGTGTGTTTCTCTGTCTTCTCATTTTGCTTATCTTACTGTGTTTGGGGTCTCCTTTTTGTAGGCTGCAGGTTCATAATTCCCGTTGTTTTTGGTGTCTGTCCCCAGTGGCTAAAGTTGCTTCAGTGGGTTGTGTAGGCTTCCTGGTGGAGGGGACTAGTGCCTGTGTTCTGGTGGATGAGGCTGGATCTTGTCTTTCTGGTGGGCAGCTCCACGTCTGGCGGTGTGTTTTGGCATGTCTGTGGACTTATTATGATTTTAGGTAGTCTCTCTGTTAATGGGTGGGGTTGTATTCCTGTCTTGCTAGTTGTTTGGAATAGGGTGTCCAGCACTATAACTTGCTGGTTGTTCAGTGGAGCTGGGCCTTAGCATTGAGATGGAGCTCTCTGCGAGAGCTTTCGCCATTTGATATTACATGGAGCCAGGAGGTCTCTGGTGGACCAATGTCCTGAACTTGGCTCTCCCACCTCAGAGGCACAGGCCTGACACCCGGCCGGAGCACCAAGTCCCTGTCAGCCACACCGCTCAGAAGATAAGGGAGAGAAAAAGAAAGGAAGGACGGAAGGAAGGAAGGAAGGAAGGAAGGGAGAGAGAAGGAGAGAAGGTGAGAAGGAAAGAAGGAAAGAAGGAAAGAAGGAAAAGAAGGAAGGAAGGAAGGAAGGAAGGAAGGAAGGAAAATAAAGTTATTGAAATAAAAAATTTTAAAAATTAAAAATAAAAAAAATTTTTTTAAGTAATAAAGAAAAAAAGAAATGAACAGACAGAACCCTAGGACAAGTGGTAAAAGCAAAGCTGTACAGACAAACTCACACAAAGAAGCATACACGTACACACTCACAAAAAGAGAAAAAGGAAAAAAAAATCTATATACATAAAAAAAAAAGGGAGGGCGCAACCAAATCAATAAACAAATCTACTAATGATAATAAGCTCTAAATACTAAACTAAGATAAACATAAACCAGAAACAAATTAGGTACAGAAAGCAAACCCCACGTGTACAGTTGCTCCCAATGTCCAACGCCTCAATTTTGGGATGATTCATTGTTTATTCAGGTATTCCAGAGATGCAGGGTACATCAAGTTGATTGTGGAGATTTAATCTGCTGCTCCTGAGGCTGCTGGGAGAGATTTCCCTTTCTCTTCTTTGTTCCCACAGCTCCTGGGGTTCAGCTTTGGATTTGAACCTGCCTCTGTGTGTAGGTCACCTGAGAGTGTCTGTTTTTCACCCAGAGAGGACGGGGTTAAAGGAGCAGCTGATTAGGGGGCTCTGGCTCACTCAGGCCAGGGGTGGGTGTGTGTGTGGGGGGGAGGGGGGTGGGTATGGAATGCAGGGTGAGCCTGCAGCGGCAGAGGCCAGTGTGACGTTGCAACAGCGTGAGGAATGCCGTGCTTTCTCCCGGGGAAGTTGTCCCTGGATCACGGGACCCTGGAAGTGGCGGGCTGTACAGGCTCCCAGGAGGGGAGGTGTGGAGAGTGACCTGTGCTTGCACACAGGCCTCTTGGTGGCTGCAGCAGCAGCCTTAGCGTCTCACACGCATCTCTGGTGTTCGTGCTGATAGCCGCGGTTCGCGCCCGTCTCTGGAGTTTGTTTAGGCGGTGCTCTGAATCCCCTCTCCTCCCGCACCCCGAAACAATGGTCTCTTGCCTCTTCAGCAGCTCCACACTTTTCCCGGGACTGCCTCCAGCTAGCTGTGGCGCACTAACCCCCTTCAGGCTGTGTTCACACAGCCAACCCCAGTCCTTTCCCTGGGATCCTACCAAAGCCCGAGCCTCAGCTCCCAGCCCCTGCCCACCCCGGCGGGGGAGCAGAGAAGCCTCTCGGGCTGCTGAGTGCTGGTCGGCACCAATCCTCTGGATGGGAATCTCTCCTCTGCACCCCTGTTGCTGTGCTCTCCCTCCGTGGCTCCGAAGCTTCCCTCCCACCCCACCCCCAGTGAAGGGACTTCCTAGTGTGTGGAAACTTTTCCTCCTTCACAGCTCCCTCCCCGAGGTGCAGGTCCTGTCCCTATTCTTTTGGCCTACCCAGGTACGTGGGGAGTTTCTTTCTTTTTTTTTTTTAACATCTTTATTGGAGTATAATTGCTTTACAATGGTGTGTTAGTTTCTGCTTTATAACAAAGTGAATCAGTTACACATATACATATGTTCCCATATCTCTTCCCTCTTGTGTCTCCCTCCCTCCCACCCTCCCTATCCCACCCCTCTAGGTGGTCAGGTCTGAGGTTTTCTGCCAGCGTTCCGTAGGTGTTCTGTAGGAGCTGTTCCGCATGTAGATGTATTTCTGATGTATTTGTGGGGAGGAAGGTGATCTCCATGTCTTACTCCTCCGCCATCTTGAAGGTCTCTCCATGGGAAATTCTTGAGCAGAGATATGGCATAAAAAAATAGTATGCTAAGGCTCAGAAAAATTAAGTAACTTGTTCAAAATGATTCAAGTTGTAAGCAGTACTGCTTAGCCAAATTTAGCTCTGGACGTTGAGCTTCTGGTTTCTCCGATTTGGAAAAGTATCAGAGGTCACTGATACACATTTCTGTAAACTGTAAGACCACATTTAATTGAAAAAATATTGTGCTTTCTTTAGACGCCTCAGAAACAAGTTTTTATTATTAGATGCTTAGTAGTCAGTTCACCTCAACCAACACGTATTACTTATACCAGGCACCAGAGAAGCGAAGAAGAGCTTGCTTGATCCTTCTCTCAAGGAGCTCATGGTCTAAGAGAGAGACAGGTTAACTCTATATGAGTCATAAAAAAACAAGAACAAAATCTTGTGCAAGGGAAAGATGAAACAGTAACTGCCTGTCCCCAAAGAAGTAAGGGAAGTCTTTCAGAGGAGGGGACACTCAATCCAGATTTGAAGGGATGAATAAGAGTTCATCAATAGCTTTTGTTAGAGTTAGGAGAGGAAATGGAAAGGATTTTTTTTTTTTTTTTACTATGATCTGCTGCAGGAAAACATTATATATCACAACCAAGTGCCTACATGCAAAAATTTCTCCGAACAGTTCAATACTTTATTACAAATGATGTCTCCTGATATTTTCACATCAGTTCCTTTCTACTGTATTCTTTTCATGCTGGTTGTAACCTAGTGAATTGATTCCATGGTGAATAGAAGCTCAGATTTGGCCATTGGGGTTGAAATGGCGGAAGGACATCAGAGGTGAGATGTCTAATGGGCAGCTACATTTATGAGTCTAGAACTCTGGAAAGAAATTAGGCCAGGACTGGAAGCCATGGCATGGATGAGTCCATTCAGATCTGGGTAAGAAGGAGGAGAGAAGCAGACCAAGGTAGCACCCAGGGGATATTCAAAATATAAATGGTAGAAAAGGAGTCCACAGAGAAGAAAAAGAACGAGCTAAGAGGTAGGTGAACTCAAGAGAAAGTCAAGAGAGGAGAATGCTATGAGAAGTAATAATTAACATGATCAAAAGCCAGAGTGGTCAAGCATGTTAAGGACTGAGAGGTGACCATGTGTTGGGAAGTTGGCAAGGAAACTTCAGAACTTATAGATAATATTTCTTTCTGAGAGTGAAACTAGAACATATTAGATTCAGTTCAACTTAGTAAACATGTATTGTTTATATACTATGAGGGTATGCAAGACTCTACCTCTGCTCACAGCCTCAGAATCCTTCTCAAGATGGCTCTTCAGGCTGCCAGTGACAGTTAACAAGCATTAGCACAAGGGGATGCTACAAGGTTCCCATCCTGAACCTTCTATTTGTTAACACAGTATTGATGATCTGTAAATATGTGCCTGGGAGAGGACTTGGGAGGTACCCAGGTCTAATCAGGACAGTTAAGATGCAGTTTCAGAGATGTAAGATTAGGATATGGTTGACACTCAACCAGCAGCAATCTAGTAGACTGCACTCTGTCCTAAGGAAAAAAATAAAATATTAAATAAAGAAAGGTGAAGGAAGGTGAGCTTTTGGGTTACTGCTTGAGGGATGAAAATTAACATTTAGAGTGAAAACTTAAGAATCTATGTCCTGAGCCCTGTCTAGGGGAAACGTATCCAGAGCAGGCAACGTGAGTATATGACCAGACATTAAGATATTGGCATCCCGATTTATATCAGGTCAAGTTTGACCCTCGTGTTAAGTCCTAAATAAGTAAATTTAGAGCTTGTAGCAGATAGTTCTAAATATAAACTAAGTGTTCGTATTTTAGGTGTAAGACTGCTGTCCATCTTCATACCTCTTTTCCTTTCTTCCCACTTAACATCAATTCTTCACATTTCACTCAGATCCCAAGAAATCCTTAATCAATAAAATAAAAATTGAACATACCATGAATGAGATTGAGTGGGGTCACTTTCAGCCATGGTTGCCTTCTTCTTCCTTCTATGTGCTACTCAGTTACACACACTTGCCACATTCTCTTTTTGAGACAGTAGTTTGGAATGAAGAGGTTGGATACGTCTGTATCAGAACAAACCATGTGTGCAGATATTCCTACAAGGATGGGAAGGAATGAGTAATTACAGAGTGGCTCCATAGGGCTGGCTTACTCCCCTGTGGGGGTAGATTTGCTTGGTTTAGTTCACATTTCCAGCTGTCAGGTTGTGTCTGCATTCACCATGAGTTGATTTTTCTGATGGATTTGATCAGCAGATTTAAGTTAACAAAACACAAAACTCAGACTTTGACTGCATTGATTGCTCACTTGTATCGATGAGTCTTATGACCTCTGGTGGGGGAACTGATGTCTACTGAGATTGTGCTTTCTTCAATTTGGTATTTATTGACTCCTGCTATAGGCCAGCACTGCCTTTTATAAGCAGTGAATACACTGAAATCTCTATTTAATAATCCCTGTTAAGTTGAATTCTATTATTTAGAAGTTATGCTGCTTGGAAATTGATCATTATATGATTTAGCCCCCAAAATAGGACATAAAGTGGTATATTATATATGATGTGAGCTCAGCTCAGTGAATTTATATATATTTATGGGCAAGAGAAAAGCCCATTTTCTGGTAAAAGCTTAAATTTGCCTCTTTCTTTATGCCTGCTTATGGAAATTAATATCTCCCATTGTAGTTATTCCTGAACTAGATTCCAAATGGGAGATTTGAGGGATTGGAGAATTCAGCAGATCACCTTTTTGCTCAGTCAAAAGTAATTTTTTTTAAAGTAAGCCTAAGCTTAGTACAAAACAAATACACACACAGATATCGTCAATGTGCCGGGTATGTTTGTGTGTCCCCCCTAATACTTTAAGGTCTGATACACCTGCATGAAATTCACAGGAGATAAAGGGGAGGAGAAGGCAGTGGTGAACCAACCAGTCCACTTTTCTATAGAAACTCCCTCCTGGACAGTTATAAATCTCTTCTGTTCAGCACAAAGTTATATAGATTTCTTTATTCTCTCTAAACACCCTGCCTTTGTCCAAAAAGAACTGGAGCTCACCACTTTGCCATTTGCTTGATTTTTTCTTTAGACCTCGCCTCAGGAAGGGTAGCCTAAAATTTTCAAAATACAGAACTAACTCCAAGTGATGTCTGTTTCTTATTCCACTCTATCTCCTCATTCCTCCACATTATTTTTTCAAAGGATCCCCAAGATGCTATCCCCAGAGGGACCATGCTGGCCATCTTCATCACCACTGTCGCCTACATAGGAGTTGCTATTTGTGTCGGTAAGTTGTGTGTCTCTGGTGTCAGAATGCCAGAATTACAAGGGGTCCAGTTGTTTTTCATGTCAAGTGGGCTTTCCATGGAACGTAAGTTGAAATTTTTTAAATAGGCAACAATTTTAATTCCCTTCTTGGATGCTCTAGGAGTTTGAATGCAATTAAGCTGTAACACAGGTGCCTCTGGGTCAGGGATAGAGTAGAGGTAATCAGATTGTCATTCTACCCGAACACAGAAAGGATCCCATTTTGCTGCTCTAAGTGATGTTTCCACTGCCAAGGAAGCCACCATCTCCGGCACCCTCCTCCCTTGCCTTTAGGAGGCAGGTGAGGAACAGAGTAAGAGAAAAGAAGCCCAAAATACAAAACAACAATGACAAAAGCCTTAGGAAAGTACACAAGATACAGAATTGATGACTGTGTCTCCTCCTTGCACTGCTGTCCCTAATATGGAAATGTCACTGTCACCAATTGGCAGGCAATCAGACTAGACCCAGCTGCCAGCAGTGTGGGCAGCCAGCCCCCACATCGCTCAGTGAGCATAAAATATGTGGATTTGCCTGCTGTTCTTTTTTTTAAAATTTATTTATTTTAAACGTCTTTATTGAAGTATAACTGCTTTACAATGGTGTGGTAGTTTCTGCTGTATAACAAAGTGAATCAGCTATACATATACATATATCCCCATATCCCCTCCCTCTTGCATCTCCCTCCCACCCTCCCTATCCCACCCCTCTAGGTGGTCACAAAGCACTGAGCTGATCTCCCTCTGCTATATGCAGCTGCTTCCCACTAGCTATCTATTTTACATTTGGTAGTGTATATATGTCCATGCCACTCTCTCACCTGGTCCCAGCTTACCCTTCTCCCTCCCCGTGTCCTTAAGTCCATTCTCTACGTCTTCATCTTTACTCCTGCCCTGCCCCTAGGTTCTTCAGAACCTTTTTTACTTTCCATATATATGTGTTAGCATACAGTATTTGTTTTTCTCTTTCTGACTCACTTCACTCTGTATGACAGTCTTATTACTCAGCCATAAAAAGAAACAAAATTGAGCTATTTGTAGTGAAGTGGATGGACCTAGAGACTGTCATGCCTGCTCTTCTTAAGCTGACTTTTGTTCCACGTGCTGCCTGCAGCCACACCTCCTCCTGGTTGGGGGTCACCTCAAGCTTATGCCATTATTGGAGAGGAAGGAATGTGGAACATTCAGAGAAGAAAACTTTTCTGTGCACACTCAGGAATACAGCTCCAGGCTGGACCACTATGGAAGCCCAGATAGCCAGTTAAAAGGGCACATCCTGATTGTCCTCTGCTTACTATAAAGGAAATTGATAAAGTACATATATCTGGAGTTGGATTCTTCAGAAAAAAACAAAACAATTAACTTAGGTTCTTTCTTCTCTCACTGTCTCTTATTTCAAGAAATTGGATAATGTTGTTAATTGTATTGTTGTGACATTTCCAAGTTTAGTTACAGGCAAAGAGATTTTATTCCAGTGCTTTAGGAAATCGACACATTTTTTAATGACCTTGAAATCACCTAAATTTCCCAAATGGTTTTACTTTCTCACACAAAGTGAGGAGGAAGAAATGAGTAAAGGAATAGACCTGACTTCAGAGATTCTTCTCCTTTATTGCTTCTTATGGGTAGAAAAATCTGTGTTCCTATACTTTTTCCAGGGTAAGAAAAGGATAGTCATGGGGTCCTGGGCCTGTCATTAGAGCAAATAATGGTTCATGGCTTGGCTTCATAGGAATTTGGGGAGTTCTACTATGCAGAAGTTAAAACACATGATTTTAAAAAGCCAGCTCAACATAAATGAACAATGCAAAAAGGTAAAATCTGAAATGGATAGTTTTGCTTGGTAACCAACATCCATACTTTCAAGTATTTAAGCAGAGGCTGGCAGCCACTTCTCAGGGCTATATAAAAAGGATTCCTGCACTGATTATTTTAAATGGCTCTTTCAACTAAAAGATTCTACAAGCTTTAAGTCTTTCCCAGATTCAAAGAGCAGGAATTCCATGCCTATAATTGAGGGTTCCTATTAGTATCTGTTGCTGAGACGTCTCTTAAAATAATTAGTAAGGAATGAGAACTCACCCTGCCTGGAGACTGAAAAGCAAAATGAACAGTTTCATTGACTGGCATTTAGTTTGCAAAGTATTTATCCTTCAGGTAGTTCACAAAAGTTTATATATCACACCTATGTTCATATCTTTCAATAATCCTATCAAATACATAATGGCGAGATAACAGTTAGAAAAATTAATAATAACAGTCAGTGATTAAAATATATATCAAGAATCTTTAAAAAGTTCATAACTCATTGTAGGGAATCTATCCTAGAGAAATGCTTAGAATTACAGAAGAAAGATTTTATGTGCAAAGATGTTCATAGGATTGTTTGTAATGGAAAATAACAGAAATACCCAAATGTATAAAAATAATAGAATAGACTGAGATAAATATTTGATAGGATGTTATTTGACCATGAATATTACCTAGGAAATCTTAATATTTTATCTCAAAATATTTTCTGTATCATTTAAACCATTAAAATTGTATAAGTAAAATTATAATGGTTTAAAAAAGTTATGCAAAGGGCTTCCCTGGTGGCACAGTGGTTGAGAGTCCGCCTGCCGATGCAGGGGACACGGGTTCGTGCCGCGGTCCGGGAAGATCCCACTTGCCGCGGAGCGGCTAGGCCCGTGAGTCATGACTGCTGAGCCTGCGCGTCCGGAGCCTGTGCTCCGCAACGGGAGAGGCCACAGCAGTGACAGGCCCGCGTACCGCAAAAAAAAAAAAAAAAAAAAAAGTTATGCAAGGAAAATCATTAGTTGAAAATAAGAGCTCAGTTCTCCTAATCACTAGAATTCAGTAATGTCATCCCTTGGGTCTCTCACAGATGAGAAAATAAATTCTTCTATCTGAAAAACTCCCAATCAGTAGCACTAACCCAGAAATTTGAATTGAATCAATATTATGTGCAAAGCACTGCTGAAAGGAAGGGAGTCTCAATCCCAAGTGTCTTCCAGAGGCAGGCAAAAAGCTAGGACTTAAACTACCCAAGGCAGTGGAAGCGGCAACCTCTTAGAGATAGGGGTCACTCCCAGGCCTCAGAGGATGGGAACTTCCACGTACCAGTCAGAGGAAGTGTTGACAATGAAGACAGGATAGGTCAAAGTAAACTAAGTATGTTTTCAGAAGAAAAACCTTAAGGGAGCAGAACCCTTCATATAAAGAAATGACAAGGCTTCGTTGTTTTCCCAGGGGCCTGTGTGGTCCGAGATGCCACCGGGAGCGTGAATGACACCATCATTTCTGGGATGAACTGCAATGGTTCAGCAGCCTGTGGGTTAGGCTACGACTTCTCAAGATGTCGACATGAACCATGTCAGTATGGGCTGATGAACAATTTCCAGGTTCGAACCTCAAAAAATAATAATGTTTATTGCTACTGCTTCCATTTTTAGAACATCATGTATAATGAAACTTCTGACTCCCGCAACACATTGGTTATTGACTATTGCGAGTTCAGCAAGGAACAATTCGTGTGGGAGGAAAGGGAGTCATACAGGCATTCATTATGTGGTTACACTCACTGTGGTGGGGAGAGAACAGGCAGTTGTATGAATTGCGTCACCAGGGAAAGATTACCACCGCCATTATGCATCTTCCAATCAATTGTGTAAGATTTCCTGGTGGGGAGATGGAGAGACTTTGAGACTTTGATTAGCTAGCACTAGGAATGCATTTCATGCCTGGGCTTCAGCTCAGGAAAAGCCTCTGTTGTGGTCCTGGAGTGTGTGGAGGACAAAGCCAAGAGGGAAATTGTGAGTGGCAGTTGTGGGGAGGTAAGTGAGGGGGAAGGAACAAGGGAAGTTGGGGAAACTGTGGAACTTAAAACATATTAATTTGTCCCAATGATTGGTGAGCAGAGGGAGAAGCAAATTTGTCGTGAAGGCTTCATTCATCTAGTTTAACAACCAACAAAGAGAAATTAACTCAGCTGAAGTCATTATTCCAAAATATAACTTAAATTGATAGAATCTCATATGTCTCAGATCTAAAATTATGTTTAATGAGCACAGAAAAAGCAAAGGTTTGAAAAGCCTCTATGTGCAGGAAGAACAAGAAAGGCTAATGCCTTTAAAAAGATTGGTAAACAGCTGGGTCCCTCCTCAAACCTTATTAAAATACCACTTTCTGCTGAATAGAATTTCCCATTGTCCAAGAAACAGATGCCCAGAAAGGACAGAGGGGGAAAATGTTGTCAAAATCCTTGAAATCATTTCCCTGTTTATTCTTTACAGTATCTTCTGGATGTATTGTGGTGAGCATTTATTATTTTTATTTAAAAAAACAGAACAAACAATAACAAAGCCATTTCCATTTTGAAAAAACAATTATTAAGAACTTGAGAATGAAGCAGGGGAAAAAATATATGATTAGAAGCAATTAGCTTATTAAAGAGATTCCAAATCACAGAAAGTGGAAACGGAAGCATCTGCATAAAATTTTGGCTTAAATTTTTTTTTTTTTTAACTCTCTGTTGGATGAGTCTCCTTACTTGAACCTCTCTCCTCAAGGTCATGAGCATGGTGTCAGGGTTTGGCCCCCTCATCACTGCTGGCATCTTTTCTGCAACACTCTCCTCAGCCCTGGCCTCCCTCGTCAGCGCACCCAAAGTTTTCCAGGTGACAAAGACACAAGAGCATGTGCTTCTCCCCTCCTTCTGTTGCCACTGAACACGGATCAAGCTGAAATATCCATTCTCACCGGCAATCATTTTCTATCGCTTTCTGAAGCAGTTTAATGTTTGCATCTGGCTCCAACGCTGTGTCTGCCACATAGTCAAGATCAATACAAATAATATAAAGAATGATAAACTGCAGTGTTAACTTGTGCTTCATATTACGTATCACTTCGTCTTTCCCCAAATCTTGTTAGAATCACCCAGGGAAAATGACTGTGCATAGATATAAATGACGAATTTCTCCTCTTCTTTTCCATTAGGCTCTGTGCAAGGACAACATCTACAAAGCCCTGCAGTTCTTTGCAAAGGGATATGGGAAAAACAATGAGCCCCTGAGAGGATACTTTCTCACTTTTGTTATAGCCATGGCGTTCATTCTTATTGGTTTGTAGTTTTCTTGTTCTTATTGAAAGCCAAAGAATTCTGATTACTCATAGGGTTTTCCTTTGAGCTTGAGACATTACCTGGTTTATGTTTAATACCCCATTTGGGAATACTGGAGTCTGTCTAAGAAGGAAATGAGAAATCCTGTGTGTGGAGGGCCTTTGAGGACTTGAGGTGGGCTTTGGACTTTAATCTCTTCTTTGAATCTGAATGTGGGAAATCCATCCAACCAAATGCAACCGAAGCCTTCCTCCAACCCACCCAATACCGTCTAATCCCACTGTGTCCCCCAGCTGCCACCTGTCTTTACATCTCCTGACAGCCAGCAGGAGAGTTGAAGTGTCTGCTCTCAAAATGTGGTCTGTTGACCCCCTGTGTCAGAATGAAAATCACCTGTGGGTTTGATAAAGTGCAGATTCGTTAGGCCCAAGGCCAGAGTTAGAATCTCTGGTGACGAGGAATCTGATTCTTACAAGTTCCTGAAGTTCACAGACCACTAAGGTTTGAGAACCACTTACCTCAGCTCTTTCTCCTTAAGCAATAATCTCGGCTCCTTCTCCCTAAGCAATATAGAAACAGCTACACAATCTCGGAGAGGCACATGCGTCATGGTTAGCCTGCACATTCCTCACTCCTCCCTAGGGTGCCATGATTGTGGGTGAGCATTTTAGAGGAAAAGAGGCAAAAGGCAAGGATGATGGGAACTACGCATAGACAGGCAGAGCTGGATTCAGCAGTGGTGCCAAACGATGGGGGCTCCGCCTCATCACAGAAACTCAGGAAGTGACTCTCTGTATCTACACATAATCAGACTTTCGTTTATTTTTTTTTAAATCTATGTTTGTTACATTTGTAAAAATTAAGTAAAAAAGTGATGATGTGTAGATATGTTTCAACTGTGTAATTTAAACTTTAAGACTTCAAGTTATTGTCCTAGACTGCATTTAAGTGATCAAATAGCCCAAAGTTTTAAAAATCGTATAAATCAAATAATACTCTCAAAGGTCACTCTTTCAGAACGCTGTAGATTAGCTTCGTGGCGCCAGCTTCGTGGCAGCTACTTTTGCCTACTTTCTTGCTGGCATCCGTGTTCTAGAGTCACACCCAGCTGCCACCTACGTTTGCATCACTGAGGTTGATAGCTGTCTGATCTTCAGATAAACGAGAATGTCTCTAAATTATTTTATATATCATACGGTAAACAACCCGGCTAGGATTCAAACATATTGGACATTTAGATACTGAGGTAAAACTTTTTTTGGCAAACCATGAGAGGTAGAATTCTCTAGAGATGTAGAAAAGTACAAATGACTAACAAAGATCCTGAAAGTCAGAGAGAGCAAGCTGGGTATATGCAGAGGTGTATCCAGTTAGATGGTTCTGGTGCACTGGTATTTACCTAACCTGTCACCCTGCGGAACCTTTTGATTGTATACAAAGCAGATAAAGAACACTATGTTTGGTACCTCTGATACAGCTACAGGGGAGTTTGTCATCTGCCTGGTCTCCAAATACTCTATCCACTTCCACTCGAATCTTCTGTAGGTAGAGGTCTTGATTGTCTATATTTTTTGATTGGTAAGTTTTCTCGTTTCTTACTTTATAGAAACCCTGGCTGAAAATATATTTGTAAATGAGTGCAGCCCCAAAGAAAAATCACTAACTTCTTAAACTTTGAAGGATGCTAGCTATGCTTTCAATTTCCAGATAAAGTCAAGCTTCCAGGCTATAACAGCTGTTCAGCCCCTGGTCTCATCACTCATATGTACATACTCAATTCTGCTTCGTTCACAGCGGAACTGAATACCATTGCTCCCATCATCTCCAACTTTTTCCTGGCCTCATATGCACTTATTAATTTCTCCTGCTTTCATGCCTCTTATGCCAAATCTCCAGGTAAGTTGACTTTTCAAAACTAAAATAAACCTAAGCAAACAGTTTGTCTCAATAAAATGAAATAAGTCAGTGAAAAGTGCCTGATCTGTGTTTATATGTTTCCTTATATCCTAGTGGGTGGTGTAATTCACTTTATTTTGGTAAGTTGGGGGATGACTTCTGAAATAGAGAAAGAATCATTTGAGCAATGGCCTTTTTGACCAACCATAAAGTCAATTTTCTCCTGCAGCAATAAATTATTCACTGCAAGAGAAACCACATTTATTTCAGCAATAGAAAAACACCACTGTTTATTTCCAGGGTGAAAGTGACCACAGAAGTGGAATGAATGTATATATTTGCAACTTCCTTACTATCAATTTGTTTCCTGCCCATGGTGCAGAAGAGAAGGATGAGTAGTTCCCACAATTACCTGCTGAGTGCAGTCAGTGCAGATTCACACTGAAGCTGGTGACATCCCTGCACTCCTCACACTGGTGTTTACAGTGGTGCAAAATTTCACACCAAAGAACCTTCCCCTATCTTTGTCATCCCTCACCTCTTCTTTGCTTCCACCGGCCAGTTAGAAGAAATTCTCATTTTCTTCTGCCTTTCCACCAGAATAGAGACTTGTCTTTATCAACCCTCAGAAAGTTCTTCACTACAAGGACTTTTATCAAGGATATAAACACATCTTCACTTTATTAGGGTCTACCAGGAACTCAAACCTCCTTTGGAAAACCTGCTGCAAATATGACAAAATATAGATGGAAGGAGAGCCTCATCCACTCAAGGCCACTAGGCTCCAGAAGATAACTGAAGAATTTTTGTTTCTGTTTTGTTGCCTTGTTTTAAATAGAGAACAAAAGGTTCTGGTCAGTGAATACAGCAGATCATAGAAATGTGTGCTGCCATACCATGTTGTGTTCATTTTTAAAAAACAAAGTGAAGTACCTGAGGTTGGCAGGGGTAAGAGTGGAAAGGAAGGAGGAGAAGAGGAAGAGAGAAAAAGAGGAATAATAGAAAAGCACAGAAACATACACACACACAGAATCAGACTGAGAAAAATAAAGGCATTTCCAGTGATGTTCTTGAAGTGCTATTTCCATCTTGTGGCCAATTTGGAAATTGCTCTTGAAGACAGAAAGTTCTGTTGTGTTTTGGCAACTCCAAATTTAAAATATGCTTTACCCATAAACCAAATGTGCCGTTCAAATCGGAGCTTCTTTATCCTGACCATACTGTCTCCCAGCTTCTTTCATTTCAGGGAACTAATAGAACACAGAAACCCTCATGCATATATGAATGGTGAGAAATATTTTCTTTGCAAAATGCATGATAAATTAATGCATCAGGTTTAAGAAGCCATTACAGAAAAATTTCTCCCTCTTTTGCCATAGATTATTATTTCTGAAAGGGCAGGCACGATCCTCTTAGAGTAAAAGCAGAGCTAGCACGAAGTCAGTGGATTGACTTGATGACTGCTCTGCCTTCCCCATGGGAACGATAAGCCTATTGTCTTAACCTTCTCTTTCTTGAGCCACCAAGGTGTTCATCCCACAAGCACCGCCCCCCTCTGCACCCCGTTACTCCCCACTCTTTCCATCTCTCCTGCCTCCTTTCAACTCTTGATGGCATAGATATCAGATGCTTAGGGATTCGTTGTTTGGGAAGACATCCTGGCATGCAGGAAGTGCGGAGGGGCTATGACTGACACATTTTCTACATTTCACAGCTTTCTTATTTGGTGTACTTACACCTTCATAGGCCAGGGACCAAGATCACAGAAAGCAAATAATAGAGTTAGGAACTTGACCTAAAAGTTCTGATTTTTATGCTAGGAAAGAACACATGTTACCTACAGTCTAATAATACACAGTGGTATGATGGTGATAGTGTGGAAGGTTTTCTTGGGCACATAGATTTTTTTTTAAATTTCAGGATGGAGACCTGCATACGGTATTTACAACATGTGGGTATCTCTTTTTGGAGCTATTCTGTGCTGTGCAGTCATGTTTGTCATCAACTGGTGGGCAGCTGTCATCACCTATGTCATTGAGTTCTTCCTCTATATCTATGTGACTTACAAGAAGCCAGGTAAGATAAGATGGATTTGTATTGCAGGGGGTTTCCTAAGAACTCTCTAACTATCCATTCACTCAACAGATGTTTATTTGGCAGCCTCTATGTGTTTAGGTGTGCCATGTGTATGGCGGATATTAATAATATAATGTAATATGATACAATAGTTAAACTCGTTGAGCACCTTAAATGTACTCATTTAATCCTCACAATAGTGCTGTATATTAGGTACTATTAGCCCCATTTTACAGATGAAGAAACTGGAGTTCAAAGAGATGACCACTCGCTGAGGTAACCGTCAGGATGGGATGGAGCTGATATTTTAACTACAGTGTGTATGATACCAAGCCCCACAAGCTGTCCACTGTATCACCTTCTAAAGTCCTGATAAACGAGATATAGTCCCTGTCCTCAAGAAGCACAGTCTTACACATAAGCACTTAACTATACTACAATATAGCAAGCACCGTGAGAGTGACATGAGCAAGTTACTGAGAAAAGGAGAAGAAATGACTAACTGTGAGTACAGATGTACAAGAAAACTTCCCTGGGCTTCCCCGGTGGTGCAGCGGTTAAGAACTCGCCTGCCAATGCAGGTGACATGGGTTCCAGCCCTGGTCCGGGAAGATCCCACAGGCCGTGGAGCAACTAAGCCCGTATACTACAACTACTGAGCCTGCACTCTAGAGCCCATGAGCCACAACTACTGAGCCTGCGAGCCACAACTACTGAGCCCGTGAGCCACAACTATGGAAGCCCGAGCACCTAGAGCCCGTGCTCCGCAACAAGCCACCACAATGAGAAGCCTGCGCACTGCAACAAAGAGCAGCCCCCGCTCGCCACAACTAGAGAAAGCCCACGTGCAGCAACGAAGACCCAACATAGCCAAAAAAAAAAAAGAAAGAAAATAAATTTATAAAAGAAAAGAAAACTTCCCTGGTTCATGGCTTTTGTTCCCAGGGTCAAGCACTCAGTAGGTACTTATAAATATTTGTTGAATGAACACATAAGCTACTTTAAAAAAAAAAAAAAAAGGCAAGAGACTAGGATTGGTTAATCAGATAGAGCCAGGGAAGGTTATTCTAGGCAGAAGAAAAAGTGTGAGTGAAGTTAGGAAGCATGCAAGTATGTGGCGTATTTAGGAAGCTCCAAGGCCTTTAGCACGATGGAGTCCTTGGGTGCTGAGGAGAAGGGGCCTGAAGGTGAGCCTGGAAAGGTAGGTTGGGCCAGATGAACAAGCTTAAGTGTCGTGCTAAAGAATCTGGAGCAGCAAGAAGCTGCCACAGATCATTCAGTTGGATCTGAACTTTGGATGTTACCTCTAGAACCAGTGAGAAGGATGGATTGAAGCTGGGAGAGGCTAGAGATTAAGGAGTGCAGCACTCAGAGGTCCAGTATCAGGGGCCAGACAGGCCCTGAGCCATCCTCACACTCTCCTTACCATTACTCCACAAGTAAGATAGAGAAGGTAGTAACTACTTTGGAGGGTGTGCTTTTCTTTATCACTTTATCCATTTTTAACATCAGGTATAATTTATGTATGGTAATATTAACCCCCTTTAGATGTACATTCTGTAAGTTGTAACAAACTTACCCAGTCTTGTAACCAACACCACAATCAAGACAGAGGACATTTCCGTCATCGCTAAAAGATTCTGTTCGATCTCTTCCCCCCAACTTAGCCCCTAGCAACAACTTTTCTGATTTCTGTTCCTATAGCTTTGTCTTTTCCAGAGTATTATGCAGAACCATATAAAATAGTGTGAGCCTGTGTGTATGCTTTCTTTCACTTAACATGAGGTTTTTAGATTCATCCATGTTGTTGCAGGTAAAAGTAGTTTGTTCCTTTTTGTTGTTGAGCAGTATTCCATTGTACGACTAGATCTCAAATTTTTAAAAAATGTATTCACCTTTGATGGACCTTTGGGTTGTTTCCAGCTCGGGGTGATTATATCTAAAACTGCTATAAACATTCACACACAGGGCTTTATGTGGGCACATGTTTTCATTTCTCTAGGAGTGGGATTTATGATTATGTAATAAGTGTACACATAACTTTATAAGAAACTGCCAAGCTGTTTTCCAAAGTCGCAGTATCGTTTTCCATTCCTAACAGCAGTGAATGGAAGTCCTAGTTGCTCTGCATTCTTGGCAGCACTTATTACTGTCAGTTGATTTTTTTAAAAAAACATTCTAATTGGTGTGGTTTGGTCTGCATTTTCCCGATGACTAATGATGTCAAACATCTTATTTGCCATCCACATATCTTCTTTTGGCAAGCATCTGTTTAAATCTGTTGCCCATTTTTTGAGTTGTTTGTTTTCTTATTATTCAGTTGTAAGACCTCTTTATATATTCTAGATGCAAATCCTTTAGCAGTACATGTTTTGCAAATGTTTTCTGCAGGTCTGTGGCTTGTTTTTTCATTTTCCTTACAGTTTTTTTTGAAGACCAGACATTCTTAATACTTATAAAGTCTAATTTATCATGTTTTTCTTTTATGGTTGGGCTTTTTGCTTCTTATCTATCTTTCCCTAATCCAAGGTTACAAACTTCTTCTGAAAGTTTTAATGCTTTAAATTTTTAATTTATGTCTCATCCATTTTGAGTTAATTTTTGTATATGATGTGAGGAATGGCTCAAGGCTGATTTTTTGCATATAAATATCCAATTGATTAATATGGTTTTTAGAAGAATGAAATTACCTAAGGTATGCTAAATGCCCAGTGCATAGTCAACACAATCAATATTAATCTTCTTTATCTCCAGATAATTATATCTCATCATTTTCCTGGCTATTCTGAGCAAGACTGGGGAGATGGCTCTGTCTGCCATCTGGGATGAATCTGTACATTCCCATCAGGGACTTATAAAATTTAGAGGATCCATCTAATATTTAATTTTTTAAATTTAAGTCAGGACATGGCAGTGCTTACCTCCCTTATTATGAAGATTAGGTCCTAAAAAATCAAATTAAAATGCTTGCTAAAGACTGACTCTCTTCATGGACATCTGGAAGTAAGAATTCCCAAGCTATTCAGTTTTATTATTCAAATATAAAGATTGCTGCACACTGTCTATGTATGCAGAAATGCCTCTTTTCTTTTCAGCTTAAGAATTGTGAAGACCTCTTGAATTTATTCAGGGGCTGACCATTTTCCCAAATCTATCTGCCTGCAATGTGGTTATAACACAGCCTATCCCACCGAGTAAGGTTTCTTAGGCTGCAGCTCTAAAGTCTGATCCTTAGCTGGAAAGAGAGGTCTCACTTCTAAGAATTCACAAAGTGTTCATAGAAGGACACATGGCTCTTTCTAGGAAATACTACATTATGTTTTCTCTTATTTGGGCGTTCGTCACTGCTGACGTAGCCAAGGAAAATCATAGAAGAGAATGGCTTATAAAAATATTCACAGTATACAGAGGGAAGCTGGGTGCTTTTATGCCAGATTTCTCCTTCGTCCACAGATGTGAACTGGGGCTCCTCCACGCAGGCTCTTTCCTACGTGAGTGCTTTAGACAATGCTCTGGAACTAACTACAGTGGAAGACCACGTGAAAAATTTCAGGTAAAACTGGCTTCTCAGGCATCCTGGTGTCATTTCACATTAGAAGTAGCTTTCCTCTATGGGAGACCAATGCACTAGTCACACGCTTTATGGATATATTCTAAGATAGGCAGTCTTACAAAACTGCCACATTTTCATGACAGCACCTCCTATGAATGAGTGCTTCTTTTCTTCTACTCTGAGCTGTGCCCACCCCCAGCTATAATCTCTCATAGTGCTGGCTGTCACCTTCCATGAACAGATAGAGAGGGGATCTCAGTGACATGATTTCAGAGAGATGTCCCCAAATCCCTACACACATTAATCATTGTTGCTGTCTCCATTCAGCTTACGGCTTTGTGGCTTATTGAATTCCCTTAGGAGAAGTTACACTCTAAGTTCTTCATTAGTTATATCTTATTTGGAATGGAACCTCAAACCACAAGCTTTGAAAGGAGGGTGAAGGAAAGTAACATGAAAATACTGGTTGGAGAAGGACTGGTTGTACTGGGGATTTGGGATAGGGTATTGTCCAGAGGAAGAAGGCAGGGGGAACCGAAGATCACCTTTTCCTTACTTTACATTTTTACTGTCACTAACTAAACTAAGAATACAAAGATGGCAAGATTCGCAGGAAGTCATGATGATTCAAGTCTTCTAGTGAGAAAGCCAAGAAATAGGAGAGCAGTTGTCCCATTTTGCCAAGGCTTCTGTACCAGCCCATTCCATTGGGGTGGTTCTGGGCTCACAGGCTTCGTGCCATGGCCAGTTCTCACATCTTCTCTTCTCCACTTCCAGGCCCCAGTGCATGGTCTTAACAGGGGGACCCATGACAAGACCTGCTCTCTTGGATATAACTCATGCCTTCACCAAGAACAGTGGCCTTTGCATCTGCTGTGAAGTCTTTGTGGTAAGAGCCACTTCATCCCCTGAAGGTGCTTCTTCCTCCCTGCTCACTTGTGTGCTTTTACATGAGCCTAACAGGTACACACAGTGATAGGAGAATGGCAAGGCAGTTTGGACAAGGACGCTTTTCCTTGATTCATATAGCAAGGACTAGCAAGGGCCCATGACCCTGAATTTAAACGAGTGGATAAAATGTGTTTCAGATTTCACAAGAGACCAACTAAAAGTGATAAAATATTTCTAAATGATGGCCTTTGAGTCAAGAAAAAGAGAATTGGCTCAGAAATAAAATGAAAATATTTGGGGTGATAACTGTCCCCAGAAATATGAAAGGATAGAATGAGCCAGAGAGCACTATTATACAGATTAACTGATGAGGAGAGAGCCAGACAGAATGGCCTTAAATGAAAGCAAGTAGAATTTAGATTAAATATTTGGGGCTTCCCTGGTGGCGCAGTGGTTGAGAGTCCGCCTGCCGATGCAGGGGACACGGGTTCATGCCCCGGTCCGGGAAGATCCCACATGCCACGGAGTGGCTAGGCCCGTGAGCCATGGCCGCTGAGCCTGTGCGTCCGGAGCCTGTGCTCCGCAACGGGAGAGGCCACAACAGGGAGAGGGCCGCGTACCGCAAAAAAAAAAAAAAAAAAAGATTAAATATTTGGATAAACTTGATGACACTACAGATATCTAGGGAGTTAAACCAAGTTTTCCATGCCTTAGATAAATATTCAGAGCTGAATGAGTTCCTTTTTTGTTCAGGAAGTATGTGGTAGACTAATGATAACTTATTCATGGTTTTCCCAGGAGGTATTCAAAGTAGATGCTAGACATTTAACCATAATTATTGACCAATCATCAATCTATAAAGTGAGGAGAAAGCATTAAAATTATAACAAAATAATAAGTCTAAATTCTCCAAACCAGCTACTTATACTTGTATTCACAGTGTGCTCTCACGTGCTCTCTCTCTCTGTGTGTATGTCTCCCTGTTTCTCTCTCTCTCTCATGCTCACATACCACTCAAAATCCTCAACAGTGCCAGTGTATTATTATTGTACTTATCTATTCTTCAAAGTATTTTCCTACAGTTTTTCTTATGTCAATCTACATAACAGTCTAGTGAGGCAGAGAGGAAAAGAAGCCCTGTTCTCACTATACTGATTAGAAAAGCGAGATTCAGGAAAATTAAATTAGGCACAGGGTCACATGACAAGAAAGTGACAGAGCCAGCATATCGGTCCAAGTCAACCAATTGTGCTCTGTGTTACAGCATGAGGAGAAAGCCTTAGCAGACTTGTATCCCTGAGAGTGCTGTTAGAATCAGATACCACTCCCTAAACTTCCAATACTTGCCAGGGAATAGGGCTGTCAGGAGGCTACGTAACCCTGGGGCCAGCCGACTGTGCAATGATGCAGGGGTTAATTCACCACATGTCATCATGACCAGCACTTAAGCATCTTTTCACACTTGGCAATACTCTAAATGCAATATGAAGCAAGATGGTCATATTCTCTTTCCTCTAAGTGCTTATGATAGTAACTCAAACAATATAACTCTATGTAATAATCCCATAGGCGGTAGAGGGAATCCTACTGACTACAGAAGATTGACAGGTTAAGTAATGACCAACAGTGACTCCAGAGGATTTTTTAAAATCTTATCAAGCACACTTCTCTCATCTTTGGTGCCCTGGATTAATGGATTTCATTTTGGCCAATAAAATACAGGAGCCAGTTTTGATGGAATAAGCAGTTTGGGGGGTTTTTCTTCTCTAGCAATTTAGAGAAAACTTAGTTTAGTAGGCAATAAAATATCTTTAGGACAGGAGAAATGAACTTGGAGTATAAACAGTCATATATTAGCAAGGGAGAAAAGGTCTTTTTATAGAGATGAGATATTACTTTAAATTAATCCTTTGCTGCTTTAACAGTAATAAAAAACAGTATGATCCTGGAATATCATTTCATGTGAAATAGGTACTTAGGTCTGTATCTCTAATGGCCCTGGTTGTTTGACATGTATATTGGACCACTTTATATATCACTGTGCTGGTCCCTCTGAGTAAGGCCCAAGAGCCTTGCTCCCAGGTGCTGAGGTTCTCTTGGGGACAGAAAATAGTTACTGTATCAGTTAATGACTTTCCAGTTAGCTACTCTCTGTGAGCTCCTGGGGCTGCAGATGCTGTCAGCATTTTTCAACTCCATGCTCAGTTGTCAATCATCTTTGCAAAGAAACAGATGGAAGGGGATGTAGTGGAAGTTGACCTACCATTAAATTTTTTTCCCCAAAAGCATAGTGGTTGGTGGTTAGGCCAACCTTGTGGCAAAGGTTAAATGGTAACAATGATGTTGAGAGATAACAATTTAATTTTTAACTCTAGGAAGCTCATGCTTGTGGACTTTTGAGACACACAGTCAAGTTCTGAATCACTGTTTTGCCACCTATTAGCTGTGAGTCCCTTGGGCCCATAATTTATTCTCCCTATGCCTCAGTTTTCTCAGGTATAAAATGGGCATAATAATGATGATGATGATGATGATATGATGATGATAGCACCTACGTTTGTTACAGAGTTGTGAGAAATCTGTAAGATAAGCTTTCTAGTAGTCAGCTCAGTGTCTGTCAAACAGTAAATGCTCAATTAATTTTAGTTGTTACTGTTGATAGTTATTATTATAGTATATTTTCGATATACCACGGTTAAACATTTTCATTCTGAAAATATATCCCCTTCAGCAGAAACCTAAAACACCCTCTCTTAGAGAAACCAGGTCCAAACTTTGGATCTTGGACTCTTAGGTATCCAGTGGCTTGATCAGGACAGAATAGTGAGATACGCACTCCCACCCAAATAATCACCGAACAGCAGGCTCTGTGCTCCATCCCTCTGGTGAACTCCGGTTACTTGAAGTGCTGACATGAAGTGCCATACACTACAAGGAAGAAGCAAGACTCAGAGCTCACTGGCATTTCGATGCTGGTGGGTAGACAGAAAACATATGCCCCCAGCTGCCATTTCCTGCAAAGAGGCATTTTAAAAGGACTAGACATTGTAGTCCTGGAAGCTGCTGAAGTTGAAATTAAGAATTATTCTTTTGCTGGGCCCCAAGCCCGCACCGTAGCCCTCCAACTATTCAACTAACTCTTACACTCACCCATCAGAGCCTCTTCCTACCTCTTGCTTTATTCTACTAAGCCTAAAGATTTCAAATGAGGGACCCCTCATCAGGACAAATTGGGGGATACTTTTTAAGGAATCCAGCTTGGTAACTTAAAATAATGTCTATTCTTCTCCTGTAAATTACCTTATAATAAGTCAGTGATACACTTATATCCCAGAAGCCTTTATATTCAACACGTAATTTTCTTTTTCTTGTGTGCCTCACTCCTCTCACCATATGAAGACTACGAATAGGATTCCACCTTCTAGCACCCCTTCGCATTTCTGAGTATAGCCAAGTTCAGTGGGTTCAGCAACAGGCAAATATTAAGTCAAGGGTTGTGATCTCCACCAATTCTACCCTGTGTACCATGGCTTAAAAAACACTGCCTTTCTTTGTCAGTTAGTTTCCTCACTTATTCATAGTAGCTGGAGAGATAGTAAAACCAATCACTGCAGATTACTTAGTTTGGACTTATGTACCCTTAATTCTTCGGGTACACTACATTCAGTTCTAAAAATGTTACACTGTCAGCTCATCAAGTGAAAAGGCATCGTGCTTCAGCAGTCACTCACTCATATACTTCTCAGTTTTGCATTTAAAGGAAGGTTGTTTTTTTTTTTTTAATTAAAACAAATATACTTTAAAGACGGAAAGGTGGCCCAATTGATCTGGGATTTAAAATGCCAATCAGATAAAGTCATTATTGCCAGAAAGTGCAACACTTAGTTCTTTTCTAAATTTTGTCTTAAAACTGCAAAAGGCTTTCAAGTTTACAGTGGCATCTTTTATTAAGTACATTGTGTTGTGTTGGCTGAAAAATAAAGATTTATTTTTTAGATCGCTTCTATTTTTTATTTTGAAGCGTTAAGAAAAATATTAGGTTGAATCATGTGAAATTTACATTTTTGGATGTCAAAAGCTGTTGAATATTGGCAATTTCATATGACGAAACTATAGTCAATAAAACAACACCCATATTCTACTTCTCCTAATTAACAACAGTTAGCATTTTTCTTAGATGCTTCCACTCACTTTTTAAATGAAATAAACCACTGCACATCAAGCTAAAGTCCCCTTTATAGCTGCTCAGCCCCAGGGATCTGTCTCCAAAGACAATGTTATCTGAGTTTGACTGATTTTCTTCTAGTCATTTCACCTATGTGTACCAAGATGTAGATCTATTTTGATTAATGTTTTCCTACTCATTAATATTCTTTAAACCTTGATTGTCCTGAATAACTTTTGAATAACTATTCAATAACCTTGAATAACTTTTGACCAGCTTCCTCATATAGATCCCCTTTTAACAAGATATCATCCTGTTACCCTTTCTCTCTCTCTCTCTCTCTCTCTCTCTCTCTCTCTTTTTGTTGGAAAATTTACAAAATATCTTAATAAAACCTAAAACTCTCTTTGAATTCGAAGAATCTCTTAGGAAAATTAGAAAATTCAGGTAAGACAACCAACTTTTAACTCTACGGCTTATGGAGGGCAGTTCAAGCATAGATAACCCAGGGAAAATAAAAATTTTTTTTTCCTATTGTCATCCTTCTTTTAATCTCAACTTTCACCTCCATCTAGAAGAAAATGCTTTTTTTAGATGAATTTATTCTCTTATAGTCATTAAGTCTGTGTCATGATGTTAATAAAATAATGACATGACAAAACATGGGAAGAATGAGGTGACCTATGACTGGGCACTAGGATGCATGGTGAGATGAAATATGCACCAAATCAAAAAAGGAAAAAATTTTTTTCCCACAGTTCCAACCAGAGAGGCAAGGAAAGCAAAGACAGAGCAATAAGACTCTTAACGTTTTAAAATATAAGAGTTGGAAGGAACACTGCATTTGGCCCAAATTCCTCTATTTGATCCCAATAATATTGGAAATCCTTTGCAAATTCTTTTTCATAATATTCATTTATTTGAAGTAGTGTCACGTCAGTTTCTTCTCCAGACTAAATAATTAGAATTCCTTTACCCCTTTCTCAATCGATGTCAAAGTTATAATACATACAAAAATTTTAGAGCTTCTTTGTTCAAATCCTGAATTAATTTATATACTCATATTTTGGATCCTAACTGAGCTAATCTCTATAATATTTTAATTGGGTGGTTAAATTCATTTTTGTGACTATGACGTATTTGAATAATTATATTCCAGTGTGTCTTCCCTTTCTGTTAGTTTGCTTTTTCCATACTACATTTGTATTGTAGCCTTGCCTCACATTAATAAGTGTGCTACAAGGATATTATAATTGCTTTTAGCCAAGAGAGATTCTACGTGAAATATTTTTATGACTTCTCAATATGGCAAATTTAGGCATTAAAGTAAATCTCTCTGTCACAATTAATGTTTAATTTGGATTTTTGTAATATTAATAGATACATATTAGACTATATTTATTGAAATAAATGCCAGTTTTCCCAGGGGTTCAAAGTCATTGTGGTACAACTCAATATACTCATAGTCTGATACCTTTCCTAGCTGTTGGTTATTCTTCTATGTCATGGTTGTTGTTACCATTCGGCTTCGTTGAATAAAATATTTCTTCTTTCCTTTGCAGTTGATGGTGTCTAGGATGACCAAGAAGGACTAGTGGTTGAAATGCACTGACAGTTAGAACCCTAAGCAAAATTTGATCTATAATGACATGTTCCCTCAGGCTAGGTCTTCTGGTTTAATAACTAACCTTCCTATGCCTTTACCTTCTCCATCTTCATTGGAGATTCTTATTTTTTAACTGTAATGTAAGTTATCCAAACTGTTTTGATATGTTGGTAAGTTCTAGAAAATATTCTGGTAAAAATAAGTACAAAAGGGTTTCCCTGGTGGCGCAGTGGTTGAGAGTCCACCTGCCAATGAAGGGGACACGGGTTCGTGCCCCGGTCTGGGAAGATCCCACATGCCACGGAGCGGCTGGGCCCGTGAGCCATGGCCGCTGAGCCTGCGCGTCCGGAGCCTGTGCTCTGCAACGGGAGAGGCCACAACAGTGAGAGGGCCACGTACTGAAAAAAAAAAAAAAAAAAAAAAGTACATAAAAGAATCTGACCCAATTTAAACAGAATGTTAAAATGGAAGTGACCCCAGAGAATACTAGTGTTGTATAATAGACATATAATATGTGCCACAAATGTAATTTAAAATTTTCTAGTAGCCAATTAAAAAAAGTAAAAACAGGTAAATGCAATGCATCCAGATTATTATCATTTCAATATACAATCAGTATAAAAGTATTAATGAGATATTTCACATTCTTTTTTTCATACTAAGGCTTCAAAGTCCAGTGTATGTTTTACATTTCCAGTACCTCTCTGTATGGACTAGCCACACTTCAAATGCTCAATATCAACACGCGCATAAGGGCTAACCATACTGGACAGTGATGGCCTAGATAATTTTCTTATTGTTATAAAGGTAGAGCCCACAGTGAGAGAAAACAAATGGCATACCCAGGGTATCAGCTAGACAGTGCCAAGAGCCAGATCTAAACCCTACACTCTAGCTCCCAGTTGAGCACTCTTTCAGCTCTGTTGTAGAACAGACACAGTGGTGGAATAAGGTCTGGGACTTCAAGATTGTGAACACTCTTTCATTATAATAAAAATCAACTTTGGATGAGCACTTACTATATTCCAGACATCATACTAGGTAGTTTATCATGACTGCTTGAGATGACCTTGCAGGATAGCTATTTGATCCCTGTTTCCAGAATAACTTATCAAAGCTCAAACATCATTAACTACCTCCAAAGTGGCCAAACTTAGAAGCCAGTTCTGTCTGACCACAAAACCTGGTATCTTTTTCATACACACCACTCTCCAGTCCAAGACCCTCTAAGACTACAACTCCAAGCATGATCTGAGGACGAGCAGCATCTCTGTCATCTGGGAGTCTGTTAGAAATGCAGAATCTTAAGCCCCATTCCAGTCCTGCTCACTGCCTTTCACCAAGATCTGGGGTGGTTAGTAAGAAATCTAAGACAATTCAGTAGAATACCAAATCTCTCTATGAATTGAAAGAACTTCCCAGGAAAATAGTACATTTGTACCTTTGTCAGGCACATGGTAGATAATCAGAAATACCTTTGGGATTGATTTGAAACATGCAAAGAACAGCGCTAGCTTGGACATTTAAGGAAGAAGAAACAGGAACAGAAATTTTAATTAAAATGAGTTTCCAGAGCTCAAATCTTGAAATTATAAAATGCTTCATCTACCGCCGCAACACCTGCTTCCTTCTCTCTTAATCTGTTCTTCCTATACCATAGGTATGTGAATTTCTGATCCCACCAACTTCACTGAGTAGTGGGAAATGTTAATTCGAATAGGAGTATGTCAACATTACACAGGGAAAAGTGGTACAAAGGCGTCTTCACCATACACGAAAAGCAATGAATGGGCCTAATAGAATTGTCAAGGTGTGGTAGTTCCTGCCAGGATTTGCAGCTCACCATATTTTGGCTCCCAAGAGTGCTGTCGCATTTCTTGAAACTGGGCTCTAGCTGAGATTTCCTTGGTGTTTCCTTGGTCCTAAATGTGGCTCTCGCTTTTGAGTTGAAGGTTGATTGTGAATTTATCCTGAACTTCTTCAATCACATTTTCAGTATTTTTCTCACATGCCATGATGCCCTCAGCTCTTTCTTTTGACATGAGGCAGTTAATTAAGTAGGTGCTAATACATCTAGACATTCTGCATGGAAACTGAAAACTGTGAGCAACCCAGGTCCTCTCCAGAAGGTTGAATTTCTGTGAGTCCTGTTTCAGTGAGGTGTTTCCCCCTCTTTCCCATTTCTTAAGTCAATGGGGGCATGCTGGCTATTTTTGTCCTTTAGAAAACAACAGCAGCGTGATGTATAATAGCAGGTCTTCTAACCAATATTTGATTGTGTCATGCAGGGACCGCGCAAGCTGTGTGTTAAAGAGATGAACAGTGGCATGGCAAAAAAGCAGGCCTGGCTTATAAAAAACAAAATCAAGGCTTTTTATGCAGCAGTGGCAGCATATTGTTTCAGGGACGGTGTCCGAAGTCTCCTTCAGGTAAGGCTGGCGTTGAGGGAATGAGTACAGAGGCAAAAGACAATTAGCACTCCGTTTTAATGAAGTTCCCACATGGAATGGCTCCAGTTGGGCAGACTAGCATCAGAGATCAATGCAGATGGTGAAGGAATTCATTTTGAATTCCTGGAGATGGGCAAAGCTAAAACAGAAGCAGAGAGGTTCTATTACAATGAACTATGAGTGATTCACTGGAAATGGAAAATGAGGTTGCCTTTGGCCAACAGCATATATTCTGTCCCCATACTTATTGAAATGCAAATTTGTTCTGATCGTTGACATTCAAGATCCTATTAAAACTTCAAACTATTTTTACATCTCACACTGAATATAGCAATGCTCAAGTCAGGCATTCTTTTCCTTTTTTCTTTTGCAAATGGGGCGAGGGCAGCTGCAAGACTGGACTAAATAAATTCCTGGTGATCCCAGGCATAAAATCTCCCTCTCCTCCTAAATTATTTCCAGAATGTTAAATAAAATGTAATAATATCTGTGGTTCAACACTAAAGCCCACAGTCCTTCCATCTTTTCTCCCTTATTCTTCCCTTTTTTCCTCACCTTCTATAATAAATATATAGAGTCCTTCCCTAGTTCTGATTTTCATAATTTAGGACGCCAAGGAATCCTAAAACAATCCAAGAGAAACTCAGAATTATAGGGCTTGGTTTTCTAATAATTTGGGCTTTAGTATGGTTGGAAAAACCTGATTCTACATATACTAAATGATGTATTTAGCTTTTAGAATTGCCACCTACAGGAGTGTCAAAATTCAGGATTGCTTCCAGGTAACTCTGATGGCTTATACAGGCAAGAAAGGAAACATGTTGATTAAATTGTAATATTTTGGAGAGTAAGAGTATTTGATGCATTTCTGTCTGCAGAGAAACCATTTCTGAAAGATCCAGTACCCCCATGAGTCTCTTTTCATCTGTTTTTAATTTGATAAACCACAGAAATAGGTGTCATTGCGAGATGCTGATTTTTCTTTCAGTAGTGAGTTACTTTTCAGTAGCTCTTTGGTTAAATACGTTGGGAAGGTTACACATTTAATGTAAAATTATCATGTAAGATTAGTAAAATAATAAATTTCAACTAGGAATGAGAGGACAGACACAAAATAAGAAGAGGGAGTGAAAGGACATTGGTATGGAAAACAATTCGTATGCTAATCCAGAAGAAATTGTAAAAAATTTCGACAGTGCATAAAGCTTGTTCACCTGAATTTCTTCAAAGAAAAATGGTGAAGCACAGAGGGGTCATGACAAAAAGGGCAGGACAGAGTGGCATTAAAGGGAAGCAACGACAACTACAGCATTTTGAATAAAGAAATTATGGCATGAATGACCACATCCCCAAACTGTAGTCATGGAAAAGACTACATCTATACTGCCGTGCACCTGCCAGGGGCCAGATGACAGTTCTAAGAGGAGCTGTTCTGCTACCTGTACATTTCTAAGGGCAATACACCAAATGTGGTGGAGGCAAAGTTTATTTCAGGAACCCTCCATCAATGTCGATCTCTTTCCACTTGCTACTGTCCCCTCTAAAATACCCCCCTCTGATCATTTGTTTCACTCTTCCCATAACCCAGAATATCCTTCCTTCACTTCCACTGCTCTCCTTACCTTTACTTGTCAACATCTAACCAACCTGCAAGATCCAAAACAAATGCCACCTCTCCCATGAAACCATTCATGAATCCTTAGCTGGAATTCAAATTTTCTTCCTTTATGCTTCCATATGATTTCCTACTGCATTTGCACTTGAATTATAATTATTATATATCTCATCACCTCAACCTTATTCTAAGCTCCTTCAGGCCCGAGAATATGCCTCACTACTCTCTCACAGCACCTAACACAGCACTGTGCAATTAATAGGTGTTCAGTAATATTGCCGGATTAAATTTAATTAACTGGAAGCCGTATTCTGTCATCTAATGGGGAGAATGAAACTTCTGATATGGAAGATGGCTATTCATGTTACTGTCATGTAAGAGATTTAGGTTCTGGAAACATAGTTCAGTTATTCTTCAAAAAATAATGTAAGTAGAAGTTTCAGCGATCCTTCTATATAAGAATTTTCCAAACATGGATTTTACTGCTAATAACATTATGGATATAGCAGGTGGAAATGAGCTTTGAACCACTAAGTTACAACACGTATGCCAACAGATAAGCCGATCCTCACTTGACTTTAAATTATTGAACCATTTTAATGAGTGTATCAGAAGAAATGCAAATGACTGCTAATTTAGAAAAGCTTCATTTCTGTCATCTAAAATCCATTTATGGCTGAGATGATTTAGAACTAATCTTTCTATTTTATGCTTGAGTACAGGCATGAAGGACATGCACTAAAATGTAATCTAATCTTCAGAATCTTCAGAACATTACATCAGTGCTCTTTCGGACATTATTTTTCACTTGCAGTGGTAGTTTCCTGGCCTGGTAAGGATTGCCCATGTGTTTATCTCCTCTGTTTAGGCCTCAGGCTTAGGAAGAATGAAACCAAACACTCTGGTGATTGGATATAAAAAAAACTGGAGGAAGGCTCCCCTGACAGAGATTGAAAACTACGTGGGAATCATACAGTAAGTGATGGCTTTCAAGACGTGCTCTTGCTTATAAAGCACTAACCAGGGCAGTACATAACTGACACTGTTGTACAGAATAAATTGCCCGAGAAGAAGACATTCCCCTGGTACTCTGAATTCTTTACCAAAGTGAGAAAACACTGCCAATATAACAGAACTTGAGGGGATCACAGCATCAGAGGAGGCAGGGTTGGGGAAATTTGGTGTCAAAGAAAAAGGTAAATATTAAGAGTTACAATCTTAAAACCTATCTATAAAAGCAAAAGCAAAGGACAGCTAGGTAAGGAAGGATCTGTTCTTTCAAAACACTTGGATCTTTGGTTGACTGGTGTGCTCAATTCAGTCGTTGTCTTATCCTGAGCCTTGGATAATGAGTTCACTACCCCGGAGCCTCAGCTCTCCCTTTGCTGATGTAGCAGTGTTGGTTTATAGACAAAAAGTGAGTTTTAAAAGGGATGTGACATCTAATATCTAAAAATTGAAGAAGTCTTGGGAAAGGGATAATAATGATAACCCTTAAGACTAGCCAGTGCCAGGCTAATGTCCTTAACGTGAATTATCCCACTAAATTCTCACAAGAAGCGTTTGAAGTAAGTACTTCAAATGGGAAGTACTGTTCCCATTTTTAAAGTAGAAATACAGACGTTAAAAATTAAGTAAAATGCAGAAAAGGACAGAGTTTTATAAGTGACAAAGCTGGAATGCTGACCCAGGACCAACTGAATTCAAAGTTTAAACTAATGATCCCAATGCTATGCGACCTCCAAAAGTATATAAATACACAAAGTATTACCTGGCTTGGTTCCTTCTTTTGAGTAAGAGAAAACAAATTCTACACATACAGAGAAGCTCAGGGTGTCCTCAGTGACCATTCTAGAAAATTGAGCCTTTCTTCCAGGCCTGAACATACTTAACCAGCTTTGTCTCAAGGAGGGCAATGTTAGCTACCCCTAACAGCCGTCTTTTCTGTCAACAACTCTGAAAATGGAAGATTTCCTCTGTCTGGGTTCTGACTGCGCTCTGATTTCATACCACAGGGCGGAGAACGTGCTGAGAGGTCTGGCTGCACTTAAAAGTCCATAATACACAGGAAAAAATCCTCATCCCTGCAAAGCAAGCATATACACAGTGCTCCTTATACTAGGATCTGTCCTCCGGCCCCTGCTAGAATGAGCATCACATTTACCATTATTTGGGGGAGATTTAGGGAACATAACGAAAGTATTCTAATTAGTCCTATCAAAAAGAAGCATAAGAAAATAATTTTCATCTTCTGAAATTATATGCATTACTGACCAAACAAACATTCACTTAACAGTCCTCTTAACCTGGGGAACCCATGTATTAAATGTATCCTCCTGAATTGTGTTCCCTAAACATATAAAGGCTGGATGCCACGTGCTGCTATCTGGCTCCTGCTGGCTCTAAGTTCAGTAGGTTAAGGCTAAACCAGGTGATCAGGGACAGCATTTTGCCAGGCTTAGCAAACAGCATTTTGATATATTTTAAATCACAGTCAGTTGCTGACTAGACATTCTTAGAAATGGATTAGATCCACACTCTGTCATCCAGATTCTTCAGTAAAATGTTGTCCTCACCTTTGGGAACAAAAAAGGGTGGAGCAAATAGGAAGAAATATGTGAATCTTCAGTCAAAGAGGCCATCAGTTGATACAAAATTATTTGAGTTCGTCTTCCAAACTCCCTACCATCCAAAACATTCTAAAAATTCAAAGGACCAAAATAATCAAACCCAGTAATATCAAGCTGAGGAGACTTGTGGCTTTTGTACCAAATTAATGATTGGTCTTCTTGGTAATAAAGTTCAGTGTTAAGGTGGCTCAAATTTGTAATAGTGTAAAACTTAGCTGGTTTGGTGAAGTTAAATGACTTTATTACGACAGCACTGGGGTCAATACAGAAGGAAGACAATCAGACATCCATGTTGTATTTCCCTTTCTAACTTTTTCGTTCTGTTCTGTTTTATGATGTAAAGCACAGTATTAGTATTAACATAAAGGGGTATCACTACAATACTACAATATTTTACCATTTTTCTTTAACTAGTAGATTTTAAATTTCTGTAATATTCTTAAGTATGGTTTAATTTTAATTAAAATAATTTTAATGACTTAAAACAACACAAATGTGTTAGCTTACAAATACATAGGTTAAAAGTCTGAGACTCAGAAAGAGAAAGACAAATACCATATGATATCATATCATATCAGGTGATATCACCTATATGTGGAATCTAAAATATGATACAAATGAATGTATTTACAAAACAGACAGACTCATGGACTTAGAAAACAAACTTAGGTTTACCAAAGGGGAAAGGGGGTGAGGGAGGGATAAATTAGGAGTTTGGTACTAGTAGATACAAACTACTATTTATAAAATAGATAAACAACAAGGTCCTGCTGGATAGCACAGGGAACTATATTCAATATCCTCTAATAAACCATAATGGAAAAGAATATGAAAAAGAATATATATATATATAACTGAATCACTTTGCTGTACACCAGAAACAAATAAAGCATCGTAAATCAACTATACTTCAATTTTAAAAAAAAGCTCAGACACTAACTTCCTGAGCTGGAATCAAGGTGTGGGCTGAGCTGTTTTCCCTTCTGGAGGCTCTAGGAGAGAGTTCCTGGGCTTGCCTTTTCTAGGTTTTAGAGGCTGCCCACTGCTCATGGCCCCTGCCGCTATCTGCAAAGCTCTTGACGGGTCAAGTCCTTCTCACACCACATTATTCTGACCTCCTCTTCTGCCTCCCAATTTCACTTTTAAGGACCCTTGTGATTACACTGGGCCCATCCACATTATCCAGGATAGTCTCCCCATCTCATGGTCCCTAACCTAATCGCACCTGCAAAGTCCTTTTTGCCATGTAAAGTAACATATTCATAGGTTCCAGGGATTAGAATGTGGATGCCTTTGGGGATCCATAATTATTCTGCCTAACGCAGAACCCAGATATTTTTTGTGGAACACACTGTCTATTTTTTATAATCAAGGACACCTCAAACAAGATTTATCCAAAATTTACCTTGTGGCACTTTTGCTAGAATGGATCTATTTTTTTAAGTGAAGTTCACTTACGGTTCAAATTTTGAATGGATATTCATATTATACTGAACTTATATCACTATTTGAAAATTCAGGTCTACTTTGGCTAGAGACTTGTTTGCATATCGTGAGGCAATCACAAACTGCACTGTTTCTGGGAAAGGACAACCGAACGGAAAGGTTCCTTGGGCTTCGTTCAATCCATAAACGATTGAACAAAGGAACTCCCAAGGAGAATATTTCAAATGAACTCAAAGTACTAATCAGTTTGCCCAATATTTAAGGGCAAAGAAAAAATGTTCTGCGAGAACACAGTTAAAAGAGCAAGGCTTTCTTTCCTCCTAGATAATCTAATTCCATTGGGTTGGGTTTAGAGAAGGCACAACTGCCAATTTCAACAGGATAGAGTTGCCATGAAAAAGTGTTGCTTTAAATGGTCTCTCCAAAGTCAATGATAATAGTTCCCTAGAGGGACTGGAGACATTTTTAACTGGGAATTTGATGTCCAAAACGTTGTAGGATTCCTCCTCAATGGGTAAGAGGTTTGACTGATAAATTTCAAAGGCTCTGTGCAGCCTTGAAACTTCTGTACTAAATATTCCAGCAATTGTTTTGTTTACGGTAGAAAAGAATCAAGTATTTTAAATAATCAAAATTCTAATCTTAATCAAAATTCTAGTTGACAGTATTGTTTGAATAAGAGTTAGTTACCTTTACTCAAAATACATTTTTAGAAGACATCAAGGGAAAACAAACAGAAAAGGCTATCAGCTCCTGGCTATGTTTGAAGGTGAATGTTTGGAGTTTAATTACATTAAAATCCTAGAAGCAAGTTCAGTATTAGTCCAAACCTTGAGGATTAAAGGAGTCATTTAAATCACTAACCATTTTGCTTCCACTTGCAGTGATGCGTTTGATTTTGAGATTGGTGTTGTCATAGTCAGAATCAGCCAAGGGTTTGACATCTCCCAGGTTCTTCAGGTGCAAGGTATGTATTTTCTTTATTCAACCAATAGGTATTCATTGAGCACCTACTCCCTGCCTGGCATTGTTCTAGGTTCTGGGGATAGCACAGTACCCAATACAGACAAAACCCCCAACAGTGCAGCTCCCGTTCTTGTGCTGACACGAGGTGTGTACGCTTTCCCCGTGTTTTCCTCACTGCTAATGCAAGTGGCCTTTGTCCTGCTAACCAAAAATACAGAATAATTCAGGGCAGATATCAGTTATTCTTCTCGTCACAAAACCACAAAGCTAGTATCACTAAAAATAAATACCTTTGGTAAAATAAACTGCCAAATTGATTTCTGCAAGATGTTTCAGAAAATGAAGATTGTTTCCTCAGAAAACCATGTATTTTGTTTTTAAGAGTCTTGATCTGGTTTGTAGCTAACATGGAAATGAGCCTGAATGTCTCATGCTGTGAATCACCAATCTAAGTCAGAGGCAGAAACGCTAATTCAGTTTAGTGATTCTGCTTTTTTCCCTGTAGAGGATTCCATATATTACTTGTTTAGTCTTAGAGTTCAAACACATCCTCTTGTGTATGGAGTGAAGGACACACCTAAAGAGTCACTAAAATATTAAGATAGAACTCTAATCCATTACTTATCTCTTTAGCTAAACTTCACAATAGAGTCCACTGACAACATGACACTAAAACAGAAGGTACCTCTTGTGTACCAGGCATGGTGTATATGTCAGTGCTGGGTAGACTAAGACTAATAAGAGTCTGTAATCTCAAGACACTCACAGCCCCATGATGAAAATGGGTGTACTGTTAGTGTGATAATAGGGTATTATGGGAAAGAGAAAAGTGGCACTTAACTCCAAAAGGCTTCCTGGAGGAAATTACCTTTGATTTTAGATCTAGTGGACGAGAAGGAGTTAACCAGGCAATGTTGGGAGAGAGAAAAATGAGAGTTTGAGCAACAGCATTCCTGGCAAAGAGGACAGCATTAGCAAAGATGTGAAGACACAGGAATATGGAGGTGGGGTATATGGGCAACCGAAAGCAGATTTGTGTAACTGAAGTGAAAAGTATGGGGCTTCCCTGGTGGCGCAGCGGTTAAGAATCCGCCTGCCAATGCAGGGGACACGGGTTCCAGCCCTGGTCCGGGAAGCCCCCTTTAAAAAAAAAAAAAAAAGTATGAAGCAGACAATAGTGAAATATGAAGCTGCTGATATAAGATCCTGATTTTAAAAGGCTCATTTGTCATATTAAAAATTGTGGGCCATATTCTATAGACAATGAGGAACTGCTGAAGAGATTTAAGTGAGGGAATAATATGGTGAAATTTGAGTTTTAGAGCTCATACTCTTTCAGTTACATGAGGCACGGACGTGAAGAGGACTAGAATAGAGACAGAAACACAAATCAAAAAGATTTTTGTAATAATCAAAGCCAGAGAAGGTGACAGCCTGGACTAGAGCAGCCTCTCTCAGGGGATGGAGAAAAAAAGACAGAGTACGTTGGAGGTACAAAGAGCAGCATTTTAGGTTTGATAGGATGTGTGGGATATGGGAGAGGGAGGAGTGAAAAAATATCCCTTGGCTGACAATGAACGGTGGTGCTACCAATGGAAATGGGAAACACAAGAGGAAGAGCAGGTTTGATGAAGAGATGTCTGGTTCAGTTTTAAACAAGGTCCTGTGGGAAATCCTACCAGAACTGTCCAATAGGCATTTAGACAGTCCGGGTCTTGAAGGAGAAATCTGAGCTGGAGATGTCGATTTAGATGTTTTGGGTCAAACTGTGTCCTCCAGAATTCGTATGTTGTGGTCCTAACCTCAGAATGTGACTGTATTTAGAGACAGGGCCTTTAAAGAAGTAAGTAAGGTAAAATGAGATCAGTAGGTTTGGTCCTAATCCCATATGAATGGAGTCCTTATGAAAAGAGGAGATAGGACAGAGACAAGCACAGAGGAAAGATCATGTGAAGACAAAGGGAGAAGATGGCCATCTACAAACCAAGGAGAGAGGCCTCAGAATGAAACCAACCCTGCCAACACCTTGACATTGGACTTCTAGTCTCCAGAACTGCAAGAAAATAAATTTCGGTTGTGTTCTGTCCAGTCTATGGTATGTGTTATGACAGCCCCACCAAAATTAATACAAGAGACATCATAATTAAGGTGAAAATTGAAACTGTGACACTGGAAAATATAACCCCAAAAGTGTGTATAGTCAAGAGTCCCAAGGCACGGGAAAAGGGTCCCCAAGGAGGAGCAGGGAAGGAGTGGCCAGAAAAGTAAAGGAACCAGGAGTCTGTGTTGTCATGGAAGTCTTGGGAGCAGAGTGCTCAGAATGACAAGAATCATCAGCATTGTCAAATACAGCAAAAAATACCAGTAAAAGTGCAAATGAAATATAATTGACATGGCACAGATAATCTTAGAACAATTTCTGTAGAGCAGTGTTGATAGAATCCCGAATGCAGTAGGTTAAGGAGAGAATATGCGATGATGAGGCAGAGAATGTGGATGTGGCCCACCATATGAGAAGTCTGGAAGTTAAGGAGAGGAATGAGGTCGAGGAGGGTTACTACAGGAAGACCTATAGACCTTAGAATGGGAGAAAGGCTTGTTTCCAGGCTGAAAAAGATGGGCTCAAGAGAGTAGGAGAGATTGAAGATGAGGGTAAAGAAAGATGACTATGGAGTAAGATCCTGGAGGAACAGGAAGAATTCAGGGAAGGGCATGAATGAAAGAGTTGGCCTAACACAGAAGAAAAATGCTTCATCTTCTAAAATTAGAGTAAAGAGGGGAGGATTGATGAAGAGGTATGTGGATTTGTAAGAGCGGTAAATTGAGGAAGATCATGCACAATAGTCTCAGTTCTAGGTAGTTGGAGCAATTTTGCTAGCTGTCCGCTTTTTCTCTAGTGACACTTGGTCTCCAGGGTAAAGGGTACCAGGGTTTTGCCGGATAGGTTCACAGAAAGGAAAAGCCTGCAAGAGATTTGAGAGTGCAGGTGCCTAATGGGTTCAGATTCTATTTGGGCATTTCACGATTGTCTCCATCCTAACAGAAGGGAACATGAGTGAATTAGGTGAATTTTTTGATGCAACAATTCTTTTCTTGCGAGGGAAGAGAAGAAAGAAGAAGAAATTAGAAATCAAGCACTTGTAAACGATGGAGAACCACTATCTGATATGTATACTCTATGATTTTGTATGAAGAGCTTTAAAAAATAAAACTGAGAGTAGAATCCATCCTATGCAAAACTGCAATATAAAGGTTATCTTTGGTGCCTTCGGCCTTCCTTTTTTATGCCCTTTTTCTTTTTCATGGACCCTTTATATCTCCAGGTCAGATATACTAATTCTACATGGTGTTCATGATTCATTTATATTCCTTCCTAGTAGAACTTAATACATTGTAGCAACAGTAGCTCAAATTTTTGAGCACTTATTATGTGCCATGTGTTATGCTTCATGTTCACATGTAACAGTTATCATCCCAACTACCCCCTAAGGAAAATACAATCATTGTCCCCATTTTACAGCTAATAAAATTGAGGCTTCCCTAAGATTCACAGTGCTAGTAATTAGTAGAGCTAATATTAAAACCTATGTCTGTTTGAAGCCTCTATTCTACCTTGCTAAAAGGAGAGCTAGAGAGGAAATGACTTACATAATGAGAAGCACTGGTAAAATCCGAGATGGGAATGGAACAAGGCTATTCCTTCAAAAGCGCAGCATACAGGCTGCCTGACTGTGGTAAGACAGACATGATGTTGAGGACAATCACAAGAACCTAATATGAAGAGACCTGTCCTGTTAACCTTCTACATTTTACTTTAATTTTTCGGCCTTTTGTGCTACACTGTTTTTCCATCTAAAAAAATGAGAATGCAAAATACAATTTGTATTAAATTATACATTTGCATTTGTTTTGTATGTTGATCTCTTCAAGCTGACAGATGTGATGTAGCTCCCACCCCTCGCTGCTCCATCTGCCAAAACGCACCGTCAATTTAGTTCTATAAAGCAATACAGCAAGCAAATTCTGTATGTTTCTGAAAGAATCCTGGCAGTGAACTGCATCCCCTTCTAATTTCCCAAGGGATGTATCTAATTTATATCAACTTTGATGTTTGAAATATTTTTGCTTCTTAGTCAAGAAAGGGAAAATGCAGTAGGAGGCTAATAAAATAATTATAAGTACCAATTATCTAGAGTAAATGAAAAAACAGCGTTACACAAATACATGAACATGCAGAAAAACAACCGCATAATGATAGAAATTAACTTTACCCCACATTTCCATGCATTGTTTTGAAGTTACGTAATTTATGACACAACCCTCATGTTAGATTTTGAATTGGAAGAAATAAGCTTGCATTTCATTGTATTATGCTGTAATACAGGGCTTAATAAGAGCCTGATAAATCTTAAGTATTGCATTACAATATATTAATGATAATCATCATAGCTTTTCCAAAACAGACACCACAGTGTCATCACAGATTATAATTTAAAGGAAATATTAGCAATTCAGAGTGCCCATATACTGTAGTTAATAAAGCAGTGAATAGAAATCAACTTTATAGGTAATTTACCAGCTAATGACAATTATTTCTATACTGTGTCTCAGGCTTATGTGAGAATAACTTTTTATGTAAATAAGATTGATGCTTATAGCATTATTACTTGTGTAGTGCAAGCAACTCATCCAGTACTGATGGCTGATAGTTTCTCTTAAGAAATCAACTTATCGCCTGACAACACAAAAAAAATGCAGTATTTCATATTGTTCACTTCCCACGGGTATTTAGCAAGTTTGCCAACTACAACATAGAGTCCAAATTGTACTGGTAGGAAATAACGTGATGAAACATGGTTCGCAATATACTGCGGTCAAGTGTTCCATGTAAGTACTGCACGATTTATGAACATCTCAGAGCACAGGGTTCTGCTGTGTCTGATAGCGTGGCTTAGCAAAATAAAGACAGATGGCAGTGTAGTAAATAATTACTTGATTGGAAGGCAACCACTGCAGGATTCCTTCCTGCCTTCAATTCAACTAGACTTCACCTGGGGTACAGCACATTGATTCATGTGAGCATTTACAGTTTTGAGCTGATTGATCAAGAAAGAATCATAATTTCATAATTAATAAAGAAAAAGGATGCTGTGAAGTTGGAGGATACGCGATTCCTCAGTGGGTTTCCCTGCTCTCTCTTTTGCTGCCAGATATTTGACTATTCTCTATCTTTCAGATTCAGACTGAACTGCAATGTGTAGACTCCTGCCTATTTCTAAAAGACATTGCTAAAAAAAGAAAAAAAAAAAAAAAGACTGGAAATAGACCATTCGAGGCAATCTTGACAACTAAACTGAATTTCAAAATAGTCACTCCAGTTGGTTACCATGCAATCAGTTTATAAAGGACTAGAAAATAAACTACTGTTCAAGTGGTTTTGGCATTTGCATGAGGATACAGCTCGGGATTCACTCTTTGTTTTTCCTATGAGAACTGTTTTGGGGAACGTATGACGACTCAGAAACTCACTCTCAACTGATAGATCCTAAAAGTCTAAGCTTTTTCTTCCATCATTAGAACCTCTGGGATCCTCTTAATCTTGGCATGAGAGAAGGGCAGGCTTTTACTCTCTCTCCCTAGCTATGTGGCTTTGTAAATGTGATATAATATGAAATTAATATGCAAGATTCAGAGTCCCACCAGATGCCCAGGTGGTGGCCCTTTCCAGGGTAAGGAGCCCTTTCCTTCCTGCTCATTCTTCAGATTAATCCCACCTGTCCTACCTTCTGTCCTATTCCAGCCTGGTTTGTACCATCAGCTGCTATTGGCCCCTCTTTTTATAACTCTGTATATAGCATTAACTCTACTTCTTTCAAACATTGTCTTTTGTACCAACCCCCCTTAATACACACATACTGTACACACTCCCACCCCTGACAACAGTTCACATGTTTTTCTTCCTTTATAGAGATAATGCTGTCAAATGTTTTGAACTGTACTGAACAGAACTGAGCTGTTCTTTTATTTCAACAAACTATTCTTGAGTGATGATGGCAGTGAGCACTAGCAAGGCAGGGGCACAACTAAGAATGTAAGAGGGAGTCTGGGAAGCCTAAGCATGGGTTTTGGAATCAGACAGGCCTGGGTTCAAACTCAGCTATCCAAATGGGAATAATTATAGTACCTACCTCACAGATTTGTTGCTTGGATTAAAGGATATGATGGCTGCAAAGTATTTGGAATTGTACTTCCCACAAAATAAACTTTCAGTAAATGGTGGTAATGAAATATGACATGAGTTACCCTCCAGGAGTTTGCAGACTAGTGGGGTTATAATAGACATGTATCTTAAAACTCTATTCTATGTCACATAGCTATAGTTAGTGGAATAAAGGTTGAGGAAGAATATTATGGAAATATGGAGTATTACAGAAATTTCTCTGACAGAAATTTGAGGATGGTTTTTTCAAAAAATGCATACTGGGTATTTTTTCAATAGACAGATATTGGCAGTCAGAGCATATCACTGATGAACGACGGTAGAAGGATGAACACTAGAATTGGAAACAGAAGACCTGAGTCACTAGCTATGCAACCTTGGACAAATCGCTTGAATAGTGTGAACCCAAGTTTCCTTCACAGCAAAATGGGGAGAATGAGGAGAATGCTACTAGCTCTGCCTGCATCCCAGTATTGGTGCTGGGATGAAATAAAATACTATTGGAAAGGGCACTGTGAATCCTGAACATCACAGTGTATGGTGGTGGTGGTGGAAACAGTAAAGAAATGAGTAGTTTTCAGTCAGCCTCGTGGAAATCAGTTTACATCTATCTATTCCTACTCCCTTGCTTTATCTCTCCTGTGATTAATGGTACACTTTTGCAAGTCAGCTAGCCAGTACTTCAGTTGAAAGAAATGTTTGGACAAAGTCTACTCGTGATTTTGCATGCAGAGGCAAACAGTAGGCCAGATAGATTAATTCAGGAGAACAGATAATCAAAATGTCACTTCTACCTAGCACTGAAAAGAGAAAAGGAGGGAGTACACAGAAGGAGGCCTTAGATCATCTACAAAGTGAATAAATAAGAATTAACTTTAATAAGAATTTGCAAAATCACTGTGAGTGGTCATACCACTGTGTGGATCTGAAAATCCAAGATGTCCAAGCAGGCAGATTTTAGCCTTTAGAATTGACTCTGTCACCCTCTGTCTCTGTCGTCTCTGAGGGAACTGCTGAATCTGACTCATTCACACAGTCTAGTTTTGTCTCTCAGGCCTGGGATTTTGCAGTTTGCTCTGTCCAGGATAGGCTTTGTATATACCTTTGAGCAAATTCCTGGAGCAGCTCCCAGTTCACTCAGCCAGCTGAATCCTTACAAAGGAGGATTTATTTACTTTTCCTCCTTTGTCCAAATTAGAGGACAAAGAACATGGCAAGTAGTGGCTAATCACAGGGTATGCTGGAGCCTGCTAAAAAAAGACAAGTAAAAGAACCCCCTCCCCAGTGTAACCCTTGCAGGTGCCCCCAAAGCAGCTCACAAATACGTGCCTTCCAGATGACTGCAAAGAACAGGTTACCCCATAGCTGACCCCTGCAACAACCCACAGAATGGGTAATAGCTAGTGACCCATCACCCAGGACAATGATGCTGCTTTTCTGGGGCAGCCTGTCATATGTACCCATATCCTTAGAGTCTTCTCTTTAAAATGACAATTTTGAGGGGACCATAGTTTTGGGGAATTAACTTGGCATTACACCATGTGCCTGAGTGTTTAGGTTCATCTGAGGATAAAGAGTTGGAGGTTAATAAAAACAACCCTGAAATAATAGCAATAAGCCAACAGCAGAAGGTCTTCATAGAGGAGAGCATACAGAACTTGGAGTCAAGCAGACTTCTTTGCACTGGAACCCTGTTATTTGCTGGGCGACATCAGACAAATTATTTAAACTTTCTGAGCCTCAGTTTCTTCATCTACAAAATGAGGATAATAATAGTAACTTTCTCAGAGTTGTCTGGGAATGAATAATATGCAGCACAGTCCCTGGCACCCAAGAGTGTACAATAAATATTAAATTCTAAAATAACTCCCAGCCTTCTCAAAATACTTGATTTGCTTTGCATGACTAAGCCGATTTCCAGAAGTTGCATCAATACACTGCCTATAGAAATGCACTCATTGCTTTGTTCTCTAAGGAGCCACAAAGCACTGTTCAGGAGCTGTTTATTCTTTTTACAAAGCTAGGAGGGAGGGAAAGGCAAAAGGCTACAGTTTTCCATTTCACAGATAGGAAATCAGAGGCATAGGAAAAGTAAATGACTTGCCCAATGTCACACAAAGCCAGGAGCAGAGCTGTAATTGGTGATGACCCCCAGTGCAATGCAGCTTGTGTTCACCTTTTGAAAGTCAGGGGTAAGCAACTCCTGTCTAAGCTTTAATACCATCTATCTGATTTCTTAGATTTTCTATAGCTGCTTGCTGGTCCTGAGAACCTTTGAAGCTTTGGGGAAATCACATGGGTGATTTGACCTTAAGTCTCATGCCACCGGCAAAAGATTAATTGCTAGCACCTGGAAAGGGGCCAGACAATTCTGTGTAGCTGAATAACAGCACCATCTAGGGATGTGACTGTCCTGACAGATTTAGTTAGTACAAAATTGATAAATCTAGAGTTTGTATAGCTTCACTTCCCAGATAGACAAGGCAACAGGCTCCGAGGGTTGACATTTACAGTAGCCCTACCAGTGTTTCGTAACACTGAATCTAGGTTTTCTACTCTCTTCCTCGGAACCTGGCTCATTTTCTAAGGCTCTGTCTTTAGTAGGCAAGAAGATGAGGGAATCTGACAAGAGTGCCACCTTATGACTGTAAGCAAGAATGCCCATCGTTCTTTAACACAGCCATATGATTGCCTTTAAAGTCTTATTTATTTACCCTGATTCAGTGCAGGTTAAGGTCAGAGAGGGATGCAATGATTACACAGCAGCTAGGAATTTTCCGTCATAATCAGACTCCAAAAAAGATAAAAGGCAGCTAAATGCAACATAAAAGCTTGGATAGTAGGTCTCAACCCTGGACAGGACATTCTGCACAGCTTGACTCTTATTCCAGACTCCAGTGTCATGAGGCCCTTTTTAGCAATGTGGACTCTGACAGGCACACAGAAACCTCAGCTTTTCTTTCTTTTGCTTTGGTCACTCACTCCAGAAAGTATCTTTGCTTCTTGGAAAGAACTGTTGGTGGTGGATATTTTTCACTGTAATTTGTATTTGGAGCCCACAGCGTTTATTATTAGATATGGTTCTCTTTCCTTAATTCTTGTTCTCTAGTTTTATGTTTCAATTCAGGAGGCATTGCTCTGTGCCTGATATACACCCAGTATACTTCTGTAATTTTTGTCACTCCCAGTTGTAAAATATCTAGCCCAGTAGCTTAGGTCAGTAAATCAGTAGCTTTCAGTGTACAAGATCTTATTACAGTGTATCTGGTATTTTGTGTTGCCAGTAGTAAATAAAGATGGCATTAAACAGCCCCGTTTGCCCTCACACATAAAAAACCCAGTGTCTTCATGTATTATAACAACACATAGAGTCATTTTTCTGAGCTAGTCGTTACTTTCTGAATACAATTTAGTGTTATACGTTATTTTAATAATCATTCAGAAAAATCATATATGTATAAATAATCATTTAATTGCATAGACACCATTTTTAATATTAAAATCGTTAATAAGATTGTTCCTAGAAACTTTGCTGCTCTGAGCAGAGTAAGTGATTTTGTCTTCTTTCATCAGATGAATTAGAGAAATTAGAACAGGAGAGACTGGCTTTGGAAGCCACTATCAAAGATAATGAATGCGAAGAAGAAAGTGGAGGCCTCCGAGGCTTGTTTAAAAAAGCTGGCAAGCTGAACATTACTAAGCCAACTCCCAAAAAAGGTAAGTGCCTTTAAAATTTACAGGAAAGATTACCAGACGAGCCACGACTTGAGTGTCTATGGGGGTCAGTAGTGAGCATCTAAAACGTTGGGGACATTGAGTGTAGGTAAGGACTGAAAGATATTTCCTTAAGAGAAGACGGTAAGGCTGGGCTTCCCTGGTGGCGCAGTGGTTGCGAGTCCATCTGCCGATGCAGGGGACACGGGTTCGTGCCCCGGTCCAGGAAGATACCACATGCCGCGGAGCGGCTGGGCCCATGAGGCCACAACAGTGAGAGGCCCGCATACCGCAAAAAAAAAAAAAAAAAAAAAAAGAGAAGATAGTATGGCTAAAAGGTAGAAGCTATTGTAACTTATCAACAACATTCACCCCTTTGTACCATCTTACTGTAAAAACTTTGCTTTAAAATAATATTTGGTTTGGGAGTCATACAGTGCTTTAGCAGATGGAACGTCATAAAACAGAAAATTCTTAGTTAAGATGTAAAGGGGACAGAAATTCGTGACCCAGCCCCCAAACTCGTTTATCTACACCCACACACCTCACACACACCTTGCAGACATTTCAGGAGACTGAAAGTCGACTGGTATAGGTAAATAAGGGATCCAGATAGAATTCTAATTTCAAAAATGCATCTCTATCACAAACCAGAATTCCGGACTTGGAACTTCATTGACTCTAATTACCTGCAGATTTTGGCTGAATGGTACACTTATCTCTGAATGTTCAGTATACATCCCAGAAATGGAGGACCACAGAATGAGACCTTGTTATAAGTTTAATAAACAGGTGATTCAAATAACTGATTTTTTTGAAAATTGCTTTCTTTCCAGAAACACTGCCGGTTTGAGTTTAATGAGGTCCACAGCGACCTCTGCTGGTAGAAAATTAGAATGTTAACATTTCTTTCTTTCATGCACAAATAATCCTATATAGTTACTGAAGTCATTCACTGGTGTAACGCCCAGGAAAGATCATGTCTCTGGCAGTGTCTCCAAGTCAAGTAGCAAGATCCAAACTGAGACTCAGCTGCTGGTCTAGGTTAATAAGAGCCAACCTTTCAAAGAGGCCCTTCAAAGAGGTTGTCTCCTACCCTGGAAAAGGTTTGGTTCTGTTTGCTTATTTTCCTACTGTGACCCAAGGACTAAATTTAACCTGTAATACAACATTTTTTTTTTTTTTTTTTTTTTTTTTTTTGCGGTACGCGGGCCTCTCACTGCTGTGGCCTCTCCCGTTGCGGAGCACAGGCTCCGGACTCGCAGGCTCAGCGGCCATGGCTCACGGTCCCAGCCGCTCTGCGGCATGTGGGATCTTCCCGGACCGGGGCACGAACCCGTGTCCCCTGCATCGGCAGGCAGACTCTCAACCACTGCGCGACCAGGGAAGCCCTACAACATTTTTATATATTTACACAGAATTATAGGAAATCCAAACATTTCCCTTCTTCAAACACTAGAGGTACCCTTGGGTGCCAGGAACATTCCATGGGCTAGGGGAGAACCTACTGTGCCTTTGTCCCCTTAAAAGGACATTTTCTAGAAAAATGATGTGTTTGAATCTAAAGTTGGAGTTACATCAGGTCTTTCAGGGTGTAAATATTAGAATAAGATCGTCTGGATACTAACTACTATCTTCTTTCCTTTTCAATTATTTCGTGTACCCATAAGAAGAATTAACTATGCGTTGAATCTGCACTATGCAATGGTACAATCTGAAAAGCAATGGAAAATTCAGAAACCATAACCCATACTGCTCTCTAGCTGCTGGGGAGGAGGGAAGCATTAAGGTCCTTATTAGTGAAAGCGGGACTTAGTTATTCTGGAACGCTGTTTCTGCGTCGCAATACTTTTGGCAAAAATGTACACCTCTGAAAGTCAACATGTCTCACTGTTCAGAAAAGCAAGATTATGTTATGTTTTATTTCCAACACCTAAATTTTCAAATGCAGCTCTGAAGTAGGCCCCTTCACTGCTCCAGGCCTTTGTTAGCTGACCACTCTTCTGACTTAGGACCAACTCCGCCTCCAGGCACTCATACACGGTCCTCTGGAGGCTTTGATTTGCATGTAAGTGGGGGCAGAGTTTGGTCCGTTTTGTAAAGATATTTAACTTTCTCCCTTAGCGGTCCTAGGGAGATACAAACTATATGAGATAATTGCTTCAGAACCGACAGGCCCAAACATGAAAACAACAAAAGACAGAACAAAGCATCCTCAGAACCTCTTAGATCAGAGAGGAAGCTCTGAAGAGGCTGTCGGCTCTACTCTAAGCACTATGCTGACACCCTCGCTTTGAAATAGAGCAATGAAGTCACAACTTCCAAAGATGTGGAAATGAGAAATAACATATATGGAGTAGGAAGGAAACCCCTACTGGGAAATAGGAGCAACGGTTCTGAGCAAACACTGCCCTAGTTCCCAGGTACACTTTTGCGGTGTCCATGTTAGGGTGGAAATTGCATTAAAAATTTTTTTTTAACTACTTTATGTACACTCTTAACTATAACTCAAGAAAAGGTATTTTTGGGCTTCCTTGGTGGCGCAGTGGTTGAGAGTCCGCCTGCCGATGCAGGGGACGCAGGTTCGTGCCCCGGTCCGGGAAGATCCCACATGCCGCGGAGCGGCTGGGCCCGTGAGCCATGGCCGCTGAGCCTGCGCGTCCGGAGCCTGTGTTCCGCAACGGGAGAGGCCACAACAGTGAGAGGCCCGCGTACCGCAAAAAAAAAAAAAGAAAAGGTATTTTTAATCATATTTCCTGGCTTTTTCATCTCGTTCACAGAGATTCAAATAGCTCAAATGGCTTTACCTTAGATTCACAGATTCCTTGAAGAGAAAACAAAAGAGTAAGCCAGGTCCACATTAGGACCAAAGGGTCACAAAAGAGTAAGCCAGGTCCAAATTAGGACCAAAGGGTCATAGAGAGTCAAGATGGTCATGGTGCCTGGCAACGTTTATAATCCAGGCATTGATGGAGTTTACACCAAAATTGCGCTCAAATGAACAAACTGTCTAGTGAAGGAGTACTTCTGATTCTTCTGCTTATCTCTAGAAAACCAATAACCACATGTTCTACTTCTAGGTACATCTGAAAATATAAGTTGAGTTATACCTGAAATTTGGAAAAATCGGGATATTTTGGCTTTTGTATCAGATAATTTAGCATTGGTACCTGCCTAAATAATAGTTCTGCTCTGAGAGAGATTACTAAGGATCTGAAAAAAAAATCTGCTGCTTTATAATGAAAACTGCAATCATAAGATCAATATCAAGTTTTTCTGAACTGTTGAAGGTGATCTAAATTATTGTGGAATTTGACCTTTATCTCTCCTCTTCCAGAGAATAGGACTATTTACCCATAAGTATAAAAAACACTTACAAATTCATGACCCTTCCTCTAGTCTCCTGAAGAGATTTATTAGAAAGTTATTTTGCTTCTTTCCTCAAAAGACAAATGGATGTACTACTTTCCCTTTCATTACAGACAGCAGCATTAACACAATCCAGTCGATGCATGTGGGGGAGATCAACCAGAAACTGGTGGAAGCCAGCACCCAATTTAAAAAGAAGCAAGGAAAAGGCACAATTGATGTTTGGTGGTTGTTTGATGATGGAGGTAAAAAATTCCAGAATATACACTAGGGAGCAGAATTTCTATGTTGATAAATTTAACAAACTGCATGGGAACGTATATGAAACGATATCAGTTAAAGAATAACATTTCCGTGTTCTCCAAAGATTTAAATTAGGTAGGAGCTATGAATGTGGGAAAGAATAAAGATATGAAGCTACTCATTTCCTTTCAGTTGGATATGCTCATTCTTTTGTCATAATCTACTCTCTTTTTGTTGTTAGGGTTAACACTCCTTATCCCCTATATCTTGACTCTCAGAAAAAAATGGAAAGACTGTAAATTAAGAATCTATGTCGGAGGGAAGATCAATCGCATTGAAGAAGAAAAAATTACGTAAGTAATTTATCACTCCTGTGTTTGGATGTTTGCTGTTTTAATGCTTTAATTTTAAGAACTGTAAGCATCTTTGAGGCACAATAAATTTAAAGATAAAGTCACCATGATAGGCCTCAAGCTTACTTGTCTCTGGTCAGTAAATTATCTGTGTAATTTTTCTCATCATTGTCTTCAGTCCTTTTATCCCCTTCCACAAATGCTTCCAACAAGCATTTGGCACAGAAGCCTCATCTCAAGTCTTGAATGAGAGTATCATTATCTTGTATAATGTTTATTTTGTTCTGACTGGTAAATGCATCCAAGAAAGGAAGAGCCTGAAGGCATCTGTGTCCAATAGTTTCTTCTGGGAGATTCAAACCTGTTAATTCACAGCAGTCACTCTAGCACAGCACACTTAGAAGAGAACAGAGAGACTACATCTGGTCCGAGCCACAGCTCTGCCACCAACAAGCTGCAGGACTTTGCAACAGTCACTGCACATATCTGGGTCCCCAGTTTTTCACTTGTAGTGTGAAAGTGTTTAAATGGATGACTGTTGATGGCTCTTCTAATTAAAAAAATAAATAAGTCCCACGGTGTTAAGTCTGTGCCTCTCTTATTACTTTAGTCATGGAGAGTTGATCTGTAGTTTTGAGAGCAAAAAGCATGCCGAGAGTGTGGTGTATCCAAAGGTCTCGGGCGGGAATCTGGAGAATGCCCTTTGGCGGCATTTGGTCCCTCATGACATGCCTAAGTCCTAGCCCTTCCTGGAACTGCTACTTCCAGAAATCACAAAATAATGACTGGCTCTTATTCAGCAGTTTTCCACATTTTCTCCCCACTCTTAGAAAGATATTATAAATATTTAATTCCTCGTAAAGAGAGTCATACTAAAATGGAAACTAACATGAGGTCTACAATAATTTATATTTTCTTAAAGCCTCTAGTACCTTATTGGGACAAGGGATAAAATTTGAAAATGGTGGTGGATTAGATGGTAGTAGGGCATCAGTGTTAAATTTCCTGATGTCAAAAACTGTACTCTGTTTATAAAAGAGAATGTCCTTGTTCTTAGGAAATACCCACTAAAGTATTTACAGGTAAAGGGGCCTGATATCTGCAACTTACTTTAAAATGGAAAATAGGTAGGAGGTAGAAAGCCAGCAAGCAAAAAATATATAGATAGACAGATGTAGATAGAAAAAGAGAAAAGGAGAATGACAGATCAAATGGGGCAAAATATAAACAGCTGGTGAATCTGAGCTTTCTTTGCACTATTCTTGTAACTTTTTTGTAACTTTGAAATTATATCAAAATTTTCAGTTTCTAGGGGAAAAAACCTTTAATCTATAATGATGCAATAATATATAATAATTATTAGTTTGTCAGTAGTTTGTCAGTAACTCTATAAAAATTATCCATAATAGTCAATAAGTATTGGAACTTGCTCTCTTTTTTCCAAATGACAAGGAAGAGTGGACAGCTCCACAATATCTTCCCTGAAACATGAAGGCAGAGCTGGGTTTGCTGTTTCCAGTGATTGCACCTACAGAAATTTCTCCTTGCCTTCAATGGAATAACTTGGTCCACGTTTATCTGTATTCATCAAGTACTGTAATGAAAATCAAACACTAACCAAAGCCTTTGTCCAAAATCTAAGCTGAAATAAGACATGAAATCAAAACTCTTTGATTGAAAATAGCTAAATATGCAATGATGAAGTGTTTCTCTCTTATATTTTCAGAATGGCTTCCCTCCTGAGCAAATTTCGGATAAAATTTGCAGACATCCATGTCATTGGTGACATCAACATCAAGCCAAACAAAGAAAGGTATGAAACATTGAACAAGATCCATTGTTTATTCGTGGTACTCTCGCCTTCTCTTCTGTGTTAATTATCAGAAGGTAAAAATGTTATGGATTTACTGCAGTGACTCCTGATAGGGTATAATAAAAAGGGATTTCAAATAATCATGACACAGAGCTATCACGTTCTAATGGAAGGAAAAGGTTTTAAGGTGAAGACGAACTTGAGAGGAAGAATTGTTGAAACACCATTCAGATAACATTTTAAAATTGCCCTTCATGTTATTGGTTTCTATGGTGGCAAGATTAACAGGAAGCACAAGCTCAGACAATTCTGACCTGAGCAGTCAGGGTAAATTTTCATTATTGAACATTAATGGTGGGGCATCCTGAATGGGAAGCCTATGAGAGCCCCTAAAGGCGGTCTCTAAAACTATCTGAAGCCTGGCAAGAAAATGTATTGCTTCCAAAATTTTTAAATGAAAAACATTGAAATAATTGTTTAAATGTCTTCAAAACATCATTTTAACTTCATTGATTGTTAAATCTGTCAAGTCCATGATATCTGAAAACAATTTGTAGGTAGATCTTAAAAGGAGTTCCCAGAGGTGTAAGAAGATTGTCTGAAAATCATAGCCAATTATAAATTAAAGTACTTAGAGCAATGACTTAGCAATTATAAAATATTTTCAATTGTTTACAGTCCAAAATCATATTTACTGTTGCATCTAGATGCAGTTTAATACATTTGATTTGGTGTGGAATGGGGTCTCCAAGGGTTAGAGTAGAGGGAGACACGAAGGTCTCAGTATGGCTTAGGTCCTTGCTGGACTCGTGGACCTCTTCTCATTTCTGTTGACCATCATTTCTCCTTCCTCCTGCAGTTCTTGATGGATTGCAATTCCATATTCCTTGAGCCTTCTTGCTCTTACCTTCTTTTGATTCACTGTTATCCCAGATGAGCTTAATAACTAACTGAAAATCATCCAGATTTACGACGCATTCTTATTGACCAAATGGCAACCTCGAACTTCATATAGTTTGAGGGTGTTCATGATTCCTCCAATGTTATAGGTCAGTTAAAACAGCTTTACGAAACATCTTAACTGTGATAAGAAAGCTATAATTGACAGGGTTAACCTGGATTATTACTATGTAGTATTTCCTTATATCATATATACCACTAATGCCTTTCATTCCTGTATTTCTACAGTTATAAACAGTTAAAAAAAATTAAGAACAGATTTATCATCCTCCTTGGTAAATGGAATTAACATTCTGATATGAAGTGAACTGTCATGTGGTAACCTCTGGTAGCCTTCCACATTTCACTTGAAGAATTTTAATTCCTAAGTCGCTGCCTCTTGGCTTTTGCAGTGATGTGATCAAACGGGCTCATCTTATAGCTCTAATTGGTGGGAATGCATTCTCTTTCATAACACAGCAGGTCCAGTGATTCCCTAGTATGTGCCACTTAGCAACAGGCCAGAGCCTGCCAGCGCTCTGCAAGTACAGGACCATTTACTGTTGTCTAGAGCACAGTCACAGTGTCCCCTACTGACTTTGGATTTTCTATAAGCCCTGGCTCAATGCTGGGCACAGATCAGTCACCTACTTCTCGTAGGTGAATTCTTCTTGCTGTTGTTTGTCTTATCAGCAGCTAAGGACTGTCTGTGCTTGCTGATTAATTTGTTTCTATATCCTTTGCCTCTTTACCCATCAACATGGTTTTCTCTACCCAAGTCCCTGTTTCCTTCCCTCTCTTTTATGCTAGTCTCTGCCCAGCTGCCATGGTCACCTGCTGCATACCCATCCTTTCTGTCCTATCACTGAAGATGTTGATGTATCTCTTTTACTAACCATGCCTCTTCCTCCTTTGAGTGTCCATCACAGGCTAGACGCTCTTCATCTTCCTACCCCTGACCTTTGTTCCATGGTTTCCTCTTCTCAAGGAGAAAACTCTACTTACAGTCGTAAGAAACAAAGGACCCAGGCATTTGTGCTTTTGTCCTGGTATCTAAATTTGACTTTAGACACCATTCTGATTTGGTGTTTCTTACATATCCTCCACATCCTGCAGTGAAGAGTTCTATTCCCCTTTCTCAGGAAAAAAAAAAAAAGAATTAGTTTTCACAATTGTGGAGATTCTCTATGTGATATTTCAAGGTCTTGAGGAAGATGCAGGAAAAAAAGTCCATTCTTACTAGAATAACTGCAGTGAATGTACCCTGGTGTGAAGACAAAAGGCCACCAAGAAGAGGTGTGCTAGAAGTGCCATCCTTCTGTCTTCAGTCTTCAGCTATAACTGATGCCGTATTACTTCATAAAACAACCACATGTCCAATGCTGGCAATGCCTTTTCCAATATTTGAAGGTAAATTCTAGAACAGAGAATGGTCATTCAGTAAATCTCACAAATGGCCACTGGTAGCACACCTAGCACCTTTGTGATAATTTTTAAAAGGCAACTCCTCTGAGTGGTTTAATAAGAGAAAGAGAACTCTTCTTCTGGGCTGATGCAGCCCCAGGCCCAGGGCCCAAAGCTTACAGCACTGTCTCAACTTCAGCTTTCACATGGGCCTTGTTGGTCAGGCAGCCCTTGTCTACCATTAACAGCTATCTCCTGATCACTGTTCTTTCTTGGTCACTATTTTCACACAATGTTGAAAATAGTTTGTCAGTGATTTCCGTGTTGGAGGCTAATGTTAACTGTCCTTCAATTACCTTTAATAGATCTTTCAACTACCCATAGAACATGAGCAAGTCTTGATGGAGACATTCTATCATAAAAATATTATCTATAAATATGGTAGAGCAAGGGTGAAAGGGAGTACAAAAGCAAAGTTAATGAGAAAATAATTGGGAAAACTGAAAAGCTCTTGTGGCTAAATTTCATTTTTTATTGTATAGACTGAATTAAAAGTAATAGGCCAATAGAACAGCAATCTTTAAACAGAAATCAGAGAGACACCAGAAGCAATTAACTAGATAATTTAGTTGAAAGATGCTAGTGTGATCACAAAAACAACAAATACATTAAATTGTGAAAAGAAATCTTATATGAACCTAGGGGGGAATTTTTATGCAGTCAAAAAATGTTTTTAACTTTGTTATTATGAGGAACAAGGATAGGGAAGGCAGGGCAGCTATAAGTTAATTTTTTAAATTAAATTAATTCTCACTTATATTTAATAGTATGTAATACTTGACCTATTCTAGAATCAATTAAAAAATAATTATAAGAAAGATCAGATTTAATAAGAATCAAATAGAAATCCTGAGCTACCTTTGGCTCACCAAGCTAGGAGAATGGAAAACGGCCAAATCAGGGATGAGCCTTAGGATGAAGAAATCAAAGATAAACATAGATAAGGAGCAGTAAGAGTTTAGAGAAAATAAATGGACAAATACAGCCCCATTATAACCTACTGTGTCACTTAGCATGCTTCAACTGCAAGTAAAAGAAAACTCAACTCATAGTGACTTAAATAATGGAAATTATTATCAAACTTAACTGAAAAATCCAAGGGTATTTTGGCTTACAGGTGAAGCTTGATCCAGAAGGTTAATTTTACAATTAAGGACTAATTCTCCTTCATTCTCTCTACTCTGCCTTATATTATGAACTCATCAATCAAAGTTGACTTAGCTTATAAAACCAAGATGAATGCCCATAGCAGCCAGAACTACATATTTGCTCATTTGTGTTCAGTGGGAGAAAAAGTTTGTCTCTTCCCCAGTTGTTGAACTCAGGTCATTGGCTGCATTCAGGTAGCACCAACCCAAGCCACTGAGCCACTTGCTGTGGTCAGTAAAGTGCAAGGTGCCTATTGGTCAAGATTTCCTGGGTTATGTGCCCACCCTGGCCAATCAGTCTGGCAGAAGAAATAGAATTGTATTGACTGTCTGATGCTGGGGATAGAGTCATTCCCACCCAAACTACAACGGAGAAACACAGTGTGCATGCTGGGGGGACAACCAGCAATCTCCTTTCCACTTTCCATTTCTTAGGAAACTATTTTTGAACTGCTCTTTCTAATAAGCACCTGGGCTGAGATGCGAAGAAAACTCTTATCCTGATCAAAATAATTATATGTAGAGCTTAAACAGAGAAACTGTCAATTGCTAACCTCAGTCCTATGGCTGCTGAGTAAAATGAATGCCTTGCTTTTACAGGGCACTTCATACTTTTCAGAGCACTGTCACCCAAATCATCCTATTAACACTCACAACAACCACGTGCCAGCTTTGAGCAGCCATTATTACCCCCTATTATAGGCAAGGTTATCCAGGTCAAGGAGGACAATGGAAGAGCTGGAGCAAGAATCCAGGCTCTTTTCTCCTAGGCCAGCAACTTTGCGCTGATTACCGCCAAGGTCTCTGAAAGCACGGCACTGTTGGGAGGAAGAGCAAATAAAAGTATTGTGTGGCTGAAAGAATAATAGGGCATATCAGTCTTATTCCTTCCCTGTCACTGTCTACCATTCTAAATAAGTCAAAGCACCAGAAATCTACTGCATTAAGTATCTCTTTAATCCCTTAAAAAAAGCACACTGGTAGAGACAACCTACTCCTTTGTAATCTCTGTACTTTGTACAAATCCTAAATCAGGACAACTGATGAGATCACTGAACTCATTGCTTCATATTTTAATTTCTTAACTTAACATCACATTGATTCTAATTATCACTCATTCCAAAGTTACTAAATTATAAGTAAGCCACATTATATAAAACCAGAGAAAACTTTATATTTGAGATCATCTTACAGTAGCATAGTAAAGACAACTACTCCTACAAATTATAAACTTTGTTTTGCGCTATTTTAAAAATAAGTCTTGCGGCTTTGCTGGTGGTACAGTGGTTGAGAATCCGCCTGCCAATGCAGGGGACACGGGTTCGAGCCCTGGTCCGGGAAGATCCCACATGCCGCGGAGCAGCTAAGCCTATGTGCCACATCTGTGAGCCTGCGTGCCACAACTACTGAAGCCCGCGTGCCTAGAGCTCGTGCTCCGCAACAGGAGAAGCCACCGCAGTAAGAAGACCACGCACCACAATGAGGAGTAGCCCCCACTCACCACAACTAGAGAAAGCCCACGCACAGCAACGAAGACCCAACACAACCAAAAATAAATAAATTAATTAAAAAAAAGAAAGTTTTATGAGATTCTTATGAAAGACAAGAATGAGATTTTTCAGCAACTTTTAAAATGTTCCGCAGCTCTGAGATACTGCTCCTCCTTTTCTATTCAATGATTTCTTCTTAATCGCTCTAAAATGCCCTCAGATTTTAAAATATTATTGATTTTTGTTCTTTCCTCTAACATGCACCTGAACAATAGCCATTTGAAAATCTCAGGCAGCAACATCAGATACCAGAAGGACAAAGGCTACATTATTTACAGCAAACATTCAAATTGTTCTATAGCCATTGAACTCACTTCCTTGCTCCTCTTAGTTACTATTCTCCTACCTGCCTGCAGCCTCCTGCCATGAGTGCGAGTTGCCATGTGGACTAAAGGTGAGGAGGGCAACCCTATCCAACTCTCAGGGATGCTAGTTCATCTCCTACATTAATTCATGAATGTCTCCCATAGAATCTATAAAATAAGCAGAAGCAAACTCATTTATGGGCTGAAGTGTCTGTTACAACTGTGTCTTTGACTCTATTATGTAGAACATGTATTTGCAGAATAATTACTATCTGTGTGTTTGTGTATTTATATTGAGGATCTAATGCCTAGGAGGCTATAAAGGCCTCACACACGTTAAGGCCTTTCCCTGGATAGGGAGGCACTACTAGAGCCATATGGTTTTACTCACAGAAAGTCCCCTGCAAAGATAATTCTTAAAAGATTTACATGACATTCAGCTCTGATTCTGTAGCCAGCAGGGCTAGTCATACCTAGAGTATCTGTGAAATAATGAGTTGGTTTCCCACTGTGAGGCCTCTTTTATAATTCCAATTTCAGCTGGAAATTCTTTGAAGAAATGATTGAACCATATCGTCTCCATGAAAGCTGCAAAGATTTAACAACTGCTGAGAAATTAAAGAGAGAAACTCCGTGGAAAATTACAGATGCAGAACTGGAAGCAGTCAAGGAAAAGGTAAGGACTTGTCTCCCTTAATCTTTACTTTGCTATCTAACTAGCTGAAAAAGAAAACAGTGGTTGATTTAAAGATCAAGAAGTAATGTATCTATTATAGAATTTCATTATTCAAGATCCAGGGTATCTCCGTATTTCAAGTGCTTTTTCAATCATATTATCGAATATGAGGATTTAGAAAATTGTTTTCATTTTTTAGTATAAAATCAATTTTTAAGTTAAAAACAGGTTACTGATACATATTGTGAAGTCTTCTTTCCAATTTAATTTTATAGAACAGGAGACAGACCCATCAGTCTAAAATAATTTAAGTCAATACATAGGAAAAGTAAATATAGATTGACTCACAGTTTGAGACAATAACAAAGAATTTTAACCTGATAAAGTTAGCTATAAAAACTAACATAGGGATCTGAGAAAATATGTAATTGAAGCAATGAATATGAAAGTTGGATCCAGCACATCTTGTAGGACAGATGTAAAATGGTGGGCTCTTCTAGAGAACCCAATAAAATGGGAGTTACCCTAAAGGCCTGAGCTGAATGAAGCTGCAATAGTGAGGATGATGAAAAGGGCAGGGACATAAAAATAAGGCAGAAGAATTGACATCTGAATTGGATTAGACATTCAAGGAAAAGGACCACAAGAACCTCTAAACTACAAAATTTAAATAAATTATATTAGGAGCTGAAGTTGGAACAAATTAGAGCAGGAGATACTAAAAGCCTTTCAAATTTAGTGGAAAAATACTGAGCTAAGAATCATAAGCTCTGTGTGTGATAAACTTCCCAGTTCTAACAAAAAGTTTTCATATAATTGAGCAAATCACTTATCTAAACCTTGTTTTCTGAACCAGTGAAATGTAATAATAAATATTACTCTCATCACTGCAAAATAGTTAATGTAGTTATTTTTCCAAATGTGTCTTTTGGTGACTCTTTCATTGAAACCAGTCCCCTGTGCCGGTAAAAATCAAAGAGCTTAAATAAAGATAGACTAGGGTATAACCTATGTCCTTAGGATATCAAATTAGTATCAAGATTAGGTTAGTTTTCTTCAGCTGCAAACCTGTTCCCCAGCACTGGCCATTCTTATCTTCTTTTTACCGTTATCCATGTGGCTTGCTTGTTTTTTTTCTTCTAGAATTTAATAAGCCACTATAGCACAATGGTCTTATTCTTTATGTTTCTAAAGTTTCCCATGAGTTTTAAAAACACTGTTAAGTTTCCAAACCTGAATGAAATAACTGTAATTTTTTTAAATGAGGTTTTTCTACTTGTCCATAATTTGAGGTAAGAAGATAAATTCTCATTCATAATTCTGGGAAAACTGCCCTCAACAAAATCTGAATGTTGTCCACAGAGTTACCGCCAAGTTCGACTGAACGAACTCTTACAGGAGCACTCAAGAGCTGCTAATCTCATAGTCCTGTAAGTATCACTGCAGACATTTAAGATTGTTACAGAGAAACCTTAGTTGTGAATTTAAAAGCTCACAACCATTCAGGTGGAAAGTTAAATTTGGAACATGTGGGATTTTAGGCAGCGAGGGAAGATAAAGGCCACCCTGAGACACTGACAACTGAGGCCCATGGGCTTTAGCGGGCTCCATTTGGACTTCCCACCAGGTGTTCCCTACCCAAAGGGCCAGGGGCATAGTGCATGCCCATCTAGAACCCTGGCTCCTCCCAGGTTCCAGGGAACCTGACCCTGGAATTCCCTGCCTAATTAGCCCCAAGCTGGCTACCAAGGTTCCCAGGCCCCTTCCCTAGATAGCTGCTCCTGAGGTATGGAGTCCATAGCATGTTTGCCAGACTCTTTACCATGGGCAGGAGAAAAAGGAGTGGGCTTTTCCATTTCCACTCTTTGCCCTCCACTCCACAAATGTTAGGGGTGTACCTGCTGAAAATATGAATGTTTACCTAAAGATTCATTGCTAAACATGAAAACCAACAATTTCACATTTATACCTCATGAACTGACTCCTATGTACAAAGTTAAGTATGTCTTCAAACAAGGTCTACACTGGAGGACTATCCATTTAAGACATAGATTGTTCTCCTGAATTGGGTGGTAGGACTCAAACAGCTGTTTCTCCCAAATGTAAGAGCTTTAAACCATTAGGAAAAGTCATTTTTTCCAAAAATGGGGGGAGGTATTGGTTGATCACATTTTCTATTTAAAGAGTGAAAATTTATTATATGTATGCTTTGCCTCTACCCTACAATGCCCAAGCCTATTTTTCTGGTTTGTAGATATTTATATTATCTGAGAAGTATATCAATTTAATATCTATATTCAAAATAATTTCCATGCTTTCATTTTGTCGGGGAGGCACATAAAAGGTTCAGGCCACTTGTTATTACATAGCTCAGATAACTAGTGATGTTACTGCCTGTACTAATTGTCACGTTTGTTCTTTATTTTTCTTCCATGCTGTCAGGAGCCTTCCAGTGGCAAGAAAAGGATCTATATCAGATTGGTTGTACATGGCTTGGTTGGAAATCCTCACGAAGAACCTCCCTCCTGTCTTACTAGTTAGAGGAAATCACAAAAATGTCCTGACGTTTTATTCTTAAAAGATAAAGGATTAGAACACATTTTACCTTAATGTATGAATAAGTTAGGAGACATGTTCCAGTACTTCATGTTATAAATCTGATCTGTGGATATGCAAACCTCTGGAGACCAAGTAAACTTTGTCATTTTTTATATTATTACTTAATAGGAGCTATTTTTTTTTCTATCAGCTTAAGGGGGTGTCAAAGCCAATGCTACCCCTAGAAAAACATCTTGTCATTGCTGTTGAAAAACAAGAAAATTAAGCAAACCCATGCTGGCTTATGCCCATGAAAACCACCAACTTATTGTAAGCTTTTCCAGGCACACCTAATCTTCTGTGTGCTTCTAGGCCCTGGTGGAGGCTTCAGCCACCAGCAGTTTCTCATTAAATGCCTATTGACAGGCTGGTATAGTAACCATGGGTGGTTATCAAAGGAAAAGACCAACTGGGCAGGAAATGTGATTATGCTTGGCCTTCTGAGAAGCTTATACCTACAAAGAAGATTTGAAAATCAGTAACTGAAACCTTTAAGGAGTACTTGCTTCTACACAGTGTTTAAAGCAGTTACCTAAATGAGGTTATTTAATATAACACAGATCATATACTTAGAGTGATCTGAGCGATCGCTGATAACATATGGCTTCAATTTGGGGCTGACTGAAAAATATATTAGCTGGATTAGGAGGCAACGTATATTCCAATTAAGTGAAATATATTCCATCCTTAATATATAAATTTCAGTTGCTTCCCCTATTTAGACATTTCCAGCATGGTATTACTTTGCATATTTTTTTTCTAATTAAGTGGGTAGCACAGATGAAGTCTTCATAGATGTTTAATTGAAAACCAAATACCACACATTTTCTAACTGTTATAAAGAAGTATATCCTGAATCATATATTTAGTTACTTTATACAGTGATTGTATAGATTTAAAAGAATAATTAAAACGTGAAGTGGAGAAACTTGCAAATTTGGAATATACAAGTATCGATTTTGTTTCATTTGTTAGTGTTCCTATAATACTTAATCATATTAAAAAACAACCAAAAATTTTTTTCTGATGGATGGCTTGCTTATTTTTTTTCCTGACATATTATGACTGTTTATTCTAACTGATAAAATGTGAGGGGGAAAAAAATCAACCTGAAATAAAACCACTCAAATTCGTTTGCTCTGGCCTAGGTCATGCTTTTACCTTTCAGTCACTAAAATCACAGTGCAGGGCTTCCCTGGTGGCACAGTGGTTGAGAATCTGCCTGCTAATGCAGGGGACACGGGTTCGAGCCCTGGTCTGGGAGTATCCCACATGCCGCAGAGCGACTGGGCCCGTGAGCCACAACTACTGAGTCTGTGCGTCTGGAGCCTGTGCTCCGCAACAAGAGGCCACGAATGAGAGGCCCGCACACCGCGATGAAGAGTGGCCCCCGCTTGCCACAACTAGAGAAAGCCCTCGCACAGAAATGAAGACCCAACATAACAAAAATTAATTAATTAATTAATAAACTCCTACCCCCAACATCTTCTTTAAAAATCACAGTGCAATGGTGTATCAGATTTGAGCCTGAAATTTTCAGTCGGTTGCCTCATCTGCAGGTTGTTTAAAGCTGGGACTCAGGATTAGTCTTCCAGGCCAGACTCTGGCCTCAGAAGGATGACTAGGGAGGGAAAAGGGAAATAGCAAAGCTTAAGCAGCAGCATATCCCTATTCCAAATCTGACACCATTGGACTTAACTCAGGCCTGGATTAGCCCTCTCTCTTGAGCCCTATGTACCTGAAATCCAAATGGCTAGATGCCATCATGGTGACCAGAGCAAGGAGCACCCGGCTTCATCTGGATCTGACACTTCCCTAAAACACTTGATAGGGTCTCTGGAAAAGGTGAAAAGTCATATGACTTCTATAACATGAAATTCTGGCTCTCGTTTCTTGAAGAAGCTGTTATGCTAGGTCCCTTAGGAAACAGACTCGGAGACAGTTTAGCGTGGAGCATGTTTATTAAGGAGTGCCCTTGGGATCAACACCTGTGGAAGGATGAGGGAAAGGTGAGGTGTGATGCAGTCCCAAGGACAGTCTCAGTGACCTCACAGGGAGCTCTGGAGATAGAATGTCCCTTCAGAGTAGTCCCAAGAAGGGCTGAGAGGGCCAGGACTTTATACTCCCACATTTATCACTCATTGGAGGTGGGTGGCCCAGGAAAGAGTGTGAACTTGGATGAGGCAACTCTCTGCAGGTGAGGCATATAAAGGGCCTGACAGCTGAAGTCTGTCTGCTGACAGCACTCCCAGATGCTGCGGCAATAAGTCCTTCATTAAACAGGGTGTGGGTGGGGTATCACCATGCCAACTGCAGGGGTCATATAAAGTACTGGTCCAAAACCAAACAAACAAACACACACTCAGACTGGCCTAAGTTCAAGTCTCACCATTTATTAGTGGTATTACCTTAAACCAGTTATTTAATATTTTGAGGGTTACTGTCAAAAGAGTGACTGAAGGGATGTCCCTTGGGTTCCAGGTTAAGAAAGGAGGAGAACATGGGCCAAGAAAAACGGGGATGGGTGGTAGTAAGGGACTGGTGATGATGAGGTCAAGAGCAGCTGTATTGGGAATAGGTTAGGGTAGCAGAAAATTGAAAGGATGGGGGCTATGGTCAAATGCCAACAGATTTTTGTAGTCCTCAGTGTCCTGTCCTTGTCCTTTGATTTACCCAACTCTATTAACCCAACCTCCTACTATCTCCATGTCTATACTCAGGTTGCTGAGCAAGAAGGAGGAGGTTACACATTCATGTTCATTGATGTCCAGCTTTCTCTGTCCCCTCACTTTGTACATGTGTCTCATCAGCATCCCTACCCTTTTCTCACAATGACTTTTCAAAGTCTTCATCACTTTTTCAGTTGGTGACCCTGCCACCATCCCTACAACATAGCCAGGTGCATAGAGACGTAAAACTTTCTTATGTAAGGAAGACCACACTGGGAGTGTTGCCTTACAATTTCTTCTCTCAATACTCAAGTTTAGAGCTCTTTCAATGGAAGCTTAAAAAAAAAAAAAGATGATAGATTCTTGAGGACAATCATCAGTCTACTAAATTAGACTCCACAGGAGAAGCACTGAGGAATCTGTATATTCTGATGATCCGCAAGATTCTGGAACTCCTGCTTTAGGCAGTCTTCCCTGTTCCTGTGACTTGACTCCCACCATGGGCTGATGCCTCCCAAATTTATAGTTCTAACACAGAGCTCCCCTCAGTCTCAGATCCATATATTCAATCACTAATTCTCATGGTGTTTCTCTTTGTATATCCTGCAGACGCTCTAAATGCAAGATGACCAGATTTCTGTTAAAAACGAACACACAACTAGAGCAAAGGCATCTACTTCTCTTTCTCCCTTGCCTATCAGATCCTTTCTGAAATGATCAAAAAGACGTACAAATAGGAAAGTTCTGCATCATGGCAGGAAACTAAGGAAGGATGCCATTCCCATGATAACATTTTTAGAAATACCATCAAGCTGGAGTTTACATGGGATGAGATTGATGAAAGCTAGAAAAGGTCAGCTTGCAACAAATGCTCCTGAGAAAAATCCAACATGTCACAGGAAATAGTTGCAAGAGACCCTGGGAGAAGTCCACTAACTCCTCCCCCAAGTGTGCAGGTGAAGGTTAGAAGCTGAAGGTACGACAGACAGAGTGCAGCACTGGGTGGGATCCCTTTTGTTGGATACTGAGAATATTCAGAAATGGCTGCCCGGAGAGGCCAGATGGTATGCTTGGTGAACACTCAAAGCAGACACGGGTATCGCAGTGGAGCATCTCATAGGTGTCCTTGAAAGGCACCAGAAAGATATGTGCCACGAATACAGGCTGAGCCAAAGAGAAAATCAGCCCTTGATGCACAATTCTCCTAATATTGTACAGAGAAGAAAACTCAGAGATGGATGATCTTGTCCCTGGGTCTCACTGTTCTTAGGCTGCTGGGTTCCTAAACTGGCACTGGAAGTCAATATCAACCAGGCCTTATGAATTAAATTAAATAGGAGGATTGTAACGATAAGCAGGTGATGTGGTGAAGGTCCCTGTGTCATTCACAGAAGATCAGCACATCTGCTGGTTGTCAAACTTAGCATCCACAGTATCCTTGCTGGCTGGACATTGCTGCACAGGTCACCTGGAGCCAGTCCACCTAGATATTTCTAATGTTTTCCTCCACAGAGATGTAGGGGACGTGTTGACATAAGGATGAAATCCATCTGGACTCCCAGGGGCAGAACAGGAGAAACTCCTCTTTGGGTGTGACTCAGATGTCCCAGTTGCTGACAGATCAGGGCAGCCCCACGAGTTGCAGTAAGAGCCAAGAGGTCAAGCCAAGAGTGCTCAGGGCCCAGCATCAGACCCAGGCATTCCCACGGGGCCACCAGCTGCCCCAGAGCATGGCAGCCCTGGTCTACAGGCAAAATCTCCTCTCCATAGAAGGTGTGTTGGTCAGTCTTACCTCTTTAGGATTTCTGATGCTGAAAAGAACCATCTCAGTCTCCCTTTTTTTAATGCAGAAAAGCGTTTTCAAAAAGAATATATAATATTTCATCTCATCTATGACACCATTCTAAACACACTATTTTAGGTCCCACTAAGGAAGAAAAATTTCTGCTATTTAAATTATGACATAATATCCTATGTCATAGGATATTTTGTTATATTAATTGAGATGCCTTTTTTTAGGCTTATGTAGGTATAGAATTTTAAATCACATACCATTCTTGTGCATGTAAAAAAAGGAAAAGATAAGTGAAATAAATTTGGTTCCACTTCAAAGTCCCACTCTTCTTTTCACCTTTCCACTCTTTTTATGTCTGTTTTTTCACAGGACAGATCCTCAGTGCCAGGAGGAGCACTAGCGGCTCAGCATTTCTCACAAGAGAAAGCCAGTGGACACTATTTTGTCATTGGCTTTAATAATTTTGATAATTCTAGGTTTGAGTAGTTTTTTAATAGCTTAAATTTGTCTCCTAACAGAATTTAAAACATTGTATGTAAATTCTGATGCATAAAGAACATAAAAACAAGGAAAAAATAATCCTAAAAAGTCAGAAAAAAATTATCATTTAAAAAAAGAGAAATCATACAATAGAATAAAAGACAGATCAAACATACAAGAAATAAACAGAAAATATAAATGTGTTTAACTTTTTTAACACTCTCAAATTTAATAAAAAATAGATAAAATCAAACTCTATTTGATCTGCTAGCATAATATTCTAAATTATATATCCAAAAGGCTAAAAACAAAAGAATAAAAAAATATATAGAAACATTCAAACAAAAAGAATAGAGTTGGCAATTTTAATTTCAAAGTTTAAGATTAAAAGAATTAGGAGGGATAAGAGAGCATCATTTTTTACATTTATAAAAGATATATAGCCATAATATAGCTAAGATAATAATGGAGCTTTATCTAAATAAATAACATCATACTGACATAAATAACACAAGAGTCGTTGGAAGCGAGGAGAGAGTCACTAAGAAAGTCAATTTTCTTAGGAAACAGCTCACCTATATCTCTAACTTTGACAGATCAAGTATAGGAGAATTCAAACTACATTTTTAAAAAAATGGATTTAATTGGTACCATAGTGCTCACAAACACTACACTGTCTTTTAGAGATCTATAGAATGTTTTTGAAAACAAATTATATATTAGATAACTCAGTAAATTCTAAAATGTAGAAACAGGAAATATTACGCTTTTATTACAATACAATAAAACTAATATTATTTACAAATATATAAACAACAACATGAGAAATCTTACTCACTGGGAAAATAAAATTCTAAACATCTCATGTCAAAAGAGAAAGAAATAAATATTTAGCAAAAATGACATTGAGAATTCCACATAACAAAACATAGTTTATGCTGATAAAGCAGGCTCAGAGGTAGATTTATATCTATAAATGGATTTATTAATAAATACGAAAAATGAAAGTTAATGGTCAACTCAAGAAGTTAGAAACTGTGCAAGGTAATTAAAGGAAAGCATGAAGAAGACATTAAGGAAGAAAAGCAGGGAAGTAAAATTAAAAGCTGAGGTTCTGGAGTCAGAAAGAGAGGGGCTGAGTCTCAGTTTTCCCCCTTACTAGTGGAAGGCTCATTACCTGGCCTCCTGCAGAATCCATTTTCTCATACGTAAAATGAGCATTATTAAAAGATCTACCCTGGAGGGTTATTGCAGGGAAATGAGATCGTGGTTTTTTTTCTTTTTTTTCTCGGTACGCAGGGCTCTCACCGTTGCAGCCTCTCCCGTTGCGGAGCACAAGCTCTGGACGCGCAGGCTCAGAGGCCATGGCTCATGGGCCCAGCCGCTCCGCGGCATGTGGGATCTTCCCGGACCGGGGCACGAACCCGTGTCCCCTGCATCGGCAGGCGGACTCTCAACCACTGCACCACCAGGGAAGCCCTGAGAGATCGTGTGTACTAAAAGCAGAGCACAGTACCTGGCTGAGCACTTTGTGGTAAGTACTTAACTAAATGTTAGACCAGGACAGACAAAAACAGTACAACTGATAAGCTCAGGTGCTGTTTGTTGCTATTGCTTAAAAAAAAAAAGGAATGTCGAAGGATAAAATATAAATATACAAATTTACAAATGAGCAAGGAACTATGAGTACAACTATGGAGAAGAACACCCTTTAAAACTTTATTCCGGTAAATTATTAAATTCCAGTGACATATATCAATTTCTAGTAAAATATAAATTACTAAAATTAATACATCATGTTTGAATATTTATTTGTAACTGCAGAGAATACCTCTAGAAAAATGCACAAGAAACCAGTAAGAGTTGACTCTGGAGAGGAAAACAACTGGAGAGGAAAACAAGATTAATGAAGGTGGCTGTGACAGAGAGATTTAATTTTTACTATGCACCAATAATAATTACTCAAAAACAATATTTAAAAAATTGAATATATAAATAAATTACTAGCCTGCTAGGCTGTGTTTAGTTCTTAATTCGTGTTTGAAGTGACATATACTGTGAAGGTCATATGAAATAAACTTTTTAAAGTTTTATAAAATGCTCAAAAATATAAGATATTATACCATCATGATATTTTTTTGCACTTATGTATAACATAGGTAACTAAAATATCATGTAGAAAAAGTTGACCCCACCACACAGCCACTGATAAGTTTAGTTTTGTTCCATTTGAGTTTTTTTTTTAAACATGAGATCTTTTTTTTTTCTAATTTATGATTCTCTCCTGGGTAGAAAAACTAGTAGAGAAGAGAAATATTGAGTTGTATTTCCACTACAGCCCTGCATATTTTATTTGCTGAAGCTCAGGAATGGACAAGCATCATCTTAATAGGTTCTGGAGTTTTATTTCCTGAGCTGAATGAAACTCAGAATTGCTATTATGCATAGTAGGATGGGGTAATTATAATAATGTGATTTAGTTTGTATGAACCCATGCATTGCAAGTGCAGTATGCTTTTACCCTTTTAAATACAAAATCCAAATAGGATACTGTATTAATTTTCTATTGCTTCATAATAAATTATCACAAACGTATCAGCATAAAACAATACCCATTTATTATCTCACAATTTCCATGGGTTGAGGGAACAGACATAGCTTAAGCTGGATTTTCTGCTCAGGGTTTCACAGCACTGCAGTCAAGGTGTTGCTCAGGCCTGTGTTCTTATCTGAGGCTCAGGGTCCTCTTCCAAGCTCATGTGGTTTTTGGCCAAATTAATCTTCTTGCTGCTATAGAATCCATGGTAGTTTTCTTCTTCAAAGCCAACAGGAGAGAAAACCTCTGAACCTCTAGATCATCTTTTAAAGGGCTTGCCTGCTTACGTCAGGCCCACCTGGGTCAATCTTCCTTCTGATTAACTTAAAGTCAAATGATTATGAGACTTTACATAATCAAAGTCCCTTCACCTTTGCCAAACATATAGGTAACCTAATCACTGGAGTGGCCATCCCATCATACTCATAAGTCCTGATCAGATTCAAGGGGAGGAGATTACACAGGGTTGTGAACATGAAGGGGCCACCTTACAATTCTGTCCACCACAAATGCTATCTTGCATTTCTGAAGATCATATTTTAGCTACTAAGACCCAAGCTTGGAATCAGATAATAAGTTAAAAATGGCCTGTGAAGCACCCAAATAATCAAGCAGTAACTAGCAATGACAGCAGGGATGATGCAGCAAGACAACAAAAACATTTTTAAAAAGAAAGTACAAGCCTCGAGTACACAGCAGTTTGAGGTTGTAAGTGTGGTAGGCACAGACTCTACATACCTCACTAGAGCCTGAGGGCATCATCAAGTTGTGAGGAGACAGCCTAACGTCAGAAAAGTTCAATTTTCTTCTAGGTGCCCTGGTTAAGAAAGCAAGAATGTTTACAGTTCAGCCTCAGAAAAATTTTCCTTCATATGGTTGACATCAAAGGACAGCTAAGCTTCAGTTACCTGGAAAATTAATTTACATGGAATGAACTTGCAGTGAAGCAGAGTGTATGGAGCTCTTGTGTGGGACTTAAAGAGTGTATTTTCAGGTTGGGCAGTTCAAGATGAGGGATGCAGGAGAACTCAGAGGTTAAGGCCAAGATCTAGGTTATGAGTGTCATCACTTCAGAGCAGGTGACAAGCAATGACATCTGGAGCAAGGAGCCTGGGCTCTCTTTCTCTGCCTGGAAGATCTCTCAGCACAGGGTTGCCTGAGGCCAAAGCTAGGCAGTCAGCTTTTTAGAGAAAGGCATGGTAACTGCCAAGCTGTGGACTCAGCTGCAGAGCCCTGGGGGCCAAAGCTGGACCTCTGTTCTGATGCAGCTGTTTCCCCAAAGCTGGTGGCTTTCTTCAACTTCCAAATTCAGTTCATCTGCTCTTTTGGGTGCCAGGAAGAGAGATCAGGAAAAGGAGATACTTCACATACAGACTTTTCTGTTGTTATTTCCAAAGCAGATATATACTTAGATTTTCTAATTTTCCTGTTGTACTTCTCCCAACAAAGACGTGGTAGAAATATTCTCCAGGAAGGTGAGAAGTTCAGAGAAGTAATTTCCTAATGTTCACAGGAACATTTTCAAAATGAGTTCTATTTTAAAATAGAACTTGTACACCTTGGAGTTAATGTGTCCCAAACTGAGCTCTTGGTCTTCCTTCCCAAAGCTGCTCTTTTAGTATTCTTCCAAATCTCAGTAAATGGTAACCCCATCCTTGCCGTAAATCTTGCAGTCATCCTTGACTTCTCTCCCTCACTTCTCATCTGACCCATCAGCAAATTCTAGTGGCTTGAGAGTACATCCAGAATCTAACCATTTCTCATCATTTCCACTGCTACCTCCCGGATACGTGCTACTTCCATCATCTCTCACCTGGATCACGGAGTAGCCTCCTAGAGGGTCTTCCTGCATTGGGCCTTGATCCTCTTCTGTCTCATTTCAGAATAGCAGCCCAAGCAATCCTGTTAAATGAAACAGAGCATGTCAATCCTCTTATCAAAATATTCCAATGGTTTCCCATTTCACTCAGTGGAAAAGCCACTGTCCTTACAAAAGCTTATAAGGCCCTACAACTGCAACCCTCACCCCTTGCCTCTGTGGCCACATCTCCTACAACTGTGCACCCCTCTCTGTCACTCTGTTTAGACCACACCAGCCTTCTTACAGGTGAGTTTGCACCTCAGGACCTGAGTGCTTGCTGTGGCCTCTGCCTGGAATGCCTTTCTCCCAAATATCACTTCTTTCAAGTTTGGTTACATGCCCTCCATCCCCAATCCCACACCTGGCAGATAGCATATTCTCACTGAGGCCTTCCCTGGCCACTCTCCCTAAATTGCAAGCCTACATTCCATATTTCACTTTTCTGCTCTGCTTCTCTCTTTAACATTCAGCACTATTTATTTTAATCACTTCTTCTATTTACTGTCAGACTAATTTTTGTCTGGTCTGTTCTCTGTTATGTCCCCAAAGTCTAGACCAGTGCCTGGCAAACTGAACACATTCAAAAATATTTGTTGAAAGGATGAATGAATGCAGGCACTGAGGGGAATAGGAAGTATAGAGCCCCACCTCCTTTGAGGTTTGGTCTTTGACTCACTGTGGAGCCTCAGCCTGCCAGGCTCAGGTCCCATCTCACACCAGCCATGCCCCACATTCCACACACATCACTGTCTGTCTCTGAACATGTGGGTCCTGCTGCCTACGATGTCTGACTCTCTTTTGTTTACCTCACTGTTATTTTTATCCTTATTTATTTCACTACCAATGAGGTAATTACTAGACAGTTTATCATGAGTTTATTGGCCATCTGGTATTGCTTCTTTTGTCAATTCAACAAAAATGTGCCAGGCTGTAAAGATATAAAGATACATTGTTCTAAGCTCTTAAGATAAGACAACCATTTTCCCTGTCCTCAAAAAGTTCATGGTCTAGAGAGACAGGCAAAGAAGTATACAAAATAATTATGGATTATGAAAAATATTGTGAAGGAAATAAAGAGGAAACTATGACACAGAATAATGCAGAGGGCAGTACTTACATAGGGTGTTCAGGGAGGGCATCTATGAAAATATATTTCAGGATGAGAGAGTGATGACAGTGTTGAACTTTACCTGACTTCTATGCTCCCAGAAAACAGTGATGGTTAAGAAATCTCCCCAGTCTTTTTTCCCCCAAATCCCCCACCCCTTTGTGTTCTAGAAGATGAGTGACTGCAATGAACCACCATTCCCCACATGGCTTAGGTAGACTTGCTGTCCACCCTTTCTCATGACTCCCACAAGATTTGTAGATGGCTCCCAGTTTTACTGGCGACAAGGTTAGACCCAGACCATTCCTCTTTTGCCTGAATCTGTTGACCTGGTCAGACAGAGACCCTCTTTCTTCCTTGTCTCATGAATAATTAGCCAAGATTAGAATTGTTTGTTCCCCTGAACCCAGCTAAGCATTTCCTGTTCCACTGAAACTTCCTCTGATTGAAAAAACAATCCCAACTATAAATAACCCCACCTGTAACTTGTCTACTCCTCCCCATAAAAATCTAAGGCAAACCCCCTTTGCTGAGACACGCTGTAGTAGGCTGGAAAATGGCCCTCCAAGATACCCAGGTCCTAATCCCTGGAATCTATGAATATCTTACCTTACGCGGAAAAAAAGCTTTTGCAGATGTGATTAATGAGCTTGAGTCGGGACAATTATCCTGGATTACCTGGTTGGACCCTGAACAGAATCACAAGTATCCTTGTAAGAGGGGAGCAGGAGACTCGACCACAGATAAAAGAGAAGACAGCCATGTGATGGAAGCAGAGAGAAGCGGAGTCAGAGGAAAGATGCTCCATCACTGGTTTTGAAGATAGGGGAAGGGACCAGGAGACAAGGAATTCAGCTCTAGATGTAGGAAAAAGAAAGGGAACATATTCTCCCCTGGACCCTCCAGAGGGAGCATGGCCCTGCCAACACCTCGATTTTAGCCACGTAAGATTCATTTTGGATTTCTGGCCCACACAACAATAATAGGATAACTTTCTATTGTTTAAAGCCGCTAATTTGCAATGATTTGTTACAACAACCACAGGAAACTTAATACGTACTCTAATCTTCAGATCTGAAGTGTTTCCCTATTGCAATAGCCTGAATAAAATCCATCTCCTCACTTACTCACGTTTTTGTCTTTGACGGTGCTAACCATACGACGAACTGGGGAGCAGAACACTCCAGGAAGAGTGACCAACATGGACAAAGGTCCTCAGGCAAAAGAGAAGTTGGTGGGTCCTAGAACCTGGGAGATGAGCGTGACTCAAGATGAAGTTGAATGTTAACAGTCTGACAGGGCCCTGGGCCATGGTAGGGAATTTGGACTTTATTATATTTGTGATGAGAAACTTTTAGAAGATTTCGAGCCATCAAGAGTAGAAGTAGAAAGGTCAGTTAGTCGTTCTGGTAAGAAATGATGGTGGCCCCAGGATGTGGGAAGAGTTTAGATATAGGGCTGGATGAGGCAGATTCTGTCTCTGTAAGGGTTGAAATATGAAACAGAGTTCAGTCAAATTAGAATAATTTGAGGAGTTTACTAAAGAGGGTATTTATAAAGGTTTGGCAAGATATGGGAAACCAAAACAACAAAGGAGAGTACAGTACCCTGAAGCTTATAACAAACAGTGCCAAGCCTGAAGGGAAAGGGGGAGAAAGCAGTTTCCAGAGCCTGGAAGAAAGGGCAACCGTGACAAGAGCAGTGGTCTTCAGCGGAGAGACACAGCCATCCGGAGGGAACTCTGACCTTACCCTCCCCTCTCCCTCTGACCTCTTGCTGGGGCTCTCTATTGCCAAACCCAAACGCAAGCCAGAGAGCAAGAGAGCTCATTGGTTAAGTCCCTACAGGTCAGCCTTCCCAGGCAGGAAACAGGGTAGAAAGGAACAAGAGTGGATATGGAAGGAAAAAAGAAAGATAGGTGGTAGAGAGTTTAAATTAGCCCAGTTTGTTAAAAGAAAATGTGGAGACCTGAATTTTCTACACTGTTTCCTTAATACTCAGTTTCACCTACCCCATGCCAATAGGCACAAAAACAATGGCTTTCACCTTCCTGATTTTTCTTTGAACGTTCACAACTGCTCTTTTGTCCTAAAGGCAATCAAGAAAGACCATGATTAGAACACTTGCAAGGACTAATAATGTTATCTTCAAAGTTCAGTGAAAAACCTCTTTTGATAAAAGTGTAGAACTTAAGGAAATGTTGCTACTTGAAAACTGGATAATATTCACTTTATACTGAAGTGAATTGAGTCTATGCAGCCTGGTAAGTCAAGGTTGTTTCAGAGGAGTGGAATATTGAATCACCATCAAACCAAACCACAGAAAGCCTAATTCATACATCTCTCTGCATGGGTACCCATATCTTACCATTGTTTTGGTTTCCTTCTTTTTTTTTTATTACTCTGGAAGATAATTCAATTTGCATTGCACATTTCCTCACAGAAATGTTGAATCTTATGAATATAAAAATCATGGACTTGGCCCAATGTTATTTTAATCAGTTTTTCTGTTTCCTAATTCAGGATTAACTTCCCAGGATATAGGCAGAGATTTAGTAGCAAGAGCGACAGTGTGCACATTAAAATATGGAGAGCTTCAGCAGCAATTTGAGTTACGGTAATTACTGGGTTTGTTTACACAGACACAGATGAAAAGCATAACCTTTTTGTTCCTGTCTTTTTTTTTTCTTTTAATTTGGAAAAATTGTGTGCTACCAACAGAAAAATCATACAACAGTTGTTTAATGTCATGGAGGAAATCAGGCGCAACCAATGAGACTGAGAAATAAAGATATCAAAACGCTCAGAGGTAGTGTCTTAGCTAGGCATCCTTTTTCCTGGAGCCACTCCCAGTGGTACAGAAAGGCTCTGGTGCTCACATGCTGCTCAGAATGACTGCCACACATTTGCCTGCACCCAAATCAACTACCCAGTGGGTCTCCACTAGCATACCAGTTCCAGTGTGGCCCCGCCCCAACACTGACTTCTGCTTCCACAGTCTTTCTCCACATCCTGCTCCCTGGTCCCGTTTGCTCCCTCCAAGAAGTAAGCCTGACTGAGATGGGGTCCATGTGAGCGAAGAGGAGGAGAAAAAGGCAGATGGTTTCCAGCAACTGGGAGCCAACAGGAGAGGCACCAGTGCTCTCAGGGAATGTGAGAAAATAAGCCCATCCCTGGGAACATTTGGGAAAAAAACCAGGTCTGCTTTTGTAAGGCTTATTGGTTACAAATCTGGAAGCTTCCCCTAGACACCGTGCTTTCGTGAGAACCCTCTTAGAGGCAGGCTGTCCCTCTTAGAGGCAGTAGGCAGACAGACTTTCACCCATCTTAGAATGGTTGAAAGGGGTGAAAGCACCCGAATGACTAGGCTTGATCTCAATACCTTCTTTTACCTCTTCTACCCCATTTCCATACCAAATTGACTATGGGCCATCAACCCAGCTAAAAGAGAAGGCCTACTGATTGCCTAAAATATCTGTTCTAGGTGTTTTATGGTACACATAGTAATGGCACCCAAAGATATCTACACTTTGATCCCTGGAAAATGTGATTATGTTACTTTATATGGCAAAAGGGACTTTGCAGATGTCAGCAAGATTACTGACCTTGAGATAGAGGGATTATCCTGGATTATCTGGGTGGGCCAAATCTAATAACATGATTCCTTAAAAGTGGAGAAACTTTCCCAGCTATGATCAGAGAACCAGAAAGATGGCAGCATAAGGACTCAATCTGCTGTTGCTGTTTCTGAAGACAGAGGATGGTGGTCACAAGGCAGGGAATGTGGTCAGCTTCTGGAAGCTAGAAAAGGCAAGGAAATGGGTTCCCTCTTAGAGCTTCTAGAAAGGATTGCCTTGCCAACACCTTGATTTTAGCCCTGTGAGACCCATGCCAGACTTCTGACCTAAAGAACTGAAGATAATAAATTTGTATTGTTTAAGCTACTAAGGTTATTTGCTGTGGTCATTTGTTACAGCAGCAAGGTAAAAACTTAATACAGTCTTCCTCACCTCAAGCTTGGATTAGCACAATAGAAAATTTTTAATTTCTCCAGGCTCTCAAGTCTCTAGGTCATCTTAGAAACTGTTAACTCACCGAACTCTTGTCCACTATCACACTACTCATTCGACTTCCCTGTTCAAGAGCCTACAAATGGCAATGTTTTCAAACTAAGCTCCTGTAAATATCAGAAGGTCTGAAGTGCCTCTTCTGGACCTGCCAAAGTTCAAAGTGGAAGGTTAATGAATACTGCTGAAAATGCCCTGAAAAGAGTCCTTGGAGAGACCGGTCAACAGGATTTTCCAGGGGCTTCATCACCAAACATGTTGAACAACAGGAATACACTGGTCGGTTTATAAAGGCTTGCAGCGTTTACCAGTTACACAGCCCTACTGATAAAATCAGTCAGTGTGCTGGGGTGAAACCATTTCTACTACTCTGGCCAGAGTGGACAATGCAACTAATCTTGAACCGGGGGCTAGTCAGTAGGGATGGTTACATGACAATATATTATATAGCTAATTTTCCAGTCCAATCAGATGCTCTTCGAAGGTGAAAGAGGGAGACATGATTTGAAAGAGATCATGTGAGCCAAGAAAGGCAGTAGAAGTATAGAGCTGACTTAGTTCTCAGACAACTTTCCAGTTTAATCCATATAATCCTCCTTCCCCTAACCCTTTCCTCTTTTCCTAGTCTTGCAATTAAAATTGTCAAATATATCATTTCTTATTGCTCAAACTTTCACTTTACGTTCTATAGTAAATTTCAGCCTTTTAGTCCTATTTAACTGTTGGTAGAGCACCTTTTGTGACCTGCTTTGATGGCCTCCCTTTGGCTTAACCAAGAAACTAGCAGATATTCTGAATGATGCTTGGTCTGCAATTATTCTTGGTAAAATTATAGCTGCAAATTTATTGGTAAGAACAAAGGCCTTGGACCTGCCTCTATTTTTAAGGTAATGGAATCTCTATCAAAATGATCCTGAGTACAATGATTTTGGTAAAATTCATAATATTGGTTAAATGTGAAGAAATTCTTTCTAACAAGTCTTGACCCCAGCAGATTCTCTAGAAATAAATTCCCTAAAGCGGTGGTCCTTAACTAAGCGTGGGCAACAAGAATCACCCTGTAGATCAAGAGTAGTCAGTTTGTAGTACGGTTTGGACATGTGCATTTGACCAGTCTTTCTAGATGATTCTCACGTGTACCGTGCTCTTAAGCCATCTGCTTTTATTTTCTTCCTGAAAAGTTGATGATGCTTTAAAATGAAATAACAATAGTCCTTCTCTGGGCTGTTATTTACAGAACTTTCACTTTCTGGTACTCCTATACAGAATGGCATAATTCAGAGGCAGCTTTTCATGATTATGTTAAGAGATTGGGTACTCAGTGCATAGTGAGAACTATAGTTCTGGAGTTTGTATGTTAATTATTCTGATCCCCTTGAACTTTTCTGGATGTAATTTGTGAGTTAGTCGAAAGTAGTTTTGTAGCAATAAATACCTGTTTTGTTGACTATCGGCTAGTTCCTTGTTTTTTAACAGCTGCTCACCTTAGTGTCAACCTTCTGAGCTACTTATATGGTTAAGATCCATGTGCTGATTTTATGAAATTGAAAGGCTACATATATTTATCTGATCTCTGTGTTCTTCCCAAGAGCCTTGTAGGAACATTCTTGTGGGTTTCACAAGTCATATGCTAGTTTAGTGTTTTAAAATTGGGCTATAGATACTCCAGGGGGAACAAAAGACATCCCAGGAGGTATCTTGATGGCATTCTGGACCAAACAATTTTAAAAGAATGAACTTCTAGATAGTGACACATATGTACCTTATACTGAAATTGATCTGCCTATATACTAGTTCTTTCCCACATCCTTTATTATAATTGCCCTTTTACAAGGCATATGACTCACCAACTTCAGGCTAACTGCTGCTTTTCCTTGGTGTAAAAAACGCTGGGCTTGAAACACAGGAGAACTTCTAAATTTTTGGTACCAGAACCCAAAGTATGGCTTCTGTCATTTTGGGGCTTGCACATGTTTCTAGCCAACATGAAGTGTGGCATGATAAATGAGCTATTTGTGCCCACGTTGGGATGTTCTAAATTCAGCTACAGGATTGTGCAGTTATGGGGAATTATGATATTTTCCCATTAATATTCTCACTGCTTCCATTCCTGAATGATTGTCAAAGAATGAACTACTCCTGAAGAAGAGTTCAAGAGTTCTGTTTAAACCAGCGGTCCCCAACCTTTTTGGCAAAAGGGACTGGTTTCGTGGAAGACAATTTTTCCACAGACCGGGGTGGGGGGAGGGATTGTTTTGGGATGATTCAAGCGCATTACATTTATTGTGCACTTTATTTGTATTCTTAGTACATTGTAATATATAATGAAATAATTATACAACTCACTATAATGCAGAATCAGTGGGAGCCCTGAGTTTGTTTTCACTTGCCACTCACTGATAGGGTTTTGCTGTGAGCCTGCAAGCAATTGATTTATTATGGTCTCTGTGCAGTCAAACGTCTCTGCTAATCTGTATTTGCAGCCACTCCCCAGCCCTAGCATCACTGCCTCAGCTCCACCTCAGATCATCAGGCATTAGATTCTCATAGGAGTGCACAGCCTAGATCCCTTGCATGAGCAGTTCACAGTAGGGTTCATGCTCCTATAAGAACCTAAGAATCTAAAGCCACCGCTGATCTGACAGGAGGCAGAGCTCAGGCGTTAATGCAAGTGATGGGGACCAGCTGTAAATACAGATGAAGCTTCGCTCATTCACCCACCGCTCACCTCCTGCTGTGCGGCCCAGTTCCTAACAGGCCACAGACAGATAACAGTCTGTGGCCTGGGGGTTGGGGACCTCTAGTTTAAACTGACAAAAACTGAGAAAGTTCACCTACTGAAGAACCTCTCCATAGGAAGTCTGAGCAAAAGGACACTAATCTGAGATGGAGGTTTGAGGTGCAGAAAGAAAAACAAAGAAAATGATAAAAGTCTGGGCAAACATTTTTTTAAATGACTGAAAAAATTAGTAATAATAATGCTTATTGGGATTCAAGAAAAGATATGTTTAAAATACCAGGAGGAGGAACCAAGATGGCAGAGTAGAAGGAAGCGCTCTCACTCCCTCTTGCAAGAACACCAGAATCACAACTAGCTGCTGGACAATCATCGACAGGAAGACACTGGAACTCACCAAAAAAGATACCCCACATCCAAAGACAAAGGAGAAGCCACAATGAGATGGTAGGAGGGGCGCAATCACAATAAAATCAAATCCCATGACTGCTGGGTGGGTGACTCACAGACTGGCGAACACTTATACAACAGAAGTCCACCCACTGGAGTGAAGGTTCTGAGCCCCACGTCAGGCTTCCCAACCTGCGGGTCCAGCAACAGGAGGAGGAATTCCTAGAGAGTCAGACTTTGAAGCCTAGTAGGAATTGATTGCAGGACTTCGACAGCAGTGGGGGAAACAGAGACTCCACTCTTGGAGGGCACACACAAAGTAGTGTGTGCATCGGGACCCAGGGGAAGGAGCAGTGACCCCAGGGGAGACTGAACCAGACCTACCTGCTAGTGTTGGAGGGTCTCCTGCAGAGGCAGGGGGTGGCTCTGTTTCACCGTGGGGGCAAGGACACTGGCAGCAGAAGTTCTGGGAAGTACTCCTTGGCATGAGCCCTCCCAGACTCTGTCATTAGCCCCACCAAAGAGCCCAGGTAGGCTTCAGTGTTGGGTTGCCTCAGGCCAAACAACCAACAAGGAGGGAACCCAGCCCCACCCATCAACAATCTAGTGGATTAAACTTTTACTGAGCTCTGCCCACCAGAGCAACAGTCAGCTCTACCCACCACCAGTCCCACCCATCAAGCCTCTTAGATAGCCTCATCCACCAGAGGGCAGACAGCAGAAGCAAGAAGAACTACAATCCTGCAGCCTGTGGAACAAAAACCACATTCATAGAAAGATAGACATGATGGAAAGGCAGAGGGCTATACACTATATGAAGGAAAAGATAAAACACCAGATAAACAACTACAAGAAGTGGAGACAGGCAACCTTCCAGAAAAAGAATTCAGAATAATGATAGTGAAGATGATCCAGGACCTCGGAAAAAGAATGGAGGCAAAGATCGAGAAGATGCAAGAAATGTTTAACAGAGACCTAGAAGAATTAAAGAACAAACAAACAGAGATGAACAATACAATAAATGAAATGAAAACTACACTACAAGGAATGAATAGCAGAATAACTGAGGCAGAAGAACGGATAAGTGACCTGGAAGACAGAATGGTAGATTTCACTGCTGCGGAACAGACTAAAGAAAAAAGAATGAAAAGAAATGAAGACAGCCTGAGAGACCTCTGGGACAACATTAAATGCAACAACATTCGCATTATAGGGGTCCCAGAAGGAGAAGAGAGAGAGAAAGGACCAGAGAAAATATTTGAAGAGATTATAGTTGAAAACTTCCCTAACATGGGAAAGGAAATAGCCACCCAAGTCCAGGAAGCACAGAGAGTCCCATACAGGATAAACCCAAGGAGAAACACACCAAGACACATAATAATCAAACTGGCAAAAATTAAAGACAAAGAAAAATTATTGAAAGCAGCAAGGGAAAAACAACAAATAACATACAAGGGAACTCCCATAAGGTTAACAGCTGATTTCTCAGCAGAAACTACAAGCCAGAAGGGAGAAGCATGATATCCCTAAAAGTGATGAAAGGGAAGAACCTACAACAAAGATTACTCTACCTGGCAAGGATCTCATTCAGATTTGATGGAGAAATCAAAAGCTTTACAGACAAGCATAAGCTAAGAGAATTCAGCACCACCAACCCAGCTCTACAACAAACTCTAAAGGAACTTCTCTAAATGGGAAACACAAAAGAAAGAGTACCTACAAAAACAAACCCAAAACAATTAAGAAAATGGTCATAGGAACATACATATCAATAATTACCTTAAACGTGAATGGATTAAATGCTCCAACCAAAAGACACAGGCTTGCTGAATGGATACAAAACCAGACCCATATACATGCTGTCTACAAGAGACCCACTTCAGACCTAGGGACACATACAGACTGAGAGTGAGGGGATGGAAAAAGATATTCCATGAAAATGGAAATCAAAACAAAGCTGGAGTAGCTATACTCATATCAGATAAAATAGACTTTAAAATAAAGGATGTTACAAGAGACAAGGAAGGACACTACATAATGATCAAGGGATCAATCCAAGAAGAAGATATAACAATTATAAATATATATGCACAAAACAGAGGAGCACCTCAATATATAAGGCAACTGCTAACAGCTATAAAAGAGGAAATCGACAGTAACACAATAATAGTGGGGACTTTAACACCTCACTTACACCAATGGACAGATCATGCCAAATGAAAATAAATAAGGAAAGAGAAGCTTTAAATGACACAATAGACCAGATAAATTTAATTGATATTTATAGGACATTCCATCCAAAAACAGCAGATTACATTTTCTTCTCAAGTGCACACAGAACATTCTCCAGGATAGATCACATCTTGGATCTATCAGGATAGATCACAAATCAAGCCTCAGTAAGTTTAAGAAAACTGAAGTCATATCAGGCATCTTTTCTGACCACAAAGCTATGAGCTTAGAAATGAAATACAGGAAAAAAACCGTAAAAAACACAAACACATGGAGGCTAAACAATACATTACTAAATAACCAAGAGATCAGTGAAGAAATCAAAGAGGAAATCAAAACATACCTAGAGACAAATTACAATGAAAACACGATGACCCAAAACCTATGGGATGCAGCAAAAGCAGTTCTAAGAGGGAAGTTTATAGCTATACACACAAGCCCACCTCAAGAAACAAGAAAAATCTCAAGTAAACAATCTAGCCTTACACCTAAAGGAACTAGAGAAAGAAGAACAAACAAACCCAAAAGTTAGCAGAAGGAAAGAAATCATAAAGAAAAGAGCAGAAATAAATGAAATAGAAACAAAACAGTAGCAAAGATCAATAAAACTAAAAGCTGGTTCTTTAAGGAGATAAACAAAATTGATAAACCATTAGCCAGACTCATCAAGAAAAAGAGGGAGAGGACTCAAATCAATAAAATTAGAAATGAAAAAGGAGAAGTTACAACAGACACCACAGAAATACAAAGCATCCTAAGAGACGACTATAAGCAACTCTATGCCAATATAATGGACAACCTGGAAGAAGTGGACAAATTCTTAGAAAGGTATAACCTTCCAAGACTGAACCAGAGAAACAGAAAATATGAACAGACCAATCACAAGTAATGAAATTGAAACTGCGATTATAAGTCTTCCAGGAAACAAAAGTTGAGGACCAGATGGCTTCACAGGTGAATTATATCAAACATTTAGAGAAGAGCTAACACCCATTCTTCTCAAACTCTTCCAAAAAATTGCAGAGGAAGGAACACTCCCAAACTCATTCTATGAGGCCACCATCACCCTGATACCGAAACCAGACAAAGATACTACAAAAAAAGAAAATTACAGACCTATATCACTGATGAATATAGATGCAAAAATTCTCAACAAAATACTAGCAAACAGAATGCAACAACACATTAAAAGGATCATACACCACGATCAAGTGGGATTTATCCCAGGGATGCAAGGATTCTTCAATATATGTAAATCAATCAATGTGATACACCATATCTACAAATAGAAGAATAAAACCATATGATCATCTCAATAGATGCAGAAAAAGCTTCTGACAAAATTCAATACCCATTTACGATAAAAACTCTCCAGAAAGTTGGCATAGAGGGAACCTACCTCAACATTATAAAGGACATATACGACAAACCCACAGCAAACATCATTCTCAATGGTGAAAAACTGAAAGCATTTCCTCTAAGATCAGGAACGAGACAAGGATGTCCACTCTCACCACTATTATTCAACATAGTTTTGGAAGTCCTAGCCACGGCAATCAGAGAAGAAAAAGAAATAAAAGGAATACAAATTGGAAAAGAAGAAGTAAAACTCTCACTGTTTGCAGATGACATGATACTATACATAGAGAATCCTAAAAATGCCACCAAAAAATTACTAGAGCTAATCAATGAATTTGGTAAAGTTGCAGGATACAAAATTAATGCACAGAAATCTCTTGCATTCCTATACAGTAATGATGAAAAATCTGAAAGAGAAATTATGGAAACACTCCCATTTACCATTGCAACAAAAAGAATAAAACACCTAGGAATAAACCTACCTAAGAAGACAAAAGACCTGTATGCAGAAAACTATAAGACACTGATGAAAGAAATTAAAGATGATACCAACAGATGGAGAGATATACCATGTTCTTGGATTGGAAGAATCAATATTGTGAAAATGACTATACTACCCAAAGCAACCTACAGATTCAATGCAATCCCTATCAAGTTACCAATGGCATTTTTTACGGAACTAGAACAAATCATCTTAAAATTTGTATGGAGACACAAAAGACCCCGGATAGCCAAAGCAGTCTTGAGGGAAGAAAATGGAGTTGGAGGAATCAGACTCCCTGACTTCAGACTATACTACAAAGCTACAGTAATCAAGACAATATGGTACTGGAACAAAACAGAAACAGAGATCAATGGAACAAGATAGAAAGCCCAGAGAGAAAGGCACACACCTATGGTCAACTAATCTATGACAAAGGAGGCAAAGATATACAATGGAGAAAAGACAGTCTCTTCTATAAGTGGTGCTGGGAAAACTGGACAGCTATATGTAAAAGAATGAAATTAGAACACTCCCTAACACCTTACACAAAAATAAACTCAAAATGTATTCGAGACCTAAATGTAAGACCAGACACTATAAAACTCTGAGAGGAAAACATAGGAAGAACACTCTTTGACATAAATCACAGCAAGATCTTTTTTGATCCACTTCCTAGAGTAATGGAAATAAAAACAAAAATAAACAAATGGGACCTAATGAAACTTCAAAGCTTTTGCACAGCAAAGGAAACCATAAACAAGACGAAAAGACAACCCTCAGAATGGGAGAAAATATCTGCAAATGAATCAATGGACAAAGGATTAATCTCCAAAATATATAAACAGCTCATGCAGCTCAATATTAAAGAAACAAACAACCCAATCCAAAAATGGGCAGAAGACCTAAATAGACATTTCTCCAAAGAAGACATACAGATGGCCAAGAAGCACATGAAAAGCTGCTCAACATCACTAATTATTAGAGGAATGCATATCAAAACTACAATGAGGTATCACCTCACACCAGTTAGAATGGGCATCATCAGAAAATCTAGAAACAATAAATGCTGGAGAGGGTGTGGAGAAAAGGGAACCCTCTTGCACTGTTGGTGGGAATGTAAATTGATACAGCCACTATGGAGAACAGTATGGAGGTTCCTTAAAAATCTAAAAATAGAATTACCATATGATCCAGCAATCCCACTACTCGGCATATACCCAGAGAAAACCATAATTCAAAAAGACACATGCACCCCAATGTTCACTGCAGCAGTATTGACAATAGCCAGGTCATGGAAGCAACCTAAATGCCCATCAACAGACGAATGGATAAAGAAGTTGAGGTACATATATACAATGGAATATTACTCAGCCATAAAAAAGGAATGAAATTGAGTCATTTGTTGAGACGTGGATGGATCTACAGACTGTCATACAGAGCGAAGTAAGTCAGAAAGAGAAAAACAAATATCATATATTAACGCATGTATGTGGAGCCTAGAAAAATGGTACAGATGAACCGGTTTGCAGGGCAGAAGCTGAGACACAGATGTAGAGAACAAACGTATGGACACCAAGGGGGAAAACCGCGGTGGGGTGGGGATGGTGGTGTGCTGCACTGGGCAACTGGGATTGACATGTATACACTGATGTGTAAAAATTGATGACTAATAAGAACCTGCAGTATAAAACAAACAAACAAAAAAAAACAAGTAGTAGTAAATTTTCTTTGGGTTATTTGTATGGAAATATGTTAATATAAATGTTTCAGACATTACATGAAATTTCTAAAAATCTTATATGTTCTGGTATAATGTTATAAGTCATAATTGTAGTTATTATTTTAAAATGTATATGTCAGAAATAACAAAAAAAATGTTTAAAATACTAGATAATAATAGTATATATGCGAAAACAAAAATTAATGGAGTCAAAGCATTCTAAGGTCCTTATGTTATCCAGGAGAAAGATAATAATTTTGTTTTAGATCTTTGAAACTCATGAATTAAGCATGTGTGTTTTAATTTATCTGAAACAACAGAATCAGAGAGTAAAACTTCTAAATTAATAGAGGGAAAAGTGAAACAATAAAATAATTAAATTAATTTAAATAAAAATAATAAAATTTAAAAGGCACAAGGGGTAAAAACAAACAGAGAACATATGAAAGGAGCCCAAATTAGGATAGATTTAAATCCAGTATGGAGTTTACATGCTAGTGGAAGAAACATACAAGTGAAATGAATAAATATGTACATAATTTCATGTAGTATTGTGCTATGAAGAAAAATCAAATAGGGTAAAGCATTAGGTGGTGCTTAGAAGAAGACTATTTTTAGATAAGGGAAGATCTGAGAGAAAAGGGGAGGAAGCAAGATTCTAAGGCTTTTTATCTTGAGCAAGAGAAAAGGTTGAAAAAAGAGGAGACAGAAAAGAGACTGAGAAGAGACAGGTGATGTGGGAGGAAAACCAGAGTATGTACCAGTGAAGAAATGTTTGAACAAGGAGGCCACGGTCAACTGTGAAACGAAGAATGGCTGGTTAATTTTCTACACACATCTTTCCCAGACCTGGAGAACAAGGGCTAGGTTCAGTATTAAGAAGAGCTGTCATAGTCTCATTAGGCATATATAAACCCAGAGAGTGGCTAAGTGCAAGGACTCTGAAGCCAGACTACCTGAAGTTGACTCTTGGCTCCATCTCTTTCTGGTTGTGAGCTGTGTGGTCTTAGGCAAATTATTTGACCTCTCTGTGCTTTGGTTTCCCCATCTGTATGATGGGGATAGTAATAGCACTTGTTTTCTCTGTTTGTTGTGATTAAATGAGTTAATATTTATAAAGCACTAGAATATACCTGGAATATAAAGTAATCACCATGTATGTCCTTGTTAAAAAGAGAAAAATCCCTAAAATGGCAAAGATAGGAAGGACAACTTTGCTTGAAAGTACAGACTTGCATTCTCAGTAGGTTCACTCTGGCACAAGATTTAAGTAATTAAATTATCAGCATGACTGATAGGATAATTATATTCTGATCAATATATAGCACAAAATAAACATGTCTGGTTCTTCTTTACTGTAGTATCTTGAATTTAAGGTGTACTTTCATATAAAATTATATTTCAGTGTCATAAGGAATATTCTTTAAACGCTTACTGGTTCAGACCCCTCACCTGTTACTCTTTTCCAGCTGGATTATTCCCTTTTCTCTTTTCAATCTAAAATAAACTCAGATGAAAAGTGACAACAATATAATTTTCAGTCTCCACATTAATAGAAGAAATAGCTTAATACTTTCTTGGTGTTAGCTATTATAAGGAGCCAAACAAAACATTTCCAGTGTAAAATACTGAAGTAGGTGCTTCAAAGCATTCATAAAAGTTTATGACTTTTACTAATGTGAAAGATAAATGCATGTAGTTGAGATGATTACACAAGGGGAGTATATAGCTAATGAATGATATGGTAAGTGTTATAAAAGATAAGGCAGATATCACTACTGGTTCTAAGAAGTTTCACGAATGAAGCTCACTTCATTCGTGGGTCTGGGTAAAGGAGTCATTACAGTCACTACATTTTAGGATATGCAAGGACTCAAACTATCTTTAATGCAAACTTCCTTAGGAAATTACTAGAGAAAGTACTTCAGCAAAATGAGGAAGTAAACTAAAAGGAAGATACTAGATCCATAAAACCAGGGCTCCAACATAAGATAGGGGCAAAGGGAAGTCCCAGGATAACAGTTATTCAGCAGGACTAGAGGGTCACTTGCACAGACCAGAGCAAAAGAATAGAGGAGTGAGGGAGGGAAAATCTGAACTGATAGGAGATTTAAGTTTCAGTGTTTCATTCGATGTGATAGATGTTTAAGGTATAGGATCCCTGGAACATTTGGAGAAAACAAGCAATGGGTGAATGAAAAACACCATCACCAATAAAAATAGGAAAATAAGGCAGTTATAAACTTGAGGGGGACAGGTGTAAAAAACCGAAATACTCCTATCATATTACTCGTCTCTGAAGTCGATATTTAACAGTCATGATAAAGTAAATACTAACTGCTGACTTACACAAAAAATTGTTACAAAACTATTGGCAGAATGGGGTGGAGAGGGGGTTAAGAGACTTAATCCTCAACTACTCTAATTCAGAAGGCCATTTCTATGCCATTAAAAAAATAAATAGCAACATATAATTTAGAAACAGGGAGGTAGATTCCAATAGAAAGAGCCAAAAAAAGTTGGAAGTATTGCCCCTGAGGAGTGAGAGTTGAGGAAGGGTGTTTGTGGAGGGGTTAGGAAGGGATTGATGTTTTTCAGTGTAGACCTTGAAAAAGCATTATATGGAACAAACTTTTGATTAAAAATTAAAGGAATGGACGGAAAAATCAGAAGACTTTGAGATCATATGCAGGGTCCCGATGGAATAGCAATGAGATCTCTTATCATTCATTCATTCATACAACAAATAGTTATCAAGCACATTCTGAGCCAGGCACTAAGCTAGGCCCCAGGAGTACAATGGTGAACGAAGACACATTTGGTCCCTGCCCTCATGGAGCTTCTGTCTACTAGAGCAAACAGACAATGAACAAGAAAATAAATACATGGAAGAGATACAGATTGTAGTAACAAGTGGTGTGAATAGAAAAAAGCTGATTGTGTGCTAGAAAATGGTGATGAGGGAAACAAAGGGCAGCTATTTCAGTTGTTTGTCAGAAAAGTTCTTTCAGAGATGAGCGAGACTTGAAACACATGGAGCATAAATCAAGGAAGGATGTGTATAGACTCCCAGGCAGGAAAGACTGGTGGGTCTAGAAACTGTTAGAATGCCACTCTGGCCAGGAGCAACAGGGGTGGGCCAGAAGGCTCTAGAGAAGGTTGAAGAGGAGGGCCCAGATCACCTTGCTATAGGTATAAATTTGGGGAGTCCTCAGAGTACAGATATTTAAAGCCATGGGTGAAGAGTGTAAATAGAGCATTCCTTGCCCAGAGGAATTCCAGCATTTAAGAGGAAGAGCCAGTAAAGGAGACCGAAAAGGTGGGGCCTGTAAGGAAAGGCACAGCCAGGAAGTCTGAAAACTTCCCCAACAATTCCCTAACATTTTTATTTGTCATTTTCCTAAAACTGCCCTATAGTTTGTATTTCTGTTGACAAAATGCATTACAATTTAGTTTTGAGATTTTAGCGTCAGTTCCAGAGGTAAGTGGAGATACTCGTATCCTAGAAAAATCAATTTACAATTACCTGAAAAGTTATTTACTCATCCCCACTGTAAATTATACCAGTGTGGCCCGGAACCTTTGTTCGAATCAGTTACAGGGGTCCTCCTCTGTGCTCTTGTGGGGTCATCCGAAAGAGTGCTAGGATTTCAACCGAGATGTCCCTGTGGTTTATCCTCAAGACTGTGTCCCCCGCCCCCTTTGAGAATAAACAACACTCCACAACACTCCAGCTTGCACTCTTCAGTGTTGGAAGGAAATCGAACTCGCTGCCTTGCCCACCGCCTAGGGCGCAGCACTGAGCGGTGACCGTCACGGGCATCGTGATGCGGTTCCGTCGCTTTTGGGGCCCCTGAGATTAGAAGCCAGCGAGTCATGGCCGCGAGCTGCACCGCCCCAGGTAAATCGACAGAGCGCTGGGCCCGGACCTCGGAAAACCAGCGCCAGATGAAAGGTGAGAGTCGACAGAGGGAGGCAGAGGCAGCCGCAGGCAGCAGCAAGATTCAGGACGCCGAGTGCACAGCTTTCCGGGAGGACCCGGGCCTACGCCCGCCCGAGGGCTGTTGATGCGCCGCCTCCGTGCGCCCCTTGTCAAACGGCGGCGGTTACTGCTTCCGAGGTCATTTGACTGGGACGCGTCTTTCGGTGCAGACTTGGCGCGCGCCTGCAGTAGCGGCACCAACCTGCGCCCAAACCCGGGCAAATGACTTACCTCTGCCCTCGCCCAGTGCTCGGCTACCATTTCCTTCCGTCTTTGCTCCGCTCCGTGTTTAACGGCGCGCGCCAGGCAAGACCGAGAACGGAGGCCGCAGGGCCCTCCTGGCCAGGTTCGTCCCTCGATCCCACCCCGCGGGGGGGACGTGTAGCTCCCGGCGCTCCGGCCGCTAACCAGCGCCCGCAGTCTGAGCCGAGGTTGCCGCAGCGCCAGTAATGTCGGGGCCCAGCCTGGAAGGACACGGCGTGGGGAGGCTGGGTGCCGGCCGACTGACCCCGCGCCCGTCCCCTGGCCGCAGATGGGGCGGGCCAACAGGCAGGGCCCGAGGAAGCCCTAGGGCTTTGGGCGTTGGGGGGGAGTGGGAGGGACCGCAGCCCCAGCTGCGCGGGAGCGAGTTCATTCGCGTCCCCTCATGGGGAAGGGAAGTGGTTTTCTATTTTGGGGTGAGGGCAAGGCCAGAGAAGCTGCCACTAACTTTGGATCCATGCACTGAGTTTGGAAAGCTTGAAAAGGCTCAGTACTTTCTGTTCCCAGATCTTTTCCGAGGAGGATTTCCAGCCCCAAATTTGAGACCCATCTCCCCTCTCAGCCAGAACCGTGGGCTCGTCCGGAGGGGTAAGGGGGGCGGGGCGGGGAGTTTTCGGCGGGAAGTTTAGAACTGGTGCGCTGCGCTCATCCTGCTGTCTCTTGTTCCGCCTGATCCTTTGTGCTCACGTTCTGCCCTGCCATGCCCTGCTCTCAAGAGGCACAAGTCATCTCCCCCAGCAAACGGGCCCGGCCTGCGGAGAAGGGCGGCATGCGGCTCCGCTTTGTCCGGCTTTCGGAGCACGCCACCGCTCCGACCAAGGGGTCCGAGCGCGCCGCGGGCTATGACCTATACAGGTGAGTGGGCACCCTGTCCGCCCGCGTCCCCGAGGAAGGCCGGCCCGGGCGAAGAGGCTGAGAGGGCCGCCTTCTGTCCCGTCATCCTTACCTCTCGCGGAGAAGTCCCAGTTTCCGAAGTATAGCGCTCTCAGCTTAGCTTACATTCCAGCCCGCTGCTGCCAAAACTTGAAACAGCCGCTTAAAAGTACAGAAACAAACGCTTTTTGCATTATATAGGGTTTCTGCCTTTTTTTAATGTTGAAAGTTTTAGCTTTCCTCTTTAGCATAAATTAAATACGGATTTGGGCAGAGTGTGGAGTGGTAAATACCAGTGAATGTCCGCCCAGGTGTTATTTATTTTGCAACATTTATTGCACCCTTTCAAAGTGGAGAGTAGAGATGAAGAAGGCCCACTTTGGCCTTCAAGGAGTGGCCTGAGAATGATGCTGTGCTCAGTAGAAAGAAAAGCCACGGTAGGAGCCTAGGTTCTTAGGTAATAAGGTAGCTAAGAAAGATTAATGAAAGTTGCTTCTACCTTTAAGGGTTAGTAACATTTCTCTATATGTCCATATTTAGGTTCACTCCAAGGACTGGAAATTTCCAAAAGGGTCCAAATATGAAAAGCAGGGATGTTGGTAATACTACCATCTTCTCTCTTGTACAGCACTTTTTACCTGTACTAAAAACTGGCACATGTGCTATTGTATTTAATACTCAACAACAATCCTGAAGTAGATGAGTGGTACTTTTTACAGATGTGGGAGTTTGTGAAGAGATGAATTAATTGCCCAAGGGCTTGAATATAATAGAATTTTTGACCCTGAATTCAGTGCTTTTTTTTTTCCACTTGACTACTGTCCCCAGTTCTTTGAACCATTAAGGTAGGTCAAAAGTGATATTGGGGAGGAGGGGGTGTTGATTACATGACTAAATCCCAAGCCTTAGGATTTATTTTAAAGCATCCCAGATAATTCTAATGTGAGAACCACTGGTCTAAGTCATAAGTACCACAGAAGGGAAGAAAGGAGTATGTGATGATAGTGGGAGAAAAGAAGGAAAAAGAAAAGTGAGGTATAGACTGTTGTGGCTGAAAGCTGTAGTCCTTTATTTTCATGAATAAAAGTAGAGTGATATACATTGACTACATCATATCTGGACGCTGTTGTGAGTCTTAGGAGAGACTTCGATTTAAGATACTTTGTAAGCATCCTTCTAACACAGGTGACTTTCTGTATACTGAAATAGACATGGAAATATCTCTTCGATAAATTAGAGTTTTAACTATTTCAAGAGAGGAAATTCCAATGAAAGAAGTAAAAATATAGCACCACTTTACCAATCTTAATTAAGGGCTCAAAAGTAACTTCCAGTTCTGCTTATTGTAAAATCTCTTAAATTTCTATCAAGGAGAGGGCTACAGTAATAACAAAGTAGCAGTATTTGGTGGGTGGACCTTAGAGAATCAGTTCCTCAGTAGTGTCCATCTCCAGGGCCTGTTCACAGTGGTCAGCTCTCTCCCTCAGCCAGTGAAGTTCATGGCCACCGCTTGGTAAGCTTGGTAAACTACCAAGACCAGTACAGATGCAACACAGCTGAACCAACGGCCCCCCCCCCCCACCATTTATGTTGGCCATCTATTTTCTCCTTTCCTTCTACATGTTTTCCCTAACGATTAGAGGATTGTTGTGAGAATAAAATGAGTTATACAAAGCAATTAGAACTGTGCCTGGCACACAGTAAGGGCTTAATAAATGTTAGCTATTATTTGCTATTATCTACCCTTCTTTCTTGGTTCTTTATTTTCCTCTTTTCATACCATGTTAGTGAAGCATATACCTTTTAAAGTCTGCCTTTCAGCCCCCTCCTGCTAAATAATTACCTCAATTTGCCAACAAAATTTTGTTCAGGGGAGAATACATTTACATGTCACCTCTTTCACCAAAAAATGCACAGAGAATTACTATATCTAAATACCAGTTATCTTTCATTATTTTCCTAGTGCCTATGATTACACAGTACCACCTATGGAGAAAGCCCTTGTGAAAACAGACATTCAGATAGCTCTTCCTTCTGGGTGCTATGGGAGAGTAGGTAAGTGATTTGAAACACAGGTAACTCTTTGTCAGGCTCTTCCTTTGTGATATGTTCTTTCATCTTAGTTTCATTTGGGGTATAAATGAGGGAAGGGATATTGCTCGGCCTGTGTCCTAAAATAAAGACGTGCCACCTGTGATGGCAACTGCAGTCATTTGAAAACTTTCCTTTACGTATCTACTTTTGCCTCTATCGCTTTGCTTTTTTTTTTTTTTTTCTTTCAATTCCTTACTTAAGCTTTTAGGACACTCACATTGGCCCAGGAGGTTGTTTTCACAACTACTCACTGTGAGAAAAACTGAAAGTATAGGTGATTTTTAACTGGTGCTTTTTCCAGTCTTACACCAACTCCCCCTTCAAGGATCAGATTGCATATGAAGTCAGATTTCTTTGTGAAGGTGGTATTTGTTTTATAAGAAGAAAGAGGCAGGTTCAGGATAATGGCACTTGGCATCTTATGAGGGTAAAGTTTCTAACCCCTGAAAACATCAGGCCCCTTAGCCTTTCCCCCTTTGGGTATCCTCTCATGGGGTGTCCTAGGTAAGGGATGCACTTCAGTGCACTAGAGGGAAATGCCTCACAGTGGGAGGAGAGAGGACAAAATGCAGGTCAAGTCAACAGGTTTGACTTTTCTGCCCCGAGTCAGTTGTCACTATAGAAAGAGTTTAAAACTTCTTTTCAAGAGCATAATTACTTGCTGACTAACTTCAGAGTAAACATAAAGGAGCAAATGGAACTGTGATCCCTGGGGGAGTCTTGTTAGCGACAAGTCAGAGAACTGCTAATACTTCAGCCTTTAAAAGAAAAATGAGATGAGCGCTCTCTTCATCTCTTTTTGCCAGCACTGACTGCATTTTTAGTGTATTTTGGGGGGGGGGGCAGTTAGGAGATGGAGTGAAACAACAGTGAAGGCAGGAAGGTGTAGCATTTATTGAGAAAGTGCCTGATACAGGTTATTCTGGAATCAAATACTAGCAGTTAGGGTAATTAATGGTAGGCCTGATGCTCAAGTCAGCAAGAATAAGGTATAAACTTAGCTTCTTACTCTGGTTCATTTGTTTCATACAAACATGTCTTTTGGCATCTGAATTATGAGTAGGAGTTCCAAGTTCTAGGCTAAGCTCTGCTACTCTGTGGTTGCGTTTATGCCTCTCTCTCTCTCTGCCTTCTTCCCAGTACGATGTTCCCATCCTGCATGTTCCCATGTATGTCTGTTCCCATACTGCAACATGCTCTGATTTCCTACCTTAAAATAAAAGTCCTCTTCCTCTGCCCCATGTGTCTGCCAGCTACCATCCTCCCTTTGTGACCAGACGTCTGGACAGTGTTGTCTACAGTTTTCCCCACTTGTTCACCTCCCAGTTCATTCCAGCAGTCCACAGCTTCACCACCATAGATCCTCAGTTGCCTAAAGACATGCTGGAGTGGTTTAACTTGGTTTTGAATTAAACCTTGTCAACATTTTCTAAACTGTTCTTTTCTACTTTGGTAATACAATGTGATAAATACATTTTTAATTCAGAGCCATCTGCTAAGGTTAAGATTAAGATACGGATGTTATAGGAGGTGAGATTGACATGCTTAAATTGTGTCAGTTATATTAAGTATTGCCCTTCCCTCTTAAGACAGTCAATTTCTCCTTTTTTGTTTTGTAGCTCCACGTTCTGGCTTGGCTGCAAAACACTTCATAGATGTAGGAGGTAATATATTTACATTTTTATTCTGTAAATATTTGCAAGTGTTTACTTTGTCTTTGCTTAAGAGGCAGTAATCAAATGACAAATTTTATTTTTATCAAGAAAAGAAAATGATTTTTGTTGTGTCTTTCCTTTTAGAAATTTCTATCTCTGAAGTTACAACTATGATATAGTTTTAAATGCTATTTGAGTATGTCTAATTTTTTAATGACCATTATGTGAAATGCATGTTATTTTCCTAATAAGCTAGACACTATCTGACAGATAGGATTTTGCCTTGGTTTAGTGATAATCTGCATTTAGTCCAAAAATGACTCTATTCATAGAAGGAAGTTTGTTATTATAAGGAAAGGAAAAGCTTTTATATCATTATTTAAGCAACTGTAGTGAGTGCTTCTCTAACAAGACATCCTGGCCCTCGGATAAGTGGGTATGCTAAATTCTCCCTCCACCTCTTGCCGTTTTTACAAAGCTACTTTTTTTTTTTTTGCGCGTTACACGGGCCTCTCACTGTTGTGGCCTCTCCCCTTGCGGAGCACAGGCTCCGGACGCGCAGGCTCAGCAGCCATGGCTCACGGGCCTAGCCGCTCCGTGGCATGTGCGATCTTCCCGGACCGGGGCACGAACCCGTGTCCCCTGCATCGGCAGGCGGACTCTCAACCACTGCGCCACCAGGGAAGCCCTACAAAGCTACTTTTTAACAGACCAGGAAACTGGCTCAGAAATGAGCCCAAGTTGGGACTTCCCTGGTTGCACAGTGGTTAAGAATCCGCCTGCCAATGCAGGGGATAGGGGTTCGAGCCCTGGTCCGGGAAGATCCCACATGCCGCAGAGCAACTAAGCCCGTGCGCCACAACTACTGAGCCTGTACTCTAGAGACCGTGAGCCACAACTGCTGAGCCCACATGCCACAACTACTGAAGCCCATGCGCTCTAGGGCCCATGCTCTGCAACAAGAGAAGCCACCACAATGAGAAGCCCGCACACCGCAATGAAGAGTAACCCCCGCTCACTGCAGCTAGAGAAAAGCCTGCACGCACCAACGATGACCCAGCACAGCCAAAAATAAATAAATGAAAAAATTTATTTAAAAAAAATGAGCCCAAGTTGATACGTTAAAAACTGGAATCCATCCATATTATTCCAGTCCCCTTGTTCTTTCCACTGCAGTTAAATACTGTGAATCACCCTGCCCCTTCCCTCCACCAGCGGAGCCCTGCCCTCAATTAGCTCACTGTTACCTGCACTTCAGGGGTTAACATGTGGCTGAGGCCTGTCCCTGGGCTGTCTCCCCATGGCGTCACTAGATGGTGCTGTGGGGCAAGTCGGGAGCCTAAAAGTAGGTCTTAGGGACTGAAGAGGAGCAGAGTTTGACTGAGACGGACGGACCTCGGGGGCTGAGGATTGCCTGGGTTCAGTTATGCTTGACTTTCAAATATACTTTTACAAGGTCAGTATGGTCACTTAGGCCTATAACTTAAGGATGTAAAAGATTGTATATATTTTTAAATAAATTTCAAAGGGTTGTGAAAGGAACATGGACTTTGGAATAACAACAGGATTTGGGCCCCAGCTTTGTCACTAACAAGCTAGTTACTACTTAACTTTTCTGAGCCTCAGTTTCCGTACCTGTAACAATGAAAATTAGTGTGCTTGTCCCTGAATGATGGGAAGATTGAATGATAATGTATCTGATATTTCCTGTCCCTTAGGGACTTATCAGACCTTTTTTTTTTAAATGGAAACTTTTTCCGACTTTGTTACTAATTTTTGCTCTGTTTAAAACAATCCTTTGAAAAAATTTCATGTAAAAGCAGTGGAAAGTTAGTTTGCCTGGTGGTTGGTGTGGTATTATTCACACAATCACATTGTGGTGTGTTCTTGGATGCATAGTATCTTAGAAATGTCTCTTAGGCACAAGTTTATCATAGTTGGCCACAGTTTTTATTTCAGAAGAGGGATGTTGTTAGAATTCCCAGGCTGTAAATAAGGGTCAAAGGGAAAAGTTGAGTATGCAGGATTCCGTTCAGAATTCACATCTGGTAGGTGGGGATAGTTTTCACTAAAGAGGGTTTCCAACAAATGACATGCCAAAGTCTTGACACAGTAAAACTTTTGCCTGAAGTCAGTTAATCACGCTGCCAGTTCCAATGCATGATTTTTCCAGTGATAACTTCAAAATACTTTCTGCTTTCTCATGAAGAGAAATATCCCTGATGTTTATGTCCCTTACGTAGAAAAGGAATAAGTCTTGTGTTTTTCTTGAAGGTCAGTTTGCCTTTGAGTAATAAGTAATAAATGAACTTAGAACTATTAGATTTTTTTTATACTATTGGCATTCATACTTAAAAAAAAAGAAGGGCCTTTTTTTTGTTATACATTTAAATTGACTTCAAATTACTTCATTTCTTTTAGTTAAGGACTTCTCAAACTTCTGTGTGCCAAGCATAAAATCTAGGTAGATAATCTGGCTTTGCAGAATTCAAGACACCCAAAAATATAAGTGTGATAGGACTACTTTACAGATACATAGCAAAGGCCTTTACAAAAAGGAGTGTTTTTGTATTGTAGAAGATACCATAAAGTAAACAAATGAATACTTGCAAGTCATATGAGAAAGAGTTAAATACCCAAACAGATAAGAAAAAAACAAAACCGATCATAAAATGTACAAGAGGACGAGGTGCAATGCACGTAAGGAGGAAAAAAGCCAAGCCTCACTAGTCATCAGGGAAATGTAAATAAAGCCATGAGATACCATTTTTTACTCACCACATTGGCCAGAATTTAAAAGATTGCTACTATCTGGTACTGTCAGGGAGTTTGGAAATGGGCATTCTTAAGTGTCACTGATAGAAATTTGAATTGCTATACCTTTTTTGCAAAGTTATCTAGCGATATCCATTAAAATTTTAAATATACACACCCTTCAACCCAGGAAAGTGCTTTTTTGAAACTATTTGATGAGAATAAAAAACACTAATACTCAAGAACGTATGTAAAGGACTGCCTTGATTATTATGGGGAAAATGTGAAAACGACCTGAATATCTGATGTTATGTAAGAGAATAGTTACATAGAAATAATGGTGCTGTATTTCCATATCTTGGATCTAAAAGAATGACTTTTAGATATATTACTGCCCAAGGATATCAATAATATTTTAGGTGGAAGAAAATGTGTAAAATATATTATTGTAACATTGGCTACCTGAGGGAGGATTGGGGAACATTATTGGCCTTTACTTCATATGTATTTGTACTATTTGTGTAATGAAACAAGAGTTCAGAAGTCAGCCCGCACTGCCTTCATCCAATGCATTCTAGGTGAATGAGTGCTAGCCTGTACTTCAGCACTCCCACATCGAGATGCCAAGGCCTTGTGTGGTCATTTGTTCCGGCATGGGAGGCATGGAATGACCTGCTACTGAGGGGTTCCTTCATTAACTCTGATCTAAACTGTTCCTGCAGCTGAAACTTTCTACATCTAGAAAATATAGAAAACAGCTGGTCTCATTTTTATATCCATTCTTTCAATAAATATCAAGGACTAATTTAATGATCAACTGGCAGTGGGGAAAGATGCCAGGCTTCAGTATTTTTTGAATTGGTCAAAGTTTTATTGCTGTAGAACCAGAAAAGAATACTGGGTCCTTCAGTCTAGACATGATATGAACCACTTTCAGCCACTTTCATACTCACCCTTCTCACTGTTAAAAAGCCACTTTCATACTCACCCTTCTCACTGTTAAAAATATGTTTACCTTTAATTCAAACTCTTAAAAGTGTTGTATCAGGAACCTTTTAAGAAGTGCTTAAGTTCAGCTTCACTTACCCCTAGTAATTCATGCATAAACCACAGGGGTTCATTTAAACTACTCTAATCCACTGGAAAAATCTAAAATGTTGGTTTTCTGAATATTTTTCCCCATGGTGGAACTTTTTTAAATTTTGCTTTTTTTCCCCCCCTACATGAGAAAATTGAAAGGGGATGCTTACCCTTGTTCTAAAAAAGAAAAAAAAAATTTTTTCAGTTGACCTTCAAATAATTACGAGTCTGACCAACCAGCATTAGTACCCATTGAGCTAAATTCCTGATTCTTTTTATTTTCTTTTTTCTTCTTTGATAAGAGTTTTGTTTTGTTTTTTAAAGAAGTGAGGTGTTAATGAGAAGCTGTAAGATGTGACATGGAGCTACGTTTAATTAGATTCACATGAATCCTATCTAGCATTTTACAAACTGGGGGGAAAGAATTATCATGTATAAAAGGAGACAGGTGCTGAGGGGGATGAAGGGGGTAGGAGAGTGACTGCTAACAGGCAGGGGGTTTCTTTTGGCGGTAATAAAAATGTTCTAAAATTGATGTGGTCGTGTTTGCACAACTTTGAATATGCTAAGAGCCATTGAATTGTGAATTATTTCTCAATATTAGAAAAGGAAATGAGAAGGCCTGGTGCACCTATATTATCTGTGCTTGTGTTTATGGAAATGTTTTGGATTCTTGGCCCAAAGATAAATGCTAGCAAGTCTGGTAAATGTACTTCTCTGGCTCAAGTTTCTCTCCTGCAAAGATTTGCTGGCTTTGTGTTTATAATCTCAAACAGGTACTAATTACACACGATTCTGTGTAAAAGTGGACTCATTATTAAGCTTATGTGCTAATGTCTTCTGACAGATGATGCTCTGAGAAAGGCTGGTAGCTTAAATTAAAAGAAGAAGAATGTGAACTGAACGATTCAGCTCCATTTTCATTATAAAAATGGAATGTTCTGATATTTGCTAGACTGCTGCTTAACGTTGACTTATTCTACTGCAGATCTTTAGGCTTTTTGACATTTTTATTTATGACTCAATCATATTTCAATCTGGATGTTAGTGGGAAGTTGCTACCAGGAGAAGCCTTTAAAACCCAAATCATAATTTTCTCTTAGTCTTTTGGACAGGTGTGCCACAAATAGACAGTAGGATTGGAGAGAGCAATTCAGGATGACTTGTCTGAGATGCTAAGTGCCTACTCCCAATTTAGAGTAGGTAGTGGTCACCATTTGTAAGGATGACAGGTTGGAAAATTAGGACCACTTTCTTAATTCTTATTTGCATTTTAGTAATTTCTTAGTTTTGAGGCTTTACATAGTACCAGAGCAAGATTCACATATTTGTTGTAAGGATAAAATTCTCAGAGCTACTTAGGAATGATTCTGAGGTAATCATATACCCTTAATCTTTCGGTACCATAAACCAAGCTAATATTTTTTTTCTTTTTTCCAGCTGGTGTCATAGATGAAGATTATAGAGGAAATGTTGGTGTTGTACTGTTTAATTTTGGCAAAGAAAAGTTCGAAGGTATGTCAAATACATGCAGTCACATAAGTGCAATGAGTTTTCCAAGTTATGTATGTCTAAGTAACACATACTACTCTAATTCTCATTGTACTGTACAAGGCAGGATACAGAGAATGCATCCGTATCAGTAATAAATTGTTTTGTGTTTTTCCTTTGAAGTCAAAAAGGGTGATCGCATTGCACAGCTCATTTGTGAACGGATATTTTACCCAGAAATAGAGGAAGTTCAAGTAAGTATCCTAAAAGCTGAATAGGGAATACATGATGTAACATCTTCAGTGAAGGAAAAATAAAATTTTGAGGATTTAGTATGCTATTTGTAACTAAATACAGATCTTCCTCAACTTCACAATGGGATTACATCCCAATAAATCCATCATAGGTTGAAAATATCTTAAGTTGAGAATGCACTTACTACGTCTAACCTACCGAACATCATAGCTTAGCCTAGCCTAACTTAAACATGCTCAGAATGCTTACATTAACCTACAGTTGGACAAAAGCATCTAACACAAAGCCTGTTTTATAAGGAAGTGTTGAATATCTCATGTAATTTATTGACTACCATGCTGAAAGTGAAAAATAGCATGGTTGTATGAGTACAGAACGGTTGTGTTATCAGTGGTTCACCCTTGTGATGGCGTGGCTGGCTGGTGGCTGCAGCCTGCTCCCATTGCCCAGCATCACGAGAATATCACACCGTATATCACTAGTCCATGAAAAGGTCAGAATTCAATATTTGGGGCACAGTTTTTACCGAATGCAAATCACTTTAGCACCATCATAAAGTCAAAAAATCATAAGTCAAACCATCCTAAGTTGGGGACCATCTGAGGTAGAATATGTGACTAGTCCTATTTTAGGCAAAATTTAAATCTTAGAATTTCTTGAAATTGTTTTCCATAGCTATTATACAGCATTACTTTGGATAATAAACCACTTAAATAGTCTGTGAAATTCTACTGTTCCCTTAGCTTTTTTGGAACTTATTCAATATTTTAATTTATGAAACTTTAAAAATTTAATTTTCTGTAATCTCCTTTTTGAAACAATGCTATAGCAAGAATAAAAGTCTTACAAATTTGGAGCTGGAGAGAACTGAAAGAGCATCTGAAATTAACTACATGGCTTACTACCTTTATGTCTTTTCAGGTTTTAGATGACACTGAAAGGGGTTCAGGAGGTTTTGGTTCCACTGGAAATAATTAAAATTTATGACAAGAACAGAAAATGAGAAAATATACTTTTTTCCTTGAAAATAAAGGCTTTGCTTAAAGTGTTTTGGTGTTTTGCACTTCTGTAAACAGTTTTAGCTTCTAAAAATACTTGGGTTCTCAGGGTTCTCTTATGATCAAGGAAAGGATACCTCTGTTGGGATCACATAGAAACTTACTTTCTTGTGTTTTTCTGCATTTAACTGTTATATAAATCTGTGTGGTGACCTCACACAGTTTCTTTTAAATTAAATGCACATCAATTACCCCAAAACCTGTATTATTTAATTTGCTATATATTACCCCTTCAGTAACTTATTTTTTAATTGCTTTATATATCATAAGCAATGCCTTTCATTCAATAAATTTGAATTCTTTCACAGATACAAATTACTGTATAAACCGAACTGAAGGACAATAAAAAGAAGTTAAAATTATTCCTAATTCGTCCCTTCTCTTCAGTGATCTAAAAGATGTCTTTTTAAACTTAAGATTCTTTGTGTGGGTGGGAAGAAGAGAATCCTCAGTTTATTTTTTTTATTTTTAGGTTTATCCTTTTTTTTTTTTTTTAACCTCCCTTTTTTGTAGACCCCAGGTTAACTTGGTAGAGGTGTGTTTGTGAAAGGAAATGTAACTTGGGAATTTCCAGTTGGTTTGTTCTTCTGAATTTCATTCTGTCAAGTAAACTGTAGTTATGTGACCTTCCCTCACGGAAGTAGCAGTAAGAGGCTGCACCCAAGAAAATATACAATTTAATAGGGACAAATAGATATAAAGAGGTTTGCTTAGGCCACTGGGTTTGTCCAAACCAAGTACCTTTGAGTAAGTCTCGGCAGCGAGAGTTAGCTTGATTAACATCTATTGCAGCCTTCTTGGTGTGCTTTCCTTTTCTGCATTTCCCAAACCCCTTTACACCAGGACTTTTTCAATCAGGGGCACTAGTGTGAGACTCAAAAGGCATCATTTTGCAGGTGTGGGTCACACAGATGGAATGCTTCTGGAGCTGGCAGCTCTCTTGGCCACCCAGTTCCTGGAAACACAGGTTAGAGTTTTTTTCTCTGTCCTTCTAGTGATTCTCTAGGCCATTTAATACCCTGCAATGTAGTGTTTTCCATTACTTTGGAAATGTAACTATGGATCACGATTCATTAGTGAGTCATGAAATCAACTCAGTGGGTCATAACTAGCATTAAAAAAAAATGAATAGAAAAACAGCAGAGTACAACATGTCAGATGGGTAAATATTGTGAAGATTATTTGGATTATATATTTATGTGTGCATGTGTGTACTGGGTCACGGTATAAATTATTTCTGAATTCAGTAAAATTTAAATAAATTCTTTTCTGCTAAACTAAGCAGTCAGGGTTCTCTGAACCCTGACCAATACATAGTAACAGTTGAGTAAGAACAAAGAGTATGATGTGACTACCAAGAGATATGTTCTTAGCTTACACTGTTAACATTAAGTCCACTATATTAAGCACTTACAAACTGCTCATTTCTTTCTCATAACATGGCTGTGGGAGAACAGATGAAACAAAAATAGATAACAAAAATCGGCTCAGACATTTCAGCTAATGATGACCACTATTAAAATTCAGGTCCTATGGCTTCAAAGCTCATGTTCTTTGCAGTATCTTCAGTCTTTCAAGTGGTAAAGAGAATATAGAATGGAAGAGATGGTTGATGAAAATCTTCCTCTAGTTTGTTCATACCTGGAATATGTTTCCATCTTGGTACCATATTTAAAGGAAGATGCTCAGATCTGAAGCTACTCTAAAGTTAGAGACCAGAATGATATCCATGGGGGATAGATGAGAGACCTGGTATGGAGTTTTTTTGGTCTTAAGTTTTGGTTTTTGTCTGGAGAAGTGTATTTGTTGGGATGGGAGGAATGGGGTGGGGGGTGACAGAAGGTCCCAGGGATATAATAGATGTTCTTACAGTCTAAAGACTCAGGGAATTAGGCTTGTCATATGTGACCTGAGGGACTGAAGCTAGGATCAGCGAATTTAATCTATAGAAGAGAGTGGCTGTGAGATAATAGAAAATATATATTGGTCTCTGACCCCATGGTGATAAGAACACTGGGAACATCTCTTGTTCTGTATGGGTTTTTGACCTGTGTTCCTGACACGGAGCTCCTGAAACCCTTGTAATTTTGTGGGTGGTAGGAGTGTCTTGTTCTAATGGGGTGACTCTGGGTGGGCTCCTGGATGGCTCCTGAATGAGGGCTGGTCACTGGAAAGATGGACTGAGACATGATCAGAAGCTTAGAATTTTCAGTGCCCCCCCCCCGTTCCCCCCTCCCTTCTCGTGAAGGGAGAAGGGCTGAAATTGGAAGTAATCATGGATCGTTCCTATGTGATGAAGCCTCCATAAAATCCCAAAAAGAACAGGGCTCAGAGAGCTCACAGGTTGGGCTGGGAGAGTGGTGCGCCTGGACAGGTTATGGAAGCTCCGTGCCCTTTCCCACGTATCTTGCCCTCTGCACCTCTCCCATCTGTATTTTCACCTGTATCTTTTATCATGTCCTTTTGTAATAAACTAGTAAACATAAGTGTTTTCCTGAGTTCTGTGAACTGCTCTAGAAAATTAATCAACCCCAAGGAGAGGAGGTCTTTGGAACTTCTATAGCTGGTCAGAAGCACAGGTGAAAACCTGAGCTTGCAGCTGGTGTCTGAAGTGGTGGTGGGAGGGATGGCTGGGGGAGAGTGGTCAGTCTTATGGGACTGAGCCCTTAACCTGCAGTATCTGAGGCTATCTCCAAGTACACAGTGTCAGAATTGAGAAATTGTAGAACATGCAGCTGGTGTCACAGAATTGCTTGTTGTGGGAAAAAGCTTGCACATGTTTGGTGCCCAGAGGTGAAGTGTTTTCTGTGAGTAGTAAAGGAGACTCACAGGGAGGGAAGACATGTTAGGAAAGAACTAAGTTTTTCCCTACACAGGAAGGAAAAGGCTGTTTTTCCTTAACAGTGGCATAGGGCAGACTCATGGAACTTGCCTAAAACAGTGAAAAAAGCAAAGAAAGTGCAAATGCCATATGGAAAAAGCAAGAAAAGGAAATGCCATGTGAAAGAGTACAATACAGTCTGTTGGGTTGGGGTTATTGGAGACATTTTCTCTTATGTATGTAAAGTTCAAATATTTTATAATATTTTTACTCTGTTTTATTATGAAATACAACGTTTAGAAAAGACTATGAAACAAAAGTGGATGGAATAGTGAATAACTGCAGAATAGGAACACCTAAATAGTGGTCTGGACCAGTTTTCTAGGAAGTGAAACCCTATGTTAATAAGGCTTGGTTCCTGAGCTCATTTCATCTTTGCCTTATTTCAATCAGCTAGATTCAGTTGGTAGCAAAGGAAAACCAGGAAGCAGCACTTTATTAGGGAAAGTCTTCCTTTCTGCTACAAAGGAAACCAGTTTTTTACTGATGACCAAAGAGAAGCATCATTTTCACATGTAGGGCTGCCCTTTGATTATCAATTAACTACAAATTGCATAGCAATTACCATTCAGTTTCTTTCCAGGCAGAAACCAGGCAGTTTTCCTCTCCCTTGACAGTTCTGCCTCACTAATGATGCCCACTATCCACTCCTGTCCTTGGTGCTGTATACATCAGAAGAGAAATAATCAGGGAGACTCCTACAAACTAATCTGTTGCTCCTTCAGTTAATTTCCCTTGGTGGCTATCTGTAGAGGAAGCTACATACTAGTATTTAAACAGCGAGCCTAAATGAATGGGGGGATGGAGGTGGGGGAAGGCCCAAGATTTGGATTTCAAAGCACCTTCCCTACACAGTACAGTAAGTCCCCTACATACGAACGTTCAAGTTGCGAGCTTTCAAAGATGCAAGCATGCGTTTGCATGTCCAATCACGTAAGTTAGTTCATGTTCTGGCGTACGTTGTCATGTATGTACATCCTCTACAAGTGGTTTGCTTTTGTGTACTTTACAGTACTGTATAGAGTACAGTAGTACAGTATCTTTATTTCAAGCCCAGGATGTCTGGAAACAAGCATAAAAGCAGCGGTGATGTAGCTGGTACTGCTAAGAAGTGCCAGGTATTGGAGGCCCAGAGAAAGGATGAAGAGAGACAAGAGGAAGAAGTAACTGAAGAACTGAAGAGATTCATGACGCAGGAAATGGCAGGGGATTTTCTTTATTTGAGGAGGCACTGTTAGTTTTTGAGACACAGGACCTGAACACAGAACAGTACACAAAGGTTGCAGCAGCCGTTCATAATGCAATCCAGTGCTACCGTGTCATCTATGACAAGAAAAAAAGAACTACTACCCAGATATCACTGGATCGTTTTTTAAAGAGGGTAGATAGAATTGAATCCAGCAAGGAACCAGAACCTGTGCCGTCAACGTCAGGCATGAGTGAAATTGCATCTTGCCCTCCGTCTCCTATTGCTGACGATCCTTCTGTTCTACCATCTCCCACCTCCTCTCCCTCCTCCAATCAGTAACTCTTCTTGCCTGTTCACTTGATGCCAGCCCCTGTATGCCAGGTATTGTGCTATACTACTGTATTTTTCAAGGTACTGTACTGTAAGATTAAAAATTTTATTTTTTGTGTTTTTTATGTATTATTTGTGTGAAAAGTATTATAAACCTATTACAATCCTGTGCTATATAGCTGATTGTTAGTTAGTTGGGTATCTAGGCTAACTTTGTTGGACATAGGAACAAATTGGACTTACGAACGCGCTCTCAGAACGGAACTCGTGCATATGTAGGGAACGTACTGTATTTCTTGCCACATGACCATCTCCATCCCACCTGGCAGGAGATGTCAAATGATTACTTCCTCAAATTCACTTTCCATCTCATCAGTAAAAGAATGGTAGAAGACTAGAGGGCTGAGATATGTAGGTACTTGGAGTTTTGTGTTTGGGGTTAATGGACCTTGGACATATTAACATAATTACATGAGTACTGAGTCCAAGTTGTCATGTAGACCATTCTCAGCAGGGCTGCTACCTACCCCGATCCTCTTGCTCTGACCCTCCACAAATCACACTTGATCCAACTTCTCATTTGCTCTTCTTTCCCCACTTCAACTCCAGCAGTGGTCCTTGTTAGGAAAGCACCAACACACACACCCCCCGACCCCCACCCCTCACAACTTTCTTTTCCTACTGCTAACCTCTAGTGCATATACCCTTAAGGTAATGGTGATAGATTGACAGTTACAAGAATTGACGATTACAGAGGACAGAAATCATCTGGGCCAAAATTCAACGATAATCTTTGTAGTAATATTTATAGATTCAGAGAGCATCCCTGGATGTAGAGAAAGCTTTACCTGCAAAATCCATGCTAAAAGGCATGTAATCACTCAAGTAAAGGTAATACTGTGATCATTGATTAGGCATTTGGAGCCATTTTATCTTCTGCTCATTAGTGTAAAATATACTCTTTTTGTAACTGACCGGATCCTTTTAGCTGAGAAATACCCTCTAGTATTGTACCACCATCCTGAGAAGAGAGGTGAGGTGGGGAGGAACAATTTCTCAAAAGTGAAAGTAAAATGCCTTTTGCTGAAAAGACATCTCCATTTGGATGGATTGTGTACACAGCGTTTTGACATTGCTCTTTTTAAAAAAAATTTATTTATGTTTGGCTGTGTTGGGTCTTCATTGCTGCACACAGGGTTTCCCTAGTTGCGGTGAGCAGGGGCTACTCTTTGTTGCGGTGCATGGGCTTCTCATTGTGGTGGCTTCACTTTTTGTGGAGCACTGGCTCTAAGCACATGGGCTTCAGTAGTTGCAGCACACGGGATCGTAGTTGTGGCTCACAGGCTCTAGAGCACAGGCTCAGTAGTTGGAGCTCACGGGGCTTAGTTGTTCAGCGGCATGTGGGATCTTCCAGACCAGGGAGGAAACCCGTGTCCCCTGCATCTGCAGGAGGATTCTCAACTACTGCACCACCAGGGAAGCCCTGACATTACTCTTTTACTTACTGAAAAGAGAATGAGAAAAGGAAAAAATATAAATGAAACTGAAATTTTAACTGAGGGGATCTTCTCAAGAAGTATATGAAGAAAAATATATTAAAAATGGTCGGACCTTCAAGATGGCGGAAGAGTAAGACGTGGAGATCACCTTCCTCCCCACAAATACATCAAAAATACATATACATGTGGAACAGCTACAGAACACCTACTGAATGCTGGCAGAAGACCTGACTTCCCAAAAGGCAAGAAACTCCCCACATACCTGGGTAAGGCAAAAGAAAAAAAAAGACAAAATAATAGAGACAGGACCTGCACCTCTGGGAGGGAGCTGTGAAGGAGGAAAAGTTTCCACATACTAGGAAGCCCCTTCACTGGAGGAGACAGTGGTAGCCGGGGGGAAGCTTCAGAGCCATGGAGGAGAGCACGGCAACAGGGGTGCACAGGGCAAGGTGGAGAGATTCACACACAGAGGATCGGTGCCGACCAGCACTCACCAGCCTGAGAGGCTCACCCGCTGGGGCGGGCGGAGACTTGAGCTTCGGTCGGATCCCAGGGAGAGGACTGGGGTTGGGTGTGTGAACACAGCCTGAAGGGGGCTAGTGCGACACAGCTAGTCAGGAGGGAATCCGGGAAAAAGTCTGGAACTGCCTAAGAGGCAAGAGACCACTGTTTCGGGGTGCACGAGGAGAGGGAATTCAGAGCACTGCCTAAACGAGCTCCAGAGATAAGTGCGAGCCATGGCTATCAGTGTGGACACCAGAGACGGGCATGAAACGTTAAGGCTGCTGCTGCAGGCACCAAGAAGCCTGTGTGCAAGCACAGGTCACTGTCCACACCTCCCGCCCCAGAAGCCTGTGCAGCCCGCCACTGCCAGGGTCCCGTGATCCAGGGACAACTTCCCTGGGAGAACACACACGTGCCTCAGGCTGCTGCAACGTCATAATGGCCTGTGCCACCGCAGGCTCGCCCCGCATTCCATGCCCCTCCCTCCCCCTGGCCTGAGTGAGCCAAAGCCCCCTAATCAGCTGCTACTTTAACCCCATCCTGTCTGGCTGAAGAACAGATGCCTGCAGGTGACCTACATGCAGAGGCGGGGCCAAATCCAAAGCTGAACGCCAGGAGCTGTGCAAACAAAGAATAGAAAGGGAAATCTCTCCCAGCAGCCTCAGGAGCAGCAGATTAAATCTCCACAATCAACTTGATGTACCCTGCATCTGTGGAATACCTGAGTAGACAATGAACCATCCCAAAATTGAGGTGGTGGACTTGGGAGCAATGATATATATATTTTTCTCCATTTTCCCTTTTTGTGAGTGTGTATTTTGTGAGTATTTTTACAACACCATAAATGAAATTGAAAATTCTCTACAAGGAATCAATAGCACAATGACTGACGCAGAAGAACGGATAAGTGACCTGGAAGATAAAATACTGGAAAAAACTACTGCAGAGCAGAATGAGGAAAAAGAATGGAAGAATTGAGGACAGTCTCAGAGACCTCTGGGACAACATTAAACGCACCAACATTCGAATTATAGGGGTCCCAGAAGAAGAAGAGAAAAGGAGAGGGACTCAGAAAATATTTGAAGAGATTATAGTTGAAAACTTCCCTAATGTGGGAAAGGAAATGGTTATTCAAGTCCAGGAAGCACAGAGAGTCCCATACAGGATAATTCCAAAGAGAAACAAACGAAGACGCATATTAACCAAACTATCAAAAATTAAATACAAAGAAAAATATTAAAAGCAGAAAGGGAAAAACAACAAATAACATACAAGGGAATCCCCATAAAGTTAACAGCTGATCTTTCAGCAGACATTCTGCAAGCCAGAAAGGAGTGGCAGGACATATTTAAAGTGATGAAAGGGAAAAACCTACAACCAAGATGACTCTACCCATCAAGGATCTCATGCAGATTCGATGGAGAAATTAAAACATTTACAGACAAGCAAAAGCTAAGAGAATTCAGCACCACCAAACCAGCTTTAAAACAAATGCTAAAGGAACTTCTCTAGGCAGGAAACATAAGAGAAGGAAAAGACCTACAATAACAAACCCAAAACAATTTAAAAATTGGTAATAGGAACATACATATTGACAACTACCTTAAATGTAAATGGCTTAAATGCTCCCACCAAAAGACAGACTGGCTGAATGGATACAAAAACAAGACCCATATATTTGCTGTCTAAAAGAGACTCACTTCAGACCTAGGGACACATACAGACTGAAAGTGAGGGGATGGAAAAAGATATTTCATGCAAATAGAAATCAAAACAAAGCTGTAGTGGCAATTCTCATATCAGACAAAATAGACTTTAAAATAAAGACTACTACAAGAGACAAAGAAGGACACTACATAATGATCAAGGGATCAATCCAAGAAGATATAACAATTGTAAATATGCACCCAACATAGGAGCACCTCAATACATACAGCAAATGCTAACAGCCATAAAAGTGGAAATCGACAGTAACACCACCATAGTAGGGGACTTTAACACCCTACTTTCACCAATGGACAGATCATCCAAAATGAAAATAAATAAGGAAACACAAGCTTTAAATGATACATTAAACAAGATGGACTTAATTGATATTTATAGGACATTCCATCCAAAAACAACAGCATACACTTTCTTCTCAAGTGCTCATGGAACATTCTCCAGGATAGATCATATCTAGGGTCACAAATCAAGCATTGGTAAATTTAAGAAAATTGAAATTGTATCAAGTATCTTTTCCAACCACAATGCTATGAGACAAGATATCAATTATAGGAAAAAAATCTGTAAAAAATACAAATACATGGAGGCTAAACAATACACTACTTAATAACCAAGAGATCACTGAAGAAATCAAAGAGGAAATCAAAAAGTACCTAGAAACAAATGACAAAAAAAACCACAATGACCCAAAACGGATGGGATGCAGCAAAAGCACTTCTAAGAGGGAAGTTTACAGCAATAAAATCCTACCTCAAGAAACAAGAAACATCTCAAGTAAACAACCTAACCTTACACCTATAGCAATTAGAAAAAGGAGAACAAAAGACACCCCAAAGTTAGCAGAGGGAAAGAAATCATAAAGATCAGATCAGAAATAAATGAAAAAGAAATGAAGGAAACGTTAGCAAAGATCAAGATAACCAAAAGCTAGTTCTTTGAGAAGGTAAACAAAATTGATAAACCATTAGCCAGACTCCTCAAGAAAAAAAGGGAGAAGACTCAAATCAATAGAATTAGAAATGAAAAAGAAGTAACAACTGACACTGCAGAAATACAAAGGATCATGAGAGATTACTACAAACAACTATATGCCAATAAAATGGAGAACCTGGAAGAAATGGACAAATTCTTAGAAAAGCACAACCTTCCAAGACAGAACCAGGAAGAAATAGAAAATATAAACAGACCAATCACAAGCACTGAAACTGAAACTGTGATTAAAAATCTTCCAACAAACAAAGCCCAGGACCAGATGGCTTCACAGGTGAATTCTATCAAGTGTTCAGAGAGGAGCTAACACCTATCCTCCTTAAAATCCTTCAAAATATAGCAGAGGGAGGAACACACGGAAACTCATTCTATGAGGCCACCATCACCCTGATACCAAAACCAGACAAAGATGTCACAAAGAAAGAAAACTACAGGCCAATATCACTGATGAACATAGATGCAAAAATCCTCAACAAAATAGTAGCAAACAGAATCCAACAGCACATTAAAAGGATCATACAGGGCTTCCCTGGTGGCACAGTGGTTGAGAGTCCGCCTGCCGATGCAGGGGACACGGGTTCGTGCCCCGGTCTGGGAAGATCCCACATGCCGCGGAGCGGCTGGGCCCGTGAGCCATGGCCACTGAGCCTGCGCGTCCGGAGCCTGTGCTCCGCAACAGGAGAGGCCACAACAGTGAGAGGCCTGCACAAAAAAAAAAAAAAAGGATCATACACCATGATCAAGTGGGGTTTATCCCAGGAATGCAAGGATTCTTCAATATACGGAAATCAACCAATGTGATACAACATATTAACAAATTGAAGGATAAAAACCATATGATCATCTCAATAGATGCAGAAAAAGCTTTCAACAAAATTCAACACCCATTTATGATAAAAACCCTATAGAAAGTAGGCATAGAGGGAACTTACCTCAACATAATAAAGGCCATATATGACAAACCCAGAGCCAACATCATTCTCAATGGTGTAAAACTGAAACCATTTCCTCTAAGATCAGGAACAAAACAAGGTTGTCCACTCTCACCACTATTATTCAACATAGTTTTCGAAGTTTTAGCCACAGCAATCCGAGAAGAAATAGAAATAAAAGGAATCCAAATCTGAAAAGAAGAAATAAAGCTGTCACTGTTTGCCGATGACATGATACTATACATAGAGAATCCTAAAGATGCTACCAGAAAACTACTAGAGCTAATCAATGAATTTGGTAAAGTAGCAGGATACAAAATTAATGCACAGAAATCTCTTGCATTCCTATACACTAATTATGAAAAATCTGAAAGAGAAATTTAGGAAACACTCCCATTTACCACTGCAACAAAAAGAATAAAATACCTAGGAATAAACCTACCTAAGGAGACAAAAGACCTGTATGCAGAAAACTATAAGACACTGATGAAAGAAATTAAAGATGATACAAACAGATGGAGAGATATACCATGTTCTTGGGTTGGAAGAATCAACATTGTGAAAATGACTATACTACCCAAAGCAATCTACAGATTCAATGCAATCCCTATCAAACTACCAATGGCATTTTTCACAGAACTAGAACAAAAAATTTCACAATTTGTATGGAAACACAAAAGACCGCGAATAGCCAAAGCAATCTTGAGAAAGAAAAATGGAGCTGGAGGAATTCGGCTTCTGGATTTCAGACTATACTACAAAGCTACAGTCATCAAAGCAGTATGGTACTGGCACAAAAACAGAAATATAGTTTAATGGAACAGGATAGAAAGGCCAGAGAGAAACCCATGCACTTATGGTCACCTTATCATTGATAAAGGAGGCAAGAATATACAATGGAGAAAAGACAGCCTCTTCAATAAGTGGTTCTGGGAAAAGTAGACAGCTACATTGAAAAGAATGAAATTAGAACACTCCCTAACACCATACACAAAAATAAACTCAAAATGGATTAAAGACCTAAATGTAAGGTCAGACACTATTAAACTCTTAGGAAGAGGAAAACATAGGCAGAACACTCTATGACATACATCACAGCATGATCCTTTTTGCCACACCTGCCAGAGAAATGGAAATAAAAAAATAAAAACAAATGGGACCTAATGAAACTTAAAAGCTTTTGCGCAGCAAAGGGAACCATAATCAAGATAAAAAGACAACCCTCAGAATGGGAGAATATATTTGCAAATGAAGCAACTGACAAAGGATTAATCTCCAAAATTTACAAGCAGCTCATGCAGCTCAATACCAGAAAAACAAACAACCCAGTCCAAAAATGGACAGAAGACTAAACAGACATTTCACCAAAGCAGATATACAGATGGCCAACAAACACATGAAAGGATGCTCAACATCACTAATCATTAGAGAAATGCAAATCAAAACTACAATGAGGTATCACCTCACAGTAGTCAGAATGGCCATCATCAAAATATCTACAAACAATAAATGCTGGAGAGGGTGTGGAGAAAAGGGAACCCTCCTACACTGTTGGTGGGAATGTAAATTGATACAGCCACTATGGAGAACAGTATGGAGGTTCCTTAAAAAACTAAAAATAGAACTACCATACAACCCAGCAATCCCACTACTGGCCATATACCCTGAGCAATCCATAATTCAAAAAGAGTCATATACCACAATGTTCATTGCAGCTCTATTTACAATAGCCAGGACATGGAAGCAACCTAAGTGTCCATCAACAGACGAATGGATAAAGGAGATGTGGCACTTATATACAATGGAATATTGCCCAGCCATAAAAAGAAATGCATTTGAGTTATTTCTAGTGAGGTGGATGGACCTAGAGTCTGTCATACAGAGTGAAGTTAAGTCAGAAGGAGAAAAATAAATACTGTATGCTAACACATATATATGGAATCTAAAGAAAAAAAATAATGGTTCTGAAGAACCTCGGGGCAGGACAAGAATAAAGACACAGACAGAGAATGGACTTGAGGACACGGGGAGGGGGAAGGGTAAGCTGGGATGAAGTGAGAGAGTGGCATGGACATATATACACTACCAAATATAAAATAGATAGCTAGTGGGAAGCAGCCACATAGCACAGGGAGATCAGCTGGGTGTTTTTGTGACCACGTAGAGGGGTGGGATAGGGAGGGTGGGAGGGAGATGCAAGAGGGAGGAGATATGGGGATATATGTATATGTAAAGCTGATTCACTTTGTTATAAAGCTGAAACTAACACACCATTGTAAAGCAGTTATACTCCAATAAAGATGTTAAATAAATAAATTCATAAATACATAAATATAAATAAATATAAAAATGGTCTCCCTTTACTAGCAACTAAACATGGTTAATTTGGGAGAATTTTTAAGATCCAGGAGGTCTCCTAAAGATAATGTCAAGTAACTATTTATGAAAGTCAGATTATAGAGAGAAATTAAAGTTAACAAATTACTAAATTATGTCTTGGTTTGATCCTAATTTTCAAAAGTGGGTTTTACAGATGAGTAAGAATCCTCTGGGAGAATATATTCTAAAATAATGATTATCTCTGGCTGTTGGAATTGGTGGTATTTTTCCTTTTTGCATTATCTATATCATAACATCTTTTAAAATGAAAACTATATTACTTGGTTAAGGGAAACACTTAAAACTTTATGATAAAATATATTTGTTTAGTTTTGATTACATTTACTATTTTACTGAATATTTTAATACTCAATGGGAAAATTATTACTATATAAGTTTTGAAGAAAAAATATACAAGGTGGTCTAATGGTAAAACAGTGGCTTTGGGAATTTTAGACCTAAGTTTAAGTCCGCTCTTTCACTAACTAAAAGATGTTGAGTAAATAAAATAACTTTACGGATTCTCAATTTTCTTAGCATAAAATAGGGCAAACGCGTCAGATAATCTCCAGGGTTCCTTCCAGCTCTCTTATTCCATTTAGTGAATCTTGCGACCAGTCTGTATGGCTGTGGCGAACTACTGCCACCTGGTGGCAATTATCTAAAGTTGGGGGCTAATTTAAGGTATAAAATCCCGTCGTTCATTCATTTATTCACATTTGTAATTGCCTAGCATCTGTGTGCTGAACAAGTGCCGGCATCATCATTCATTCAACTTAGTGTTTTTCTAGATGATATACGTGAAACAACTAAGACATGAGCTGTCACATGCTAGCTACATGACCTTGAGGACATCATCTAACCACTATCTTCCCATCTGAAAAATCAAGATAGTAATATCCACCTTACATTATTAGAAAATCTAGAGTTGATGGATGTAAAGTATCTCACACAGTCCATAGCAAAGAATATTTGGTCAATAAATGGTCACAATTATCTTCAGGAATGTTACCATCTAGCAGGGGAAGTAAGATAAATATAGAAATCTCTGCAGTAAGCGATATACCTTGAAAATACAAAGAAGACACAAGGCATATTCATAAAATGGCAAAACGAAAGTTCAGATAGACTGGCGTGTAAAGGACATATAGAAAATCGCTGGTAAGCATCCTGGAATTGTAGGTTGCAGGTTCACTCTGGAGGGTCCTAAACACCAGGGAAGCAATGGCCAGCCATGGAAGAGTTTGGGGCAAAGAGTGACATCACCAGAGCTGAGCTTCAGGAATTGATATTAATCTGATGTCTGTGACAATGAGGTTAAGAAGTCATCACCAAAATAGCCAGCTAATGAGCACAGAGGATGGAAATGACAGTGAGAAACTGTAAGAAAAAATTAGGGACTGCATCTTTCAAGCTGACCTAAGACATTGTTAGATAACACATGGATTGCCTGAGCCTAAAGGAGGCTATGTGTTTGGGGTCATGAAACCAACCAAACCACAGCAGTTGTAGGGCTAGTTTCCAAGTTCCTGATCAAGGGTCTCATACCCCTTCTCCATTCAGGAAAGACGTTAACCCAACTTTCCACTCAGTATGAACACTGAACCACATATGAGGTTGGCCCTGTCATCACACATTGTACAAGTAGATAAAAAAGAAGCAACCTTTTTGTGACTATTTTCTGATGTGCCAGGGGCTAGAGGGGAAATATGACAAAAATACTCTTCAAGTCCAATCACTTTGACTATTAGAAAGCGCATTATACTTAAAGAAAAATAAAATCCCAAGGGTGGCCCCATTTAGAAACCTCTGTGGGATTTATAATGACTTAATTTTTAGTTGACATGAAATATTTTTTTTCTGGCATCTTAGGGAAGCAGGCAATTTCAGAGGTGATGTTTCGACAAACAGTAGCATAGATCAGGACAAATGACAGGAAGCTCTCATAAAATAGACCTTGACTAGGGCAAAGGCAAATAATGATATGATCCCTGCAGCTATATGTTTGGAATGTAAACATTATATTGTTGGGCATGACAAGGAAAATAACATTAGAAAGAGACTAATGCTGTATGGGGGTCCTGTCAGATAGGGAGTGTGGGATAATTCCATGATATGTGCAATAATACGGTTCAGAAAAAAGAAGGTGCCCGCTGGCTGAGACTGTGTTTGATTATCATAGAAGAGATGAAACGCTTTTTCATAGTCAGAAAAATCAATATACAGCCAAAGAAGAGAAGCCGTTTGATGATAAGGCAATAAAAACTTCAAAGGGTAACTTAGAAATGCTTCCTAATTCATGTCAGCCTAAACTTATCCCCGTGCTGTCTCACGCTGTCTGCCAGCTCTTTCACTGGAATATGTTACCCAGTCTCCTTGGAGTCATTACCGGGTCTCCTCGGAATGGAAACTGTGTCAGACTCCAGGGGTGCGGAGGAGGGAAAATGGTGCTGGCAGAAGGAGAGGAAGTGTTTTTTCAATTTAGAGCCAGAAGTGAGCGCTGACATTGTCTCGCATATGTTTGGGGACAATGGCACATGCCAATGGTAACACGTCCACTTTTCTCACTTTTTTGAGTCCCTTGCTCAGAGGCCTTTGGCAAGTGGCTCCCTCCCCGTTCCCACATCTCTGAATCCCTTTCCTTCCTCTTGGGAATATTAAAAGGGGACAACAGGCACAGTTTCCACCTTTGCATTATTAGCATAATCATCCAGAGTGAATTCTCTTATTCTTCCTGTACATGTATTTTGTGAAAAGTGTGAAAAGTCTTTTTCCTTACGTGACTTCATTTCCTCTTTTTGTTAGCACACGTTTTGGGGGGGGTGTTGAACATTAATCTCAGCTGACTTCAGACCTGCACTAAGCAAAGCTTTCATTTTCTAGGTCAAAGTAGACAAAGCGAAAGGAGCAGTTGCTAATTGATGCTACGATAGGAGAGAGACTGGGTTAATCACCATCAGGAACCGGGAGCCAGTGGTGCACCTCTCTCTCCCCCTCACCAAGTTCATGGTTGGGGGCAGGGTTCAGACTCCTCGGGCCTCCCATGCACCTCTGATGAGCCTACTGTGATAGCTGCCTAGCACTTGGCTACTGCAGTATAATTGAGTAGCAAAAAATATATATATATATTTTAAAGATAATTTATTTATGTATGACACAACGTCTGCACTGAACATCTTTTGTTAAAAGGCAAAAATAATTACCCTTTTGCCACAGTTTACTTATTTCTCCCCAAGACTTGTTTGTAGGTATAGAATATCATCTTTTAGCTGCTTTGTCCTGATATACTATCTATATTAACTTTTGTTAGAATCAGTTGTCAGGACTTCAATTAAAATACAAATAGTAAGAGGAAGAGAACTAACTTTTTAAAAAATTCTATACACTCCAGGTGTTATGCTAGTTTTACCTGATTTTATTTTGTAAAGCTAGGGCAAAATTCCTCTTAGGGTAAAAACTGGTTTCTTGAATTTTTAGGGAGTCAGCAAACCATTCTGCTGGGCTCCCCCAGTATTAGAGTGTGTCCAGAGCTCAAGGCTTGCTTGGGCAACCTGAGAAGGAGAAGAGGCAGTGAGACTCAGAAGTTCTGGGAGGGGGTCCCAAAATGTGGTAGGAGGCTAATTGGAGAAGAGACTGGAAGCCAGAGAAATTTCCTGCATCAGGGATGACCAAGGAACTTACTCTCTCAAATAGCTATTAAACAAATTTCAATCATGTACAAAAGTAGAATTTGTAGTATGAGGAATCCCATGTACTCATCACTCAACTTCAACAATTATCAGCTCTTAGCTGATTTTGTTTCTTCTGTGTCTCCACCTATTCCCCCATCCCCAACCCCAATGAATTATTTTGAAACAAAGCCCAGACATAGTATCACTGCATAGATTACTTTTAATCTGTTTACTGAGCTGTCTGTGCTTTAGCTTCCCTCCTATTACCCAAACTTCAATAAAGTGGACTACACACATTGCTTAAGTGTCACTTTGGAGCGGGGGCAAAAAGCAAAAAATAGTTTGCATTTGGGCTGAAGTGGATAAAGAATAAGACAGTAGTATTAAGCTTGATGCAGAGCTGAGATTAAGAATAAGCAGAACTCCCAAGAATTCTTGAAATTATTGGGGGAATGCAGGCGGGAAAGGGATGATAGATTTCCTGCAGGAAGTCAGAGAAGGGCTTCACGCAGGGCTGTGTGTGTGTGTGTGTGTGTGTGTGTGTGTGTGTGTGTGTGTGTGTTTTATTATTAAAATGAAGAGCAACTCTAAAAGACTGGAAGACTTGGGGACAACCAGACAGCTGGCATTTGGGTTACAGTTGCATATTCCAAGTTTCCTTTCATTGAAAGGAAAGAAAATACTAAATTTAAACACCATCTTTCAATTTCTCAGTCAATAATTTCCCTTTCTGTCTCTTTTACAAATGCAGTCTCTAGACATCAGTGCAAGGGATTTATTCTCCATGAAGCCTTTCAGACACATGAAATCTCTGGAGAGGAACTGTTCAGCAATCCCAATCAATTAAGTTTTCAACAGCTTTGTGTGTGACTCTGATTAAGTCACTGTTTTCAGTAACTTGTGGTGAACCAGCAAAAATTACCAAAGGTTATGGAAAGTGGACCTAAATACTTGAATAATTCTCCCACAGCATTCTCAAGGAGAATAGGGACAATATTTGGACTAAATATAGAATTGCTAGATTTATAGTGCTCTTTAAGATTATAGATAAAAAGAGGAATTTGAGACTCGAAGTGCCATCTTCTCTTAAGAACCATCTACACAGTTGATAATTGCTCAGAAATGTCCGATGTTGGATATACTGTAACCTTTTTTTCACACTTATAGCATGAGTTACAGATGAGTTATTTCCAGGGTGCTTTATCCTGAGAATTATTATTCACATACTAATGGAAAGAGAAATTTTCTTTGAGAAAAGAAAATGACAACTTTTCTATCTGATAACTTGTCTTTCTGTCTTAGGAAAAGACAGAGGCTCTAGCTGAGAAACATAAATTATAAGCAATATTAAGATAATATATTGTTGAGAATATTGCTATTCAGAGTCCTTAGAAAATGATATTCAAACATCCACTAGATGTCACTTGATGTTTGCTTTTTGTAAAGGTAGCATGTTTCTTTTTTAAAAAAAGGTTTATCTGCAATTACGAATCAACGACTCCCAGTGGGTCCAAACTGGCAGAAAACAAGATGCAGCAATATTTGAGTGAAAGCAGGCGAAAGTCATTAAATGAGAACAATGATTATAACTTTAAATAAGATTTGGGTGGTTGTAGGGTTTGCATAATCCCTCCTGGCATTTGCAAGGATGAAGAGAAGCCAGCAGCTTTGCCCTCCTGCTGTGTTTAAACAAAAAATGGAAAATTGTAATGAACAGCTAGATTTTTCCTATCTTCCATTTTCTTTTTTCTTTCTCTTCCCCTCCCCATTTTTAGGAGAATGCAACTTTTAAAATGATTGCCCTTTAATGAAGTTATTTTGCAGCATGTTAAGATCAATTTTTCTTTGTTCAAATTTCTACCCACAAATTAAAACTACTTTAATCCACATTGTCTCAGTGAAGCGCATGTGACAAAAGTAGATGGGGAAGATGTCTAGAAATTTTGTGAGGGTTCTCTGGGGTTATCCACTTCCTGTATTTGCTAAAAATCTAATAATCAGTTCCAGTAGAGACCATGTATCCTGGGGTTTTGTTTTGTGTAACAGCTATTTGTTTATTTTTTTTAAACTGTCATTGTATTTTGGCTTCATGATGGTTAAATAAGACTCGGTATTAAGTAAACTTCTCTGACCCTGCCTATTTCCTGTCTTGTCAAACCTTTCCTTGTAAGAATAACAGTGTTCTTTTATTTGGTAGTGTGCAGCATGATATTTTTGGCATGCTCAACATTTTTGACTTGCAAAAATTTGTGACCTCAAGTGTGAGAGAAGTGAATGCTTGCTTTAGTACCTCATAGGGTCCCAATCTTAAAAACAGTCCTGCTGCTACATGTCAGAGTTGAAAAAGAATTATCAGCATATTTATTCCCCAAATTTCAAAAATAATAATTAAGAAGAGATTTTTTACTAAGTTACTAAAATTATTAAACCAGTGAATACTTGGTGAACATTTTGCTGCTACTAAACTTACACAGTTCCTCAAATTGACCTGGATATACAAATACGTAGTGATTTTATTTACTGTGTTCTGTCTAAATAATTCATACTTTTAAAAACATTTTTTCAAACCAACATACATTAAATGGCAGAGGAGGTATTGCTATTCCAAGTAATAAAAGAGAAGGAATATCTTAGTTGCCTAATCTTTATATATCCAGATCTAAATGGCTGTCCAATGGATTCTATACCATAAGAACCACCCAAATCAAAAGTCTCAACCAAAGGTCTCCCCCACCTTTTTTTTAAGGGTGGCTATTTGATAGCATTTTCTCTGTCTTTTAGTTTATCTTTTATTTTTCAATAATGTACCTATTATGAGAATAAAAACCATGGTGAACATCTCCTAGTTTTAAAGACTGACAACTGCTAAATATTTGTCTTGAAACGTTGAGAAGTAATTGGAACATGAAGATAGTAGATTGGGTTGATTTGAAAATGTCATAGAATAAGTTTTTACAATCATATGGCAGTAATTCTGGTTATTTTCTGAAAGTCTTAGCTAAAAAAATTTTCCTAAATATCTGAAGTAGAAGGAATTTGATAAAAATACTGCCATCAAGCAGTTCTGTTTTTCATCTTTAGTATAGAAATGTTGTTCTAATAAAGAGCCTGAGGTAGGCAGTAACAAAGAAAAAACGGAGGACTGAAAAGACACATGCATCATCCTGACCTGGAATACTTTAAAGGTCTGAGACACAGAGCTATAAACTCAATTTAAGATTGTCTTAAACTTGTCATCAAACTTCCCTCTATTGTTCATTGTCATTAGGCATTCCTTTTTTTCCAGAGCTGAATCTAAAGAGATTTAAATAGTATTATCAAGATTTATTGCATTTATACCACACACATATGCTTTCCTATACTGTAGTCCAAAACACTATTTTATTGTCTTCCTTTTATAGAAATAAAAAAGTACAGTACTAGAAATTGATTTATCATCTTTTCCACTTTTTAATATAAAGCTTTAATATGACATAAAATGAAAAGTATTTAAAAACCAACATGTTTTAAAGAAACATCCTTCAAGTAAAAAAGATGAAAATCTAGAATAAACCCATAAGTTCTTAGCAGTCTTAGCTCTACTGGAAAGTAGTTGTGGCTATGGGCTTTGAAACCAAACTACCTGGGTTCAAACCTTAGCTCCACCACTTACTAGCTGTGGATTTCGGCAAGTTAATTAGCCTCTCTGTGCTTCAGTATCCTCTTCTGGTAAAATGGGGGAAATTATACTGCCTATGTTACCTTTTTGTGGAAGAGTAAATAAACCCTATTGGCAAAATGCTTAGATAGGACCTAGTCCCTAGTAAGTGTTTAATAGGATCTATTATCATAATCATTATTATGAAGCCAGACAATTATGTCTTTACAACCTTTGGCCATTTTTGTTTTTGTTTTTTTGCGGTACGCGGGCCTCTCACTGCCGTGGCCTCTCCCGCCGCAGAGCACAGGCTCCAGACGTGCAGGCTCAGCGGCCGTGGCTCACGGGCCCAGCCACTCCGCAGCATGTGGGATCCTCCCGGACCGGGACACGAACCTGTGTCCCCTGCATCGGTAGGCGGACTCTCAACCACTGCGCCACCAGGGAAGCCCACTTTGGCCATTTTTATATCATCTGTCATATTTGTCTGATGAGAACCTTGTAAAGAATTGAGTGTTCAAGGTCAAATTTGCTATGCCACTGAAGCACCTGAAAATACATCTTGAATTTGGTTTCCGATTAGTTCTATCATTTTAAATACAAACACAAAAGTCAATGAACTTGGGGGAGACGTTCAAGATGGCGGAAGAGTAAGACATGGAGATTACCTTCCTCCCTACAAATACATCAGAAGTACATCTACATGTGGAACAACTCTTACAGAACACCTACTGAATGCTGGCAGAAGACCTCAGACTTCCCAAAAGGCAAGAAACTCCCCACATACCTGGGTAGGGCAAAAGAAAAAAGAAAAAACAGAGACAAAAGAATAGGGACGGGACCTGCACCACTGGGAGGCAGCTGTGAAGGAGGAAAGGTTTCCACACACTAGAAGCCCCTTCGTGAGCGGAGACTGCAGGTGGCGGAGGGGAAAAGCTTCAGAGCCACAGAGGAGAGCACAGCAACAGGGTTGCGGAGGGCAAAGCGGAGAGATTCCCGCACAGAGGATTGGTGCCGACCGGCACTCACCAGTCCGAGAGGCTTGTCTGCTCACCCGCCGGGGCGGGCGGGGGCTGGGAGCTGAGGCTCGGGCTTCGGAGGTCGGCTCCCAGGGAGAGGACTGGGGTTGGCTGTGTGAACACAGCCTGAAGGGGACCAGTCCACCACAGCTAGCTGGGAAGGAGTCAGGGAAAAAGTCTGGAACTGCCTAAGAGGCAAGAGACCATTGTTTCGGGGTGCACGAGGAGAGGGGATTTGGAGCACTGCCTAAACGAGCTCCAGAGATGGGCATGAGCCGCAGGTATCAGCACGGACACCAGAAATGGGCATGAAATGCTAAGACTGCTGCTGCAGCCACCAAGAAGCCCATGTGCAAGCACAGGTCACTATCCACACCTCCTCTCCCAGGAGGCTGTGCAGCCCGCCACTGCCAGGGTCTGGTGATCCATGGACAACACACCCTCTCTTCCCCGAGAGAACACACGGCGGCCTCAGGCTGGTGCAACGTCACTCTGGCCTCTGCTGCCGCTGCCTTGCCCTGCATTCTGTACCCCTCCCTCCCTGCATTCTGAGTGAGCCACAGCCCGCTAATCAGCTGCTACTTTAACCCCATCCTGTCTGGGTGAAGAAGAGACGCCCTCAGGCGACCTACACGCAGAGGCAAGGCCAAATCCAAAGCTGAACCCCAGGAGCTGTGCGAACAAAGAAGAGAAAGGGAAATCTCTCCCAGCAGCCTCAGGACACAGCAACAGAACACAGTACCAGTCCCCTCCACCAGGAAGCCTACAAAACCTACTGAACCAACCTTACCCACTGGGGGCAGACACCAAAAACAATGGGAACTATAAACCTGCAGCCTGCAAAAGGAGACCCCAAACACAATAAGTTAAGCAAAATGAGAAAACAGACAAACACAGCACATGAAGGAGCAAGGTAAAAACCCACCAGACCAAACAAATGAAGAGGAAATAGGCAGTCTACCTGAAAAAGAATTCAGAGTAATGATACTAAAGATGATCCAAAATCTTGGAAATAGAATGGAGAAAATACAAGAAACATTTAACAAGGACCTAGAAGAACTAAAGAGCAAACAAACAATGATAAACAACACAATAAATGAAATTTAAAATTCTCTAGAAGGAATCAATAGCAGATAACTGAGGGAGAAGAACAGATAAGTGACCTGAAAGATAAAATAGTGGAAATAACTACTGCAGAGCAGAATAAAGAAAAAAGAATGAAAAGAATTGAGGACAGTCTCAGAGACCTCTAGGACATTAAACGCACCAAAATTTGAATTATATGGCTCCCAGAAGAAAAACAGAAAAAGAAAGGGACTGAGAAAATATTTGAAGAGATTATAGTTGAAAAATTCCCTAATATGGGAAAGGAAATAGTCAATCAAGTCCAGGAAATGCAGAGAGTCCCATACAGGATTAATTTAAGGAGAAACATGCCAAGACACATATTTATCAAACTATCAAAACTTAAATACAAAGAAAAAGCAACAAGGGGAAAACAACAAATAACATACAAGGGAATCCCCATAAAGTTAACAGCCAATCTTTCAGCAGAAAATCTGCAAGCCAGAAGGGAGTGGCAGGACATATTTAAAGTGATGAAAGGGAAGAACCTACAACCAAGATTACTCTACCCAGCAAGGATCTCATTCAGTTTCGACAGAGATATTAAAATATTTACAGACAAGCAAAAGCCAAGAGAATTCAGCACCACCAAACCAGCTTTACAACAAATGCTAAAGGAACTTCTCTAGGCAGGAAACACAAGAGAACGAAAAAGCCTACAATAACAAACCCAAAACAATTAAGAAAATTGTGGAATATACATAGCGATAACTACCTTAAATGTAAACTGATTATATGCTCCCACCAAAAGACATAGACGGGCTGAATGGATACAAAAACAACACCCATATATATGCTGTGTACAAGAGACCCACTTCAGACCTAGGGACACGTACAGACTGAAAGTGAGGGGATGGAAAAAGATATTCCATGCAAATGGAAATCAAAACAAAGCTGGAGTAGCAATTCTTATATCAGACAAAATAGACTTTAAAATAAAGACTATTACAAGAGACAAAGAAAGACACTACATAATGATCAAGGGATCAATCCAAGAAGAAAATATAACAATTGTAAATATTTATGCACCCAACATAGCAGCACCTCAATACATAAGGCAAATGCTAACAGCCATAAAAGGGGAAATCAACAGTAACACAATCATAGTAGGGGACTTTAACACCCCACTTTCACCAATGGACAGATCATCCAAAATGAAAATAAATAAGGAAACACAAGCTTTAAATGATACATTAGGGCTTCCCTGGTGGCGCAGTGGTTGGGAGTCCGCCTGCCGATGCAGGGGACACGGGTTCGTGCCCCGAGTCGGGAAGATCCCACATGCCGCCGAGCGGCTGGGCCCGTGAGCCATGGCCACTGAGCCTGCGCGTCCGGAGCCTGTGCTCCGCAACGGGAGAGGCCACAACAGTGAGAGGCCCGCGTACCGCAAAAAAAAAAAAAAAAAAAATGATACATTAAACAAGATGGACTTAATTGATATTTATAGGACATTCCATCCAAAAACAACAGAATAGACTTGCTTCTCAAGTGCTCATGGAACATTCTCCAGGATAGATCATATCTTGGGTCACAAATCAAGCCTTGGTAAATTTTAAAAAATTGAAATTGTATCAAGTATCTTTCCCGAAAACAATGGTTTGAGACGAGATATCAATTACAGGAAAAAAATCTGTAAAAAATACAAACGCATAGAGGCTAAACAATACACTACTTAGTAACCAAGAGATAACTGAAGAAATCAAAGAGGAAATCAAAAAATACCTAGAAACAATTGACAATGAAAACTCGACGACCCAAATCCTATGGGATGCAGGAAAATCAGTTCTAAGTGGGAAGCTTATAGCAATACAATCCTACGTCAAGAAACAAGAAAAATCTCAAATAAACAACCTCACCTTACACCTAAAGCAATTAGAGAAAGAAGAACAGAAGAACCCAAAGTTAGCAGAAGGAAAGCTATCATGAAGATCAGATCAGAAATAAATGAAAAAGAAATAAGGAAACGATAGCAAAGATCAAGAAAACTAAAAGCTTGTTCTTTGAGGAGATAAACAAAATTGGTAAACCATTAGCCAGACTCACCCAGAAAAAAAGGGAGAAAACTCAAATCAATAGAATTAGAAATGAAAAAGGAGAAGTAACCAGTGACACTGCAGAAATACAAAGGATCATAAGAGATTACTACAAGCAACTGTATGCCAATAAAATGGACAATTTGGAAGTAATGGACAAATTCTTAGAAAAGCACAACGTTCTGAGACTGAACCAGGAAGAAATAGAATATATAAACAGACCAATCACAAGCACTGATGTTGAGACTGTGATTAAAAATCTTCCAACAAACAAAAGCCCAGGACCAGATGGATTCACAGGAGAATTCTATCAAACATTTAGAGAAGAGCTAATACCTATCCTTCTCAAACTCTTCCAAAATATAGCAGAGGGAGGAACACCTCCAAACTCATTCTATGAGGCCACCATTGCTCTGATACCAAAACCAGACAAAGATGTCACAAAAATAGAAAACTACAGGCCAATATCACTGATGAACATAGATGCAAAAATCCTCAACAAAATACTAGCAAACAGAATCCAACAGCACAACAAAAGGATCATACACCACGGTCAAGTGAGGTTTATCCCAGGAATGCAAGGATTCTTCAATATATGCAAATCAATCAATGTGATACACCATTTTAACAAATTGAAGGATAAAAACCATATGATCATCTCAATAGATGCAGAAAAAGCTTTCAACAAAATTCAACACCCATTTATGATAAAAACCCTCCAGAAAGTAGGCATAGAGGGAACTTACCTCAACATAATAAAGGGCATATATGACAAACCTGCAGCCAAAATCGTTCTCAATGGTGTAAAACTGAAAACATTTCCTCTAAGATCAGGAACAAGACAAGGTTGTCCACTCTCACCACTATTATTCAACAGAGTTTTTGAAGTTTTAGCCACAGCAATCAGAAAAGAAAAAGAAATAAAAGGAATCCAAATTGGAAGAGAAGAAATAAAGCTGTCACTGTTTGCAGATGACATGATACTATACATAGAGAATCCTAAAGACAGTACCAGAAAACTACTAGAGCTAATCAATGAATTTGGTAAAGTAGGAGGATACAAAATTAATGCACAGAAATCTCTTGCATTCCTATACACTAATGATGAAAAATCTGGAAGAGAAATTAAGGAAACACTCCCCTTTACCATTGCAACAAAAAGAATAAAATACCTAGGAATAAACCTACCTAAGGAGACAAAAGACATGCATACAGAAAACTATAAGACACTGATGAAAGAAATTAAAGATGATATAAACAGATGGAGAGATATACCATGTTCTTGGGTTGGAAGAACCAACACTGTTAAAATGACTATACTACCCAAAGCAATCTACAGATTCAGTGCAATCCCTATCAAACTACCAATGGCATTTGTTACAGAAGTAGAACCAAAAATTTCAAAATTTGTATGGAAACACCTTGTATGGAAAGACCTTGAATAGCCAAAGCAACCTTGAGAAAGAAAAAGGGAACTGGAGGAATCAGGCTCCCTGACTTTAGACTATACTACAAAGCTACAATCATCAAGACAGTATTGTAGTGGCACAAAAACAGAAATATAGATCAGTGGAACAGGATACAAAGCACAGAGATAAACCCTCATACATATGGTCACCTTATCTTTGATAAAGGAGGCAACAATATACAATGGAGAAAAGACAGCTTCTTCAATAAGTGGTACTGGGAAGACTGGACAGCTACATGTAAAAGAATGAAATTAGAACAGTCCCTAACACCATACACAAAAATAAGCTCAAAATGGATTAGAGACCTAAATGTAAGGCCAGAGACTATAAAACTCTTAAAGAAAAACATAGGCAGAACACTCTATGACATACATCACAGCAAGATCCTTTTAGACCCACCTCCTAGAGAAATGGAAATAAAAACAAAAATAAACAAATGGGACCTAATGAAACTTAGTAGCTTTTGCACAGCAAAGGAAACCATAAACAAGATGAAAAGACAACCCTCAGAATGGGAGAAAATATTTGCAAATGAAGCAACTGACAAAGGATTAATCTCCAAAATTTACAGGCAGCTCATACACCTCAATATCAAAAAAACAAACAACCCAATCCAAAAATGGGCAGAAGACCTAAATAGACATTTCTCCAAAGAAGATATACAGATTTCCAACAAACACATGAAAGGATGCTCAGCATCACTAATCATTAGAGAAATGCAAATGAAAACTACAATGAGGTATCAGCTCACACTGGTCAGAATGGCCATCAACAAAAAATCTACAAACTATAAATGCTGGAGAGGGTGTGGAGAAAAGGGAACCCTCCTACACTGTTGGTGGGAATGTAAATTGATACCGCCACTATGGAGAACAATAGGGAGGTTCCTTAAAAAACTAAAAATAGAACTACCATATGACCTAGCAATCCCACTACTGGGCATATACCCCGAGAAAACCATAACTCAAAAAGAGTCATGTACCACAATGTTCATTGAAGCTTTATTTACATTAGCAAGGTCATGGAAGCAACCTAAGTGTCCATCGACAGATGAATGGATAAAGAAGATGTGGCACATATATACAATGGAATATTACTGAGCCATAAAAAGAAACGAAATTGTGTTATTTGTAGTGATGTGGATGGACCTAGAGTCTGTCATACAGAGTGAAGTAAATCAGAAAGAGAAAGACAAATACCGTATGCTAACACATATATATATGGAATCTAAATAAATAAATAAATAAATAAATAAATAACGGTTCTGAAGAACCTAGGGACAGGACAGGAATAAAGATGTAGACATAGGGGGTTTCCCTGGTGGTGCAGTGGTTGAGAGTCCGCCTGCCGATGCAGGGGACGTGGGTTCATGCCCCGGTCCGGGAAGATCCCACATGCCGCGGAGTGACTGGGCTTGTGAGCCATGGCCGCTGAGCCTGCGCGCCCGGAGCCTGTGCTCCGCAACGAGAGAGACCACAACAGTGAGGCCCGCATACCGCAAAAAACAAAAAACAAACAAACAAAAAAGATGTAGGCATAATGGACTTGAGGACATGGGGAGGGGGAAGGGTAGGCTGGGACGAAGTGAGAGAGTAGCATGGACATATATACACTACCAAATATAAAATAGATAGCTAGTGGGAAGCATCCGCATAGCACAGGGAGATCAACTGGGTGTTTTGTGACCACCTAGAGCGGTGGGATAGGGAGGGTGGGAGGGAGACGCAAGAGGGAGGAGCTATGGGAATATATGTATATGTATAGCTGATTCACTTTGTTATAAAGCAGAAACTAACACACCATTCTAAAGAAATTATACTCCAATAAAGATGTTAAAAAAAAAAGCCAATGAACTTGCTTGTTATAAATTTTTCATATCTCTAATAGGTAAAAAATATATATTTAAAAATTGCTTTAGGATATCTATTAAAGGCTATTTTGCAAAACAGTTGTTAAATATTTGCTCATTTAAGAGAGAACACAATGAGATATTAGGCAAAATGAAATATATTCCCTTGCCATTTATTGTCTTTTTAAAAATCAGTCTAGAATATCCCCAATATTTTATAAATGTTAACTAGTGTAAATACAGTCCATACTCACAGAACAGTCTTGTTCATTACTACCACGTTTGAGCTTGTTTAGTGGTCTTAATGCCAGTAGGTTAAAAGATCCCATGATTAATATAAATACTCTGAATAATAGTAGAGAAAATTAAGTACTATGGTTCTACTGTGGCAGCAGTCTAGCCTAAACAACAAGAGTTCTCATCAAATATTCTGTAGCAGCATTCACCACAAACATATTGACCAATGTAATGAGAACAGAATAAAAGTGATGAAATTCAGATATCTTAAAATGATCACTCAATCTCTCTTGGACTCATATGCATACCAGAACAGTGTTTTTTTCATGTGTGGAAATGGAATCTTTCTGTGTTTTTCTGCCACTGTGTGACTTTTTCTATCACCCACTTTTAGATTACATGGCCAGCATTATACATGTGACTTTATTCCCTCCTGGGACTAGGGTTGCAATTCCAATGGGCCTCCGACAGATGCGATGGTGCCCCTTAAAATAGCATGGCAGTGTCCCCACAGGCAGGCCTGCCTCACAAGTGATAAAAGAAGTCAAAGGTAGTGTAATTTTCCACCCAACTATACAATTTTCCATTTTAAGTGCCTTATAGTTACAGCTAAGTGTAACATTTATCAGACTTCCTCTGGCTCCAACCATGACTCTCCAGCCTATTGTACAGCTGCCTTCCTAGGGCTCATCATCTTCTTAGGAATTCCCTTCATCTCTGTCCTCTGGGGGATTTCCTATTGCCTGGATCCCATGCTTTCCTACTTTTGGCTTATGTCCTCATTCCAGTGAATTATGGCCTCCAGTAGTTTAAATTTTTTTTTTAGCTGAGGAACAAACATATAGTAAAGTGTACTAAACTTAAATGTCCAGCCCAAAAAATTTTTCTCTCTCTCTCTCTCTCTCTCTCTCTCTCTCTCTCTCTCTATATATATATATATATATATATACATTCATATAACCACCATCCAGATCAAGATATTGAATATCTGCAGTGCTTTCAGGGCTCCCTCATGCCTCTTCCCAGTGTCCACCACCATCACTCCATCCGCAACAAGGTAATCACTCTTCTGACTTCTATCACCATCAGTTAGTATTACCTGTTGTTGAACTTCATGTAAAAGAATCATCAAGTGTATACTTTTTCTTTTTTTTTTTTTGCGGTACGGGGGCCTCTCACCGTTGTGGCCTCTCCCGTCGCGGAGCACAGGCTCCGGACGCGCAGGCTCAGTGGCCATGGCTCACGGGCCCAGCTGCTCCGCGGAGTGTGGGATCTTCCCAGACCGGGACACGAACCCGCGTCCCCTGCATGGGCAGGCAGACTCTCAACCGCTGCGCCACCAGGGAAGCCCAAGTGTATACTCTTTTATATCTCACTTTCTTTTACTCTTCATTATGCTTGGGAGAGTCATCCATGTTGTTGCATGTAGCAGTAGTTTATTCTTTTGTGTTTTGCTATGGTATGTAGTATGTATGCACTCATTTCTTTTTGGTTTATCACCTAGGAGTGGAATTGCTGGATCATAGGGTAGCCGTTAATTTCTTGAGAAATGGTTCATTTAGAAATAGAGAAAGATCTTAAATTATGAACTGAGGCTGCTTTTTCAATCTTTTACAGTTATTCATATTCTCCTCAAACTGTCTCATACTTACGTCTCACACATACTTAAATATTTGTTTTAATCCTTATGACCACTGTGTAAGAGGGACATTATTGTCCCTTTTTTAATATAAATAATTCAACCTAGGAATCTCAGGAGAATCCAATCCTACATCTTTTGATCTTTTGGACAAACCCTTTTAAGTTACAGCTTGATATGCTATGGTTTTCCCCCAGGCTGGAGTCGACTTAGGGACTTTTTCAGGGTTTGCCTATTATTCTGAGATCACTTGATTTAGTCAGAAAACCTAAAGCCTTTGTTTCACCATACATTTATGTATGTTACCCTAGTCATTATTCTAGCAGGAGAGACATGCTTTTTCCTACATATAACTTATGGAAAAGTCCCCATTTGTTCTTCCAAATACTCTGCTCATCTTGACTTCCTTTCTCTCTTCAAGTTTCAACAGGAATTAAGGAAATAAGTATTTTCAGGTCCCATATATGGACTGTGTGACAATCTTAAGATGGTCCATTTGCAACTGCCAACACATTCTGAGCTTCCTTTGAACAAAAGATATTTCTCCGTCTGTCTCGGCTCCTCCTCTCCCAATAGCTTTTTGCTTTCCATTTAAGTATCAATGTGGTTCTAGAGAGGTTGAACCCACTTGAAATGCTCCAGTGCATTTCATCTCCTGGCCAACAATTAGTTCAACGGTAGGCATGTGACCTAAGCCTGTCCATTGCAAACAAATTTGAGACTTTTGCTTGGCATTATCTGTCACAGATGCCAACTGTTTCCCAAAGGACTTGAACGAGGAAACATTAGTGCTGGCAAAGAGTAGCAGCAATCTTAAAACCGAAAGAGGTGCCAGCCTTAGGATAGAGCTGACACCATCGCATGTGAAGCAGAAAGCAACAGAAGGAAACTAGATACTTTGTGACATCCTT